>NC_137087.1:13037080-13756496 GCF_951640355.1 Cnephaeus nilssonii
TAGCACTGGCAGCTCTGGCTACGGGTGGGAACATGGGCAAGGCAGGCAGGCGCAGGGAAGCGAGGAAGGTGCCGCTCAGCTCCTGGTCTCCATGCAGCTGCTTTTGGTCAGCTCTTTCCTGTGGGAAGCTCGTCCCTGGGGCTCTTCCTAGGTTCTGCCAGGGCAAGCCAGCCTGACCAGGCACAGCTGCCAGTGGACAGGGACCACAACTGATCCGCTCCAGGCCCCGGGCTGCCCACACTCATGGACTTTTGGGCAGAACTCAACAGCACATTCTGATCCAGCATCACTTAGAAAGCTCCTACTGTGTGCCCGTGCCACCACAGGGCCCTCAACCAGGACCTCAGCACCGAGCCTTGCACACTGTGGGGTTTGGGTGGGAGTCCAATGTCCCTGCTAAACTCACAGGCCCTGAGAAGAGCCCGGGTTTTGGTGTCAAAACAGTTTGTATGCTGACTTATCATTTAGTTCGAGTGTGATTTGGGGAAGTCACTTAACGCTTTCAAATGTTTGTCCCACCTCTGGGAAAATGATGTCACGGGGCGGCAAGAGCATACGAGGTGAGGCATACAGGGTCGAATGTCTGACTGGATGGGCTTGATACATGGAAGGTCCTGCATCGTTTACTGCAGAGCCAGCTTGCAGCCCTGGTCTGGCTTTAATGTCTTCCTTCATCTCCTAAATGGGCACCTCATCCTAGCTCTCTCTCCTGAATAGCCAACCCATCCCAGGCCTGTCCACCTGGAGTCTCAGGGCCCCCCAGCTCGGCATGTCCATCCTGAACTCCGCACTTCTCCCTGAAAACTTGCTGCTCTTCCCATGCTGCCGTCTCAGGGAGACCTGACTATCCAGTCAGCGCCCCACGCCAGAAAGCTGGGCGGCGCCCTAGAGCTCTGCTCTTCCACATTCCCACACCCGCCTGCCACAAACCCTCCTGGGCATCTGATTGCATCCTTCCCGTCCCAGGGCCATGTACAGTGGGGGACATCAGCTTCCTGGCACACTGCGACATCATCCACTCTCTCCATGTCTTCCTGGTGTCTCTCCTACCAACCCCCGCAGGGCTTTGATCCCCACACTGCCCTCGCGAAGAACTCCAGGGCCTCCACTAAGCGAATCCAGCAATTCCCAGTGCTCACCTCCCTTGCCCACGGCCTGCATTTGACACAGTGGCCTCTCCCTGTCCTGAGATACCGTCTGCCTCTCCTAACCCTCAGGCTGCATCCCCTCAGTCTGCCTGGCTGGTTCACCCCCATCTCACTAACTTCTAGCTGCTGGTCTTCCCTGGAGCTCATTTCTTTCTCTTTCTTTTTTAAAATATATTTTTATTGATTTCAGAAAGGAAGGGAGAGGGAGAGATAGAAAGATGAATAATGAGAGAGAATCATTGATCGGCTGCCTCCTGCATGCCCCCTACTGGGGATTGAGCCCGTAACCAAGGCATGTGCCCTTGACCAGAATCGAACCTGGGACCCTTCAGTCCACAGGCTGACGCTCTATCCACTGAGCCAAACCTGTCAGGGCAGGAGCTCGTTTCTTAACTATTTTCTACCTATGTGTACTCCACGGTGATCTCTCCTGTCCTGTGGGTTGCAATACCATCTCTATATTGGTGGTTCCAGCTCTAGTCCAGACCAGTCTCTTTAATCTGTATCGCTACCTGACTACCTGACAGCTCCATTAGAATGTCAAGCAGACATCTTGAATGAACCATGCCTCAAACTGAGCTCCTAATCTTTCCCACAAGCCCACTCTCCTGCAGTCTGTCCTTCCCGTCTCAGTTAATGGCAACTCTGTGTTTCCAGTTGCTTGGGTAAAAAATGCTGGTGTTATCTCTCACACTCCACAAGAAATCTGTCAGGAAGTTTTGCCAGCTCTACTTGCAGAATATATCCAGAGTCCAACCAATTCCCACCCCTTACCAGCTAAGAAGCTGGTCCCGGCCACTATCATCTCTTGCCTGGATTACCACAGTGGCTTCGAACCGGTGTCCATGCTTCTGCCCCAGCTTTCATCTAAGTAAGATTCAGATCCTGTCCCTCTGCTCATAACCCTCCAGTGCCCCTCCACATCACACCCAATAAAAGCCATGCTCCTCACAATGACCCTCAAGGCTCTGTGTGGGACCCCTTTCCCCCTCCGAACCTATCGTCTTTTACGTTCCCTCTTGCTGTCCTGGGTCCTACTCCATGTCCCTTGAGTATGGCCAGCCTAGTCCCACCTCAGAGCCTTTGAACTTGCTGTTTCCTCTCCCTAGAATGCGGTTCCTCCTGATATCCCAACGGTTTTATTCCCTCATTTCATTCAGGTCCTCACTTGTCAGCTCCTCAGAGAGGCCTACCCTGACTGCCCCATTTAGAACACCAGCTGCTGGCTTTTCTTAGCCTCCTTTCCTGCTTTATTTTTTTTCTCTCCTTAGCACTTACAATTCCTAACATGTTATTTACTTTACTTATTTACTTGTTGTGATGGCTAATTTTGGGGATCAATTTGAGTGGGTGCCCAGGTACTTGTAAAAGAACACTCTGGGTGTGCCTGTGGGGTGTTTCTGGAGGAGATTAGCAGTGGACCAGGGAAAGCAGATTGCCTTTCCCTATCGGACGGGCCTCATCCAATCCGTGGGAGGCCTACGAGAATAAAAGGCTAAGTAATGAGTCTCTCTCTCTGCTGGGACACTGGTCTTTAGACTCAGACTTGGACTAGACGTAGGTACAGATGGAGAGATAGAGATACAGATATAGGGGTTTGGGTATCTCCTATTGGTTCTGTTTCTCTGGAGAACCTCTACTAATGCACTTGTTCATTGTCTAAATTCCTTCACAAAAATGTAAGCTTGCTGAGAGCAAAGGTTTTGTGTGTTTTGTGGACTATTTTGTGTCCAGTACCTAGAGCAGGGCCTGCACAAGGCTGGTACTCGGTAAAGTTTGGGTGACTGAACACCTCCTCTCTGGTCCCTGCTTGTCAGGCCCTCCCCCGAGGCTACCACATTGTGGCCAAGCGTCTGCCAATCATGCCATACCTTCAACCAAGAACGGAGTGGCCTCAGACTGTGATGGTCCAGGCCAATCCAGAGAAGGCTGATGACGGATGAATCCACATTGGAAATTTTCTAGAAAGGTGAGATGCCAGGTCAATGGGACCAGTGGGATGCTGATAAGAATGATAGACAAGATATACCAAGACAAGTAAGGGGTCTGAGGAAAGAAGAAAAATGGGAGTAAGAGAAGGTGGGTGACGGAGTTGGAAGGAGAAGAATTACGGTCAAAGGGAGATGTTTGCATTTGCACGGGCAGAGGCGGGTGATTCTGAGTGACGTGGCCAGGATGTGGCTGGGCAGTGTGAGGACTGGAGTGCAGAGGACGATGGTCGCTGAAATGAGGCCGGCAAGGACTGAGAGGGCAGCGTGGTGATGAGCCATCACATTGCTTCTGGTCCACCTCTGGCAGTGAAAGGAGATGTCATTAATTTACAGTCTGCACAGGGATGACTGTCCTGAGCAAACGGAGACACAGCCACCTTAATACTTAGGCACTGGGCTGACGGCAGGCCTCGGGACAGAAAAAGGCAGTGCCCTGGCGTGATGTCACAGGGACGGAGGGGCCTGCAGGCAGCAGAGCCCAGAGTCGGGAAAGGTGGGGGCCTAGGAGCTCACCCAGCGGCAGAAGCCCAGGTGGGAAGCTTTGCTGCGGAGGTGGAGGGCACAGACCCCACCTGCAGACCTGGTGGGGTTATTGAGCTAGACCACTGGTCTGCAAACTGCAGCTCGTGAACCACATGCGGCTCGCGAACTGTCGTTTGCCACTCTGTTGACTAATGAGTTTGCCGACCACTGCTAGACTAAATGTTACCGTGTAGTTGGAAGCTGTGAGGATTAGGCAATTGTGGCATATTGTGTGCAAAGGGGTAAAGGGTAGTATATGACAGTGGTCGGCAAACTCATTAGTCAACAGAGCGGCAAACCGCGGCTAGCGAGCTGCATGTGGCTCATGAGCCGCAGTTTGCCGACCACTGAGCTAGACAGTGAGATTTTTCAACCTCACACACGAGTGACACTTTTTTGGACTTTTCCAAACATGTTTTTGCTGCCTCATAACTTCCCTAAGAGTTACCTACTGTGCTTCCCGTTCTCAGTGAAACCACGGCCGAGTGTGGATTAGGTGACTGTCCCAAGGCAAATCGAGGAAACCTCTGAAGTAGGTGCCGCATAAGACACAGGGCACCCGGTCACATCGGAATTTCAGTTAAATGACAAATCATGTTATTTATTTATAAAAAATCTTTATTGTTGAAAGTATTACATATGTCCCCCTTCCCCCCTCATTGACCCCCTCCGGCCTACCCCCGCCCCTGCCCCTGCCCCAGGCCTTCACCACCCTATTGTCTGTGTCCATGGGTTATACATATATGCATACAAGTTCTTAGGTTGATTACCTCCCACCCATCCACCCTCCCCCGGCCTTCCCTCTGAGATTCCACACTGTGTTCCATGCTTCCATGTCTCTGGAACCATTCCATTCATCAGTTTATTTTGTTAATTAGATTCCACATATGAAAGACATGTGACACTTGTCTTTCTCTGACTGAGTTATTTTACTTAGCATGATATTCTCCAGGTCCCTCCATGCTGTCTCAAAGGGTAAGACATTCTTCTTTTTTATGCCTACATAGTATTCCATGGTATAAATGTACCACAGCTTTTTTATCCACTCGTCTACTGATGGGCACTTGGGCTGTTTCCAGATCTCAGCTATTGTAAATTGTGCTGCTATGAACATGGGGATGCATACATTCTTTCTGTTGGTGTTTCAGATTTCTTCTTTTTTTTTTTTTTTTGCGGGGGTTAGGGGGGTGGTTCTTAGGATATAGTCCTAGAAGTGGGATCACTGGGTCAAATAGCAGTTCCATATTTAATTTTTTGAGAAATTCCATACTGTTTTCCATAATGGCTGCACCAGTCTGCATTCCCACCAGCTGTGGGCTAGGGTTCCCTTTTCTCCACATCCTCTCCAACACTTGTCATTTGCTGATTTGTTGATGGTAGCCCTTCTAACAGGTGTGAGGTGATACCTCATTGTTGTTTTAATTTGCATCTCTCTGATGATCAGTGACTTTGAGCATTTTTTCATATGTCTCTTGGCCATCTGTATGTCCACTTTGGAGAAGTGTCTATTTAGGTCCTTTGCGCATTTTTTAATTGGATTGTTTGTCTTCCTTTTGTTAAACTGTATGAATTCCTTATACGTTTTGTATATTAACCCTTTATCAGATGTATCATTGACAAATATGTTCTCCCATACAGTGGGCTCCCTTTTTGTTTTGTTGATGGTTTCTTTTGCTGTGCAGAAGCTTTTTATTTTGATGTAGTCCCATTTGTTTATTTTCTCCTTAGTTTCCTTTGCCCTAGGAGATGTATCTGTAAACATATTACTATGAGAGATGTCTGAGATTTTGCTGCCTATGGTTTCTTCTAGGATTTTTATGGTTTCACGACTTACATTTAGGTCTTTTATCCATTTTGAATTAATTCTTACTTATGGTGTAGTTTCATTTTTTGCATGCATCTGTCCAATTTTCCTAACACCATTTATTGAAGACACTGTCTTGACTCCATTGTATGTTCCTGTCTCCTTTGTCAAATATTAATTGAGTGTAATGGCTTGGATCTATTTCTGGGGTCTCTGTTCTGTTCCATTGATCTATATGCCTGTTCTGTGCCAGTACCAGGCTGTTTTGATTATGGGACTTCGTAGTATAACTTGATATCTGGAACTGTGATTCCTCCAACTTTGTTCTTGTTTCTCAAGATTACTGCAGCTATTCAGGGTCTTTTTTGGTTCCATATAAATTTTTGGAGTATTTCTTCTAGATCTGTGAAATATACTGTTATTATTTTAATAGGGATTGCATTGAATCTGTAGATTGCCTTGGGCAGTATGAACATTTTAATGATGCTAATTCTACCAATCCATGAACATGATATATTCTTTCACTTGTTTATATCTTCCTCTATCTCTTTTCTCACAGAGGAACTAACACCCATCTTCCTCAAACTATTCAAAAAATAGCACTATAGTTTTATGAATACCAATCTTTTACCTCATTGGTTAAGTTTATTCCTAAGTATCTTAAATTTCTTGTTGCAATGGTAAATGGGATTTTTTAATTTAATTTAATTTTTTTTTTAGTTTCTCTGAGAATTCATTATTGGTGTATAAAAAAAGCCATCAATTTTTGAGTGGTGATTTTGTACCCTTCTACACTGCCAAAATCATTTATTAAATCTAGTAGTGTTTCAGTGGAATCTTTGGGGTTTTCTAATGTTATGTCATCTGCGAATAATGAAAGTTTTACTTCATCCTTTCCAATTTGGATGCCTTTTATTTTTTCTTCTTGTCTGATCGCTGTGACTAAGTCTTCCAGTACTATGTTGAATAAGAGTGGTGAAAGTGGGCATCCCTCTCTTGTTCCTGTTCTTAGGGGAAATGGTTTTAGCTTTTCCCATTGAGTATGATGTTGGCTATAGGTTTGTCATATATGGCCTTTATCATGTTGATATATGCTCCCTCTATTCCCACGTTGATGAGAGTTTTTTATGACAATAGGTGTTGGATTTTGTCAAACACTTTTTCTGCATCTATTGATATGATCATGATCATGTGATTTTTGTCTTTCCATTTGTTTATGTGACGTAGCCCATTTATTGATTTGCGAACATTGTACCAGCCTTGCATCCCTGGAATAAATCTCACTTGGTCATGGTGTGTAATCTTTTAAATATATTCCCGGATGTGATTTCCTAATATTTTGTTGAGGATTTTTAAAAATATATATATATTATTGATATATTTTTTTTTTACAGAGAGGAAGGGAGAGGGATAGAGAGTTAGAAACATCAATCAGCTGCCTCTTGCACACCCCCTACTGGGGATATGCCCGCAACCAAGGTACATGCCCTTGACTGGAATTGAACCTGGAACCCTTCAGTCCGCAGGCCAACGCTCTATCCACTGAGCCAAACTGGTCAGGGCTCGTTGAGGATTTTAGCATCTATACTCATCAGGGATATTGGCCTTAATTCTTTTTCTTTGTAGTGTCTTTATCTGGTTTTGAATTAGGATAATACTTCCCTCATAAAAAGAGATTGGAAGTGTTCCTTCCTCTTGGCTATTTGGAATAGTTTGAGCAGGATAGATGTTAGTTCTTCTTTGAATATTTGGTAAAACTCCCCTGTGAAGCCATCCAGACCCAGGCTTTTGTTTGATGGGAGTTTTTTTTGTGTGTGTGTGTGTGTGTGTGTGTTGTTTTTTTTAGTACTGCTTCTACTTTATCAGTTATTATTGGCCTGTTCAGGTTTTCTGAATCTTCCTGATTCAGTTTTGGGAGGTTGTATTTTTCTAAAAATTATTCCATTTCATCCACATTGTCCAGCTTGTTGGCATATAGTTGTTCATAGTATTTTCTTACAATCCTTTGTATTTCTGTGGTGGCATTGGTTACTTCTCAGCTTTTGTTTTTTATTTTATTTATTTGGGTCCTCTCTCTTTGTTTCTTAATGAGTCTGGCTAATCGTTTGTCAATCTTGTTTAATCCCTTCAAAGAATCAGCTCTTGGTTTCAATGATTTTTTTGTTTATATATGTTTTTAGTTGCTATGTCATTTATTTCTTCTCTGATGTTTATTATTTCCGTCCTTCTATTTACTCTGGGCTTTTCTTGTTCTCTTTCTAATTCTTTAAGTTGTAGTGTTAAATAGTTTATTATTAATTTTTCTTGTTTCTTGAGGAAGGTCTGTAGTGCAATGAACTTCCCTCTCAGGACTGCTTTTTCTGTGTCCCAGAGATTTAGGGTTGTTGTGTGTTCATTTTCATTTGTTTCCAGGAAGTTTTTTATTTCTTTCTTGATCTTATTGGTAACCCATTTATTGTTTAATAACGTGCTATTTAGCCTTCACGTGTTTGAATGTTTTTTGGGTGTTTTCACTGTAGTTGATTTCTAATTTCATTCCACTATGATCTGAGAAGATGCTTGATATGATTTCAATCTTCTTGAACTTGTAGTGAATTGTTTTGTGTCCTAACATGTGGTCTATCTTTGTGAATGACCCATGTGCACTTGAGAAGAATGTATATTCTGCAGCTCTGGGGTGAAATGTTCTATAAATGTCAATTATATTAATCTGATCCAGTGTATCCTTTAGAGTCACTGTTTTCTTGTTAATTTTTTTTGTCTGGAAGATCTATCCAGTGAATTCAGTTGGGTGTTAAAGTCTCCTGCTATGACTGTATTGTCGATCTCTCCCTTCAAATCCTCTAGAAGTTTTGTTTTTATATATTTAGGTGCTCCTACACTGGATGCATATATGTTTCCCAGGGTTATATCCTCTTGTTGGATCGATGGCTTTAGTATTATGTAGTGATCTTTGTTGTCTCTTGTGATGGCCTTCATTTTGAAGTCTATTTTGTCAGATATGAGTATTGCTAACCCAGCTGTTTTTTCTTTTCCATTTGCATGGAAAATTTTTTTCATCCCTTCACTCTCATCCTATATGGGTCTTTTGTTCTGAGGTGGGTCTCATAGATAGAATATAGTTGGGAGATGTTTTTGTATCCATTCAGCTACCCAATGTCTTTTGATTAGAGCACTTAATTCATTTACATTTAAGGTTATTATTTATAGGCAATTTATTTATTGCCATTTTAATCTGTATGCCTAGGTTTCTCTTTCTATTTCTTCTTCTCATTACAGCAGTTCCTTTAGCATCTGGCTTGGTGGTGATGAACTCCTTTAGCCTTTTTAGTCTGGGAAGTTCTTTATTTTCCCATCTATTTTGAATGATAGCCTTGCTGGATATAGTAATCTTGGTTTCAAATCCTTGCTTTCCATTACTTTGAGTATTTCATGCCATTACCTTCTTACCTGTAGAGTTTCTGGTGAGAAGTCAGATGATAGCCTTATGGGAGCTCCTTGGTAGGTAACAGTTTGCTTTTCTCTTGCTGCTTTTAAGATTCTCTCTTTGTCTTTAATTTTTGGCATTTTAATTATGATGTGTCTGGATGTGGGCCTATTTGGGTTCTTTTTGCTTGGGACTCTCTGTGCCTCCTGAACTTGTGTGACTTTTTCCTTCACCAGGTTAGGGGAGTTTTCTGCCATTATTTCTTCAAATGTTCTCTATCCCTTTCTCCTTTCTGCCTCTCCTGGCACTACTATGCAATTCGTGTTAGGTTTCATGTTGTCCCACAGCTCCCTTGAGCTGTCCTCCTATTTTTTAATTGTTTTTCTTTTTGGTTCTCTGATTGAATGATTTTTTCTACCCTGTCTTCTAATTCACTGATCTGATCCTCAGCTTCCCCTAATCTTCTGTGTATTCCTTCTAATGTGTTCTTTATTTGTACTATGTCATTCTTAATTTCCGTTTTCATAGTATACCTTTTCTCATACAGTTGAGCATCTTTACCATCATTATTCTGAACTCTATATCAGATAAATTTCTTATCTCCATTTCATTTATCGCTTCTTCTGGAGAATTCTCCTGTTCTTTCATTTGGGGGTTGTTTTTATGTCTCCTCATTTTGGCTGCCTGTTTGGGTTTGTGACTATGTATTAGGTAGACCTGCTACACCTCTCAATTTCCAGTGTAAGACTGTCAAATGCTGTTTCTGACTAATTATATCAGGCAGACTCAAAGCCTCCAAAGACCCTCCTCTGCTTACAGACTGATATGATTCTGGCTTGAGTCGCCCTCAGGCAATCACCCACAGGTGTGGCAAGAGATTTTCCTACAGAGTGGGACAATTGCTTCTGCCTAGAGGTGAATAGTTATTCTCAATTTCTTCATGGGCCTCAGAAACTCCACACAGTGGGGCAAGATGTTTTCCAATATGGTGGTCGACTGTCATCCCCCCAGGCAAAACTGCTAGGATAGCAATTGTCTGCTGGAGAAAGATGTTCTCCGCAGCATGAGGGAATGACTCAGCACAGGAAACCTGGGTGTCTGCCTTCTGAGCTCTGACCCCAAAGCCCCCAATCCTGGCTTCTGCTCACACAGCTCCAGTCTACTCTGCCCTCCCTAGGCTGGAGCACAAGGTGAGTGCCTGCACAGGGTATCTTGTGTGTTGGCCCTTTAAGAGGGTGCCTGCATTTCCAGCCATCTCTCCCTGGCAGACAGCAACCCTGCTGCTTTTCACAGCCAGATGTTCTGTGGATACCTTTCTCAGTTCTGGTGGTCTCTATTGGGGGGCCTAGCTTGGGGATTAAACCCCAAAGTTCTCAGTGGCAACCCCCCACTGCTGGGATATCTCTCCAGAACTTCAGCTGCTGTCTGTGGGAGCCCGGCCAGCCCTCTCGTGCCTTTGCACTTCCCACCAGTCTCTATGTGGCCTCCACTTTCTGTCCTTGATTATCAGGTCTCCAGCTGATAATTATCAGGTCTTCAGTTGATTATTCAAGATGGTTTTTTGTATTTCAGTTGTAATTCCAGCTTGGTCCTGGGAGCGTGTCTGTGTCACGAATTGTTTTTTAGTATAAGTATGTCCCAAATATTGCACCGAGACATACTAACACTAAAAACATATTGTTCATCTGAAATTCAAATTTACCTGGGCAACCTTGTTTCTGTTTGTTTTGCTAAATCTGGCAATCGAGAAGGCCAGAGTGGTGGTGTGAATCTGGCAGCCTTGTTAGTGGCCTAGGATGCCGGGAGAGCAGGGCCAGATCTGAGTATGGCTGAGAAGAGTGTTAGCCAAAGGAGGTGGTCAGCGGGGGAAAGGGACTCTAAATGGGCAGTCAGCCTGTGGACACGAAGGCCAGGAGGCTGAATGCGAACGGCTTTCTGACACTGACTCACATCAGGTAGAGCCTTGGAGCCCCCAGAGGGTGCTCAGAGCTGTTACTCTAATTGGATCCCTCAGCTCTGGGAAGTGGGCACAGCACAGATCCCTATGCCCGGAGCGCTGGTGAGGACACTGTGGTTCAGGGAGGTTTTGTAGTTGGATTCTTAGGAAAGGGTACCAGCTCATGCAGGAGCCCTGGCAAACCCTGCACCAAGCCCTGGGAAGCATGGTGCCGCTAAGGGGGCAGGGAGGGGGTGGTAGGAGGAGACCGAGCCTGAGAGAGCCAGCGTGGAGAGAGAGGGAGAGGCGGGGAGGAGAAAATGACCAAAGCTCAGGATCCACTAGTAAATGATTAGCCTTTGCCAGAACACAGAAGCTGTGGACTGCTTTATAAATGAATGAAATGAATACAGTGCAGCAAAAATCAAATAGCAAAACTAAAAAGACCAAGGTATCAAACCTTCTGATGAAGGTTCAGGAGAGCCGGAGGGGGCCTCAGCACAAAGCCTTTGGCTACAGACGGGGAAGCGGGGACAGCAAGGGACAGTGGTGTCAGGCAGTGATGCCCTCGGTGACCTTATGGCATCTCTTATCTCTTTGGGCCTCATATTTCTCTGGCATAAAGCACAGGGGTGAGCTGAATAGCGAGGGTTCTTCAGAGGAGCTCGGAGACCTTCAAGCTACCTTCCAATTGTCAGGAGACAATGAGTGTTGCCCCAGATACTGGGGTCAGTTCATTCATTCATCAGCATGAACTGATGCCCTACTGTGTGCCAGGCAGCTTGCATATGCTGGGCAAGGTCTCTTGCCTTCACGATACCTACACCCTGGGGTGTGCTTGGTGGAGTGGGGGAAGACAGACAATAAATAAATGAACAAACAAGCAGCAGGGAGGGATGTTTGAGCCAAAGCCTGAATGATCTGTGCATGCAAATATTTGGGCCGAGAGGCCGGGCAGTGGAGCTAGCCAGTACAAAGGTCCTCAGGGGCAACCATGCTGAGGGTGTTAGAAGAATGGAAAGAAGGCCAGTGACTAGAATGAAAGTGGGTGAAGTGAGAGGGAGGGGCAGGACCATGCACAGGTAAGGACTCTGGGCTTTTTCTGAGTGTGGAAGCTATTTAGGGGTTTTGAGCAGCATTGTAATCGCATCTGATAGATGTTTTAAAAGGTGGCTTAAGGAAGTACATGTTGAAGACACTGTGCTAAGTGAAAAAGCCAGACTCAGAAGGACAAATACTACTTGATACCACTAACTCAGAGAGTGGAACAATGATGGCCAGAGCTGGGAGGAGGGGGAGATAGGGAGGTATTAGTTGAAGGGTACAAATTTTCAGGTATACAAGATGATTGAAGATCTACTGTACATCAAAGTGCCTATCGTTAGCAATATTGTATTGTGAACTTAAAAATATGCTAAGAGGGTAGATCTTAGGTTGTGTTCTCTCTCTCTCTCTCTCTCTCTCTCTCTCTCTCTCTCTCTCTCTCTCTACACACACACACACACACAAGAAAAAAGAAAAGGAAAAGAAAGAAATGTTGTATCATGACCAGGTACACCACGGATGTATACAAGTATGTGTTTTTTATAAATAAAATAAAGTATCACAAAACAATAGATATTTTGCACAATGTATTCTGATAATCTCAATTTTTCTATTTAAATAAAATAAAAATCAGGTCAAGACCCATTAAGTTGATTTCACAGCCCACTCATTGATGGTGACTTACATGTTGTGCTGCTTTTAGAATATCACTGACCCCTGGGTGTAAAGTATGTGTGGGAGCATGCAGAGAGGCAGGAGAAGCAGCAGGAAGGGCAGCGAGGAGGGAGTTGCACACATCCAAGCACAAGAGGAGAGAGGACTGGACTGGCATGTGGGAGGTGAGGACTGAAGGACTGAAGCAGGTGGACAGACATGGGCTATATGTATTGGAAGCAGCATGGATGGGACTTATTAATGAACTAGATGCAAAGGGAGAGAGAAGGAGTAATTAATAATGACTTGGTTTTAGGCTTGGGTTTCCGGGGAACAGTAGTGATGATTAGTGACATGGGTTACCCAGGGAAGCAATAGATTGCAGATAACCAAGAATTCTGTTTGGGCCATGTCAATTTCTTCTTTTTTTAAAAAAAATTTTTTTTAAATTTATTTCAGAGAGGGAGAGAGAGATAGAAACATCAATGATGAGAGAGAATCATTGATTGGCTGTCTTCTACATGCCCCACACCTCGGGGATTGAGCCTGCAACTGTACATGTGCCCTGATTGGGAATCAAACTGTGACCTCTTGGTTCTTAGGTCAGCACTCAACCACTGAGCCATGCCAGTAGGGGCTGGGCCATGTCAATTTCATTCCTCTTAATTGTTTCTATTCTAGACTTAAAATCAGCGGCAGATAAAGTACACAATAGGTAGAAAGCAACCCTACAGTGCGATGTTAAGGCAAAACAAAAAACTTAGTTAATATCTACTCAGGGCTTACTCTGTGTCAGGCAGTGTTAAGAGTGTTACACATATTCATTCCATTCTCAAGGTAATGCTACAAAATAGATGCTATCGTTCATTGTCTTCATTTTACAGAAGAGAACAGAGAGGTTATTTTACTTGTCCTTAGTCACACAGCAAATATGTGCCAGAGCTGAGAGTTAAACGAGGCCATCCTGACGGCAAAATATAGCTCTGCCAAGGGAAGAGGTACTCCATCTCTGGAGGAGGATGAATCTCGACTCGGAAAATGGCCACATTCTATCGCAGAGTTGAAAAACAAAAGCAGGATTCAGGCCATAAGCAGTGCATGCAATTTTTTATCTGCTTTTGTGGTAAAAATTATGTTTGTATATATGCACAGAGAAAAGACTAGAATGATGCATGTAACAGGGCTAACACTGGTTATCACTGGCTGGCGGGATTCCAGGCGGTTTGCATTTACGACAATGATAATAGACAGCCATTGTAAAAGAATTTCTTTTAAAAATAGGAACCAAATTGAGACAGTTCTGTGCATCTAGTATGCGATGCGGACACATGGGACAAGCGAAGTGTGTGTTATGATGGAATCCTCAGACCTGGGCTCTCATCTCGGGACTGCCTGCAGCTCACCGTGTGGCCTTGGTCGAATCTCGAGCCCCTCTGGACCACAGGTCCTCGGAGGAGGACCCTAGGGACAGAGCCTGGGAGCAGTGGTGTCCTGGTTAATGTTTAGCAACCGGCTCTCAAAAAACAGTTCTTGATGTGTAGCTTCAGCTGATTTTTGTGCTACAGATACTCCCACCAGTTTCAAGTTTGTACTTAGGTGACAGGCAGACTGGGGAGGCGTGCTGGCAGCACACCGCAGAGCCTCCCACCATGAGTACAATGCGTAGACCACCTCACCAGCGTAGGTAAGAGCAAAACATAATCAAATCATTAGGGTGCGATGCGTTTTGAGTATTTATTCCCTTTGTTTTTAATATAACTTATTTCATTGTAATCTTACATAATTGGATTTTTAATAATGACTGTGTTTATCCCTAAACATTTAGCAGTTGGCTCTGAGGCGTCCGGCACACCACTGCCTAGGAGTCTGTGGGTCGGACAGGACGAAGGTCCAAGGTTCGGAGGAGCTACGAGCCCACTGAGTCCTTGGCCCCACAGACATCTTGGCCTGAATCACAGTCTCCGGAAGGAGAAAAAGGAAAGGGCACCGGAGACAAGGACTCCAACCAGGAAGACAAGCGGCAGGAAGGGCTGGCGGCCTCAGTGTAATCGTGGGAGCTGTTTTTCTGTCTTATCAATGGCAGAGGCCAGGGAAAACAATACCCCTGACTGAACATCGCTTCAGGAGCCGACAGGAAGACCCCCCGAGTGTGGGTCTGTGATGAGTTGGCCAATCGGGTGGGCCTGGAGTCCTTCCCAACCCCAAGCTCTCACGGGCCTGCCTCTGCTTCCCACCTCCCAGCATGCCGGTCACACAGCCGAGTCTCCGCTCCCTGCTCTGACTTGGCCTCCTGTGCCAGGACCTGGACACATGGGAGGCAGTAGCTGCCTGCCCTTCACCGTGAAGACCACAGCAGAAGCAAGCCCGGCCTTCTGGTTCCTTGGCTTCAGGTGTCCCGCATGCTGCCGCCTGTCCTCCCCGCCGCCTTCACGCCGCCTTCACGCCAGGAGCTGTGTAGGTGCTGAGCATCTCATCCCCCTTTAGCAGATTTGGAAACAGGTCCAGGGAGGTCAGGGAGCCTGCCATGTTGTCAACAGAAGTAACTGCACACACACTTGGCCAAATAAAAAAGTCTGAAATCAAATGGCGGCGAGGGTGTGGCCCCACAGGACTCTCCTGCTAGAAATCACTTAGGTGTATGTTGTAAAGGTGCACAGTTACCCTGCAGCGCAGCGGGTGCATGTCAGGAAGAGTCCTGGGGGCACTGTTGCAGAACCATCAAGAGGAGAGAGGCTGAATAAACGGTGCCATAGTCTCACATGGAATAGAGCGCAGCTATCTGAATGAGTGAATTATAGTGGCGTGCCTTCATAGGATTAAAGCTTAGCAGTGCTATATTAAGTGAAATAAATGAGTCACAAAGATGTCCACCATCATGATACTCTCTTAAGAAAGTTAAACAACAAATCAAAGATACATACTTTTAAATAAATAAACAAACAAACAAACAAATAAATATGACAAAACTATACAAATAGGAAAGCAAGAGAATGATTCCACAAGGTGATTCTCTCTGGCTGGGGGAGCCTGGGAATTGGCTGGGGGCAGACCTCATAGGTAAATGTGCTGTGGTCAAGGTCTGTTTTTATGTTGGCTGGTTTGTTCACAGGGACTTATTATATTAATAAACAAGCAAACAAATAAATAAAAATATTGCCAACCAGGGTTTATGGCTAATGGCCTTCTCTGAGCCCGGGCTGAGGGGGAGGGGAAGGTTGGAAATCAGAAGACTTGGCTGCTGCCACCAAGTAGTTTTCAGAGGGACAACTCAAAATCACAGAACCAGAAGCCATGTCATTTTCCTCTTCTGAGCATCAGTTTTCAGACAGGTAAAACGAGGTTTTGGGACCAGATCGTCTCTGAGCCCTTCTATGAGCTGAGCTCGAGCAGGCTCTGCTGCTGTGACAGATAAGCCCAATCTCAGTGGCTGACCTCGAGAAGGTCTGTTTCTAGCTCACCCTGCAGTCTGAGAGGTCCTTCTGCCAGCTTCCCTGCAATGCTGACTTAGAGGTCTGGCCTCTGCTGTCTTGGCGTCTTTCACACCCTGTTCCCCGCCCCCCAACACACACACACCAGAATGGGAGATTTAAAATGTGGAGAACCCACACCTACTCTTGCTGCCTCATTGGAGACACACTGTTTCTACACACCTTCCTCTGACGGAGAACGAGTCCCACGGTCCCAGCCCACCTGCAAGGGAGGCTGCACAGTGGAGTGAATAGTAGCTCTCGCTACCAAGGCCCCTGCAGGTCTACAATCCATGGAGTCCCTGGGACCAGATTTGACAGTCTCCTGCCCGAGTTTAATTCATTTGTCTATTCATTAGGCAAACAGAGGGCCCGCTCTGATCCAGCCCTGGGCCAGGCACAGAAGCTCACAGTCCAGCGGTGGTGCTGGGGGGTGAGGGAGTGAAAGGGAGGACTGACCATCTCACAAGCATCATAATACCACACGAACACCCTGTGGCTGAGAAGAAAAGAGGGTATCTAATGGGGGTGTGAGAGTGGGTGTTGGTGGTGTGATGACAACAGGCTTCTTTGGGAAAGTAATTGTTTTCAGGGGGGTCTTGAAGGGTGAGAGGGGACTGCCAGGAAACCTGGAAAAGGAGACCCTTCCTGGTAGGGAACAGCATGTGCAAAGGCATGGAGGCAAGGAAGGCCTTGCTTGAGTGGGGAAAGGCCAGTTGTTTCGTCTCATTAGAGGGTAGGGGTGGGTGCCCATGTGGTATTGGAGTTGGAGGGTAGGTTGTACCTGCAATTAGGGTAGAAAGGTAGTCAGGAGTCAGGGGACAAAGGGCTGAATGTCATCCCCAGTAGGTGGTTGGACTTTATCCAATGGGCAGCCAGGGAAAGGTTCTAAGAAGGCAAGGAAGACCAAGGGGTGACCAAGGGGCAGTTTCCACTCCTTCCAAAACATCCGTTAGCCAGCTTCCCTGCCATTATTTGATTTGGGTCAGACTTTTCCCAGCGTAGGGAGCTCTGCACACTCAACTTTAGGGTGAGTGTCTTAACCCCATCTTCCAAACAGATGCCCATTAAGCCTAAAAACATTCATATTCCAAAGCCACTCTCCCTCGTCCCCCACAGAAGACATGTTCACACTCGACCACCGGTCCTGAGTGTTTAGGCACCTCTCCAGCCCCAAAGGCCTGGGGTCTCCCCACAGGTTGAAACTGTTGATAAAATCTATATGGTTTGTTGTTGCTTTTTTTGGTTTTATTTTTTAAGAAAAGTGGATATGAAATTTGAAGGAGAGGAAGAAAGTCATTTCTGCCCACAGCTCCTACGTGAGAAAGGGCCCATCTCCGCCCCATCACTTTTCTGAGGGCTGTTCCTTGGGGAGCACGGGGGCGGGGTGGGAGGGAGTGCTGTTAGGCCTATTTCTGTGACTTCTAGGAATCAGAGGTCCAGGGGCTTCTGCCAGCTTGCCCTAAGCCAGTGGTCGGCAAACTCAGTCAACAGAGCCAACTATCAACAGTACAACGATTAAAATTACTTTTGAGAGCCAAATTTTTTAAACTTAAACTTCTTCTAACGCCACTTCTTCAAAATAGACTCGCCCAGGCTGTGGTATTTTGTGGAAGAGCCACACTCAAGGGGCCAAAGAGCCGCATGTGGCTCGCGAGCGGCAGTTTGCCAACCACGGCCCTAGGCCATGCATAAAGAGCTGGGCGAAGGACCCTGAGCTTCTGACTCCCAGGCTGACACCCCTCATGCCCACCTCACAGTGTCCAGCCTTGAAAACAAGCAAGCACTCCCCAAGGGCCTCCCAGACGCCAGGGCCCTCTGAGTGTCCATGCCTTCCTGTGTCCCGGGATTCAAGCCACCGTGGGAAAATTTTACACACGAGGAAACTGTCCAGCAGAGGGTACTCCACGTGCCAATGTCACACAGCCAGGAAGGGGACGTCTCCAAAAGCCCAGGCACTTTCCACAGCTCAGCACCTGTGTGGAGTGTACGGTTCCCGGGTCTCCCACCTTTTGTGGCGCTCTCAGGGCCAAGAGTCTGGGGGTGGGGCTCGAGTGATCAGGTTGTCCCTGAGGTTTCCATCGTAGCACCGCACAAAGGTATCTGGGGTTAGTGGTGCTGAAATCAAGCTGAAATCATATGCCCGGGCAACAATGGGGCCGCAAAGGTGCCTTCTACTAGTATGCAAGATTTGAGCCCACTGCAGCTGAGGACAACCTCTTTTCTAATCTGCACAAAGTCACCGTACAGGTTAGAAAGGGTCCTGGGAGGGCGGATATAAGTCAAGGATTGATGGTTTGTTTTCATCCACTGGGTCATTCCACCCTTAGCAGCAACGCAGATGGCTGTGTTGGAAGGAATCTGAAGTCGCCTGGGTAGCAGCTCTGCGCTCGGTGATTTGTGACCTGGGTCGGAGATGGGCCGTGGCTCTTGCAGGGAGAGGATTTGCCGTTTTGCTATCACTGCTGTAAACTGACACCTTCTGTGTCAACACACAGCCCCAAGGAGACCAGTGCCCAGTCCTGGCCAGAGGAGAGGGAGCCTCTGCCTCCCAGCGTGTTCTTCGCTGTTTATTCCTGAGGCGTGGAGTGCGGGCAAGTGCAAGAGGGTCAGGGAGTGCTTTGTGTCATGCATCACTGTGAGGCGTGTTTCAGAGAAATAAGCAGCATCCATTTGCACAGGGATGGGAAGCCCCCTCTTCTGCTCCTCTCTGCCTGCCTTTCAAGCCCAAACAGAAAGCGGATTCCCCCATGAAGACCCGCTTGCTCTTCTTTCTAAAGTTCCTCCTGCTTCCCTGAACTCAAAGCTCTTGGTTTGAAACGCCACCAAACACCTATCAGACCTGTTGCCTGGGCAACTTGAGGGCCAGACCCTTCCTTACATGCACCCTCCTCCTCCGAACCACCACTCTGGATAAATGGAATATTACTCCTATTGAAGTTATTAATACTGCCACGTGACTGCTTATTCACAGCTAGCAAACTGCCTTCCTGTTCGCACCCTCCTCTGACCCCATCAGTCACGGAGAGAACTGAGGTTTACAGAGAGGGCAGGCACTTGCCTAAGGCTACTCAGCCAGATTTCTTTTCTCCAAATCCTGTCGTCTCTCCACAGTCCCATTCTGGAGCCCATGGGGTGGGCAGAGTCACCAGGAAAGGGGCAGGGACTCAAGCCTCACCTGGGAGTTCCCTCCCACCTGCAGTTCTGAGGACAGTGCTGCCACCCAGGAGACGGCCAGACCAGGGCCAGAGGGGAGTTAGGAAGTGGAGTGGGTTACAGCAAGGTGGCTTAGCCATCAGGCTTCCTGGATGAGCTTGAACAAGACCCTTTCCTTCTCTGGCTGTAGTGCCTCCACCTCTGCAAAGTGGAGGCATGGGCTAGGACCTCTGACATGTTAAATGCAGAGATTGGCTATGGGCCACTCTTCTGGGCCTAGTACCCAGGCCTCTGATGCCCATTGGGCCACCCTCACCCATCACCCTGCCCCCACCCTACAGGAGGTGCTGTCTCAGGGGATCCTGAGAGGCCAGCTGAGGAGCTGACCTCAGGTCAATCAGCTGCTATCCAGGCGAACTGCCTGTCAGTTGCTCAAATTTATTGATCGCCCACTGAGTACAGAGCCCACGTGCTAAGCAGGTGTGCCGTGGGCAAGGGGAGGGAGAAAAGTACAAAACCAAAGGAGCCATTCAGTCTTCAAAGGGGAGCATAATCTGACCATCCCTCGATGGGCTATTTAACCACCGACCTAGCAAACAGTTTTGGATTATTCCTATGTATGCACCAGGCCTTGTGTGAGGGTGGGGGCTGGGGGGGGGGTGAAAGGGACAGAGGGCATCAGCCTGGTCACCAGGCATGACAAGCACTTCACAGCATCAAGTCACTCTGAAGGACAGGGAACCCAGGCCGCGTGTCTCTCTAAGCAGGTGCCAGACCAGGCTGAGCACGATGACAGAAGGGTTTTGTGTGGCTAGCTCTTTAGTTCACAAGCTCCATCACTATCTATTTATTGCCTTATACGTGGTGGTCTCTGCCTGACCCCTGAAGCAATTTGAATTTGAATAGGACTACCTTCAAACGAACAAGACTACCCTGGCCCAGAGGAGGGAGAGGCAGAGACAGAAAGCTCTAGCTGGAGGTGGGTGCCTCAGGGGCTCCTCTGGGCTCCCCAACTACCTGCTCGTACAATTGGAAGATGTCCCCTCTCTGAACAGCAGTTTTCTCTATAAAATCCAGGGAAAGCCTAGTTCAGTGGTTCCAAATTCTATCTACCACCAAACCTCAAAGATAGCAGCAGAGTTCCAGAGATGACCCCCATATTTTCAGGAGTAAACTGGTTATCACACACATTCCTAACAAATGTGTACCTTCTCTTTAAACCAATAGGGTTAATACTGTTTTAAAATATAAAGGGCACAGTGTAGGTGTTTCTCTGATAAATAAAATTACTTTTGATTGATATGGTTTCTATCAGTAATTGCAAATCACTTGATACACAAAATCTTAAAAATATGATCACATAAGACAGGAAAAAATCAAAGGGGTTCTTGGTTAATGACCTGGTGGGAACGAGCTTCATTGGCCATCGCTGAAGTCCTTTCGGGCCCAAGCACCCACGGGGGGAGGGGTGTGTGTGTGGATGCAGGTCGTGGGAGAAATCCCCGTGAAGGGGTGGCAGGGAGCTGACCTTTATGGCGTACCTTCTGATTACCAGGCTCAAACTGGTAAACTCAGGAACATCTCGAGGCAGGATGTTGACTGTCCCCCTTTTACAGGTTCACTCTTAGAGGTTAGGTGCCAGGCCTAGGTTACTTAGCTGGAAGGTGGCAGGGCTGGCACTTGGACGCTGGCAGAATGGCACCAGGTTTCAGGTGGGAGAGGTGACTCGGGTCCCCCCCAGGAGCTTCTAAGTCAGAATCTGGCGCTGGTGCAGCGGTGGTTACCCAGGAGTGAGAGGGCCGCAGGGCTTCCAGGTGAGTCAGTGGGAGCGGGGGTGGGATGGGGTAAGGGTGGGGGTGGGGGTAGGGGTGGGGGTGGCGGGGCTCACTTCGGCAAACTTGGACTAGCTGGGTTGTCCTGGGGTGGTGGTGGCAGTCGTCTTCCGAGCTCCCTCGGACCCATCTGGTGTTTTGGCGACTCGCAGGGCATCTTGAAGCGGGGGTGGGGGGTGGGGGTGGGGGGTGGAGGGTAGAGGGAGAAGCAATGTTGGTCCAGAGGAGAAACAGGAGAGAAAGAGGGGGTGGGGGGAAGGCGAGGGAAGGGGGCGGAGAGTCCTTCCTGGGGCAGGAACCCGGGCCCCCCTTGGCAGAGCCGGCCCGGCAAAGCGATTCTGCAGATGGAAGGAATTAACGGGGCGGGGGAGGGTCCTACGGTGATAGCGAGAGGAAGGAGGGAGGAGTGTGTGTGTGTGTCTGGATCTGGGAGGGGAGGGAGAGACAGACACATCAGACTAGACGGAAATGGAAAAGACGAAGGAGAAACACAGAGAGAGACACAGCCGCGGAGACAGACAGAGACAAGGGGCACAGGAGATATTAGTCTGAGGGAGAAGACAGAGTGTGAGAAAAGTGGGAAAATAGAAAAGAAAAAAACGAGTGAAAATGACATAATTGGCGAGGATTTGGCAAGAACGCGAAACAGAGGAGAGCTGAGGGCAGAACGAGAGGAACTGGATCTGGACGGGGCTGTGCTGAGCTGCCGCAGGCTCCGGAGGACTGCGGGGGGCGCGGGGGCGGGGGGGCCTGGGAGGGGCCGCCCAGGGGCGGGCCCGCTCCGGCTGCGTATTTAGACGGGCTTCGCCTCATTTCCCTACTCGCCCCGTCCGGCTACTTCATATTCAAGGAGACAGCCAATGGAAGGCGAGGACGGAGCCAGAGGGGGCGTGGCCTCCGTGAGCCCCACCCCGGGAGCGGTCGCCGAAGGGGTCAGCGTGGAGGCAGATAGCGGATCGCCGCGCGGGGCGGGGCGGGCGGCGCGAAGGGGGCGGGCCCAAAAGTTTCCTGCCCAACTTTCGCTGCCTCCTTCCTCCGCCCGCGCGCGCTGCGGCCGCAGTCTGGGGAGGTGGCGGCGGCGGCGGTGGCGGCTGCGGGCAGCGCGCAGGGCGCGGGGCGATCGCCGTCGGGGCTCGGGCGGCGGGCAGTGGGCTCAGGCTCCCCGGTGCCCGCCCCTCCGCTGGAGGTGGGGGGCGCGAGCGGGCTGCCGGGGAGGGGCCGGCACCGCCGCCGCAAAATGAGCCTGCTGTCGGCCATCGACACCAGCGCCTCGGTGTACCAGCCGGCCCAGCTGCTCAACTGGGTCTACCTGTCGCTGCAGGACACGCACCAGGCGAGCGCCTTCGATGCCTTCCGGCCCGAGCCGCCCGCCGGCGCTGCGCCTCCAGAGCTGGCTTTCGGCAAGGGCCGCCCGGAGCAGCTGGGCTCGCCCCTGCACTCCAGCTATCTCAACAGCTTCTTCCAGCTGCAGCGCGGAGAGGTGGGTGCCCCTGCGCGCCCCCGCTCTCCGTCGACAGCGCGGGGCCTTTTCCTATCGGCCCGGCTCTTCCTGGCGGGGCCCGGCTCCGTATTGCCCGGCCCTCCTTGGCTTGGCTTTGCTCAGCTCTGCCAAACTCGCTGCCCGAAGTCCCCGGGGCGCCGGGAGCGCGTCACCTCCCGGCTGAGCCCAGCCGGGA
The DNA here is from genome assembly GCF_951640355.1 of Cnephaeus nilssonii. Taxonomy (NCBI): domain Eukaryota; kingdom Metazoa; phylum Chordata; class Mammalia; order Chiroptera; family Vespertilionidae; genus Cnephaeus; species Cnephaeus nilssonii. The sequence continues at coordinate 13,059,738 of NC_137087.1, forward strand.
GCAGCTCGGGCGCGGGCGGGGCCCTCCCGTCTCCTCTCCCAGCCCCCCGCGCCCTGCTAGAAGGGGGGGGGTGGGCGGGCAGGGAGGCGACGGGGCGGGGGGCTCCGGATTCTCTCCAGACAGCCGGGCGGGGAGCCCCTTCCAAGTGTCCTTCCCACACCCAACCCCATCCCCTTCTTGGCCACCGCTCGCTGGGACGGACAGTGCAGATTCTGCTCCCAGCTCCTCTGCAGGGGGGCCTAAAATCTTTTCTCCATCGACCTCGGCGGTTTCTGACCCAAAGGGCACCCTAGAGAGCAGTGACTCGCCCAGAGGACTTTACCTGCTGTTCGCACGCTGGGACGGACCCCCAGATACGTCCTCCAGCTGCTCGCCCTCCCCCAGCCACATAGGAAGTGGTTTTTGAGGGCTTGACCCCACAGACTGCGCTGTCCCCCGCCCTCCCAGCCTGGAAGGAAATGAAAGGGAAATCCTCTTGAGCTCTTGGGAGGGGGGCTGGTAGCGGGAGAGGTTCCAGCTGCCAGTGCCTTCCCCAGAAACCTGGGCCGGCTGCTTGCAAAGTCTGCTCCTGGGTGGATTCAGTTACACAGAGTCGGAGGGGCAGTGCATCTTCCCAGCTACATAAACACACAGACTGCCAGGAACTCCCAGCCCTTTTGAGGGTCTTCAGCGTCTTCCTATAGCCCAGTCCCCTCTCTTCCGCTGGACTCCTCCTCCTCCCCCACTCCCACTTGCTCCTGCTTCATTTGTGAACTGCAGACACCCTTCTGTGGCCTTCACCCACTCCCCTCTGGCAGCCCCCCCTGTAAAGGTTCAGGGGGAAGGGGTGAGGGAGAGGACACACATGAGGGTAATTTTCCTTCAAGACTTGAGCCCACCGGTTAGTTTTAGGAGAGTCAGAGGCCTGAACGTTTGGGGGAGAAGGCCTGTGCAGGCCAGTGCACTGGGGATGAAGGGTGAGACAGAGGGTCACCCTTTCCGGCCCCATCACGTGTTCAGCGCTGCCATTATTGGCTGGGGGAGACGGGACATATAGCATGCTGGCCTCGGGGCTAGAGGTGGGCCAGCGCCCGGGAGCGGAGAGGAGCACTGGCTGACCTGAGCTCGGCTGGCTGGGCACAGCTGAAGGAGAGGAGCGTGGAGTGGCGGCCTTGGTGCCAGGAGAAAGAATTTGTATGCCAAAGCTCTTTGTAAATTGTAAAGCACTCTCCACACGAGGAATTATTCTTGGCTGGGAATCTTTCTTTCTTGTAAGAGGCTTTGCTGCCTCTTCAGGGAACTGGCTGCAGGGATCGGTGATCTGGAGGGACAGTGTGTGGGGTCTTTCTTCAGGGTGTGGGTCTTAGCAAACATTCGCTGAGCTCCCTGTGGGCCCCTGGGGACTCATTCACAGGCTCACGGGGCCCAGGTTAGAAGATAGACAGGACGATATAGGGTGAATGGTTGCGGGGTTTCATGGGGGTCCTGTGGAAGCCCAAAGAGAGGAGGGTGACCGTGACCCGCAGGACAAGTGGGGGTCCCTAATCAGCCCCTGCTAGCTTTCCACTGCCCCCACCCTATGGTGTGGCCTTGTTCCCCACTGAGAACAAGGAGTTTGGGGCCATCAGGAGTCCCCTGTGGGAGGAGTTTGGTGTGCCTCCTCTCGGAAATTTCTGTGGCCCAGGATCCTGGCTGGCTCTCAGCGAGACCAGGCTTCCTGTCACTGCACTGCTGCTTACCTCAGTTTCCCTACGAAGAGGCACATTCCTTCCCTGGGGCCCAAAAAGTCTCTTAGGACCTGACTTAGGGGGAGCCTCAGTTAACCCATCTGTTACATGCCGTCTCTGCTGCTCTCAGGGAGGGGCGCATGGGGTCTGAGAGCCGTACAAACAGGGGAGGGTGTGCTTTAGGGGAGGCAGCAGTGGCCCCCTGTGCTCCGAGGCCGGTGGCTTCCTGGGAGAGGCTGGAGGCTGTGCCTGCTGACTCTCAGAAGGCCCTCCTGGCTTTGGGCTCACCCACTCTCGCCTCCCAGCCACTTGCCTCCTGACCCCTCGTGGAGCCCCAGCCGTGCTGCTGCGGACAGGCCTTTCCCGCATCTAGGACTTGGCTGGTGACCTAATGTGGCTCCAAAATAGCAACTGGCTGAGAAGGCAAGAGAAAATCCTCCCCACCTGAATGCTACCAAGGGGCTGGCCGGAGAGGAAGCAGGTCGTGTGTGGCCCGGAGGGGACTCGACGAAGGGACCCAGGGGCCCAGGAGCGTCGCCATTCTGTGCGAGGCTGGCAGGCCCGGTGGCAGTGCCTGCGAATGTGACTTGCATGCTGACCGCTGACCACGGCCTGTCTGCGCCAGTCTCTGTGCCAAGAGCCCACCCCCTCCCGCACCACCCCCAGGCTGCTCCCACCACAATAGCAAAACACCATGAATGCAGCTGGGATTTGGGCGGGGGGGTGGGGACATGGGGGCACAGAAGCCCATTGTGCCCCTGGAACCTCAGCTCTGGAAGCTGAAGATAAGCCAAGGGTTCTGAGTGGAGCACTGGCCCTGGAAGCAGAGCGAGGGAGAGAGATGGCAGAGTTCGTGGGCAAGAGCAGGAGCATCAGCAGGTGACTTGGATGCCTGGGGTTGCTCCTCAGCTTCTCAGCTCGTGGTGAGGGTGCCAGGCCAAAGCAGGCACAGGTCTTTTGTGCAGTTTTTTTTTGTTTTTAAGGCAACTGGGTCTAGTAACTTGGCCTTATGAACCCCTGTGACAACTCTATGTCCTTGGAGAGAGACTCCTGAGTGCCGTGGCTCAGCACATCTCTCTCTCCAGGTACCCAAGGAAGGCAGCTCTTAGAGGGAGTCAGGGCTGGGAGGCCTGGGGTCTTCCCTGCCAAGTTTTGTTTGGAATTAAAATTCACAGCAGTGTGCGTCCTGTGGGACTCCTCTTCCAGAAAAGTACGTACCACCTCGCTGAGCATTAGCTCTTGTGCTCCTCAGAGGGATGCCCAGGGACCCTCCTGGGTAGTCCCTGTACCCGCTCGAGGGGAGCTGTGGCTGTGCCAGCCCAGGTTCGATTAGGGCAGCCGGTTTCTTTTCCTCTTCCTCCAGGGACAGGTATGGCTTGAAGATGTGGCCTGAAGGTCAGTGATGCCTTGTGGGGGTCAGGGGAGGACTTTGGGCTCAAATGCATTTGTCCCTCCTTTGGAGACACACAGCGCCCTCTAGCACAGTAAAGAAAGGCTCTGAGAAGTCCTGTGGCACAAAACCGATGAACCTTTCCTCAGCCCCACATTTTCCATACCTATTTGATCGGAGCACATTTTTGGCACGGAACACCTACCAGTGTTCGCCAGGACATCTCCAAGCCCAGGAGACGCTCCATCGGGCAGACCTCTCCCTTGTTGGGTAGTTCCTACCCTAGGAGGCTCCTCCGGGAGCTGTGAACCTAGGTCCCAGCACTGTCTTCTGCAGCCTGAGGACCCTCCTCTTTACTGCTCTGGCCCACCCGCCCGCGGGAGATTTGAGAACAGCAGCAAGGGTGTCACAGGCTTAACAGCAGTTCTGCATAGACAGGGCTCTTAGTGCCCCAGGAGGAGCGGCTATGGGCTCCTGTTTAAAAGGGCCCCAGGTCTTGACAGTCTTCTGAAGGTTTTGATTTGTTACCTGTGCCCTCCAAAGTACAGATGAGCCCAGAGATCACCTGACCGGTGTGGATGTGTAGAACAAAGCCATATACCTGTGTGAGGATGAGAGTTTGCCTCACTGGGCCTAAGAGTGGGACTTCAGGAGCTGAATTTGTTCCCAGCAGCCCTTGCAGTCTGTGTGGGTGGGGTGAGGGTGCAGGTCCAGCAGCTTGAGAGGATGCTTGGCTCCCTTCTGCCTCCCCCTGGGAATCTGAGCTCTGACTCAAGCAAGGAGGACCATCATTTGAGGCCCTGTTGGCTGAGGTGGCCTGACCTTCCCATCAAATTAAGTTAACCGAGTGGGCCCAGCCTCAGAGAGGAGACCTCACCTCAGGGACCTTTTGGGTCAGGTGGGAGTGAGGAAAGCAAGCAGCGTTAGTAATTACTAATCAGCAGCAGCATCCTCATTGTCCAGATGGGGAAACTAAGGCGCTTCAAAAGAGAACGAAACAGGAAATCGGTGGCAGACCCAGGGCGCCAGCCTAGGTCTCAGGATGCTGGTGTGTGTGTGTGTGTGTGTGTGTGTGTGTGGTGGTGGTGGTGGTGGTGGTGGTATATAATCTTTTATTCTGTCCTCTGGCCATACTGGTCTGCTCGAGGTTTCTAAAAGCTCCAGGCAGTCCCACTTCTCAAAGCTTTTGCACTTGCTCTTGCTTCTACCTAAAATGCTATTCCCTGCTCTTGTACAACTGACAGACTCCAGATTACTTCTTTATGGCGCAAGCCCCTACTCTGAGAGGCTGTATCTGGCTGTCACTGGGAGCATACCTCCTCCAGCTTCTCTGTCCCTCCAGTTTCTGTACATGACAGAAGAATCGTACACGCTTCCGGTAAAGCATGTCTTAACAGTTGGTCTTGCCGTGAAACGCACACTGTATGTGTCTGTCTCAATAGCACTGTTGTCAGCACTTTGAGAGTGGGAATCTTTGCAGTCCTAGCATCCGATGCTTAGTCAATGCCCAGGCCATACTAGTTGCTCAGTGAACGTTTACTGGGTGGATGTGTGGGAAGATGACTTGAATCGAACCTTCTCCTCTTTTCTCCCTCCAGACATGTGACTATGTGAAAGCTCTCCTCAGTCCCTTAGCCTCTTGTTTTATCTCACAGAAGAATTGTTTATGGAATCTTGATTAATGGGAAAGAGGTGGCTTGGGAGATGGTGAAATCTTGTCCCTAGAGCAGTCCCAGCAGATGCCTAGATGGTTTTTAACCTTCTTGGTTATCGACCACTTTGAGAGTCTGAAGATGCCTGGAGTCTCCTCCTTACCACAACGCACAGAGCACAGCATACATGCACACGCAGACACACATGGCTGTGCATGATTTCAAGAGGATCATGGCACCTTTTGTCAACAATGGAGCCCTCATCAAGCTATTGGAGCTGCAAGCCTCAGGGGTAGCCCAGACTGAGTAAACCTTAGGGTCCCTTCTAGTTCTCAGATTCAGTCACACTTTCTGCTTTCATTCAGCGAATGCATTCCAGGAGTGAGAGGCAGCCTGGTCCCCACTGCTGATGCGCTAGCTGGGCAGAGGGCGTATGGCTGTGAAACCTGAGCACCTGTCACGTGATTGGTGACTTGGGCTGGAGTAGGAAGGACTGGGTGGGGAGGGGGTCTCCCTGTGTCCTCTGTGCCTTGTCCTGCTGCCACTGCTCCTCTACCTCCTGGTCCTTTTCACATTTCTCTCTCCCTGCTCCTCCCCCACCAAAAAGAACATGGATTGCTTTTTAACACTAGCCTGTCTCACTGAGCACTGGCTGTGCTTGGGGAACTGTGTTTTGCACGTCCTGGGAGAATGGACCTCAGGAGGCAATGGTGTCCTTGGGGGTCCTGGGCGAAGGGTTGCCTGGTGAGGCTGCCAGCTCTGCCACCTTCCTGACCGCCAGGTCAGCTTGAACCACGGAAGCAAACAGGAGCAGGGCTGGGGTCCGACCTCGGCCAGGGAAGCCTTCCATCAGGTGGTGCTTCATTTTCCCATCGGCCGACTCCTTGCCTAGACAACCTCTCCCCGAGCCCAGCCCACACCCGCCTCTGCATGTGTGTACAGGGTGCGTGCCTGCGTGCGTGCACTTGACTCCGGGCCTGGAGCCCCAGATAGACGCGAGGAGTAGATGTGCAGGCCCCTTGGAGAAGGGCCGGAGTCATTCGTGAGATGAATGGTTTCTTGTCTCAGAGAGAGAAGCATGGGCGCGCGGGTCTGTGTTGAGCATACAGGGGAGACTTTTGGGATAAGAAAGCAGTTGTTCAACTGATGAAAGGACCCCCCCAAAGCTGGAGCTTAGCATCAGAGCTTCCCCCTCCGGATCCATCTCAGGGTGCGGGGCAGGGCTCATTGTTTGCTCGTGCCAGGCCCCCTCGGACGCTGCCCGTGCCATTGCCCGGCCCCTCCATGCCCTTCCCTGCAGGTGCTGCTCCGTGTCCGCCCGCAGTCCTACCTTTCTGCCCTGCGTTGGGCTCTCCTCCCTCTAGGCTGGTCTCGGAAGCTTCTGCCCACCTGCCCTAATCCTGGCCTGTCTCCCACCTACTTCGCCCTCTTGCTGTCCTGGTGCAGGGAGAAGGGGGCGGGTGGAAGGAGAGAGGGAGCACAGCTTGGCAGGCTCAGTCAGCCCTGGAAATCTCTGCCTCTGTACCCCAACTCCCTCAGCAGAACCCCAACCCCAGGGCCCAGATCCCTCGCGTAGCCCAAAAAAGCTGGTGCCTCATCTTGCCAGTGCCCAGGGGCTTGGCAGCATGATGTCAGGAGGCCTCTGTGCCAAGAAGAGTGGCTCACACCTGGCGCCTTCCTCTGGCTCCCCTTCCCGGAGGGGAAGCCAAGCCCTGGAGGCCGAGTGGTGGCTGACGTAGGACAGGCCACCGGACCTGGATGCGTGTGAATCTCCTCTCGGCCGTCCCCGTGCTTGGGCAGCTTGCTGAGCCTCCATTTCCAGTTCAGTGAAATAATGCCGAGGACTAAGAACGGGAGAGCTTCTAGTCAAGTATGTGACACAAGTAGGATGTCTTCCATCTAACTTTCCCCAGCAGCCAAGCCAGACCTTGGAGAGGTTCCAGCAACGGGCAGGAGTCTGACTCTGTCCCCCAGTGTGGTGTGAGGATCCCTCTCTTCCTGCTAGCTGCTTGGGCCGCTGACCCAGGGAGGAAGTACAATGGTTTCCTCCTCCCAGGCTGGTGATTAGGGCCTTGATGGCCCAGAGGCTTCCGCCCATCACACTAGGGGCTGTTCCCAACCAGTGCCCAGAGCAGCTGAATCTGGGTGAGACCACCCTTTGACTTAGTCCACAGGAACTCAGAGGCCTCAACCTAAACCCTTCAAGGTATTAAGGCATCCATTCCCTCTCCTGTCAAGTGGGACTCCCAGGCCCTCCCCTGCCTGTAGGGATCGGCACCCAGGACCGTCCCGGTGTAAGGAGCAGCCCAACCGTCTGGGCTCTGGAGTGACAAGGGTTGCAGGATCTTTGCCTTCAGGGATGTCCAGCCTTGTGGAGAGGCGAGGAGGCATCACCTTGCAAAGAGATCAGAGAGACTTCAGAGCTCCTCCAGGCAAGGGCGGGGGAGTCATGGGTGTTCCTCGCCCCCACCTGTAGCATTGCGGGGCAGGGCTGTGGCAGGGAGGCCCCGGAGCCCCCTGGAGGAGGCTGGGGCCTCTGTGACTAGTGGGGCCTCAGGAGCACCTGAATCTGGGCTTTTCACACTGTCCGAGGCTGAGTAAGAGGAAGGGGTGGTTTTCAGGCCCCACCACTGGGTTAGAACCTTGTCAGCAGCTGGGTCCTGGAGGAGGTTCGGATGGGCACAGAGAGGGCCCCGGGGGCAGGCAGCAAGTGCAGAACCGGAGGTAGGAAAGCAGTCGCTCCGTGGGACGCAGAGAGGAGCAGCCGGGCTGTTGCGGAGTTAGGGGCTGACGGATGCAGGCGGGGCTGCCCAGCCTTGCCCTTGGCCAGAGATGGCAGGACCTAGAACCGACTGAGCGCTGACTGCACACACTGGGCTCTGGGGGTATCTGTCAGCTCCTGGGTGTCGGACCTTAAGAAAGTGGGGCTGCAGGGATTGTCAAGCCTGCCACCTCCCCTGCTCCATTTTGCATTTGGCACATGGGAAACCCGAGAGGCCAGGCCCAGCTCTGCAACCCGAAGGGAGGAAGCGGTGTCCTGGCCTCCTCTCCATCCAGCCGCCACAGGCCGCGAGGCCGACTCACCTTTCACCTCCATGGCCCGAGCTCCTCCTGGGACTTCGGAGAGGAAACAGCTTGCTGCCCCACCCACCCTTGCGACAGTGACAGGCCTCCTGGCCCTGGGGCTGGCTGTGTGCCCGGGTGTGGGTCTCAGTTTCTCCATCTGTGAGAGTGAGGCTGTGTCAGCTCACCTCTCCTTCCAGCTCCACGGTGGTACCATCCTGACTTGGGCTGGAGCACGGTGAGGGACAGGCCAGGGCACGGAGCTGGGGTGGGAGGGGAGCTCTGGCTCGCCCTCTGACCAGGAGCTGCTTTTGTGGCGGCGGCCAAGTGTGACCCTCGCGAGGTGTCGAGCTGCCAGCGAGAGGGCAGGCTGCTCAGAGGCCTCAGGCTGCCCAGGGAGACCAGCAGGGCCATGGGCAGGGGCATGTGCCCACAGGACAAGGGAAAGGTTTGCAGGGGGGACTTCGTGCGCTTTCTGGCACCCACCACGCTTCCCCTTCCTCTCGACGACTTGCTGCCAAAACAGTCCTGATTCCTGTGGACTTTCTTAAATCTCATCCAGAAAAGAAAAGGAAAAGAAAAGGGGGGAAAGAGGGTTGTTATTTGTGAAATTGCATTTCCCAGCCGTGAGGGTGACTCACGCATTTGGAGCTTCAAGTTTCTGTTTGGATGAACTTTTCTCTGGGAGGCTGGGCCGAGCTGCCCTGCCTCAGGCCAGTGGGTGGGGAGAGGCCTAGAGTCCATCTAAGGAGAGACCCGACAGTTGGAAAGTTCAGGTGCTGCCCCAGGTGACGCCGGGCTGGTTGTACTGAACTGCCTGGGGGAGCTTTAAAAATGCAGATTCGAGCCCAGCCAGCATAGCTCAGTGGCTGAGCATTGACCTATGACCAAGAAGGTCATGGTTTGATTCCCGGTCAAGGCACATGCCTGGGTTGCCGGCTCGATCCCCAGTAAGGGGCATGCAGGAGGCAGCTGATCAATAATTCTCCCCCATCATGGATGTCTCTATCTCTCTCTCCATCTCCCTTTCTCTCTCTGATATCAATAAAAATGTGTAAAGAAAAAAAGAATTGCCAAAATGCTAGATGTTATGTGTGTATCGTTTAGCACAATAACAAGAGCAGAGTCCAGGCCCTCAGCCCCAGGTGGCTGCTTTGCTAGGTTTGAAGTAGGGCCCAGAGAACTGCATTTGTTAAAAGTTTCCCAGGCCATTCAATACAAGTTGGAACATACTCATCTAATCTGTAAAGGGAGACAGTGACTCATCGGGTTGTGAGCATCAGCTGTCTTAACATGCGTGAAGTTTTCAGGGCTTGGTCCAAAGTAGGTGCTCAGTTATCATCTCATCCCATTCCCACCGGAGCCCTCCCATACCCCTAAGGTTGTTCAGTACTGGCTCCCACCATCCAGGGATGGGGACCTTCCATTTCTCAAGGTGGACCACCCCATCTTGGGCCACCTGAGGCCTGGAGAGTTGCCCTCAGACCTGCGGGTTTGGGTGGTATCTTCCACTGGTCCAGGGTGGCATGGTAGCACTGGGCAGTGGCAGAGCAGAGATGGCCATTGGGAGCCTTCGAGTTCTGTGCCCAGTGGCTGGAGGCGACTGTGTGGGGCCTGGGCTGCCTGGGACATGGTCTGTGTCTTCCCTTCCAGGCCTAGGCTCCAGGGTAAACCTGCCCGAGGGAACAGAGGCTCAGAGAGAGAAAGGCAGGCCGCAGTCACACGGCAGGGGGTCCAGAAGAGGGCAGCACCCAGATGGTGAGGGCTGTGTCTTTTAGAAGGGGAACAAGCAGGGAGGCTGAGGTAGGCATGTGTGGGCGGTGGGGTCTATCCTGGTTGTGGGGGTGCCTGCTCCCTTGGGGCAGCTCTCAGCTCACCTCCTTCCCTTCTCACACAGAGGGGACACAGAAAGGACCGCCACCTCCCTGGGCCGCTGTCTGCCCCATCTTTGTAAGGGAGCTGGAGACAACTTCCTCTCAGGGCCTCTCCTCGCCCATCAGCCTGGGGACTCCTGAGAACAGGCCGTGTCTCTCCATTAGACCCAAGGCCCCCAAGGCCACCGTTCACTCCCGGAGTTCTCGGGCACCTGAGCTGGGGTCAGGGTGTCCAAGCCCATGCCCAGGCCTGTCATTGACCCTCCTGAGGAAGCTGCCTCTTTCCAGCCTTGGCCTTGACCCAGGAAAAGGAGCCATGGCCTCACCGCAGGCCCCACCTTCACCAAATTCCAGTGTGCCTGGCCGCGGAGCAAGGGACTCCTATAAATAGAGGGTGTATACAGCAGGAGGGGGCCTGGGCCTCGTCTGCTTTGAAGCCAGACGAGACATCTGGCTCCTGTCAGCTGGAGGTGGGAGAGGTGGGAGAGGTGGGCCCCTTCCTCCCTGGGCTCCCAGAGAGCCGGCCGGGCCGGGCCCTGGGCTCCGGACACAGTCTGCACAGGCCTCGTGCTGCCGGAGCGCCGGCAAAGCGCTGGCTCTCTGCCGGGTGGAAACCATGCTGCCCCGATGTTCCGCTTCCTTACAAGTGGAGTCAGCTCTGACATAAGGCCGTGGTCGGCAAACTGCGGCTCGCGAGCCACATGCGGCTCTTTGGCCCCTTGAGTGTGGCTCTTCCACAAAATACCACGGCTTGGGCGAGTCTATTTTGAAGAAGAGGCGTTAGAAGAAGTTTAAGTTTAAAAAATTTGGCTCTCCAAAGAAATTTCAATCGTTGTACTGTTGATATTTGGCTCTGTTGACTAATGAGTTTGCCGACCACTGACATAAGGGACTTGTCTCCAGCCCTCCACCCGTGAGTGGCAGCGCCCCTAACCCAGCAGGTGGTTCTCTGCTGACCTGCGTATCTCCTGGCAGTGGGTGGAGAAGAACTAATGGTAATAATAACTCTCATTGTCACCCTAACCGGTTTGGCTCATTGTTAGAGCTCAAGGGTCCCAGGTTCGATTCCGGTCAAGGGCATGTACCTTGGTTGCGGGCACATACCCAGTAGGGAGTGTGTAGGAGGCAGCTGATCGATGTTTCTCTCTCATCGATGTTTCTAACTCTCTATCCCTCTCCCTTCCTCTCTGTAAAATAATAATAATAACAACTCACATTGTCACCGCCCTCTACCAACCGAGCGTTTCCGAGTGCTGGCAGGAACAAGTGCTATACGTTTGTGACTTCCTGTTATCTTCTAAAAACCCTAGGAGACATATCATTACTCCCGTTTTCCAGACGGCCACTGTGGCCCAGAGTGGCTAACTGGCTTGCCCATGGACCCACGACTAGATTTGGATTTGAACCCAGGCTCCAGGAGGCCTGAGCCCGTGGGCATCGGGGTCATTGTGAATGTGTGTGTGTGTGTGAGTGCGCGGGCCCATGGAAATGTCCCTGGTCGGGGCTGTGACTGAGTGTGTCAGGCCGTCTGGGCCCTCACAGCCTCTGTCCCCGCAGGCCCTGAGCAGCAGCGTGTACAAGAGCGCCTCGCCCTACGGCTCCCTCAACAACATCGCCGACGGCCTCAGCTCCCTCACCGAGCACTTCTCCGACCTGACCCTGACCTCTGAGACCCGGAAGCCCAGCAAGAGGCCCCCGCCCAACTACCTGTGCCACCTGTGTTTCAACAAAGGACACTACATCAAGGACTGCCCCCAGGTAAGGCAGCCCGGCCCGGTGCGGCTCGTGGACCCGTGCCCTGTGGGCAGCGTCTGTGGACGGGCAGCCCCGCTCTGCCCCCTTCCAGGAGCCAGTGGCCCTGGGGTCCTCTCTGGTCTCCACCTTCTTGTCCCCTCTGGTATTCCTGAGGAAGCCTGGCTGGTGTGAGTGGGGCAGAGGCCCAGCGTGGACCTGTTCTAGTTAGGCAGCAGTCTGGGTGGGGGACCCCAAAATGAGGTTTTGGACTTTCAAGTCCCGACCCGTCTTCCTGCCAGGGCGGGTCCTGTTACCGTGAGGCGTGAGGTGGGACAGGGGCCAGCAGCCTCCTCACAGCTCTCTCCTGAGACCCCATCTCCTCGCACTCACAGGGAAGGAATGCGGGCGCTGGGCCAGGAATCCAGATGTGCGCCCCTCCCCCAGGCCCACCTCTGCCTGCTCTGCGCCAGGCTTCCTCCTCAGCCTGCTGCCTGCAGCGCGGGGTGGGGGTGAGGGGTTGGGGGGGGCTGCCCCACCCAGGGGCTGGTGAAGGCACTGTGGGGGGAGGAAAGGGGAGTAGGAGATTGGGGGTCTCTCACCGAATGCTTTGCCGAGACAGGGTGGGGCGCTGGGGCAGCTCCCACCCACGAGGTGAGCCGGAGTCCTGGGGAGAGAGGTCAACAGTTGTTTCAAATATGGTGCGAGATTATCAGTGATTTTCCCCTATTATTTTTTCATATTTTCCAGTGTTTTTATGATGTGGTACTACTTATTTTGTGTATGTAATGGAAATGGAATCCTGTAAACTCAGAAAACCCATGCTGTCTCACCCTCCAGATGTTGGAAGCCGAGGGCATGGCTGGGTGGGGCTGGTCCCCCAGGCCCGGGAGGCTGAGATGTGCTTCTTGCTCACCACTCCCCTCACAGTGGCCGTGCCCTGCGTTCTGTCCCCGCTGCTTCGCGCACAGCCAGGCGTGGCCCATCAGTGCGGCCTGGGAGCGTGGAAAAGCCCAGACGCGCAGGCCTCCCAGAGCTGCACTGTAGTGAGACCCCCTCCCTGTGATTGATGTCAGGGACCTTGGCCTCCCTCTACCCCGGGCAAGGGAGGCCCTCCCTGGTCCCTGAGTGGGGGCAGCCGGCCCACTGTGGCCGTTCTCCAGAGCCACATCCCGTGGGCCTGTCTTCCCCTCAACACGGAGTCAGCAGGGCCCTGGCCCGAGATCTCAGCAGAAGGTGAGGCCCCGCCCTCCAGGGGCTCTCTGAGTAGAACCAGGGCCAAAGGAGCAACTCAGGACCCAGTTGGTCAGAGATGTGCCATTGGCCCACACAGGGACCTCACCCGCTAGTGCCCTCCCCAGCTGAGCCCCCGCAGAGGGGTTCTCTGCTCTCAGTCATGCACAGCAACACCTCAAAACTTCCCTCCCTCCTTCCCTGCCTGCAGCCTGGGAGGGGGCAGAGCAGGACACAGGCGCTGGGATGAGTGGTCCTCCAGCATCATTTCATTCAGTCTCACAGCTACCCAGCGTGCCAAGTGCTCGATTAGCCTCATGCTACCTGATGCTTCGTGTGAGTCAAGGACTACACAGGACCGTTGACCTGGAGGATCCAGGAATTTATTCCCTCCCCCCCCGGGTGGTGACAGTCAGACGCCGGCCGAGGAGGTGTGCTCACGCTGGGCTCAGCCTGGGAAGGCTTCCAGGAGGAGGGCTTGAGTGGGGCTGGCAGGTTGATGGGAGAAGAGCGGCAGATCCTCCCACAACATGAGGAGTATCCCAGGGCAACGGGTGGTGAGCCAGAGGTGGGGGCTGGGGCAGGGGCCTGTGCGTGTGTGTGATCACACTGCCCTCTCGGGACAAGGCCACAGCTCTTCTAAATGTGGGCAGCTCTTCTAAATGTGCGCCTCTCTTGCCAGCGCAGGGTAACCTGGTTCTTCCTTTATGTGGGTTATACAGTGTGTGTTCACTTACCTTGTGCAGGGCTCTTAACACTCCGGCAGAATTAGGAGTAATGGCCCCATTTTACAGCTGAAGAAACAAGAGCCTCAGGAAGGTGAAGTGCTGAGGAGAGGGCAGGGAATATGGGCACCCCAGTCTTGGGACTTCTGTGCTCTTTGCCTCCCTGAGCACCCGTGCCACCAGGTGAGACACCCATGGCCTGTGGAGCCTCAGTTTCTCCCTTGATGGGTAGAGACCCCCTTCTGGCCCCATCACAAACCTGCTTCTATCTGGGACTCCTGCAGGCCCAAGGACCGCCCTCCACCCTTCACAAGAGGTAGAGGGCAAAGGCTGGAAACGTCAAATTCATCATCGTAAAAGGAAGCCAATGAGGACACTAACTCATAGGATTGTGAGGGCCCAATGAAACAATGCATGGAAAGTGCTTAGCGCCGTGCCTGGCACACAGTGGGCACTTAATAAATGTTGGCTAGCACTATTTTTCTGCTGTGGGTCACTGCACCCTCCTGGCAAGGTACTAGGTATTTTGGCAGGCTGGAATGTGGCTGGATGCCCCCCACTCCTCACCTGACCAAGCTCAGGGGCAGTGCTGGGATAGATTCGGCTCTGTACCCCTCGCTGTCTGACCCCCATGCCAGCCCAAGAGATCACACATAGCAGGTGCTCAGCGCAAACCTTCCTGAATGAAGGGATGTGTGAAGAAGGCTTTTATAAGGCCTGGAAATCTTTGCTCAAACAAAATATTATAAATATCTCAGAATATGTAATATTTAAAAGTGGAATGCTTATTTTGGTAATAACTAATGAGATATAATTTACTTACCATATAATTTGCCCATTTAAAGTGTACAGTTCAGTTATAGAACATTTTCGTCACCTCAAAAAGAAACCTCACACTCTTTAGCTGTCACCCTCTGTTCCCCAGCCCCTAGGAAACCATTAATCTACTTTCTGTCTCTATAGATTTGCCAATTCTTGACATTTCATATAAATAGAATCATATACTATGTGGTTTTGGTGCCTAGATTCTTTCACTTAATGTATCGTTTTCAAGTTTCATTCCTCAGTTCCTGATTTGGGAAGTGTTCCATTATCTTTTCTGGAAGATTTTGTGAGAATTAATATTAATTCTTTCTTAATTGTTTGGTGACATTCATCTGTGAAAGCATCAGAGCGTGGGCTTTCTTTTGTGGGTAGGTTTTTTAAATTACTGGTTCAATCTCTTCTCTTGTTACAGGTCTACTCAGATTTTCTCTCTCTTCTGGAGTCAGTTTCTGTAGTTTGTATCTTTCTAGGACATAAACCACACATACAGTTGTTCATACTATTCTATTATAATTCTTATCTCTGTAAGCTTGGTATGAATGTACCCCTCTTTCATCTCTGGTTCTGGTAATTTGGGTCTTTTCTCTTTTTTTCCTTGGTAAAGTTTTGTCAATTTCATTGAACTTTTCTAAGAACCAACATTGGGTTTAGTTACTTTCCTCTATTATTTTTCTATTTTCTATTTTATTGCTTTCCAGTTTATTCTTTTAAAAATTATGGCAAAATACATATAAATAAAATTTACCATCTTAACCATTTTTAAGTGTATAGTTCAGTGGCATTAAGTACATTCACATTATTGTACCACCACCAACGCCACCCATCTACAGACCTCTTTTCATCTTGCAAACTGAAACTCTGTCCCCATTAAGCAATAACTCCCCCTCTTTCTCTCCCCCAGCCTCTGCACCATTTT
This sequence comes from Cnephaeus nilssonii, assembly GCF_951640355.1. Taxonomy (NCBI): domain Eukaryota; kingdom Metazoa; phylum Chordata; class Mammalia; order Chiroptera; family Vespertilionidae; genus Cnephaeus; species Cnephaeus nilssonii. The sequence continues at coordinate 13,074,853 of NC_137087.1, forward strand.
ACTTTCTGTCTCTGTGAATTTGACTACTCTAGGAACCTCTTATAAATGGAATCATACAGTATTTGTCCTTTTGTAACTGACTTATTTCACTTATACTAGTAATGTCCCCAAGGTTCATTCACGATATAACATGTGACAAGATTTCCTTCCTTCCTTTATTTTTATACCCTTACCCGAGGATAAAGTTTTTATTGATTTTTAGAGAGAAAGAGAGGGAGAGGGAGAGGGACAGGAAGAGGGAGAGGAAGAGGGAGAGAGATATGAGAGAGAGACACATCAATGGGTTGCCTCCCATACACATCCTGATCAGGGATTGAACCACAACCTTTTGGTGCATGGAAAACGCTCCAACCAACTGAGCCATCCGGCCAGGGCGATTTACTTCCCTTTTTAAGGCTGAATAATATTCGTGTGCGTGAGTGTGTGTGTGATTACCACGTTCTGTTTATCCATTTATTCATCAATGAAATACTGGAATGCTTCCACCTTTTGGCTATTGTGAATAATGGTACAATGGACATGGGTGTACAAATATTCTTCTGAGTCCTTGCTTTTAAGTTATCACTCTAATCGTTGTACTTCTTTCCTTCAGCTTGCTTTGAATTTATTTTCTCTTCTTTTTCTAGTTTCTTGAAGTGGAAGGTTGGGTGACTGAGTTTGCTTTCTTTCTTCCTTCTCATATGTACAGCACATCATCATTCGATGTGCCTTCATTGTAACATCGATGAGATGCCATCGAAAGTTAACTCCTGTGCATATCAATTAGCCCATGATGAAATTGGCTTCATTATTTGTGTTTCATTTAAAGTCACATAACCCTACCAACGACGTTGATGTTCACAACTACACGTTTTCCTCTGAGCTGCATGCCGTAGGTTTTGGAATGTCCTATCTTCATTTTAACTTATCCCAGGGTGTTTTCTGATATCCCTTTTCCTTTTTTTGACCCACTGGTGATTTAGAAGTGTGTTGTTTAAAATCCACATATTGCCAAAACTGGTTTGGCTCAGTGGATAGAGCGTCGGCCTGCAGACTCAAGGGTCCCAGGTTCGATTCCGGTCAAGGGCATGTACCTTGGTTGCGGGCACATCCCCAGTAGGGGGTGTGCAAGAGGCAGCTGATGGATGTTTCTCTCTCATTGATGTTTCTAACTCTCTATCCCTCTCTCTTCCTCTCTGTAAAAAATCAATAAAATATATTTTAAAAAATAAAAATAAAATCCACATATTTATGAGTTTCCCAGTTATCTTTTTAAAACGATTTCTAATTTTGTTCTAATGTGGTCACAGAGCATTCTTTATGTTATTCCAATGCTTCTAACTTGATTGTGGATTATCCTGTAGCCTAGCATGTGGCTGTCTTAGAGAACGGTTCGTGTGCACTTGAGAAGAATGTAGCCTGCGTTGTTGGGTGGGACGTTCTATAGATGTCTGCCAGGTCTGTTTGGTTGATAGTGTTGTTCACGTCTTCTGAACTCTTGAAATTCTGCCTGCTTCCCTGTCATTATAGTGAGTAAGGGTACTGAAATTTCTATTATTGTTTAATTGCCTATTTTTTCTTCAATTCTGCCAGTTTTTGCTGCATGTATTTTAGTGCTCTGTTATTAGGTACATCTATGTTATAATTGCATGTCCCTGATTGATCCTTTTTATCATTATAAAATGCCCTCTTTATCTCTAGTAACACTTTTTGTTTTAAAATCTATTTTGTTTGATATTAGTGTAGCCAGCTATTTTTATGGTTACCATTTACAGGATAGATTTTTGCCCCCCCCCCCTTTTTTTTAACTTTCAATCTGTTCAAATCTTTGACCCTAGAGTGTGTCTCCTATAGATAACCTACAGTTAGATCTTGGTTTACTTTTTATCCAATTTGACAGCCTCTGCCTTTTGTTTGGATTTTTTAATCCATTCACATTATTGATAATGCTATTGTTAATGCTCTTTTGAGATATGCTATTATTGATATAGTTGGATTTGGCTCTGCCATTTTACTTTTGTTTTCCAAACTACTCATGTTTGTGTGTTTTTTTTTGTCTTCTATTCTTCCTTTACTTCTTCCTTTTGCATTAAATGGTATTTTTTAATGTAACGTTTTAATTTCTTTAATGAAAATTTTTTACTATTTTTAAAGCTATTTCCTTAGTGGTTGCTCCAGGGCTTATCTTATATATCTTATATATCTTAACTTATCAGAGTCTGCTTCAGATGGATACCGATTTAAGGCCAAGGAGATACAGGGCTGCCACTCTTATATAGCTCTAGTCTCTTTTCCTTCTTGGTGGTGATATTATAGTTGTACATATTACATATATATATGTTATAAATTCAACAATACTTGTTATAACTATTACTTTCTATAATTTTATGTGTTTTAAAGGCTGAAAGAAGAAAGGAAAGCAAATATATATTTGAGAGAGCAAATATATACATATACATATACATATACATATACATATACATATATACACACACACACATATATATATGTATATATGTATATATACTAGAGGCCCAGTGCACGAAATTCGTACATGGGGTGGGGTGTCCCTCAGCCTGGCCTGCACCCTCTCCAATCTGGGACCCAAGCCTTCCATGCGCCCACCGGGGCTGCCGCCACAGGCCCCTCCTTTGGCAGCTGGCCCGGGCGGGCGGAAAGCTTGGCTTCCTCCATTGCCAGGGGCGACCCAAGCCTCCCACTTGCTCTGGCTGGCTCTGTGGCCGCCGCCATCTTTGTCCCACTAATTTGCATACTCACTTCTGATTGGCTGGTGGGTGTCGTGAAGTGATAGTCAGTTTACATATTTCTCTTTTATTCATGTATATATATATATATATATATATATGAGAACTAGAGCTTTTGTCAGATTAGCCTTATTTCCTATTTCTGGTTCTCTTCATTTGTTGTAGATTCAAGTTACCACCTGGAGTCATTTTATTTTTTTAAATTTAAATTCTTTATTGTTGAAAGTATTACATAAGTCTCCTTCCCCTCCCCCCCAATTGACCTCTCCCCAGCCTCTCCCACCCCCCAGCACATACCCTCACCTGCCTACTGTCTGTGTTCATTGGTTGTGCTTATATGCATGCATACAAGTCCTTTGGTTGATCTTTTACACCCCTCCCCACCCTCACCTGCCTTCTCTCTGAGGTTTGACAGTCTGTTTATGCTTTTATGTCTCTGGGTCTATTTTTGTTCATCAGTTTATGTTGTTCATTATATTCCACAAATGAGTGCGGTCATGTAATATTTATCTTTCTCTTACTGGCTTATTTCACTTAGCATAATGCTCTCCAGGTCCATCCATGCTGTTGCGAATGGTAAGAGTTTTTTCTTTTTTACAGCAGCATAGTATTCCATTTTGTAGATATACCACAGTTTTTTAATCCACTCATCTGCTGATTGGCACTTAGGCTGTTTCCAAATCTTAGCTATTGTAAATTGTGCTTCTGTGAACATAAGGGTGCATATATTTTTTTCTGATGGGTGTTTCTGATTTCTTGGGATATATTCCTAGAAGTGGGGTTACTGGGTCAAATAGGAGTTCCATTTTTAATTTCTTGAAACTCCATACTGTTCTCCACAGTGGCTGCACCAGTCTGCATTCCCACCAGCAGTGCACGAGGGTTCCTTTTTCTCCACATCCTCACCAGCACTTGTCATTTGTTGATTTATTGATGATAGCCATTCTGACTGGTGTAAGATGGTGCCTCATTGTCGTTTTGATTTGCATCTCTCGGATGATTAGTGACTTTGAGCATGTTTTCATATGTCTCTTGGCCTTCTGTTAGGCGAACGTGATAACCACTACACTACGGAAACCTGGGTCTCTTGGCCTTCTGTATGTCCTCTTTTGAAAGTGTCTATTTAGGTCCTTAGCCCATTTTTTGATTGGATTGTTTATCTTCCTTTTGTTGAGTTGTATGAGTTCCCTATAAATTTTGGAGATTAAACCTTTATTGGATATAACATTGGCAAATATGTTCTCCCATGCAGTGGGCTCTCTTGTTTTTTTGTTGATGGTTTCTTTTGCTGTGCAGAAGCTTTTTATTTTGAGGTAGTCCCATTTGTTTATTTTCTCCTTAATTTCCATTGTCCTAGGAGATGTATTGGTAAAGATGTTGCTACAAGGTATGTCTGATATTTTGCTGCCTATGGATTCTTCTAAGATTTTATGGTTTCCCATCTTACATTTAAGTCTTCTATCTATTTTGAGTTTATTTCTTAGCCCAAGGCATATTTGCGCTTACCTGTGTCCTTTGTGCTGTTGTTGGCAAATATATTACATTTCTATATATTATAGGACAAATAGTATAATTATATACATTTTTTTTTGTTAATATTCACCCAAGGATATTTTTTCCATTGATTTTTAGAGAGAGTGGACAGGAGAGAGGGGTGAGAGGGAGAGAGAGAAACATCAATGTGAGAAAGAGAGACATTGATTGGTTGCTTCCCCCATGTGCTTTGACTGGGGTAGAGATCGAACCTGCAACCCAGGTATGTGCCCTTGACCAGGAATTGAACCCATGACCCTTCAGTGCACTCTATCCACTGAACCATACTGGCCAGAGCCATATTGTTTTATACAATTGCTTTATTTTCTTTTTAATATATTTTTATTGATTTCAGAGAGGAAGGGAGAGGGAGAGAGAGAGAGAGAAATATCAATGATGAGAGATAATCACTGATCAGCTGCCTCCTGCATACCCCACATTGGGAATTGAGCCTGCAACCGGGGTATGTGCCCTGATCAGGAATTGAACTGTTGACCTCCTGGTTCATAAGTCCACGCTCAACCACTGTGCCATGCTGGCAAGGCTACAATTGCTTTTTATATCAGCTAAGAGAAGAAGCAAAAGGAAAACTTATTTACATTGTCTTTTACATTACACAATCCCCTAATCAGTGCTCTTTGTTTTTTTCATGTGTATTTATATTACTGCTTTCAGCCTGAAGAACTTCCTTTAGCATTTCTTAAAAGGTTGCTGTGCTAGCAATGAAATCTCTGTTTTTGTTTATTTGGGAATGTCTTTATCTCACTTTCATTTTAAAGATAGCTTTGCTGGGTATAGAATTCTTGGCTGATTTGTTTTATTTTCCTTTGAGTGCATTGAATATGTTATCTTACTGCCCTTTGACCTCCATTGTTTCTTATGAGAAGTCAGTTGCTAATATTATTGGCATTACATTGTAAATGATGTGTCATTTTCTCTTGATGCTTTCAAGATATCCTCCTTGTTTTAGCTTTCAGCAGTTGTACTCTGGTGTGTTCATTTGTGGCTCTCCTCACATTTCTCCTACATGGAGTCTCTGGAGCTGCTTAGATGTGTTGATTACAGTTTTTCATCAGATTGGAAAGTTTTCAGCCATTATTTCTTCGAATATTTTTCCTGCTCCTTTCTCCTCTCCTGTGGAATAATTTTTAAATGATCTAAATGCCTTTAAACTTTTAAATGGACTAACTGGGAATGGAATGTGCAGAAGCCCGAGACAGCCCTGCCTAGCTCCTGAAGCTGACATGCAGCCCCAGGGCTCTGAGAAAGGCAGCAGTTAAAGTGCTGCTAAAGCGCTCACTGCCAATGCCCCGTAGTGCAACCAGGAACCAGGGGACGGAAACCTGTTCTTTTCCAATCTTAAGGGTAGGATAGAGGTATCCAGAGCTCAGCTCATCAGACCAATGGGGTTTCTCATAGATCCTGGGGGTACTCTCAGGGGACTGGGTTCTGTAAGAAGACAGGGAGAACCCAAAGCAGAGATGGAAGGTGCTGGAGACCAGTTTCCAATTCACCGAAGGGCAGCCCCTGTGGTGGGGTGAGACTGTGCATGGATCAGGGTCCGTCTCCAGCCAATGTCAGGACTGGCTCAAGAAGTCTAGGGAGCCAAGAATGTCTACCCTTCAGTTCTTGAAAAGCCTGCCTCTACTGCTGTCCACAGACAGTGTGCCAGGCCTCTAGTTCAAGGGTAATAATAACATTAACAACAATAATAATAGTTTCTAAGCATTGAGTTTACCATTGAGTTTAATGTGTAATATGCATTAGCTCATTTAATTATTTAAAAAAAACCCTATCAATTGATTACCAGATGATAAAACTGAGGCCCTGAGAAGGTAAGTGACTTTCCTAAAGTCACACAGCTAGTGGACAACAAAGCTGGAATTGGAACTTGGGTCTTCCCAATTCCAGACCCCATGCTTTTCAAAATAGGTTCTACTATCTACCTTTGCATCAAAGTTGGCTCTTCACTATCATTCTTAGAAAGTCAGGGTTTTAAAAAAAAGATGGATTACTGGAAATAAAGAGGGACAAGGACAACGTGGACAGAGGTCATACTAGGCCTGGTCTGGCCATGTCGATGTGTTCAGTAGATTCCACCACTGGTCCAGCTCCAGGGTGTCTACTGCCCCAGTGCAGTCAAGGAGGCCAGGGGTGGTTTGGGGCTGCCTGCTGTAGAGGCTACAGAAATCCCAGGGGGCTGTAGGAGAGCCATGGTTGCTATCTGTTGGGCCTGTCTGCCTGGGCATCTCACGCTGGCCTCTGCACACTCATGTGGCAGGACCGTGAAGACCCAAGCAACAGTACCGTGCTCAGCCAGCTGCACTTGCCTGCACAGGTATGTGGGTTTGTGGTGAGGACGTGGCACTGTGTCACATCTGTGCCCAGGACACAGTCTATTTAGGACAGAACCAGGCCCAGGACTCACTACAATCCCCCAGCCCTGTCCGAGCGCCTACTGTGTGCCAGGCCGAGGCTAGATAAGGCCCTACTCCTGTCCTCCGTAGGACAGAGACATTGTTGGCCTTTCAGGGTGATCAGGGCTGCATCTGAGGTTTGCAGTGAGAAACCAGTTCTGCCTGAGCTTCTGGGAGACCTCCGAGAGGAGGAGACTAGGCTTGGGGTGGGGACGGCTTCCCAGCCATTATGTTTATAACAGAATTGCAGGCCTTGGTGACAGCTGGCCCTCTGGATGCCTGAGGGGAGGAGCAGGAGGTGTGGCCACAGCTGTGGTGAAGCGCCTGTGTGCCAGGCTGCACACACTTGGACTTTATCTGGAGGGAAGGGAAAAGCCACCCAAGGGTTTTAAGTGACATGCCCAGACTGGCAGCTTGAAATATCACGAAGGAAGGAAGGAAGGAAGGAAGGAAGGAAGGAAGGAAGGAAGGAAGGAAGGAAGGAAGGAAGGAAGGAGGGAGGGAGGGAGGGAGGGAGGGAGGGAGGGAGGGAGGGAGGGAGGAAGGAAGGAAGGAAGGAAGGAAGGTCACATTGGTGGCAGGTTAGAGGTTGGGCTGGAGGAGGCAAGACTCCAGACTAAACCAATCCAGGAACATGGATAGAAGATAAAGCCAGATACAGGGCAAGACTGAGCAAAAGTTGGAGGTGAGGGACAAATTCTGGACACCATGAGATTGTAGCATCTGTGGGGCAGGTGACCATGAGGGGGAGGGGCAGAGGGCTGCCAGCTTTCTGAGGCGACCACCTGGGCAAGTGGGGTGCTAACTGGGATTCACATATACCTGCCTGAAAAGACAGGTGTTCCTTCCTCTATTCATTCAGCAAGTATTTACTGGACACCCGTTATGGGCCAACATGGAAGGGTGCTGCAAGGAACAGCCCAGGACGGGTCCTGGCTCGTGGAGCTCACCCCCTAGTGGGTGAAGTTAGACAACAAGCAGAGGTTAAGAAGATGAGGGGAGAGCAGGTAGGAGCCTCGCTCTGCAGGACACGAGGCTCTGACGGACAAACAGCAGGCCCAGGCTATGTTAGCGGCCCACAGAAATGCTTTAGTGTTTCCTTATTTTAAAGCCGGAAGAAAAGAATAAATAAGCTAATAATGGATCCAGCCAGGATAATGTTTGTCTTTATACCAATGCAGTAATGAAATATCATTTGTAACAACTTTTTTACGGAGGAACTGGCCCACAGGAGTCACACTGTGGCCCCGAAGAATCTCCGTGGCTGCTTTAGATTGGGGGCCACCAGCTCTCACCTGCCATCTAAAGGTCAGATAGGTTCAGGGTCCGTACGCCCACATCCTGGTCTTAGGGAGGGGACATCTTGTTGAGGTCAAAGGAAGCAGCTTCAATCTTATAACCCAACAACCAGAGTTGAAGTTCCAGCTCGGCTATTTGCCTGCTGTGCAACCTCGACCAAGCATTTAACCTCTCTGGGCCACCTTTCCTCATCTCCACATGTATGAGCGATGTGGGGCCAGTGCAGGGCTTCCTGCCCAATGGCCTACCTGGCACGTCTGTAGGAATGGAGACTGGGGTGCAGATGGGGGGCAGTACCTCCAGGTCCTGGCGTCCTTTCTCTAATCCCTCTGTCCACCCTTCACGGCAGCCAGGCCCAGCCACACCCGGCCTGGCAGCCATCCACTGAGCTGAAAACAGAAATTCTCTAAGCCTCAGCCTCCACCACTCCCCAGGCATCCTTGGGGGGCTGGTTACTGCTTTGAGGGGTGGTGGAGGATGTTGTCACCTGTGCTCCCACGTCAGCTGAGGATGGGCGCTGGGAGGGGCCTGGGGAGGGCCTGGGCCCGGGGAGCTGCTGGTCCTGAGTCAGCATGCCCAGCGCTGCTAATGGATTCCAGATGTCAGACAGAAAACAATCGTCACCCCCACCCATCTGGCGGCTCGGGTTTCTTGGAGATTGCAAAAGAAGAAGAAAAATAGAACGGGGAAAGAATCAAATCCTAGAGCAGCTGAAACCTTAGAGGAGGGATGTAAATCGTTTCAGGGTCCTGCTGGGGGGAGGGACGGGAGGCAAGGGGGAGGCAGAGACTGGTCCAGACCCTGTTGCCTGGCCCGGTCTCTGTAGCGCTCTGGACCCCAGGTCGGAGCAGCCTGGTCCCTGTGGGTGTCCCCAGGAGGCCCGGAGTGCCTAGGCCATCAGCCCGTGTCTGACCCCTGCCTGGGTTTCCAATTTCCCATTCAGGTGCTGACCTCACTGCAGGCCTGGGTCTCATCGGCCGCCGGCGTGGCTGCAGCCTGGGGAGGTGACAGGCTGAGGGGGATGAGGGTGTTGGGATTTCCCCTGCAGAACCCGGGGCCGGGGCTGCTGATTGGTTCAGACCCATCCATGTGCCGCTGGGGAAACAGGTTTTCTCACAGCACTGGGCCAGGACTACATGTTAGGAAAGATCAATAGAGCGAGGACGGGAAGGAGGTGGGGAGGGAGGAAGGAAGGAATACTGGGAGAAGGAGGGAGGGAGAGAGGACAGTGTCACGATAGCTTCCATCGAGGAAGAACTGGGCCCGGCCTGTGGCGGGCCTGTGTGCATTGCAGGCAGCATTGCGGGGGCCTCAGGAACCGGGCTGGCTCGCTGGCCAAGGGGCCCGGGCTGCGACGCTCCAGCGCTTGGCACAGAACCTGGAATGTCGCGAGTGCTCAGGGAATGCTAGCCTGGCTGGGTGTTGCTGGGGATGGTGTGCTGACTGCTGGCATTGGCCCTTCCGAGGGCCTCTCCTTGCGATGTGGGGAGGTGAGCACAGCCTGCAGCCAGCCCCGCCCCCCCACTCTGCCTCGAGCTAACGGGGCCTTGGGGAAACGTCAATGTCTTTAGGTCTCAGTTTTCTCCTCCGTAAGATGAAGATAATAAAAACCTACCTCGTTATCTTTTAAAATGATCATCTGAGGACATGCTTATTGATTGTAGAGAGGGGGTGGGGGAAGAGAGAGACATTGATGTGAGAAACATCAGTCGGTTGTCTCCTGCTTGCGCTCTGACCGGGGATGGAACCTACAACCTGGTTATGTGTCCTGACTGGGACTCAAACCCGCAACCTTATTTGGTGTACAGGATGACGCGCCAACCAACTGAGCTGCACCAATCAGGGCAGAGTTATTTTACATAAAGTGCTTCACAGAGAGCCTGGCACCCCATATGTCCCCGAGTGTTCTGTTGTGACTGTGTTAATGGCTGTCATTGTTATTACGCCTCAGATGGTTCGAGAAGTTCCAGAGGGACTTCAGGTCCTCCCTCTCACCCTCATCCCACAGAGGGGGCTCCCTTGGGGAAGGGCTGCAGGGAGGCCATGCAACAAGGCTGTGCTTTCTCAGGAGCCTTGGGGCAGGGGCAGGGGCAGGCTCTGGCGACTTTGGGTCACCCAGGTTGGCTTGAAGGGCGAGGAGGGAGGGACTGGGTCCTGGAGGCTCGGCTTGGCACAGGGTGGGTGCTCCAGGAGGAGGGGTGGTGGGGCATGGCTGGAAGGTGCCCAGTGCCACCTGTGGCCTGTCAGCTCCGCTCTGGCCCGGCAGGGGGATGACCCTGCCAAGTGCTCTCCCTGGCACAGACGTGTGAGAGCAGCTGCAGGGTGGGTGGAGGGGCGGGGCACAGGGCGTGGGGCTCACAGGCCGCCACTTGTACGTCCTTCCTGCTGCTCCAGACCAGCAGGAAAGAGTCCCAGAGGGCCACTTTCACATCCGCAGCTGCCAGTTCTCCTTTAAAAAAAAAAAGTGTTTTTATTGATTTTCAGGGAGAGGAAAGGAGAGAGAAAAAGAAATAGAAACATCAATGATGAGAGGGAATCATCGATCGGCTGCCTCCTGCACGCCCCCTACTGGGGACTGAGCCCTGAAACCTGGGCATGTGCCCTGACCGGGAATTGGAGCGTGACCTCCTGGTTCCTGGGTCAACGCTCAACCACTGAGCCTTGCCGGCCAGGCAGTTCCCCTTTTAAATGGCCCACAGATGGTGACTCAGAGCGCCCGTGTTCCCGTACTTATTGGAGCCCCCAGGATATTGCCATATCGATTGGCCTCCCCTTCTCATTCCTCTGCCCCTGGCCCCCATCCTGGTCCTTGAATCACCCGCAAGGCTTAGTGGATGGAGACCTGGAGTGGAGCGGTTGCATCCTTGGGCTGAATAGCTGGCTGGTGTCACCTTCTCCTGGCAGCCTTCTCTGATTTCACATGTCCCCTCAAGCTCAAAAGGATTGCTCTCCTCTGAACACCAGAAGGACCCCCTTTTCTCACTCACTCACTCACTCACTCACTCACTCACTCACAACCCCTGCCCGCGGCCTGCTATAGGCCACACCCTGGCCTGAGCCTCTCGCACGGCGTGCTTTTCTCTTGGAGCAGTGCAGGGCGGTGGAAGGTTCTGACTGGGTCGTGTTCTGCTCCCCTCAGCCTCAGTGCACAAGGCAGCGAGGCTGCTGAGGTGGCCTCAGCCCTCCCTGTGCCCGGTCCCACTGTGTCCTCGTGGGCTGTGCAGTTTCACCTCGGCATCTGTGAAAGGGGCTCACCCGCTGTGGGTGTTCATGGGAAATGTATGGGCAGAGCAGCGGGTTCAGTGTTTGGTGGCCAACAGCACTCAGTGTCAGCTCTCTTGTTAGTGTACCTGTCAGGTTGCTGGGCCCCCGCCCCGTCTGCCCTCATTTGTAAAGTGAGGATCTGGAGCTTGGCTTTGCGGGGTTGGTGTGAGGGAGGTAAGAATCAGCCTGGATGCCAGGGCATTGAAGCCTCCTTGCCCTGCCCCTCCCAGCCAGGCAGCTCACCCCAGCCAGGTGCATGCACACACCTGCATGCACACACGCACACCGGGGCTCCCCAGCCCCTGGGCTGTTGCTCATGCCATTGCGCAGCCTGCGTGCCCTTCCCTAACCTTTTCCCTCCTTAGTCCCTCCTTCAGAGCCCGGCTTGAACTCCCACCCTCATCTTCGGGACACCTTCCCCAGCGGCCCCCCGGCCCACGGGCTTTCCTCTCTGAACCCCACTGTTCATGACCAGCACCTCCACCCAGGACCTGGTTCTAAGGCCTCTCACCTCTCCTGCCTCCCCATCTAGTGCCTGGAGGACAGGGGCTGCCGCCTTGTTGTGTGAGCTCCACTCTGCCCGGCCCAGTCCTGCAGTGTGGCCCCGGCCTGGGCGCCCGGAGCGGGTCCAGCTGTCTGCCATTTGAGTTCTGCTGAGCTCCCCATGCCCGGGACTTGGCTGCACTGTGCCCTTGCCAGTATTCAGGCACATCTCCACATCCCAAACGCACCCCTCCCGAGGGGTGTCCCCGGTGCCCTGCACTGCCTTGCTGAGCCCTGCCTCGCCTGGGGCTGACCCTGGCACAGCCATGTCTCCTTCTTCCCGAGGGCCCATCCCAGGCAGGGTCTGTGTCCGCTTGGCGGGCAGAGGGCACATGGGCTACGGGGTCAGAAGACCCGAGCTCCTATCCAAGGTCTGCTCCTCAGCAGCTGTTCAACCTGGGCCAAGTCGACCCTGCCCTTGAGCCCCCACACCCCCCGGTGTGTGAAATGGGGTCACCGATGAGGCCCCTCCGTCAGGGCCTCTGTGAGACCCGGAAGCGATGGGACAAGCAAACGTGCTTTGAAAGCAGCCAGTTGTACTATGTGCCCCTCTGCCCGGTGAGCAGCCAAGCGCAGGCCCTGCGTTCAGCTGGTGCTCCGTGTTTGCTGAATGACTGGAGGGGAGCAAGTGAGGGTTTAGGGGCCTCTGGGGTGGGTGTGAGCCGGGGGCTGCCAAGGCCCTGCCCTGCCTGCCGGGGGGTCCCAGGCACACCTATGATGGCAGATCACGCACAGCGTCCCGGTGCCCCATTCCCAGATGGGGATGGAGCCTGCGCTGAGTCCCTTCTGCACCTGTAGCTTGGTCTGGGGCTGGAGGTGGCCCAGCCTCTGGCTTTGAGGACTTGGCACCACCCACCTGGCCTGCCTTGAAGAGCCAGGCTTCCTTCCCCTCTGCCCCTGCCCCCCATCCTAAGGTTTAGGCTGCAGAGAAATCAGGCCGCAGGGACAGCGAAGGGCTCCCGTGGCGTGGGGTGGGGTGGGGTGAGGAGGCCGGAGAAATGAGACCTCCCTTTGCGTGGCCTGAAAGCACCTCCACCTCATGGTTTCCTTGGAGTCTCAGTCTAGCCTGGGCCAGGCCTGCAGCCCATTGGCCCGCCTTCTCTCTGTGGCTCTCTCCCTCCCTTCCTTTCTTTTTACTTTTATTTTGTGACAAAGTAGCACAGAGAGGGTAAGTAACTCGCCTATGGTCTCACAGCTGGTTAATATCAGGCCAAGTCTGTCTGACTCCACCCAGGGCCCTGCTTAGTACTTGGTTTTCTCTTTTGACTATGATGTGGGGGCGGGGTGGGGGGGAGCCAGGAAGTCCACAAAATCACTAGCATAGTGCCTGGCACATGGTGAGTGCCCAGCAAACGCGGGCCTTTGCTGCTGCTTCTATACCGTAGCCCCAGCGTCTGCCAGGGCACCTGCTGCAGAGCCGGGCCATCGTAAGGAGAAGGTGCTAACAGAGTGGTAGCTCTTGCTTCAGGAGCGTCAGCCGTGTCCCAGGCGCCGCTCTGAGCACTGTACACATATTGACTCATCTAATCCGCTTATTATGGAGGAAACTGAGGCACAGAGAGGGTAAGTGACTTGCCCAGGGTCACTTTCCAGGCAGTCTTGCTTCAGAGGTCACGCTGTCATAAATATGTAAATAAGGAAGGGAAAATGAACAAGACTCAATTGGGATGTGGGGAAGGAAAGGAAGGCAGGGAGCTGACATGGGCTGAGTACCCTCCATGTACTGGGGGCCAAAGAAGTTCTCAGAGACATCCCAGAATTCCCCAGGGTCACATAGGAGCCAAGGGCACAGCTGGGATTTAGGCCCAGTGAACCCAGCCGATTCCTAACTCTCCGTTCCACCAACTCAGCCCACTGGGAGCCAGATCAGCAGCCAGCAGTTCAGGGAAGGTTCCCTGGAGACCCCTGGGAGGTCTCTGGGCAGAGGAGCTGGCCGCTACCTCCAGGCCTGCAGAGTGGGGAGGCAGGACAGGGAGTTGCTGGCTGACGTAAGTCATTGCCAGGCGTATGGTTCTAACCCGTCACGAAGGAGGAGTCTAGAGGAGGGAGCTTAGCCAGGTGGGTAACCTTGAACAAGCCCTATGCCTTTGCTACACCTGTTTCCCCTTCTGTGCAATGGGCCCAGCAACATGCATTCTGTCCGCCCCTCGGGACTGCCGTGTGGATCTCATGACCTGACAGAGCTGGCAATGACTTGCAAGCCAAGCTGAATAAGAGTAAGGGCTCCTAGGAATGAATAGATGGTTATTTGTGAACATCTAGGCTTGCCTCGCACCGTGTGGTCCAAGGGCCAGCAGCTGCTTCAGCAGGAGCTTATCAGAATGCAGAACTGAGGGCCCAGCCCCAGAGCTGCTGAGCCAGAATCAGCACTTTCACAAGCTCCCAGGACACGTGGCCACGGTAAAATCTGGGAAGCACTGGTCTGAGGACTGTCTGGGCTCTGCTTCTCCATTCCTGGGGCTTCTCCATTCTTGGGCCTTCTCTCCACGGCCCACAGGGTTCTTGGCTGGAGGAAACGCACCGGCCAGCAGGACCCCTGCCCTCTTAGCTGCTCAGGAGCTGTGAGCCCAACCGATTAAAACTGGGGTCAGGGTTGGTCTGACAGCCTCTCACTCCGGCAGCTCCTGAAGGGCCCACCCCCATTTGTTGGGAGTCAGCAGGCCAGGCAGACCTGCAACAGGGGCAGGGGTGGGGAGGGCCCCTCAGCCAGGTGCAGAAGGCGTGGATTTCCTCCGAGCAAGGAAAGGGCATTTGTGCCCAGAGAGTCTCCATCTTTATGTAGGAGGCAAAGGGCTGAAACCATAGCTGGGTGGTTTCAAGTTAGATGTAAGAAGGAACTTCCTGATTGATCGGGAATAAGCCAAAGGATGCCGAGGGCTCCCTTGGCCTTGAATGTGTGGCCATGTTGTGTGAGGTCAGGAGACAGAGCTGAAGGGATTCCCAGAGGCTCTCTGTCCAGCCTCTGCCTTGAGACCGTTTGGACCCAGAGAGTCTGAGTGACTTGTCTAAGGCCACACAGAAAGCTAGTGACAGCTGGCTTATGACCCAGGCTGGGGCCTTTCTCCATTACAGCCCTCCCTTGAGGTGACCTTCATAGCGGCCCTGCAGCCCCGGCTTTGGAGCAACCTGAAGGGCTTTGAGCTTGTGGGTGGGAGGAGGGAGGGGCTGGTTTTGGTAGCCGAGCGGCCTCCAGGTGTCTCACCGTCCTGGCCCACTTGGTGCTCACGACCACAAGAGCAGCCCTGGAGCAGGGGGCTCAGAGGCAGATGCAGCGAGTTGGGGACAGGACCCCTGGAGCCAGAGGGGTCCAGGCAGAGAAACGGGCAGAGAGAGGCCTGAGGGGTGTGACCTTGGTCTAGAGGCTATGTGTCCTTGGGCCAGGTACACGCATTCTCCGTTTCCCCATTTTTAATATGGAAGAGAGGTTACCACAGTGATGGGCAACCTTTTGAGCCTGGTGTGTCAAACTTCGCCATAACTCGGGTAGTGTGTCACTTTGAGGAAAAAACATTATTTCGCAAATGTTTCATCCTCAGGAGCAGCAAATGTTTCATCCTCGGCATGTGGCCGCCTCAGCGGCCGAGTGTCATCAGAAATGGCTACGCGTGTCAGTGCTGACACGCGTGTCATAGGTTCGCCATCACTGGGTTACCAGATCAGTGATTCTTAACTGGGGCTTCCCATTAGAATCACCGAGGGAGCTTTCTTTAGCTTGGTGCTAGGAATTCTGATTCAGTAGATCTAGCGTGGGCCTGGCTACGGGCATTGTTTAGCTCTCCGGATGATTCGGACACACCTTTGCCCAGGTCTGAAGTGTTGTGGTGCTCAGGCAGGTGTGTGTGCAGGGAGCGGGGAGCGGGGGGTGAGGGGGAGCGGGGGCTGCAGGTTCTTCTGAGGCCCAGGAATGCAAGACTACCGGTTCCGTGAGATTCCCAAATCCATGTTCCAGGGGGTCCCACTTCTGACACTATCTGATGTTCAATCCCAGATTTCTCAGACCGTGTGATCACACAGTTGTATTATTCTGAAACATGGGGTTTCCCACACTGGGCAATGCTGATGTTGGTTGTTCTGAATTTTTCAAGTCTGAGGTTCCCTATCTAAGTCGTGTGATTTGGAACCTTCTGAAACATCTGCTTCAGTTCTTTGAGAGGAAGCTTCTCCACGTCTGTTGTTATTGTGGATTTTAGAGGTTCTAGGAATCTAAGCTGCTATGGTCTAATGTTTTTTAAAAAATTCTAAATTCAGCTGCTCTGTGATCTACCGCTCCATCCGGGCAGCTGGCCGCCAAGGCCTGGAGCCTGGCCTTTGCCTCCCCGAGACAAGGTGGCGATTGTGTGAGCTTGGACGTGTGCCCCCTCCCCTGCTTGGCCTGGACGGCCTCTCTTGGGGGACAGAGCGCGGAAGGGGAGAGCGGAGACCCCGCAGAGCGCTCTCTGCTCAGGCTCTGGCTCCATCACTGTGGACAGAGGAGTGGAAGGTGGAGCGAAGGCGGAGCAAGTGTGGGGCCTGTTTGCCCGCAGCAGGAGGGCCGCGGGCTCGAGGAGCAGCATCTCTTATGCTTTCCGTTCACTGGCCGGTCTCACAGCAGAGCCGTCAGTTCGCCCAGTGTCAGTTTTGGCTCAGACCTGGGTCTGTTGCATCCAAAGCATCTCCCTAAACACACACGTCCCGATTCCAGATGGGAAGACTGAGGCCCAGAGGAGACAGTGACTTGCCTGAGAGAGCCTGTGCTCGAACCCAGGACTCCCAGCTAAGTGTCCAGCTATCCCATGGTGTCTTCGTCCGTCCTTCCCAGGCCTCGCTTTTTGCGCAGAACCACTGACCTTCTGCAGGACCTAGTTGACTCTGGGGTCTCCCGGAGGTGACAGGGACCAGCCCTGTGACTGAGGATGACAGGAGCCTGGTGGACTTCCCCAGGCCTGGGCATGACTCTCCCTGCCCTGTGCAACCTCCCCTGGCCATGTCCTGTGTCCGTGCACGTCAGGCTCAGAGGCCAGGAGGCAGAGGGGGGCTGGGGACAGACAGGTGTGGGGTGAGCCCCCCCCACCAGTTACTCACTGTGAGACCTTGAAAGAGTCCCTCTCCTCGCTGGGCCTTCCTATGCTGGGAGAGGTGGGTCGTGACCGTGACCATGAGGGTTAAACGAGCTCCTCTATGGCAAACCTGACCAGCGCCTCACACTCAGCCCAGCTCTGACCAGCAGCTGTGTTTGCTGAAGGAGACTGAGTGGACTTATTTATATTGGCTGAGGGTGACATTTTGGATTTCAGACTTGCATTTTCAGAGGGTTGGCAAGATAGGGAAGAAAGTATAAAGGCCTTGGACATCTGAGATTTTAGGTTAAGTATCCATATAGTGACAGTGAGGGTTGAGGTGTGTTTACATTGAGTTACAGCCCTGTGCTGAGCACTTTGCATTCATAAACTCATTACATCTTCTCAGTTCCCTGCCCAGTAGATGATATTATCCCCACTTGGGGTGGGGAACCACCCACACTCTTGCTGCCAGTAATGGCAGAGTCAGGATTCGAACCCAGGTCCCAGAAGTGCATAGCCACAGCTCTCTTTCACTTTGCTCTCGGCTGGCTGAGGGGATGCAGGTCACGAGATGGACAGCAGGCACCTCCTAATGCAGCAAGGGACTAGAAAGACATTTTCCAGAGGAGATAAGTATGATTACATTTTCCTTCCTTCAGCATGATTCTCCTAATTTTTCACACAGTGATTTTTTTTTAATCCTCACCAGAGGATGTTTTATTGGTTTGAGAGAGAGAGGAATGGGGCGGGGGTGGGAGTGGCAGGTGAAAGAGAGAGAAACATCAATGTGAACATTGATCGGTTGCCTATCGTACACGCCCCAACCGGGGATTGAACCCCAAACCTAGATATGTGCCCTGTCCAGGAATTCAGCTTGCAACCTTCTGGTGCACAGGATGACCCTCAGCTGGGCTCATGCATTTACCTTTAATCATTTTGAGAAATCCAGAGCTGCCTGTGGCTGACCAGCCCTGGACCTACCCCCAACCTACCAAGGCTTGTGGAGATGGGTGTATTCTGGGGGGCTCTGCCCAGCCATGCGCACAGCATGGAGCCCCAAGTGTGCATGCCGCACGCACACCCCTCACCGATGTTGTGGTGCGCACACTCACAGAGAGGCCCGTGCCGCTGCACACTGCCGCCAAGCCCAGGGAGCCCCGAGGGGGACAGGAAGCTCAGCGAACCCACCTCCTTTAGGTCCCAGAACAGGCGTAGGAGCCGCTGCTGCCTCCTCGACCACTTCTTTCCCTGTTGTTTGACTTAAAATAGAGCTGGCAGGTCATCTCAAAGTGTGTGCCCGTGCAAACCAGCTGTGCGCGTCGTTCCTTGTGGGCCTTGCCAGCCGGTGCCTGTCTGCAGCCGTGAGCCCGCCCAGGCCCAGCTCAGTGCGCAGGCTCAGTGCCCCTTTGGGGGGGCAGAGCGAGGAAGCTTTGCTCCGGGGCTTCCACAAGCCCAGGCCCCCCGGGCGGTTCCCCCACTCCTGCTGTTCTGGCCTCTGGGCTGCTGGGGGCAAGGAAGGATGCGAGAGATGGTCAGGGACCAGTCAGGGGCACACAGAGATGGGTTCCAGGGACGGGGGATGGTGGCCTTCCAGGGGCCTGCCTTGGGCCCTGTACCGAGTAGGGTCCTGGCGTCACCCCTGGGAGGAAGATGTGCCCCTGATGATTCGTGTCAGGTTGACCAGCCCTCTCCTGCGGCATGGCAGCCCTCTGGCAGCATGGCGGGGGTCCCTGGCTGAGCAAGTGGCTCCAGAAGGTCCGGGAAGAGTTGTCGGGAACTGGGCCACCCTTCCTTCCTCTCTGCCTCTGCTCCAGACTGTCATCCAGCACGGGACATGGACCCAGGCGGTCTGAGCTCTGTCCTGCCCTGCACGGCGGCGATGCTGGTGTCCCCTCCCCCCGAGCCCCTGGGAGTCAGTCACCTGCTTTGTGAACCTCGGGCTGAAGCGGGGGGGGGGGGGGGCATGTAGATCAACGTGTTTTCCTTTATCTGCTCACTCAGCGTGTATTTATTGAGCAGCTGCTGTGTGCCAGGTACTGTTCTAGGACCATGAAAGAGAAGGGGAGAATCCAGGTCACCTTCTGAGGGATGACAGAGAGTAAAGACATAAAAACAGATGCTGTGGTGTTAGGTCATGTTCAGACCGGGTTGCCGGGCAGGCCTCTCCGCGGAGGTGCAACGTGAATGAGACCAGTGAGGCAGGGAACAGATGATGTGGAGATCCGGGGGAAACGCATTCCTGGCGCAGGGAACAGCAAGCGCAAAGGCCCCTCGGTGAGGCAGGGGTGTGCTGGGCCTGTGGAGGCAGAGCCAGAGGGCCAGAGAGCCCTCCTGACATTCCAGCTCAGAGGAGAACGGGTTAGAGGAGAGGGGCTGAGCCCAGGGGTGAGCACGGCTCAGCTCTGCTGTCCCTCTCCCGCTCTTCCCCCAGCTGGGCAGCCCTCCTCTGGGGACACAGATGGGTGCTTGTCTTTAGAGCCCCCTGCCCTCCCCCTGCCTCTCCGAACACTCGCAGTGGGGACAGGAAGTGTCGGCCCTCGCTTCCCAGCTGCCTGGGTGGGACGCCACCGAGCTGGGCTGGCTTGCCCGAGGAGGGACAGAGGCCCCATTGAGCCTGCTCTCTGGGCCAGCAGGGACAATAGCCACACTGAGGACCAGGGACACGGGCTGGCGTGCTTGCCCAGGAAGTCACCAGGCTGCTGCCTGCCCCCTCCCCAGGCCACCCCAGTTCTTCCCGACTCTCTCCTCTAGCCACTTATTTTAGGCTGAAAGTCACGTCTAAACGGTCACTTCATCCTTCACCTCCTCCCCAGGGGCTCCGTGCTCAGTGCCAGACCCATCTGGGCCCGGGGACCAGAGAGGAGTCCTACATGGTCTCTGTCCCTGGGGAGGAGGCAAACACTCACCACCTGAGGGGGGCATCCTACGTGCCTCCAACAGCGACAAAGTGCCGGGGGCCCCAGAGGCGGGGGTGTCAGCAGGGAGGGCTGGGAGGCAATGCTCCGGAGCAGGTGTCGGGATTCTAAAGCGTTTCTGCAGCCAGATCACGTGTTGAGGCACAGCAGCCATGTGACACGGGCAGGGCAAGATGAGCATCTGTGACAAGATGGGAGAAACCCCGGCCCCTTCCTCACGACAGGTCAAGGCCCGTTCCAGGACTCAAACCCCACGCCTGCAGCCTGCGTGCTGTCTGCGTGGGGAGCCTTTGCACCGGGTGGATCTTTAGGGATCACCACGGCAGGAATGCTAACACAGGTCGTGGGCGCCTGTCACCCCTGCCCGTGGCCATGGTGAGGCGGACATCACCAAAGTCACACCTTCTGGCCTATTGAGCTAGGACACAGCTGCAGAATCCTTCTCCACGCAGCCAGTAATTGGCATGGACACCCAGGAGGGAGGATTTGCCTTTCCTGGTTCGAGTCCCTCCGCTCAGTGACACATGGGGACTCTGAGATCCAGGCAGGGAGAGGACGCGTCCCAGGCCGCAGTTAAAAACACCCGCCGTGCAGAGTGTGAGCTGTGAAACGTCAGAGGTTGGGACAGAACAGACAGAGAGGACTCCCGTTGCATCTGTCATGGCACCCAGGTCCGCCACAGCCTCGTCACAACGTTATTTGAATGAAATACTTGCTTGTTTCTTTCCCTCCCGACTGTAAGTTCTTGTTACTGACCCTGCTCCACCTGCTCCAGTGCCTTGTGGACAGTGGGCACTCGATTCATGGGTGCTGAGGGCATGAGGGGAGGACCGGGTGGCAGGCAGGGCAAGTGCACACGGTGACTGTTCCTCGGTCGCTGTCCTGCTCCACAGAGGACAGCGGCAATATAGGCCCCGGCACCAAGCTGGTCAGATCCATGCGGGCACGTGGTGAGCAGCCAGCCAGGCGGGTGGTACCTGAGCTTCCTTTGGGGGAAACCAAGGCCCAGGGAGGCACAATAATCAGCTTGGAATCCTGCAGGCTGAGCAGGAAACTGAGCCGGCTGGGACCTCCTGACTCCTGGCCAGGCTCCTGGGCATCCAGCCTGGCCAGCAGCCCCCACTGCAGCGCAGGGGCTGGCTTTTCCTGACAGCTGGCCCTGGGGACCTGTGTGTGCAGTGCCAAGGCAAACAGTGGCGGTGGAGGTGGGGGCAGGGGATGCCTGCAGGCCTTAGCTTCCTTTGCTGTCCCACACAGACAAGGCTCGAGCCCCGAGCAGCCAGGCTCCCCACTCCCTTCATTGTTCCCCGTGATAGTTTCCAGATGCCGAGGAGTCACAGGTTTGGGGCTGGTCCAGGAGAGCCGGGCTGGCCCTCCCCCAGCACCCTGCCACCACCTCCACCGCCGCCACCGCCACACCCGAGCGCAGCCGCCTCGCTGTCCCGCATCAGCCGCTCTGCAGAGAGGCGCCCGGGCTCCATTTCTGGCCCCGACCCTAAGCTATGGAGTGGACAGGCCCCCGCTCCTCTGTGCCTCTGTTTCCCGGGGTAGAATGAGCCTGTGGGCAGTGGGCAGCGTGGGGAAGATGGTCCCTGGTGGACACTCCTGCTTTAGCAGAATCAACTAGACTCGAGCCATGTTCCCCAGCGTGGGACCAGCAGAGTCAGCCTCACGCAGGAGCTTGTTAGGATGCAGATTCTCGGGCCCACCCAGACCTGGAGGGTAGAGCGTCTGGGCCAGGGCCCAGCAGGCTGCGTGATAGGGAGCCCCAGTGGTTTGGATGCCTGCTCCAGGGCGAGGACCGGCCTGGGCTCTGGAACTAGGCGCCTGGGCATCTGGAGTCAGAAACGTTGGAATGCAGACTTGGCATCTGTGTGGCTTGGAAATGGGCCTTAGTTTTCTGGTAAGGAAAATGGACTGGTGTTCTTAGCACTGTGGGTGGTAGGGTCACTGTGCCGAGTACACGAGACGGTTACACACAGCCCGGCCAGCCCAGCTCCCATACCAGAGCTCTCGGGAACACGCGCTCCGAGACGTGTTCCCGAGAGCTCTGGTATGGGAGCTGGGAGGTCCCTGTCGGCGGGGCTCAGGCCGCAGCGCCAGCACGTGAAAGGAGCCACCTCGGAACCCCGGCTGAGGGTGTGTGCACCGGGAATGGGCGTGCATACACGGCTTTTCCTCAGGGGTGCCGGGGGTCCTGGGACTGCTAAGGGCCGGTGGCACAGAGAGGGAGCCCCACGGGGACCAGAGGGGCCCCGCAGACAGGAGCAGCCAAGGAGAGCTTCCCGGCGGGGCGGCCTCCACCTGGGCAGAGAGGTCTGCCAGACGGTGGACCAGCACGGGCGGAGGCGGGTGTGAGAGTGAGCGCCGCCAGCGAGGCCTCCCCTGCCTGGGCACACGCTCCTTCTCCGTTCTCAGGGCACAGCAAGGCTATGGTCACATGAGGCTGCCCACAGACAATGGCCGGGGCACCTCACCACGTCAGAGCCGCGGACCACGTGGAAGTCAGCCGGGCCTGGTTGGGATCCCAGGTCTGCTACTTTCTGGCTGTGCGGCCTCCGGCAAAGCTCCCAGCCTCTGTGCCTTGGCGTGCTCCTCTGACGGAGTCGTGGTGGGAATGGAATGGGCGGGTGGACGCGATGCCGCACGTGGCAGCAGCTGTGCGGGCTTCACAGCGGAGGAGCGCGGAGCCCAGGGAGAGGAGTGGAGCGTCTGGGGCACCCGGCAGGGCGCCCTCGTCCTGCCTCCTGCAGAGCCACGCAGCGCCTTGCCCTGGGACCCGTGGGGAAGGGGCCGATCTGCAGACGTTTCCAAGCCCTGGGCGAGGAAGCGGGGGTGGGGGTGGGGCGGGCAGCGGCAGCCTGGGCTGTGGGGGTGGGAAATGTCAGGTTCGCTTCCCCCCCGGGACCCCCGGAAAGTGACATCAGAGCAGCTCTTACACTGTGGGACGCCCTCCGCCCCCAAGGGGAAGACCACGGCGCCCTGCCGTGACCAGGAGAGGCACACACACGCACAAATACACCAGCATGCCCACACACTCTCCTCCCCGCCGATTTCCAATACCAGCGAGTGGAAGCTGGCAGATGCCTGGCTGGCCCCCAGGAATCTCTTAACCCCGCCCCACGACAGCTGCCTCAGGTGACCCTGGAACCAGCCACAGCCTCTGGACCTCACTCCGCAATGAAGGTGTCAGACAACAGCCACCAAGCCCGGGTTCAAACCCTGCCACTGACCTGCTGTGTGACCTTGGACAGGTGACTTAACCTCTCTGGGTCTGTTTTCTCATCTGGAAATGGGGTCACAGGGAAGCTGCCTACAAGGCAGGTGCACGGCGCTGCTGGCACACAACGTCGTGTCTGTGGCTGTCGTGGCTCCAACACACACCTGCTGGAAGTTCTTCAAGGCAGACAGCTTGCCTCTCCCTCTCCCTCAGTGGCCAGAGGAGGACACTGGGACCCGAGAAAGGAGGGACGGATGGGAGAACGGAGCCCAAGCTGGAACCAGGCCCGCAGCCTCCAGCCCCCACGGCTCCTGCCAGAGTGGCCCCAAACTGCTGACTTCAGCGTTTCACCGGCCAGGGCAGATCAGAGTTCTCCCCTGGCACGCGGCCACTCCACAGCCTCCCCCATCGCTATTTTGAGCTGAGTTCCCTGTCCCCTTTTCCTGGGGCTGTGGCCCTCACCCCCAAAGCCTCACCCCAGGTGGTGGCCTTTCTTCCTCTTAGCCCACCGCCTTCCTGCCCCCCAGTCCCACCCCCAGGTAGGACGGGGCTGGCCGTGGCCTCATCTAGCCGGGTCACATCTGCCCAGGCCTCACCAGGGGCGGCCTCAGGTGCAGAGCCAGGGACCAGCCGGGCTGTCTGTGAAAATCCTGCCCGAGGTGGCCCACCAGAGTGGTCAGCACAGCCGAGGAGGGCGTCCTGGCCGTGGATGGAGCCAGGCTGAGGACCAGCATCACCACCTCCTGCATGGGTGACCCTGGCTCTGGCCCGCTCTCTTCACCCTTCCTGGACGCTGCCACACCTGTGTCCCCTGCAGCTGCCGGTGTGCTGAGCCCCCTGGGTGCTCCGAGGGAGCGGGAGACATGGAGGGCGGCGTGTGGCCGCAGCACGCTCAGAGCCCGGTGGGAAACAAGACGGCAGAAACGGCAGTTCGTGGAAGTCTTTATATTTGGGATGAAATCCCTGGCATGCGGAGGCCGGGTCAGGGCAGGACATGACCGAAGCAAAGTGAGTGGTGCCGACCACAGGGTCCCCTGGGAGCTTGGGGAGCCAAGACCTCCTCTGGGGAGGCGGCGGGAGGGTTCTCGCCAGCGCACGAGGCTGGGCCTCGGAAGGTGGGGTGAGCAGCCGGAGAAGAGTCAACCCTGTCTGAGATGTGGGAGGCCAGAGGGGTGCCCTTTGAGCTTGGCCTTGAAGGCTACACGGGCATGCGCCAGGCGGAGAAGTGTTTGGGGTACAGGGAGCAGCAAATGCAAGGGAAAGGGGTGGGGGTGGGACGCATCTTTTGCAGGAACTGACTTGTTGCTGTTGTTTGAGTGTGAGTCTTGTAGGAGGGAGTAGCGCGGTTAGAAGATCAGCTGGGCCAGAGGGGAAGGGGCCCCAAAGCCTCGAGTGTTTGCCTCAGCCCTGTGGATGGCAGGGGCCCTCAAGCCTGAAATGGCCACTGAAGTCCCCGGGGGCTCTGCCTGGCTGAAGGGGGTTGTGGCTGTAGCAGGGCAGGGGCCACGGGCAGAGGAGAGGGCTAACTGAGCTAAGGGCCCCCAGACAGGGACCTGGAAACCCGCTTGGGACAATGGTGTTCGGAGTCCGAGCAGCACCCCGCTATCTGCCCACCACTGCTGGTTGCGGGCTCACCCCCAGCCCCGGGCCGCACAGGCTCCGCAGTCGCAGGAGGGGAGGGAGGCCCGGGCCTCAGGCAGTCACTGGGATTCGGATGTTTTCCACCCTGTGGATGGCCCCCTTCCCCTCCCGCCCCAGCTCTGCTCCGTGCGGTTTGCTAGTGGAGGGCAGCCAGCAGCAGGAAACAGATAACTCAGGGAGTGGCGGATCATGTGATTAAAAAGTCTTCGCTTTCCACAATGTTTTGCCCGAGAGAACTTCAAATCGCCTGGCCCGGGGCAGGGTTTGGAGAGAGGGCTTTCTTTCCACTTCTGGTCTGGGATTCCTCGGGGCCACGCACCCCGAGGCATGTGTGGGTGCTGGGGCCTCGGACCCCTCTGGGTCCTGGAAGGGCCTCTGTCTCACCCTGTGCCTTATCGTCTGTCCCTTCCGTTCATTCCCACCTTCTCTCAGTGGCCCCATCTTCCCACTCTTCTCCTCAGTCTTGCTCATGCCCTCGGCTCTCACGCCACCCACCCCCCCGCCCCTTACTCCTGCTGTCCTCTGCCTGTCTTCCCTGCCTCTGTCTCCCTTGTTTTCTCCTCTCTCACTGGCCCTTCCCTCCTCTCCACACCCCTCCGTGCCCCCTCCCCAGGGTTTTCCTGAGCCCTTTTCCTGGCACTGTGAAAGCTCCCATTGTTCCCTGCGCTTTGACAAACCCCAGTGTTGTGGAGTCAGGATGGCATTTCTGCAGTGGCTTTGGCCTGGGAACCCAGTGGGAGGCGTGCCGAGGAGGCTGGGCCTTCTGGGCCCATGTTGGGCTGCGGCAGGAACCCGAAGAGGGGCGGGGGTCTGGGGCAGGCGGCGAGGATGCCTGTGCTCAGACAAGGGGGCCCTTGAGGCTCGGAGGAAGCCCGGGGGCCTCGCAGCGTCCTCCCTCCCTCCCGGCAGCCGGCAGGCCTCGCGGCCCAGCCCACCTGTCCTCTGATGGCCGCTTCCTCTGGGGCCTCCGCGGAGTCTGCAGCTGCCTGGCCCAGGCCTCCCGCCGGCCCCCGAGGCCATGTCTGCGGACACTGGAGTGCAGGAGTCTCCTGAGTGTCCCTAAAACAGTGTCACTCACAGAGCACGTGGGAAGGAAAAGCACGGCTTTGGCACTGAACAGACTTGAGCTCAGAAACCGGCCCGGCCGCTTACTAATCATGACTTCAGCCCAGTCGTTGCCCCCTCCCAAGCCCGTTTCCTCACCTGCCATTAGGGTTAAGAGTGCTCGTCCCATGGGCTGTTGTATCGATGAGCGAGCACTTTAGGGGCCCCTCGTTGGCCCATGCCTGTCACGCAGGAGGCCTGGGGGAGAGCGGCCTCGGCCTAAGGCTGTGGGTCCAGAGGAGTTTCTGGAGGCGAGTGACTTGGGCTCGGGTCTGGAAGGGGCCAGTGGTGTTGGTGACTGGCGTGGGCCACCGTTGGTCGGGGGGCTGGCCCCTAAGGGAGGCCCAGAAGTCTGGGAGTCTTCCTCATCGGTCTGGCTTATGGCCATATTCCTGGAAGGTTCCACAGAGCCTTGTGCGGAGTGGGTGCTCAATAAACGTGAGCTGAAGGAAGCAATAATGGAGGTGGCGGCCCGGGGTCGGAGGTCAGAGGTGGGTCGTGTTCCCCGGAACAGGCTTGTTCTCTCATTTTCTCACAACCTTTCGGGAGAGGCCGTGCGTGAGGTGGAACGTGTCGCTTTGGAGTCAGCAGACAGGGCTCAGGTCCTGGCTGCGCGGCTGTGGGGCCCTGCAGGGGGTGCTTGGCTTCTCTGGCCTCAGTGTATTCTCCCGTCAGATGGAGGGGGTCGGGGAGTGGAGGGCACATAGTAAGTGCTCATTAAAGGTCAGTGTCGCAGCTCCTTCAGAGCAGCCCCTCCCTTGGCAAATGAAGAACCTGAGGCTCTAAGATGGGGCTAAGGCAGCCCGGCCCAAATCGGGGCCTCTGGCCACAGACCATTTCCTCCCCACTGGCCCAGGCTGCAGGAGACACACAGGGAGGGCAGAGGGGTGCCTGTGGGCCAGAAGGCGGGGCTCAAAGGGATCGATTATCCCTCAAAAGAGAGAGGAGCACAGTCTTCCCATGGTGGTCCCCTGGCTTCCAGAAAGGGTCCCCAGACCCTTTGGACTGTCCAGGAAGGGCCAACAGGATGCGCAAAGAGCCCTGGGCCTGTGGGCCAGACCCCCTGCCTCTCAGCCTCGTGTCCTCATCTGCGGGAAGGGCGTCGCGAAGTCCTGAGACCCGGCTCTTCCTGTCTCTCCTCTCGCTCGGCCAGGACCACCTCAGTGGCCCAGCTGCAGGAGAGCAGGCAGACGGGCGGACAGCGAGCCAGGGGGAGCCCATCTGTTCCTTATTTCCCCCCTGCTCCTCTGGCTCCAGCCAGTGCCTCTCAGCTGGACGCACTGTGGGGCCGGCCTAGAGCCCTGTGGCCGTGGGGCTGCTGACCTCTGACCTCAGGAGGAAAGTGACCTTGCCCAGCGGTCAGGGCCACCTTCGTTCTGGAGATGGGGAAACTGAGGCCCAGAGAGGGAAGGCTGCCTCCAAGGCCACCCAGTGTGCCAGTATCCACTACAGTGTCAACCCTTCCCTGTTTCTCATCATCCAGGCTGGGCGGGTTCCTCCTCCGTGGGGTCCTGGCATGTTGCAGGGCAATTGAGAGAGTGGGCTTGAGTCAGACGGCCAGGGTTCAGATCCAGACTCTACCACTTGCTGATGGTGTAGCCTTGGGCAAATTCCTTAATCTCTTCACTTCTCAGTGTTCTCCTCTGAAACCTGGGACTAAACCTATTTGGCTCATAAAGTGACTCAAAGAGGGTCTGGCCCTGACTAGACACCTAATTCGTGTGGCTATTCGTCTGTCCCAGCGCTTGGCCAGGCACAGCCTGCTCCTGGGCAGGCGGAGGTGGTGCGGCCGGGCTGGGACGGGCCCTGCGCTGGGCCCACAGCCGGGACGGTACCCTGAGAGCAGACCCTGTGCGTCCTGGGGTGGAACCGGCCTGGGGTCGTGCCGTGCAGGGCGTCGCCGCAGGTCTTCAGCAACCCCGGGTGCTGCCACCTCCCGAGCCCAGGGTCCCTGGGATGCTTGACCCCAAGCTGCCACAGCTGACTGTCAAAAAAACTCCCTCTAACTTGCTTCACCCTTTTAAAGGCTGGCTCACTCCTGGTGGGACTTTGGGAAGCAGGGCAGGGATGCTAATGGGCAGGGACCAGCTGGGCTCTTGTGTCCTGTGACCGGTGTGGATACTTCTCTGGCTGTCCTCAAATCCAGGGAGCAAACGGGATCCAGGAGTAGGAAGTCCACTCCATGGATGGCAGGAGGGCAGCTCTTTGGACCCGAGCAGAGTCCAACGGAACCAGTAGCCAGAGGCCACCAGTGCCCTGAACCCAGGCCTCAGTGTCCACACCCACAGGGGCAAAGCGGGAAAGAGCCACCATCTCTGTTGGGAAAGTGCAGGGCGCCCCCTTGTGGGCAGGCGGAGCCTTCAGGCCAGGGAGTCCACTGACAAACTATCCTCGTCAAAGGTGTGCAGGTACCTACTCGTTAAGGACAGTTCATTAATTAGAGCGGGAGCACGCCGACTCCTGGAGGCAGCCTCTGAGCCCTTCTGGCTGATTTCCCGCCAGCCCTTTCCTTGCCTCGTTTTCCTTTTCACAGTTTCACTCTGAAAGCAGCCGATATTTGATCATTTATCCTGCTCTCTTTGTAAGCATTTCCCCAAACCCTTAAAAAATCCTCATAAATATTTTAATGGCTCTGTTGTCACTCTTCCAGTGGGTGTGACATCGTGCAGGGAAGCAGAGCATCATGTTGGATGCTTAGCTTGCTCCAGTGTTTCACTGTCATAAACGAGGCCGCGATGAACATCCCAGAACAGGACTCTGGTCCACAACTCTGGTCACGGTTAGGATGGTTGCTCAGGACTGGATTTGTGAGGGGAAGGACTGGACCTTTTTTTTTTTTTTTTTTTACATTTGAAGGCTTACTGCCTAGTTGCACGATGGAGATACAGTAGGAAACATACCTGTTCAGCCTTCAGCCCAGCAGCGTCTGCGAGTGCCCCCCTCACACCTGCCTGGTGGACCTTCACCAGCAACAAGAGGCAGAAGGACTAGAGCTGGAAATGCCCTCAGCGTGACCCGGTCCAACTGCCTGACCAGGTCATAAGGCCCCGGGGCAACTCTCCTGGTAGTTAGTTGTTCACCCCGCGTCTGCTTACCTGTCCCCAGTGACCGGGAGTGCACCATCTTATGGCCAATGGCCAGAAAGCTCATGAGTTGGTGGAAAGAAAACCGAAGAAGCGTCCAAATAGTGCCAGCATCATCTGCGTCTCTTCCCAAGACGCTGGCCGCCTGGACGGCTCTCCCACCCCCGCCCAGCCCCGCTTTCACTGCTCCTCCTACTCCCACGCAGGCAGGCCGCCACCGCCCACTTTCCAAGCTGCCCCCCACGGCAATTCTACCCCAGCTTCGGAGGTCAGGGGGACCCAGTCCCTCCTCCCAGCTCAGTCCCCGGTTTGCTGTGTGCCCTTGAGCAAGCCCCTTGATTCTCTGGTCTCCAGAGGGCCTGTCCATGCCTGAAGCGGTGGTTTCTGAGCCCCAGAGAGCTTTGCCCAGGCTCCTGGCAGATCTGATTCCCCAGAGGGGACGTGGCAGGGGCCCGGGTCAGGAGAGCCTGGTTGGACCTGGCACCCTTCCCGGCTGAGGCGGTGGCGGCCCCTGCGGAGCCGTCAGCATAACCGGCTGTTTCATGCGAAGTTTATGAGAAGAGGCCGTGCCTTTCTGAGAGGAAGCAGAGGGATCGTGTGGGGGGTAGAGAAGCCTTTGTTCTGTCAGAAAGTCCTGCTCCCTGTGGCCCTACCCTCATCTGTAGGCATAAACCACGTTGGGACTGAGCCCTTCCAGGAAGCGGCTGCTCGCCTCCATCACCCCTGTTCGCCAGGCCACGTCCCTCCTCTGACCTGCAGGAGGACAGAGCCACTGGCCGGCTGAGCTGGGGGCCCCGGGGCCTGGCGGATTTCTCCTCCTGAGCACAGGCCCCAGCTTCATAATGGGGACACACTTGGGGGTGACGGAAAAGGTGAGCCAAGACGGGGCCTCGCCTCCTGCTCCTCACACTGGAAACTCTTTGGCAAGTCCTGTTCCTTCCCCGGGCCTCAGTTTCGCCATCTGGTAAATGGGTTGGTGATATTCCCTGCCCACAGGGTTATGAGGAGAGGTGAATGGGGCCTGCAGGATGCGGAGCCCTGAGCACAAAGCCAGCACACACAGTGCTTCGTAAATGTCTGCTCTCCTCGCCCTCCCTCTGCCCTCCGGCAGCCCCGTCTGCAGAGCCTCCGCAGCCTGGGTGCCTGGCTGAGAATTCCAGAAGGGGAAGGCACCTAATGCTGCTCCTTTTTTGCTTCTCCACAACCCAGGGGTGCAAGCCCACCTCTACCCGGGCCGCCCCCCATCCTGGGAACTTCCCTCTTACGTTTTGCACCTATTGGCCTCAGCTCTAGCCTCCCTTCTCCTGGACCGAGCCTGCTCCCTCTCCCTGGATAGGCCCCAGGAGAGAATCACACTAAATCGCTGATGGGACAGAGCACTTGCAGTGCTCACCCACCGAGCTAAGACGTCCATGTGCACGGAAGCAGCCATTCTTCCAACAGCCCTGGGCGGCAGGCCCTCATCATCACCCTGGGTTTCCAGACGAAGAAGCCGAGGCACACAGAGGTCGAGTGGTTTGCAGTTTTAAGTGTTTTACGTGTATTATCTCATTCAATCCTGAAAGCACGCTTATGTGAAGTAACCTGCTCATGACCACGGAGCTGGATTTGGATCCAGAGTCTGTGCTCTGGACCTCGGTGCACAACCTCATAAATAGGCAGTTTTCCAGGCAAACGTTACTATGGAAACAGATCATCTCATAGCCCAGTGCTTCTTAAACTCTATGGCCTGTGAACGCCCTGGGCCTCTGGTTGAAATGCAGATTCTGAGTCAGTAGGTCTGAGGCGGGGCCTGCGATTTTGCGATTCTAATGAGCCCCCAGGGGTGCTGCTCAGGCCAGTCCAGGAAGGACAGGCGACAGGTGTGTGGTCACAGAGCAGAGCCTGTGTGAGAGCCTGTCTCCGACTCTGAGCCTGCACATGCCACGTAGGTGACACGGTGCAGGTGGCCTCGGTCTGGTGGGGTGGCCACTTCGCAACTTCAGCTGATGGATGCCATAAGCATTCCAGACCAATGGGCCATATTTCTGTGTGAAATCTCTCATTTTTAAATATTGGGGCAACGAATTCAACTTTATAAGCACTAAGCAGCTTGTACATGAGTGTTCACAGCAGCATTACTCCTAACAGCTGAGAATTGGAAGCAACCCAATGTCTATCATCTGATGAATGAGTGTACATAAAACATGGCATGCCCATACAATGGACTATTTTCCAGTAACAAAATGAATGAAGTACTGACACATTCCACAATATGGATGAACCTTAAAATCATTACACTAAGTAAAAGAAGTCAGACACAAAAGGACCATTGTATGATCCCACTTACATGACATATTCAGAATAGGGAACTTTTTAGAGTCAGAGAGTAGATTAGGGGTTGCCTAGGCCTGAGTGGTGAGGAGGTGGGGGTGGGATGGGGAGGAACTGTTCATGGGCACAGGGTTTCTTTCGGGGGTGACAAAATGCTCTAAAATTAGATTGTAGTGATGGTTGTATAACTGTGACTATACTGTCAAACATTGACTTGTACACCTTAAGTAGGTAAGATGTAGGATCATGTCTCAATAAAGCTATTTTTAAAAATTCCTTGTAGGAAAAAGCTAGTTTCCTTAATATATAAAGTGCAGTTATAGACCAAGAAAATTACCAAACCCCAGCAGGGAAAGAGATTTACAAAGGATTTGGACTAACAGTTCGCCGATGGTTCTTAAATGCATGGGGAACATCTCTCTTGCTCCCAATAGAAGACATATCAGTCATAGCTACTCTCAGAAGATTGCCTCTCAGGTCGGCAATGATGAGGACTGCTGGTGAGGAGGTTAAGTCGGGACACCCAGGGGAAGGCAGTGGCGGTTTGTCGTTACCTTTAAAACTTAAAGGTGCACATCCACTTTTATTTCTAGGAATTCCACAAATGTTGTCTCTCTTTCTACACACACGCACACGCACACGCACACATGCATGCACATTATTCACTGGAGCATTGTTTGTAACAGCAGAAGAGTGGAAACCATCCAGATGTTCTGTGACTGTACTGGAACTGCAAGTGTGCGAATACCGTGCAACTGTTAGAAAACAGTAGCTCTGTTTGTCCTCATGTGGGAAAAGGATACTTGATTAGATATAGGGTGTCCCCCAAAAGGTATACACACTTTGAATAATTAGTACTTCCAATGGGTTACATCTGGAAAGAAAGAAAAATCAATTGAGCTATCAGCTGTTAAGTGTGTATACATTTTGGGGGACCTCCTGTATATATCATCTTACAATAATATGTCCAAGATACATTGTTAAGTAAAAACAAAGAAAGATGCAGAACCAGTATAACGTCTCTAAACGAGCGAGGGAAGAAAGCGTGTGTGTACATATGTTGCACGTGTTTGTAAATGCGGAGTGTATCTTCGGGGCGGTGTGCCTCCAGGGTGGGGAGAGGGTGGCGGGAAGCAGGGGTGAGGCACTGTATGTGTACGAAGCTGGGCGGTGCCTGTGTTGCCTCGTCAGTAACCCTTAAACCACACACGGAGCCAATGAGCACCCGTGCGCAGGTTCACGCGCCTCTTTGTGACAGCTGAGCTAAGGAAGTGACTCCTAGCTCCACTAAGGACTCTGCACCCTTGACTGAAAAAGACGTCACACACCCCCACCCCCACCCCCACCTCCTCTGTCCTCTGCCTCCCAGCCTTGGGTTCCCGTGTGTGCTCTGGGGTGACCCTGGTGTTCTCGGGACTGGGGACAGAGTGCTTGCACACGGGGACACAGGGTATGAGCGCTGAAGAAGGGGACCTCAAGGGGGCAGCATTTTGGCCTGGTGGACCCCAACCCCCTATGTTTGCTTTCTGTCCTCCAGGCACGCCCCAAAGGCGAGGGTCTGACCCCATACCAGGGCAAAAAGCGCTGCTTCGGCGAGTACAAGTGTCCCAAGTGCAAGAGAAAATGGATGAGCGGGAACTCCTGGGCCAACATGGGGCAGGAGTGCATCAAGTGCCACATCAACGTGTACCCGCACAAGCAGGTGAGCGGGCGGGGCAGGCGGGGGTGCGGGAGGCAGGGGGCTCGGGTCTCTGAAGGGCTGAGGGAGGGTGACTTTGTCTCTCAGTAGGCCTTCTTATGGCAAGGATGAGACCAGATCCCTCCAAGTGAGCTTTCTTTCCTGTCTCCTCTGAGACGGGGTGAGAGCGCGCCGCTGCCCGGGGAAGGGGTGGAGGATAAGGGCAATGCACCGAGGCCCTGAGTCCGCAGCCCAGGGGCATTTGGGAAGTGATGAACTTGGATGCTGCTGTGCGACAGAGGGCTGGAAGGGCAGCAGGAGGCGGAGGGGCCTGAGGGAAAGGGAGGCAGAGGGGTGCGGAGGCGGGCATTGGGGGCACGTGGGGAGGCCCCCCTGAGGCGGTGATGTCAGACTGAGCTCTGAGCTCAGACGGGGAGTGGAGGGTCGTGTACTCGGGGCTGGGTGGGGGTGGAGGAGGGGACGGGCACTGCTGGTGAGGGGCAGCACGTGCAAGTAGGGGACAGGGCTGGCACGGGGCGTGGGGGGAGCTGGGGGAGCAGAGTGCGGCGGGAGGGGCTGCCGGGCCGCTGGAGAGAATTTGGCCCCTGTCCTACTAGGAGGAGGAGGAGAGGATGCTCGTGGTCCAAATGCTCTGTGACTGTGTGACCCTCGTGCTGGCCTCCATTTCCTGTTTGCAGGCTCGCCATCCCCCCCGCCCCCCGCCCCAAAGGTTTTCATGGTCCCATCACCCACAGTCACACGCAGGCGGACAGACGAAACTGGCCGCGGTCAAGGGGCAGGCCCACATCTAAGCGCGCTGAGGGAGAGGCCCGGGCCCCGGTGACCAGGGGGGGGCGGACACAGGGCACAGCGCACACAGTGTCTGGGGAGCAGGTCAGGGCCGGGGTGGGGTGGGCAGTCTGGAGGAGACCGTCCTGGTTCCTGACCTCTCCTGGCGACTCCTGACAAGGCCTGGGCCCAGGCCACAAACAAATGCCCCGTTCTGACGGTCAGAGGCTCGCCTGCGCGGGGCTCCGCTCTCCCAGCCCTGGGCGTGGCCGTGCTATTGGGAGGGCTCGTGGGCTCTCGCCAGGTCTGTGCAGGCGCTGAAAGAAGGTGAAGGTCAGGGGGTGCTGGGCGTTCCAGGAGCTTCCTCTCCAAGCGAACAGAACAGTCAGACAGGGCTAGCCACTGGCATTCAGAATCGCGGGCGTGGTCACCCCAGGTACCCTGTGCCAAGCCCCCGCATGCCCTCCATCTGTGCTCTGCCCTCCGCCTGGGTTCTGTTCATCCCGATTTCACAGGCAGGGAAGGCACGGTCCTGAGAAGCCAGATGGGGTCCCCAGGGTCCCCAGGTGAAAGTGGGGCCCAGAGCTGCCTATTGAGCTGTCGGGAGCCTGGCCCTGAGGCACACAGGCCCAGTGTGTGTCCCAGCTCAGCCTCCCATGAGCTGGGCCCATGTGCTGGACCAAAGTGCCATGTTCCCGGTGCAGGAGAGAGGAGGCGGCCGCAGGTGGGTTTCGGTGACGGGAGAGGCAGCGATGGGGAAGACTATGAGCGCAGCTAGCGGTAGCCGGGCACTCCTCCGAGTACTTTATACGTTCGTCCTCTCAGCCGCCCCCTGAAGTCAGCTCTCTTATTTCCCAAACTACAGAGGAGCGAAATGAGGCAAGGGGTGTATGTGACTTACCCCAGGCTAGTAGAAAAGAGGGAGAAAGTTCGGGGCTGCCGGGGGGCAGATGAGTAGCCTGGGTGGGGATGAGGGGACCCGGGAGGACAGGTCACGTGGCTGGCGGGCCGTGGAGCCAGAATGGGCCAGTTCCTGCAGCGGCTCAGGTGGCAGGGGCGGGGGTCTGTGCTGGGGTCTGGGAGGCTCGTCCTTGCGCCTTTCACGCCCTCTGCGACCTAAGCAGAGAGGCATGACCGATGCCCCAAGGCGGGTGGGACCCAACTTCCTGCAGTGGCTCCAGCCTCCTAGGCCCTGCGCCCACATTGCCCAGCAGCCCTTCCTCCATGCCAGGCCCGTGCTGGCTGGTGCCACCTTCCTCAGGCCGGCAATGCCTCATCAGCTTCCTGCCAAGCTCAGTCCAAACACAGCCTCTCTGACCCCTTCCCCATCTCCGGGCCCGGATCAGAGTCCCTGGCCCAACCTGGAAGGATCTTCCAAGAGCATGTGGCCTGCTTTCCTGTCCCCAAACCCTCCCCCAGTCATTCAGCCCTTGTCTGTTGAGCACTCGCTGTGTGCAACAGGGAGACCGAGGCCCAGACAGGACCGGAACTTGAGCACGGTCACTTAGCCAGCCAGCATCAAGGGGCCCAGGACCAGGCTCCGGTCACCGCCCAGCCCCAGTCCCTTATCACAGGGGTCTCCTCCCGCAGGGAGGCTGCAGGCCGGGCAGAGGGTGAGGGGTGGTGTCAGGAGCTTGTGAAGAGCTGAGTGGGAGGGTTGGGCGTCCCACCCCTGGCCGCAGTGGTGGAGAGAGCGGAGGGGGGGCTGCTTTATTTCTCCCGCCCCCTGAGCCCTGACCGCGGGGGCAGCCATCTCCTGAGAACCCTCTCCTCCCCGCTGCTTCCTCCCCTGCCACATCTGCTTTCTGTCAGGCCCCAGCGGAGCCCCCTTCCCGCCCTGCCCCCCACAGAAGAAAACACTTGGGCTTTGCCTCACTGCAGGGGTGGGGCTGGCCCTGTGCGATTAGTCCCAGCTGCTGAGTGTTTCCCTCCGTGGAGGGTGGAGGGGAGTCGTCCTGACAGCTTCCCTGCTCCTTCACACAGACGGGCTGAGCCAGGACCATGGGAGGGGGAACAGCAGAGGGGCAGGGCACTGATGGGATCACAGCAAGGGGGATGGAGAGGATGTTGCAGGGGGTGGTTCGGTACGTAGCTGGCTCCCCTGTTCCCAGCCTGCCCCCAGCCCTACATAGCCCTAATAGTGATCATATATGATATTAATACTGGCCAACACTTTGCTTTTTATGTGCCAGGCACTGTCTTAACAAGTTTGCATATATCAGCTTATTTACTCTTCCCAACAACCCTATCAAGTGGGTCCTCTTATTAGCCCAGTTTTACAGAGGAGAAAATTGAGGCACAGAGAGATGAAGTGACTAGCTAAAGGTCACACAGCAACAAGTCTTGCCGAGCTCTTTATGGTTATAAAGTGATCTCATTTAGTGCTGTCTCTATCACACACAGAGCAAATGTTGTTAACCTCCCACCCAGGTTACAGAAGGGTAAGCTGAGGTTCTAGAGGAGAAAAATCTTGGCCACCAGCCCTTGGTAAAGAGGTGAAGCTGCAGGCCCCTGGGTAAGAGCCTTGATGTCCTAGGTCCTCAGTTTCCTCATCTGTGAGGCAGATGGGGATACGCCCCTCACAGGAAGGGTGAGGTTAGGTGCTATGATTTATGCGGCAGCACTTTGCAAAGTATAAACCATGGGGAGCAAGGGGGTGTCGGCCTGCTTACTCTGCCTCTCTGGCCCCACCTGGAAGACGCATTCAGGGAAGGGGCCTTGGCCAGCATGAAGAGGGGGGTGGGGAGTGGAACCAGGCTGGGTTTGGTTAGGGGATGGGAGACTTCTGTGTGACCCCCGTGTGGCCGGGATCACTAGGATGGGGGTACAGGACCCGGGTGTCAGTGCAAGATCGGGAAGCCCTTCTTACAGCTCAGGCAGTGAGCTCAGCGGGCCTGCAGAGAGCTCCCAGCCCTCGGAGATGTTGTAGGTGTTTGTGGATTCGTCTGGGAGGGCAGGGGATGTGACCGGCCTGGGCCTTTCAGTTGGCATCCTGGCTTCAACTTGTGTTGACTTTACCAGCTGGTCTCCCTCTTCCATTAATCATCATCATCATCATCATCATCATCATCATCATCATCATCATCGGTGTCGGCCACAGCAGCATTAATAGCGTCTATATGCCATCTCTTTCTATTCCTGGTCTTCATTGAGTTGGAACAGCAATCTCATGAGAAACGTGTTGTAACATCTCCTTTCACAGATGGGGAAATGGAGGGTCGGAGGGAGGTCGGGTGGCCTGCCCAAGGTCACTGGGCTTGTGGGCGGCAGAGCTGGTGTTCCAGCCCAGGTGCCCTGGGGACAAATCCTCTCTGGCCGGGAAAGCCGGTCGCCTGTAAGCCCCTTGCGGTGAGGTCAATGCTCCCGTCCTTTCCCAGTCCGTCCCCTGTGGCTTCAGGCCTGGAAGCACAGGGACGGGCTTCCTGCCCCTGGATCTTAACCCTGCCCACCACGGTCCCTACGCACATCTCCCAGAGCCCCTGCCTCTCCATCCCCAAACTGCTCGCTCTGAGTGCCACCTTGGGGCCAGGCGCTGCGTCCTTGGGCAGAGAAGGCGGTATTCTACTTTTGAGTGGCTTGCAGTCTAGCCAGGGGGCAGCGCTCACCTTCACTGTCCTCCCAGGACC
Source organism: Cnephaeus nilssonii (assembly GCF_951640355.1). Lineage (NCBI taxonomy): Eukaryota > Metazoa > Chordata > Mammalia > Chiroptera > Vespertilionidae > Cnephaeus > Cnephaeus nilssonii. Next base: position 13,112,061 of record NC_137087.1, read on the forward strand.
ATCCTGGGTCATGGTCAATGGTGCTAAGACTCCCCGCCCCACCACCCGCCTGTAGCTCCTACCCCGCCCTCGGCATGGGGCTCCCAGCTGGCCCTGGCCAGCTTCCTCTGAGTCCCCCCAAATCCGGCAGGGGACCCTTCTGCAGGCAGGGTTCTGGGTCAGGGCTGTGCCAGGAAACTGCTCGGGAGGCGCGCCTAATAGCATCCATAAACCTTCCAAGGAGACGAGGCTTGGCTGGCTGTGAGGCCCGGGGGGCAGGGGGGGAGGCGGGAGGGGGAGCAGGGATGTGCCCCTGGTAACAGAAAGGTGCCTGCTCTGCTCGGTTTACAAACACCAAGACCTCCGAATCCTCCCGGTGCCCTGCAAACGAGGTGTGAGGATGGCCCATTTTACAGACATGGAAACCGGGGCTCCCTGAGGTCACACAGGGAGTGAGCAGCATTAAAGGCCTGGCAAGTCAGCTCCCTGCTCTGGGCCTCAGTTTCCCTATTAGGAAACAATGAGGTTCCGCTCATGTAGCCACTCAACAAACATGGCAGATGGTGTGCCTGGCCCTGGGAAGTGGGAGATCCAGAGCACCGGCTGCCGACCCCTCGCAGAACTGAGGGCTCATTCCCTCGAACCTGAAGAGTTGCGACGGTGACCAGGTTAAACTCTGCTTGAGTCCTGAGGCCACAGGCGGAGGCACGGAGCGACAGCAGCCAGGGAAGAAGCGCTGGGTGCGGGAGTCCGGAGGCGTGGGCTGCGCTCTCCCTTGCTCTGGGCCTTGGTTTCCGTATCCGGATAATGTCTGTGCACCTGTCTTGCCTCTATCCCAGGTTTTTGTGAGCTTCCTACGGTGGCTGCTCAGAGAGTGCTGGGGAATGGAAAAGGGTGTCCAGACCCGGGCTCTGGGTACAGGACCCTCTCCCACAGCCCTGGCCCCAGCCCTGGCCCCAGCCTGTGCCTCTGGGGACAGCGAGAGGCAGGAAGGGCCCTGGTGCCTTGGGCAGCAACCTCTGTGGCCACGCACACTCCCTCGGGGCTCTCTCTGTGTATGTCTCGCTCCTCCTGTCTCTTCCTCCCCCCGCCCCCTCTCCTGCTTCACTCTGTGTTTCTGTGTTTCTTGCTGCCCCTTGGTCTCCCCACCTTGAGCCCTCTTCCCACTTCCTCTCTGCAGAGGCCCCTGGAGAAGCCCGACGGCCTGGACGTGTCCGACCAGAGCAAGGAGCACCCCCAGCACCTGTGCGAGAAGTGCAAGGTGCTGGGCTACTACTGCCGCCGAGTGCAATGACCGGCCCGCCGCCTCCGCCGGCCAGAGAAGACCCGCCCCGTGTTCGTCCGTGTTGCTGCATGTCCCCATGTGTGTGGGGGAGTCCTCACAGGCATGCGGGTCTGGGCAGGGGGTCTTAGGTTCTTGCCTCATGTGTGTTGACAAACAGTGTTACTGACATAGCTGCCCCGCAGAAGGTGGGGTCTCTGGGACTCTCCAGGTGGGCTGAGTCTGTGGGGGGACTGGGGGCGAGTAGGGGTCGATGCACAGAACCCACAAAGCCCTCGGGGTCCCCTGCAGGCTCTCCTCCTCTGAGACCCCTTTGGTGAGCAGCCTTGCATTGGCCACAAGTGCACTAAATTTACTGTGAATCCCAAAGCCTGTGGGGGTTGTCTCCCCAAGACCAGCCGGCGCCTTCTCCTCCCCTGGGCCTTCCAGGCTGCCCCGTGCACAGAGCACCCTCAGAGAGCCCCGTTTCTGTGTCCCGTTCAGGTCAGCAGTCACGGCGAGCTGATACCTGTTCTAGCAGCTGCTGGGAGTGGGCCTTTCTGCCCCTTGCCCACTTTGAGCCCCAAACCTGACTGCCTCTGACGTCACTGGTGTTACACCCGGGTTCTGCATCGCCCCCCTCCCCAAAGACCCAGAGGTCAGGGATGGGGAGGCTGTGAATGTTGGACAGAGTCCCAAGGCGTGGCCTGGGGCACACCAGGCATCACCTCCCCGCCACACACACTTCCCCCCCGCGCCCCCCGTGCTTGGATTAGTCAGCCCATTCCCTTCCCTTCTCCTTCACCTCCCCCCACGGCCCATCCCCGATGGAGGTAGTAGGGCCCTGTGTGGCAGGAAGGGCATGGGTCTGGCAGTCTGCAGACCTTTGTTCAAGTGCTGGCCCTGCCGCTGACCAAGTATGGAACTTGGGGAGGACGTCTCGTCTCCGGGCCTCAGTTTCCCTTTTAGTTCAGTGAGTGACACTAGTAAGCAGGGGCGGGGGGCGCCTCCTGGGCACAGGACTGAATTTGGAGGGTGTCACCAGGTCCCGCACTCACACCACCCCCCATCAGTCCATCACTGAAGTCAAGCCGATGGATGCCAGCCCCATCCCTGCCTGTTGTCCCCACCACCTTGCACGGGCAACCCCAAGGCACGCTGCAGAACCTCTCCTCCCGGGGGAGCGGGAGGACCACCCGCTTCAGGGAGGAGCCTGTGTTGATTGTCGTGCGTCCTTCCTTTCTCCCAGGGACAGGGAGAAAGCTAGTTGTCAGGACCCAGTCACTTTTGCCCCAACATTATGCCTCTGTGGGAAAAAGTCAGACCACGAAATGGGCCTGCAATCCAGTGTTTACCACGGCTCAGGGACACCCAGCCGGGGTCCAGTGCCTTTGTTTTCAAATGAAAATGTTTGTACAGCTGAGGAGTTACAGTCAAGTTAACCAGGGGTCCAGGGAGCAAGTCGAGAAGATGGAGTGAGCGTATTTGAAGTCAGGGGGGGCTGCAGAGTAGATTTCAGGGGGTCACGGCCTCTGAGCACTTAAAAGGGGGATATTTGCTCCAACCTGAGCCCCAAAGCTGCCTCCCTCCTACCCACAGCAACCATGCCTGGCCGTGGCTGTGACCACCTTCCCCGCCACTGGGAATGCCACTGGGAGTCCTCGCCCAGCTGTTTCCGGCTGTCTCCACCGGGTCAAAGCGAGCGGAGTCGCCCTGGCTGGAGGCACTGTGCCCCGAGGAGAAGCTGTCGCTGCCAGTCATCCTGGTGCGCAGCCAAAGACAATGCTCCCGGTGGTGGGCAGTGCGCTTGTCCGGCTGCCAGCACCAGGCCCCAGCTCTTCCAGGGACCTGGCCCCACCGTGGGACGTTGGTCCCAGGATGCTGGGAGCTGCCAAATCTGCTGCAGAGGTGGGGGAAGCCCGAACCCTAAAAGAGCCGGGATTCCAGGCTGCCGGAGGCCAGGGCCTTCCACGGGCCAACAGGAGATGGGCTATCACCCCACCGTGACCTTCCCAGTGGGCTTGTCCAGCTGGCAGCCATTGCCCCTGCCATCTGTGCCCAGCTGGCCACGGGGGGCTGGGCCCCCTGCACCCCCTCCTGTATTGTTCTGGCGGAACTTGGGAGCTCTCTGTGGTCAGCAGAAGCCTCAGATGCCCAGGCTGGCTGCCGTGGGAATGAAGTGCTCAGAGGCCTGGGAGCCCAGGGGACGAGCAAGTGTGTGGTTGAGTACGTTCAAAAGGGACAATCGCTTGTAGTGAGTAGGTCTAGTGATGTAGCTGGGAGATAACAGTGTTTACCCCATTGAAGTATTCAGTAGTTCTACTTGTGAATTTGTATTTATTTTGAGTTATACTTGACACAGAATTCCTTTTTTAAAAGACAAATACTATTTGTGTATTTTGAAAAAAAAAATCATAGATGTTAAAATTTCTGCATAGTTACCAATTATTCTCACAACACTGAATTTGTTACCTTCTCCTGAAAAATCCTCACAGTGATTTTTGTCTGTATATATTGGAAGGCCTTTTTAAAAAAAAAAGAAAAGAAAAGAAAAAAATAATTGTTTGATTTTTGACATTAAAAACAAACAAAAAGAGGCATTTTCAAAACTTCAGAGCTTTCGGGAGGGCAAAAGAAACAAAATGTCTGGAAGTATTTTGCAAACCTTCTTGTTGAGGTGCGAGAAAATATTTATGGTGAGAACTTTTCTCTCCTTTTTTTTTTTTTTTTTACTATACTTTGATCTGTAAAAAGTATGCAACTGAACTACATTAAGAAGGAAATATTGTCTCCATAGAATATTATATGAAGTTGGTACATAATTCTGACGAGGGAAAAAAAAACACCTTTGCAATTCTTTAAGCCATATTGTTGCTATTCTATGTTTTTTTTCCTTGGATGAAATTATCAGTATTAAGTAGCCAGCATATTATCCAAGTGCTTAGACTCATTGGTATGTGTCTGTCCTGTATTTATACATATGTGTATCTGGAAAGTATTGCCTTTTTAAGGGAAGCTATACTTAGGTATGTAGTGAAAGGGGGATGGTGACCCCTTTGAGCCTCCTCAGCTGAGGATAACAAACAGCATTGTAATCTGTCCCCTTGCACCTTCTTATTATTCTCTTGTTATTATGGTTATTAGTTTAGTAGGGGGTAAGGAGGTGGGCTAGGGGAGGAAGGGGCATGTGGCTAACTAGCCCCCTGTGGCCAGCCCTGTGGCCTTGGCCTGGGGAAGGGCCGGCTCAGCAGGGCCCCAGGAGGGCGAGAGGAATGGAGGCAGTCTTCACACCCTTCTGGGTGGCCATCTGAGCCATGCCTCGGGGCCCCAGGCTCTTGGAACTTGGATTTGTCAACCAGAGCCCTCACTTGCCCTCTAACGTCTACTAGACTTGAATCTATTCTAAATGAGTATTTAACCAACATCACTACATTGTAGCTCAGCGCAACAATAGCCCTGACGTGTGGGAGGTGTCCCCGGGGCTGGTGGCAGCAGACTTGCGTCTCTCCGCTGCCAACCTCACCGCTCACCTCCTCCGCTCCTGTGGGGTGACCTGTTCGTGTCTGTATTCATTAATGCGTGTGTGTCCAGCTAAAAAGACAAATGGCCCGTGGGCCCAGCTCGGAGAGCACGGCAAGGCTCCCGACCTCTCCGAGGGTCGCCCTCGGGATGGCATTCCGTTGTGTGCCTTATTCCTGGAGAATCTGTATGCGACTTGCCCATAGAAATAGAGTCTTTTCCTGCGGTATTAAAGGACTTTAAAGGCCGGAGCGGCTCGTGGCTTTTCTTGTTTACACAGCGCATCAGTGGGGAGCTGGTCTCTCTCGCAGATTCTGGGCTGAGGGGGAGGGAGGGACTTGCAGCCGCGCCTCTGCTCTCCGGGGCCTGGGTCAACTGTCCGTGCCCTGCCTCCACCCCACGGATGTGCCTCCTCCCAGCCCCTCTGCCCCAAGTGGACACTCTCCAGGGCGAGAGCCCTCCCCAAGTCGGGCGAGATTGTCAGCACATTAGGTCACACGTTAGCTCGGCGATGGGACTCCCGGTGACCATATATAGGAGCGAATCTTCCTCGGAGCAGAGCCGGCGGGCGCCCTGGGCCCTGCCGCCCCTGCTCACACTAGGCCCTCGTGCCAAGGCTGGGGTTTGGGCCTCTGACGCTGGGCATCACAGTTGGCAAAGCACAGTGTCCTGGCCTCCTGGGGCATCAGGCAAAGGAACAGAGGGTCCCTCTTCTGAGCAAGTCCCGGAGGGGCTGGGCTGTCACGTGGTGGGCTGTTGCTGGGGCCACAGACAGGAAGCCACACTCAGCGGCTCGGAAGCCGCGCAAAGCGACCTGCGTCCGGAGCCTTCAGCCCAGGATCAGAACGCTGCACATTCCCAACCTTGCTGCTCACAGAAGCACCTACGGGGTCTTGTTCTCACCCGAGACCCTTGCGATATCGGCCTGGACATGTCCTCTGGTTCTTAAAGCCCCCGGTCAGTCCGATGGGCAGGGCTGAGAAGCATCGGACTTTGCAATGGTCCCTCAAGGTCCTGTGGGGGTGACAGTGGCATGGGCATGGAGGCAGGTGGGCGGGGCAGCCTCACTGGGGGGCATCGCATCCTTGGCTCCAGCCAGTGGTGCCCAGAATGTACTGCCCAGAGTGTGTGTGTCGGGGGAGGGAGGCTGGAAATGCAGGTTCTTATGTGAAATTTTCCGTTTTAATTTTGGCAGCTAGTTTGCTAAATATTTACCTCGTGTACAGATCACAGCATGTCTGCGGGCCAGCTCCCGAGTTCAGCGTCTGAGATGGGGCAGAGAAACAACATGTGAGTCCTTGGGATGGGGGCGGGGGCACAGGCAGGAACAGAAACGCCCCCCCCCCCACACACACTCCAGTAGCAGGACCCCTTGTCTCCCTTGGGGCGCACAGAGAGTCTGGAAGCCACCAGCCCTTTCCTGCTCATGGGCACAACGGGAGGACACGCCTCTGCGGCCTTCCCTCAGGCGTGCGCAAGGCGCCGGGCCAGGTCTGAAGGCAGGTGGCGTCAGCTGGCCAAGCCGTGAGCGGTGCGGGGCCTCGGCCCACACAGAGTGGGAGGGGGAGAGAATAACCACCTGCCCCTGCTGCTCCACAGACGCTGCCAGGGGCCAGGAAGGGGCTGCCCTCCAGGGACAGACTGAGGACAGAGCATGGGTCTGTCTCGGTGCGCCCTGTCCCCCCAAGACCTGCCCCGGGCTGTGTGAGGTGGCGGATCCTCGCCTCTCCGAGCCCCAGCCTCTGCGGGGTTAGTGTGCAGATAAGATGGCCCAGGGAACACCAGGCGTGGTGCACGCTTGGCACCCGGGAGCCAGGGGGAGTGGATCTCCTGCTCCCACTGCTTGTGGCTCAGGCAGAAGCCTTGCCAGAGATCACACGGGAAGTCAGAGCGGGAGTGGGCCTCCAGCCCGGGACCCCCGGGTTCACTGAGCACCCACTGTGTGCCAGGTTCACTGAGTGCCCACTGTGTGCTGGGCTCAGCCCCAGGTTCACGCTCGCTCGTCTGCCCTTGCGTGTCAGTGTGCAGGCGCCCCTGTGCTTGTTTTGTTTTCCGTGGAAAAAACAAAACAAACCCAAGGCAAACACAGTCTGCATTTCGACATCTCCCAGAGCCGTGGAAACCAGTAATTCCCCTGGACAGGAAGGACTTCCGGTTGGACTTAATGTCCATGTCCAGAGGCGGCCAGCCGCTGAGGGCTGGGAGAGAGCAGAGTCCGCCACAGGAAGGGGTGTCAGGGGACCCAGAGAGGACGGCCCAGCGATGGGCCCACACCCACCTTCCTTCGAAACTGACACCCACCCCATATTTCTGCCTGGACTGAAGTCGAGGCCCCCAGTGAGTAAGGGCTAGGAGGGCACCCAGCGGGCAGGGACCGAGCCTGGATCCGAACCCCAGTTCTCACTCAGTGCAGTCTCAGAGGCGGACCTGGGCGGGGCCCAGACAGCTCCTGCGCCCAGGGGTGCAAAGGTGAGGTGAGGAATGCAGGCCCTGGCTGAGGGGCTCTGGAGGGACAGGCAGCTCCAACCCACGAAGGCCATGGTATAAGGAGCCCCTGGGGCCTGCTCCAGACACAGAGAAGGGCGGCCATGCCAGGCCCAGGCCTGCGGGGGAGGATGCAGTGCTCACCCCCCTCGCTCCTCAGCACCAGAACAGCAAGAGCAGCCCACCCCCCCGGTGCCCCAGGCCAGGTTCCTGCCACCACCCCTTCCCGACGTGTGATGTGGAGCCTGTGTCCTTCTCTGTCATCGGGGCCATCAGGACGCACCTGCGGCTACAGTGGCTACAGGCAGCGCCTGCACCCAGATATTCCGTGTGGCTGCTTCCCTTCCCACCCACCCTGCAGTTCCTCACTCCCAGGCTGGGCCCAGGTGGCCGTCCGGCTCTGTGCTGGGTCCCATCCACAGGCCCAAGTCTCTCCTTATCCTCCTAACAGTCCTGGCAGGAGCCAGGGCAGGGAACAATATGCCAACGTGACAGGTGGAGAAATTGAGGCCTGGGAGAGGCCTGATACAGAAGACTGACAGCTGGGGTCCCCTGCTGCACCCCCAGCTCCCAGCTCCGTGCTGTTCCTGATCCTGACGAGACGCCCACTGGTTCCCAGGAGCCTGTGGAGGCCTTGGGCAAACGTTATGGCGCTTCCAGGGCCAGCCCAGCACTTGGCATCAGCCCCTCCGCCCAGATGCCCTGACGCTGGCTTCCCGGCCTGGAGGGGGAGAAGGGAGTGCAGGAGCTGAGACCAAGGGGGCCACCAGCTGGGGGAGGCTCTCCCCACTGGAGTCAGGCCTCTCTCTGGTTGTTCCCCAGAGCTGTGGCCGGAGCCAGGAGCAGCCTGTCCTGGGACAAAGACCCCTCCAAACCCCCCATTTATCAGAGATGATAGAGGCCCTGTGCTGGCCCTGCCCCTGCCCCTGCCACACATCATACACGCCTACTATGCCTGCCCTCAGCCCTCCACTCTGCCCTGGGCCCTCACACCTGCCCAGCCTGGCCGGCCAGCCTCCTGCTATAGCTCAGAGCCCAAAACCAGCTAGGCCAAGCCCCGTGGTGGTTCTGCAGGCCTGTGTGGAAGGCAGAACTCAACATGGCCCCCAACACAGCCCCCAATCCCAGTTGCTCCTGCCTCCACTGCCTCCAGGGCGACCTGGCCTGGCACCTGCACCTTCTCTCCCGGACGCTCACTCATTCTTGCCCTCCTCGCCTGGCCCACAGCCTCCAGCACCTGGACTCACGTCAGCCGCCCTCCCACCTCCTCCCTCTTGATCTAGGAAGTGGAGGGGCTTTCTCCCCCACCCCACACGCCCCATGCTGAGAGCCGAGCAGCACCCTCCCCTACACCTTCTCAACATCCCACACTCCCACCTCTGGTCACCCGTTGAGGTTGGGGCGGCCCTGCAGCCTGTGGGGCAATTTGGGGTCCAAGTCCTGCCTCGTGTGTCCGGGACCATGGCACCTGCCGTGCCCTCCACCTCTGCCTCCCCATCCTCATCCTGGCAAGGACTGTGGGTCAGATGGACCGTCCCCCTAAGCCAGTCGCCTCCCCTCTCGGCCTCGACTCCCTCCCTGGGGAAATGGGGATGACGTGCCTGCCCATCAGCATCAGGACTACACACGGTGCGGCAAAGTGCTTGGCACCTGGGACGTGCTCAAGACCGCGTCAGCACTGCACCCGTCACAGAGGCGGTGAGTTACCTGAGCCTGTGCTGCCCTGAAAATGGCCCTCACAATTTCCCCTCTGCTCTGCCTCCCACCTGTCACCCCCAGGAACCAGGTGGCCGGAGTGAGGGCCCCCTGCTCCCCAGGGACTTGGGTCTGTCTGGTCCCTGGCCTGTAGGCCATTCCCCTTCCTTCCTCAGGCACCCACACTCTGTTAGTTCATTTCTGGCTCGTGCCTCAGTTTCCCTCTTGTGCTGAGGCAAAGGACTCTCCCCTGGCATGTAGAACTGGGCCTCCTCTCCCTGGAGCCTGGCCCAGCCCTGCCCCACAGTGGAGCCGGCTTCAAACAGTGTGGTCCCGCTCCCCCAACATCCTGGCCAGCTCAGAAATTCCCAGCTTTCCTCTTTCAGGGATCGACTGATCCCCTGCTTCCCCCTGGTGGCTGAAGCTGAGAACTGCAACTTTCCTGCAGGCTGCAAGCCTGTAAGGTGGACAAAAGAGAATTATTTTTCTCTCCCAAATCCCAGGTGAGTCCTGACCTTCCAGCACAGGGCTACCCAGGCCTCATATACCTATCTTGAGTAAGAGTGTCACATTGTAATATCTGGGTCCCCTACTCAATTATAAAAAAATGCACACACAATGTGAAGTGGAAACTGCATAGAAAAACAGGAAGCAGGATTTGAAAATTCCTAGTAGCCCAACTTCCCCCAGAGATCACTACGTCCAGAGTCTGGCAATATCCTTCCATAGTCTTTTGCTTGTATAAATATACTTGCAGCCCGGTGCATGAATTCATGCACTGATGGGGTCTGGCCAGCCCACCCAGATCGGGGCCAATCAGGCCAGGTGGGGGGGAGGGGCCTCGGGCAGTTGGTGGGCTGGCCTCATCCCCTGATTGGGGTGGGAGGGCTGATTGGGAGCAGGGTTGGCTGGGGGAGGGGCTGTGGGTGGTTGGCAGGCCAGCCCGCCCCTGATCAGGGTTGGAGGGGCCAATTGGGAGCTGGCTAGCTGGGGGGAGGGGCCAAGGGCAGTTGGCCATCAGTCCCACCCCCTGGTTGAACTTCCGGTCGAGGGGACATTTGCACATTAGCCTTTTATTATATAGGATGTGTGTGTTATGTACATACACACACGCATATGTTAACAGGATCACACTTGACATGCTGCTCTGTAACCTGCTTTCTTCACCATCTTTGCCTGTTAGCACAGTGATCTGCCTCATTTGTCTAACAGCTGATTGCATTCCTTTGTTGAGTAACGTACTTATCAATTCCCTATTGAAGCATTGTTGTTTTTAAAAGTCAATCTTCTTTTTAATTACCTTTTTGTTTGGTGCAGGAGGAGGATCTGAAGTCAGGAAAGCCAAGGTCTGACTTGATAGGTCTCGGACCACTGTCTTTGATCACATCCTGATGCCCCACCCCCAGCCTCAGTTTCCCCATCTGAACACTAGGGCATTGGGCTCCACGTGGAACCTTCCCCCTGGCAATCCCTCTGAGCTGATTCCCATGGGGTTGGCAGAGCCTACAGGCTGCTCTGCGGTCACCCATATGGTTTTGGGGGCTGGTGCAGCGAGGGGGCCTGTGAGCCCAAAACCTATTTGAGGCCTAGGCCACTGAGCACTTTGACAGTTGTGGAGAGAAACAGTCTGGGGTGCTGCCTGCTCAAGCCTGAGGCCTGCTGCCCCTCAAGAGTGAGGCTGACTCGGAGAGGAAGACTGAGGCCTGACCCACATTCCTCCTCTGGCGCACCCAGGGCCCTGGCTGGCTGCTTTCTCTTGGAGGGGAATGTGGGCATCCACTTCTGGCTCCCCCAGCCCTGTGCTGACATTGCATGTTACCCAAGCAACTGAGAATGTATTCTCCTTGCAAACACTTCAAACCACACAGAAGATGACTTCTTCTGGCCAAGATGGAGTAAAAGCAGGATTTGCCCTGCTGCTTTAAACAACTAAATAAAAGACAAAATATATGAAGACGTGGTTTTCAGACGGTGGGCAAGGCAAAGCAGAGCAGGAGTTCTCGAGGAAAGGAAAGCAAACGAGGTGAGCCCTACAGGGGCAGAGCGCACTGCCCGCCCGAGTTTCCAGGTCGCTGTGCCGGGAAGGGGAGCCCCGGAGCCAGGCATTGCCGAGACAGGGCTGGGAATTTGGGAAGGCAAGGCATGGGCAGAACTTTCAGACCAGAGTGCTGGGAAGAAGAGAGCTGGACCAGGAACAGAGAATGGCCTGGAGAGGAGGAAGCTGCAGAGAGGGCTCCGGCCTGTGCACGTGATTCCCTCAACTCCAGCTGGAAACTGACGAGCACGCGTGTGTGAGGAAATTACCTTCAGCTGGCGAAAGACCTCAACAAGGAGCAAGCAGAACTAACCCCCCAGAGCTCACAGGGGCCAGAAATAGTTTGAGTTCCCATCAGCCAGACTTCAAAACCCGGTAATAAACAGGGAGAGTACTCAGAAGGATCTGACCTTGGCGGTGGGCAAACTCAGTCCTTGACTAACGTGTTCCGGTCTCTTCTAACCAGGCTCAAAAGAACTAAACTGTTTCCAAAGAACTTACTGCATTCCAGAATAAAGCTTATGAGAAGTTAGAGGAATACAAAAATATTCAGGACTTCAGCTGAAATGTCTGGCATCCAATAAGCTAGGCATCTAGAGAAGCAGAAATGTATAACCCATAATGAGGAGGAACAATTATTAAAAACAGACACAACACAGATGACAGGTAGGCAAGGATATAAAACCAGTTATTATAACTGTATTCCAAATGTTCAAGAGAATGAGGGAACCATGAGCAGGTCAGAAAGAACCCTGGAAATTATCTTTTTAAAGACCTATCCCAAACCTTTAGTGGGAAAAAACAAAATTTCTGATATGAGAAAAATACACTGGATGGGATTAACAGCAAGTGAAAAGAAGAAAAGATTAATGAAACTGAAGACATCGTTTTAGAAACTATTCAAAATGAAACACACAAATATAAAAAGACTGAAAAGAACCCCAAAAAGAACAGGGCATCGATGAGCTGTGAGACAACTCCTGTCAGATTGGTATAAATAACAGGAGTCTCCAGAGGACAGGGCAGCGTAAAATACAAGAGAAAGATATTCAAAGAAGTAATTGATAAAAGTTGTTGAAAACTATAAACCTATAAATGCAATCAACCCAAATACAAGAAATAAAGAAAGAAAACCACATCATGTCACATCATAATCAAGTTGCTTAAAATCAGTGATAAGAAGATTGGGGAAAAGGATACATTACATAAAGAAGATTAAATATTAAAATGGCAGCACATTGCTCATTAGGAAACAAAGAAATTCAAGCCAGAAGACAGTGGAGCAACATTACTGGAAGGAGAAGCTGTCAGTCTAGAATTCTAACTCAGCAAAAATATTTTTCAAATATGAAAGCAAAGTAAAGACTTTTCAGATATTCAAAAACAAAATAATTCATCCTCAGAAGACATGTATTATAAGAAATATAAAGGAAGTCTTTTGGTCAGAAAAATAAAATTATACCAGATAGATATCTGCATCTTCACAAATGAATGAAGACATTGGAAAATGGTTACAATGTGGGTAAATGCAAAAGACTTTTAAAAATTATTATTTAAATGTATTCAAAAGATAAGTGACTCTTTAAAATCACAATATATGTTTATAGCATGTCAACAGCATGACAACAGTAGAACAAAGGCCATGAAAGGGAGAAACGAAAGTCTATTGTGGTGAAGTCCTTATACTATATGTAAAGTGGTACTGTGTCACTTGAAGGTAGACTGTGTTAAGTTTAAGATGTAAACTATAAACCTAAAGCAACATAACAAAGAGAATTATAGCTAACAATCCAACAGAGAAGGTAAATAGAATCATAAAAAACTCAATCCAAAAGGAGGCAAAAGAAGAGGAAAAAGGAAACAAATAACTATGGGATGAATAGAAAAGAAATATCAAGATGGTAAATACAAACACAACCATATCAATAATTACATTAAATATAAGTGGTCTAAATATACCAATTAAAAGGCAAAGACTACTAGAATAAAAAAAAAATCCAAGACCCAATCATATACTGTCTACAAGACACCAACTTTAAATATAAAGATGCAAATAAAAGGTGAAGTTCCCCTTGTGGGAGGCAGTGTGAAGAGCTCCATGTACCTACTCCCCTGTGAAATAAACAGAGTTGGTAAAAACTATTTTAAAAAGCCAAACCATTTAAAGTCTCTGGAAATTTTCATGAGAGTATAGAACAAATGAAAAAACAGTTATTCAGGAAAATTCACTAAACTTAAGAGCAACAAGAGCCTGTGGCATTGGCACATAGCTACTCCCCTCCCCCCACTTCCAGCTCAGCCTGGTGGAAGCTTCTCAGCGGATGGTGCTGCCAAGAAGCTGAGGCTTTTCGCTCACCTCAGCTCTGTATCTGAGTAGGACAGGTAGGCCGGTAGAATTTCCAACCTCCTCCACCTGCAAGTTGAAGAGGCTAAATTCTGCAGGAGTATGGCTGAGAGTTTGGGGCTCTTTCCTCACCCAGCCCTCACCCATACGATGGAGGCTCTACTCCAGGAAGAGCATCAAGAATACTGGGGCCCTAATCTCCCCTATTCCAGCTCACTCCAGAGCACAGGTTCCATACCAGGAGAAGTGAGCCCAGAGCATCAGAGGCTACCACCTGCCCGGCTTCCAGAGGAGCGGCTCAGAGACTTTGTCCAGGAAGGGGAGCAATCCATAAAACAAGAGAGCTCCAAAGCTCTCCACAAAAAAACTGGTTTTATTTTATTTTTTTAAAACCGAGTGGGAGAATATTCAAGCCTATGGTCATTTGAAAGCAATAGATAAATTGGACTCCATCCATATGTACACGTTTTATGCTTCAAATGACGCCATTAAGAAAGTAAAAAGTTAACTCACACAATGGGAAAAATATTTGCAAATCATGTCTCTGATAAGGCATTGTATCTAGAACATACAAAGAGCTCTTACAACTCAACAATAAAGACAACCCAATTTAAAACAGGCAAAGGATCTGAATAGACATTTCTTCAAAGAAGATATACAAATGGCTAATAAGCACAGGAGAATATGCTCAATAGCATTAGTCACTGGGGGAATGAAAATCAAAACTGCGATGAGATAACCTTCAGATCTGCTAGAATGACTAGGATGAAAAAGACAGATGATAATAAGTGTTAGTAAAGTTGTGAAGAAATTGAAACCCTCATGCATTGCTGGTGGGAATGTAAATATTTGTAGCTACTTTGGAAAACAGTTTGAAATTTCCTCAAAACATTAAATATTGAATTGCCATTTGGCCCACCAATTCTTATACTACATGTAAAGTGGTATAGTATCTTTTGCAGGTAATCTGTAATAAGTTGAACTACATATTGTAAACCCCAGAGAAAACACTAGTAATATAAAATGAAGAATTAAATCTAATCCTATCTAATAAAAGAGAAACATGCAAATTGACCGTGCCTCTGCTACACCTACAAGCCACGCCCACCAGCCAATAAGGAGCGAGTATGCAAATTAACCCAACCAAGATGGCGGCGGCCACAGAGCTGGAGCAAGCAGGAGGCTTGGGTTGCCCCTGGCGATGGAGGAAGCCAAGCTTCCCCCGCCCTGGCCTGCCCTGGCCTCCGCTCAAGGCTACAAAGTTTCAATTAAAGAAGATAAATAAATCCCAGATACCTGCTTCCAGCCTATGCTTGGGTCACCAGGGGGTGTGGCCAGCCTGCAAACCACCACAGGCCCCTCGCCCAGGCCGCCCCATGCCCCAAGGAAACACCCACCCTGATCCGGGACACCCTTCAGGGCAAACCAGCCACCCCCAACCTGTGCACCAGGCCTCTATCCTATCTAATAAAAGAGTAATATGCAAATTGACTGTCACTCCAACACACAAGATGGCTGCCCCCATGTGGACACAAGATGGCTGCCACAAGATGGCCAGCAGGGGAGGGCAGTTGGGAGGGACCCAGGCCTGCAGGGGAGAGCAGTTGGGGGAGGGGGGACCAGGCCTGCAGGGGAGGGCAGTTGGGGGGGACCAGGCCTGCAGGAGAGAGTGGTTGGGGGTGACCAGGCCTGCAGGACAGAGCAGTTAGGGGTGACCAGGCCTGCAGGGGAGAGCAGTTGTGAGGGACCAGGCCTGCAGGGGAGGGCAGTTGGGAGGGACCAGGCCTGCAGGGAAGGGCAGTTTGGTGGGGGGGGGAACCAGACCAGCAGAGGAAAGCAGTTAGGGGTGATGAGGCTGGCAGGGGAAGGCAGTTAGGGGTGACCGGGTCGGCAGGGGAGGGCAGTTGGGGGGGACCAGGCCTGCAAGGGAGGGCAGTTGGGGGCGACCAGGCCGGCAGGGGAGGGCAGTTAGGGGTGACCAGGTCGGCAGTGGAGGGCAGTTAGGGGCAATTGAGCTGGCAGGGGAGCAGTTAGGCATCAATCAGGCTGGCAGGGGAGTGGTTAGGGAGTGATCAGGCTGGCAGGCAGAAGCAGTTAGGGGCAATCAGGAAGGCAGGCAGGTGAGCAGTTGGGAGCCAGCAGTCCTAGATTGTGAGAGGGATGTCCGACTGCCCATTTAGGCCTGATCCCGGTAGGATCGGACCTAAACGGGCAGTCGGACATCCCTCGAGGGGTCCCAGATTGGAGAGGGTGCAGGCTGGGCTGAGGGACACACAACCCCATGCACGAATTTCATGCACTGGGCCTCTAGTAAGTCAATAATAAAGATAAAATAGAATCATTTATGGGGGAAAACACATTTTAAAAGGAAGTAAAAAGATGGAACAAAAAGCAGATGGGACAAAGAGAAAATAATAGCTAGATGCACAATTTAAATCTAACTATATTGATAATCAAGTTAAGTATAAATGGTCTAAATATTTAATTGAATGGCAGAGATCATCAGATTGGATAAGAAAGCAATGTTCAATGCACCTTATGAGTCCATTTCTCTAGTTGTAAATCCTCCTCCATTGCTGTTTGTGACAATGTAATTGCCACCTGAAATTACATTAAGCTTTACCAGTAGAGGGCACTGGAGAGACACTTTACTCTTCAGCATTCTCTTTTTCCCTCAGAAGGTAAACACATGCTATGGTTAATAATTTTTTATATTGAGCTTCTCCTGTTGAAATTACTGTGTTGTTCCAGTATCCTGTTTGGACCCATCCAATAAAGAATTGACACTGGAGATAACCCCACAAAGATGGGATTTAGAGATTTGTTTGGCTGTGCTCTTGGACCTGAAGCAAGGCTGAATTACCTGCCAATGAGAAATGGAATTCTGGTCATGTATGGCATGCAGTGACACCACAATTTATCATGCTATCACCTGTGATTAAGTGATGAGAGAAGCGTGTGCCATGGGAGGCCAGGTGGCTGCAGCACTTGGCTGTTAATGTCAGTAATGATGACCATAAGGACTATGGCGTGGAATGAATTATTTTGAGCATGCTTGATTATTTACCAAAAGAAAATGACAAACTCATGCCCTTTAAATTATGGTGTGACCACAAAGCTTCCATTACAACCCTAAAAGATTCTCTCACTTCTTGCAGGCACTGGACGATAGCGCTTAAAATCAAACAGAAATTTAATTGTGTAGGTGGATTAATTATAGTATCATCTGAATTCACAGTCATAATAAATTCATCATGTGCAAGGACATTGATGGGAAAGAGTGGGATCCTGAAATGTGTGATGGGGACATCTCGTTGGATCCAAATGAAACAACTTGAACCCTCAAGGCACTCTGTCTCTCCCGCCAGAGTAGCTTCCCTTCTGTGTCTGAGAATAGGCTTCTTGCTTAAAGACACTATCCTGACTTCACCTGGGACAGATGCTTTCAAAGGTGATGCCCAAGACCCACCACCACAACTTCCATAACAAGGTCAAATCTCAGCATTTCCCAAAGAAACAGCAGGGGACTGTTTACATATACAAAAAAAAAAAAAAAATGAGACTAGTAATGCAGATTTATTAAAATACTAGAGGCCCGGTGCATGAAATTCGTGCATGGGGGAGGGGGGGGTGTCCCTCAGCCCAGCCTGCACCCTCTCCAATCTGGGATCCCTCAAGGGATGTCCAACTGCCCATTTAGGCCTGATCCCACTGGATGTCCAACTGCCCGTTTAAATGGGCAGTCGGACATCCCTCTCACAATCCAGGACTGCTGGCTCCCAACTGCTCACCTGCCTGCCTGCCTGATTGCCCCTAACCGCTTCTGCTTGCCAGCCTGATCACCCTCTAACCACTCTCCAGCCAGCCTGATCAACGCCTAACTGCTCTCTGGCTGGCCTGGTAACCCCTAACTGCCCTCTCTTGCCAGCCTGGTCACCCCTAACTGCCCTCCCCTGCCGGCCTGGTTGCCCCCAAATGCCCTCCCCTGCAGGTCTGGTTACCCCTAACTGCCCTTCCCTGTTGGCCTGGTCACCCCTAACTGCTCTCCCCTGCTGGCCTGGTTCCCCCCCAACTGCCCTCCCTTGCAGGCCTGGTTCCCCCCAACTGCCCTCCCCTGCAGGCCTGGTCCCCCCAACTGCCTTCCCTTGCAGGCCTGGTCTCTCCAACGGCCCTCCCCTGCAGGCCTGGGTCCCCCCCAACGGCCCTCCCCTGCCGGCCATCTTGTGTTCACATGGGGGTGGCCATCTTGTGTGTTGAAGTGATGGTCAATTTGCATACTACTCTTTTATTAGATAGGATAATTCCCATGTCATTCAACTCACTTATATAAAAGTGTAAGATTTGATGGCTTTTAGTATACTCACAGATATCTACAACTATCAGAACAGTTGATTTTTAGAACATTTTTATCATCCCATTGAAGAAAACTCGTATCGTACATACACTTTAGCTGTCACCCACTTATCTCCCCATAAGCCCTAGGCAACCACTAATCTTCTTCTGTCCCTATCAATTTTCCTGTCCTGGATATTTCATATGAATGGAATCATAGACTATGTAGTCTCTTGTGACTGGCTTCTTCCACTTAGCATAGTGTTTTCAAAGGTTATCCATGTTGTAGCATGTATCCGTGCTTCATTCCTTTTTATAGTCAAACTAGAGGCCCGGTGCACGAAATTCATGCAAGGGGCTTGGCCCTTGCAGCCGCAGCTTCGTCTGAAAGGTTGTCTGGATGGTTGTTCCGCTGTTCAGCCATCGGGTCTAATTAGCACATTACGCTTTTATTATTATAGATAATATTCTACTGGGTGGCTATGCCACATTTTGTGGGTTCACCTTCCCACCATGAACATGTTTCCATTTTGTGACCATTATCAAGAACGCTACAATAAACATTTGTGTACAAGTTTCCGTGTGGACATGTTTTTATTTCTCTTGGTGTATACCCAGCAGTGGAATTGCTGGGTCATGTGTTAACTTTATGTCTAATCATCTGAGGAACTGCCAGGCTGTTTCCCAAAGCTGCTGGGCCACCTTACATCCCACCACAGCAATTATCTTCTCCCATCCTGTGGAGTATTTTCCACTTTCTTGATGGTGTCTCTGAAGCACAAATATTTTAAATTTTGATGGTGGTGAAGTCCAACTTATCTAATTTTTCTTTTGTTGACTGCTCTTTGGTATTACATCTTTGGCAAATGATAGTCCTTTGGCAAATCGCTGACATATTCCTCAGCAGTGCTGAGTTTACTGTTGAGTTCATCAAGGAATTCTTCAATTTTGGTATCCTTTTTTGTAGATTCTCCATTTGACTCTTTCTTACCATTTCTCTTGGCTAAAATGATTCTCCATCTGTTCATGCATGTTGCCCACCTTCCCCACTAGATCCTTTAACATATTAGTCATAGTTATTTTAATGTCCCTGTCCTGCAGGGTTATATCCGAGTCTGATTATGTTGATTGCCTTACTTATTTACTGGTTTTCCCCTTTCTCTTTTGTACTTTTAATTTTTTTCAGTGAACGCTGAACACTGTTGTACAATAGGAGAGACAGCGATGTAGTGTGCACACTGGAAAATGGGCGTGCTGTTACTTACTTCGGGTCTTTACTGTGAGGCATTGAGTTGATTGTCAGGAGTT
Source organism: Cnephaeus nilssonii (assembly GCF_951640355.1). NCBI lineage: Eukaryota > Metazoa > Chordata > Mammalia > Chiroptera > Vespertilionidae > Cnephaeus > Cnephaeus nilssonii. Next base: position 13,131,018 of record NC_137087.1, read on the forward strand.
GCACTGGGCTGGAGTTCTGGTGTTGGTGTCCTTACCTTTGGAGTCCCAAGAGGCCGATTGCTATAGTGTGGGCCACTGCTGCCTGGTGCTGGGGGTGGGGCTGGGTGCCGAAGGGTTTTTCTCAGTGTTTGGACTCCACTTGCAGCTTTCTGCAACACACAAGGTTATCTCTCTCTGTGCATTCCCTTCTCCCCGAGCAGTAGACCAGGCCAGGGGTGGGACAGGAGGGCTCGCTGCGGTCCTGGTCCAGCCTCAGTCTTAGGCATGTCTTCCGTGGGTGTTTGCCCTTTCCCTAGTGGCCGCTGATTTCTGGTTGGTATCAGTATAGGCTATTGGGCCCTGGATGTTCTCTCGCCCCTCCCCGAGGGTTGTAGTTCTTTATTCTACCTTGCCCCCAGCCGCAGTGAACTTCTGCTTCTTTCAGGGGTGAAGGGACCACTGTCCTCCCAGTGGAGTAAGAATTTTGCTTCATAGGAGAGAAGCCCCTGGGGAGTGAGCGCGGCTTCATGTCTTTCTCCAGGAGCTGAAACCGCTTGTCCCGTGGCCACACCTTCATCTTACCCACTTGTCCCATGGCCACACCTTAATCTTACCCACTTGTCCCGTGGCCACACCTTCATCTCACCCACTTGTCCCGTGGCCACACCTTCATCTTACCCACTTGTCCTGTGGCCACACCTTCATCTCACCCACTTTTCCCATGGCCATACCTTCATCTTACCCACTTGTCCTGTGGCCACACCTTCATCTTACCCATTTGTCCTGTGGCCACACCTTCATCTTACCCACTTGTCCCGTGGCCACACCTTCATCTTACCCACTTTTCCCGTGGCCACACCTTCATCTTACCCACTTGTCCCGTGGCCACATCTTCCTCATGTCCTGTCTCTCCCTCCAGGGCTTTGTCCCTCTTTGGAACTCACGTCACCTGGTTGCCTTTCTGATGAACTCAAAGAAAGTTATGACTTTGTTACTTATTCAGCCTTCTCTTCTTATTGGGGTAGGAATGATGGTTTTTGCAGCTTTCTACATCCTAAGCAAATGCAGATACCCATACCAATTACTAATACAATAGGGCTATAGGTCATTTAATTGTCTATATGACTTAGTTATGTAACATCTGAATTTTTACAAGTACATTTTGGTTTATAAGTAGGAGAAATGAGTATATGTGTATTAGCCAGGGTTTTTCAGAGAAATAGAACCAATATGGGGGAGAGAGAATTACTATAAGAAATTGGCTCGTGCAATTATGGAGGCTGAGAAGTCCCAGGACCAGTGGTGTAAGTTCCGGTCCAAGTCCGGAGGATTGAGAACCAGGAGGACCCATGGGGTAACTTCAGGTCCAGAAGTCAGCAGGCTCAGGACCCAGGAAGACCTGATGCTTCAGTTCGAGTCCAAAGGAGAGAAAGCCGCGTCCCAGCTCAGCAGGCAGGGGTTCCCTTTTTCCTTCTCACTGGCCGACTGCCTGGATGAAGCCCACCCACATTAGGGAGGGCAGCCTGCTTTCTTCAGCTTTTAATCTCCCCCAGAAACACCCTCACACACAACCAGAATAATATTAACTCGACTAAGTGTCTGGGAACCCCATGGCCCAGCCAGGTTAACCATCCTATCTAATAAAGAGGGAATATGCTAATTGACCATCACTCCATCACAAAGATGGCTGCACCCACAGCTGAGGCCAACTTCCCATAAGGAGCCTTAATGAGCAATCAGCAAGGACCTGAGGCTATGCCCTCCCCCACCCCCGTGGGACTTGACAGGGGACCTTAGGCTGTGCCCCCCGCCCTGGCGTCAGGCTGGGGGACCTCAGGCCGCAACCCCCACCCCAGTGCCAGGCCAGAGGACCTGAGGCTATGCCCCCTACCCAGCAGGGCTTGCCGGGGGACCTCAAGGTGTGCTTCCCATCCTGGTGCTGGGCTAGGGGACCTCAGGCTGCTACCCTCGTCCCAGCGCCAGGCCGGGGGACCTCAGGCTGGGCCCCCACCAGGTGGGGCTTGACAGAAGACTTCAGGCCATGTCCCCCCACCTTGGCACCAGGTCGGGGGACCTCAGGCCATGCCCCCCACCCAGCAGGGCTTGACGGGGGACCTGAGGCTGCACCCCCTGCCTGGCGGGGCATGACAGGGGACCTCAGGTCATACCCCCTGCTTGGCAGGGCTTGAAGGGGAACCTCAAGGTGAACCCACTGCCCCGGCACCAGGGGACCTGAGGCTGCACCCCCCCACCTGACGTGGCTTGACAGGGGATCTCAGACCACACCCCCAGCCCGGCAGGGCTTGATGGGGGACCTCAGGCCATGCCCCCTGCCTGGCGGGGCTTGACAGGGGACCTCAGGCTGTGTCCCCCACTTGGTGGGACTTGATGGGGACCTCAGGCCATACCCCCCGCCCCGGCACCGGGCCAGGACACCTCAGGCCGCGCCCCCGGGCCAGTTGGGCTTGACAGGGGCCCTCAGGCCATGCCTTCTGCCTGGTGCTGGGCCAGGGTACCTGAGGCTGCGCCCCTTATCCGGTGCCAGACCAGGGGATCTGAGGCTGCGCCCCCACCTGGTGCTGGGCCAGAGGACCTGAGGCTGCACCCCCCCACCCACCGAGGCTTGACGGGGGTGGGACCGGCTGGGTCTGGATCTCGCCCAATGGGGGTGGGACTGGCTGGGTATGGGTATTGTGCAATTTTGAGGCACCGCGGGTAGGCAGGGACTTGACTCTGGGTCCCATGCTACGTCCCAGACTCTGACAGGAGAAAGATTTTCATGTACATTTTACTAATTTTCTTTCATCTCTGACACTTCTATTATAGAGAAAGGGCAAATAGCAGTACTAAAATATTTCCTTTAATTAATCCTCCTTTAAGGTGCACGAATTTTGTGCACCGGGCGACTAGTTACAATATAATAATAAATAATACTACCATCATAATTCTAAAAGCTGAGATGGATCTGGGGTGCAGAGTGGAAGCAAGACTCTCTACCTACCCCATTCCAGTGGACTTTGAACATGGACCTGACTTCTGGTCCCCGTTTCTCACTCACTGAGAAATTCTCTCCATCATGGGCCCACCCAAGCCAGACCCTCCTCCGTGATGGCAAAGGAACAGCTGAGGGGCCACGGTGGGACTCCTCCCCCACATGCAGCCCACGGCGGAGGCAGTGGCAGCTGCCCTTGGGGCTATAGAGGGCACAGCTGCCTCCATCCGCGAGTGATGACTCCTCAGGTGAGGCATCTTTATAAGTGGAGGGTCTCACCCAGACCCACAGAGCATCCAGCAAGTATGTGCCCAGAAGTAAACAATGACTTGAGCGGTGAGCCATGACCTCCCTTTCAATCTTGCCTCTCTGGCCTACACGCACATAGTCCCACTTCAGCAGAATTGTTATTTTAAAATTCAGATTCCTAGATGCCACCCTGGAAATTTGTGTTCAGCAGGTGTCAGGGGCGGCCCGGGGATCTGCATGCTTCACCAGCCCCTGCGATTCTGGGAGAAGCTTTTCTTAGGCCTTACCAGCCCGAGAAACATCGGTGGACATTGCTCAGCCCAGCCCAGCATCCCAGAGCCCAGAGGCTATGAAATTCTCCGTTCTCACCCCTGCTACACTAGGAAGTTAGACATGAAAAGTAAATCTTGTATGGTTCCATTGACAAAAAAGTCCTAGAGGAGGCAAAATTAATCTCTCGTTCAGTAGCTGCCTCGGAGGGCCAGGAAGGTCACTTTCTGGAGAGATGGCAATGTCCTATAATTTGAGTGGTGGTTCCTTAGTGTATGAATTTGTCAAAAGTCATCGACTATACACTTAAAATGTGTAAAGTTTACTGTAAGCAAACGATGCAATGAAGTCATTGTGAAATGTCTGAGAAAAATGTGATTCCAGATATTTACACGTTTACATGGCACCACGTGATTAATTTCTGAGCACATGTGCATGACTCACTGCCCCTTCATGCCGAAGGGACCTCACGCCAGCAGTCAGTCAGTGTCCTCCCTGTGTATTACTTAGGCTTCTGCTCATATAAGACGAGGCTCTGGCTCCTGTGCAGGGTGCTGGGAAGGGAGCTGTGTAAATGGCCCCATTTTCAGGTAATTGTTTAGGAAATCCCTGCATACTGGCCCTGTCCCCATACATCAGATCCCCTGGAGGGACACACCACACACCGAGGCCACCTCACAAATCATCAAGCGCCAGCAGGTCACACCTCAAGGGTGGGCACTCCTCAAACTTGTCAACAGCACCTCTGCCTCCCTAGTCCCTGGGGGTCAAGGGGAAACTGCAGGGACTGAAGCTGTGACCTCAGATGTGTGTGACCTGAGGATGGAGGCCTGTGCATTCTGAAAAGCCTCTGACAGAACCTGGCTCGGGACTGAGGACCCCTAAGGCTCTCATTGTTTAAAAACTGCTGGGTGGGCTGAGCTCCCAACCCATGCAGCTGAACTCTGACTTCATGGAAACTCTCCATGACACCACATGACCCACTCCAGCCATGACTCCAATGACTGTGTCAACCTGTAACGCCACAAAACCTCACAGCCCCATCCGCCCAGTGACCCAATCCAGCCACTGACCTCAAGATGACTATAAGGACATGTGATCACCCATAATCTGACACGGGCAATTCCTTTCACACTATGAATAAAATGTGATTATTCCATTGTGTGGACTGGGCCACAGCTGGCTGATGAGGGACGCTCTTAGTCTTCCTCTTACCCCCTAGTCTGCCTCCCCTGTGGATTCAGAAACACCTAGAAGCTATTCCAAATGTAAATGGCACATCTCAGATAGTGGAGTCCATGCCTAACCTTAGATGATCGAGCCTTCCCCTCTAAAATCCTGACACACGGAAGTATCGTCCTTGCCTCTCCGAGTGCTTGCTAAGATGTGCCAGGCACTGTGTCACGCTCTGCACACATCCACCGGACCCTCACCCGGTGTTTAGCGCTCCTGTTCCCCTGAGAGCTGAGGAAAACTGAGGCTGTCACCAAGGGCAGCTGGCATGCTGGGTGGAAGCAGTGCTCCTGGAAAGGCTGTGGGTGCTGATGTCTGAGCCCAGTCCTTCACCTGTCAAACAGGAGGACAGTAACACCTCATGGTGGCTGGGGTGATTGACAGTCCATGGAAACGCCCTCAGCATAGCAGCAGACACAGGGTAACTCAGTAAAGGCGGCTCACACACACCAGTCTTTATAGAAAATAGGGTTTATTTTTCACATTTAAGGAGAACACAAGTACATGTCCCTGAGGCCTACTATACACATAATCAGTAGATTCAAATTACTGATTAAATTATTAAATAGACAAACCAAAGCCCACCAGGAAATACACACTTTCTCCCAGAGCCCACGGCACTCAGGGGCCGTTTCCGGTTTCCACCCAGGGGTTCACATCGACTAGGCTCAGCTCGCAATGGCCTGGTTCCCAGGTTCACCTACTTCCGCCCCACGGACTCTCCTCAGAAACAGCAGCAAGCTGCCAGGATTCACAGGGGCTGGGCCAGGCCTGGGCCATGAGACCCTTCAGAGAAGCCCTGCCTGCGTTCCAGAGGCCACGCGCTGGAGGTCTGTGGCCGGGGCCACCTCACAGCATGGAGTCGTTAGTGTCACAGCTTCATCTCCAGGTAGTCTGTTAACTAAATTATTCCTATTAGGAAGATATCATTACAGATATCATTCACAGCCTTTTTTTTTTTTTTTTTGCAGCACCTGGCTTTCCCCCTTGATCAAGGAAAAGGCAGAAATCAGAACCCATCACCACCCCCCAATGTCCAAGGCACATGTGTACTTGGGCTAGACAGCTACAACCGATGCCTGATGCGGAGTAGTGACATGATGTCCACAACGGGGGCCCGGACAGGGTCCTGAAGGGCGGGCACTGAGGAAGCAGCCTGGGGGCCCAGGGAGCTCTGACGTCCGAGATGCCTCCCTCAAGCACATGGCGATGGAGCAAGCACAGGCAGCTCTGCGGGGCGCCTCCACCGGGAGCCCGAGGCAGCCACCTGGTGAGTCAGCACCAGGTGCAGCTGCTGCAGGCCTAGCACCCTGGCCACAGGGGTTAGCTCAACTGGCCGCAGTCCGTGATGACAATCTTCTTGGACGTCTTCCCGCTCTTGGAGCCATAGGATTCTATTTTCTTCACAACATCCATGCCCTCTTTGACGTGGCCAAACACAACATGTTTGCCATCCAACCTGTGAGGACGGGTGAGCCAGGTGGACAGAAGCAAGAGTAGTGCAATGTTAGCCAACATCACGGTCACCTGCTCGAGGCACTATCTACCAGAAACAGCCATTCTGAAAGGGACGCACACTGAGAAGGGGGAGCTGCTCCCCAACGCTCCCGGTATCAACCAGCCTTGCTGAGCTCCCCGAGTACAGCCAAGGATGCCTCCCTCCGGGGCTCCACGTGTGACCGGGCCTGGTAACCTCACCCGGGAAAGGGAGTTATTCTTGCTCTGCTCAGGGTATTGAACCACTCGAAAGGAATAAAAGGTCTGTGTAAATGGGACTATTTTAAGTCACGAGGTGAGAGCCAAGGTAACACGTGTGTGAGACTGAGACCTGAGCAGTCCTCAACCTGACAGAGTTCCAAGAATCTAAAGAGCAGCTTTGTCCAGCGCCAGCAGGGCCACGGCCAGTCAGCCAAGGGCTGAACTGCAGGGCCCAGTAAGGGTTCCACAGAGGAGCCAAGAGCAGGCGGAGCCAGCAACCTCCTGCCCAGCCTGACAACCAGGCCCTTCTGGCTTGGAGGCTGGAGACAACTAGTATCTACTCTCACCCAGGTCTCCCCAAAGTCCTCAGAAATGGTCTTTAGTAAGTTTTAGCCCCTGGCCAGCTGTTGTCCCCTCCACCCGATGCCCCAGGGCTGGGACACAAGGGTCTTTGGCAGCGAAACGCATCCCTTGCTGGGAAGACGTCCCTAAAATCCATAGACATGTGGGAAAAGGGGCTCCAAGGGGCTGGGCTGCCTGCAGGCCTCTGCTCATGCCTGATGAAAACGGGGTGACACCCACACGTCTACCACAGCGGTTCCCAAGTGCACTCCACGGTCCAGATAAGCCTGGGGAACAGCTTACACCGGGCAAGCGGGGACGGCTTCTAGGACAGGCCACCTGAGGTCTGCTATGTTCCGCAGCACTTCCCAAATGTACTTTGCATGTGTGTGCAAAACACACTGAGAAAATTCCAGCTGACAGCAAGAGTTGCAAAACCCCCCATCTTCTCCCTCAATCTCTCAGGAACTTCCTCTTTCTCTCAAACAGATGCACAGCCCCAGAGCAGACAGTCCAGCCAAACTACCTTCCTCCCAAAGCACACAACCCCTCCTCCACTGCAAGGCTGCCCCTCATGCTTGGAGCCAGGACCGGGAACTCACCAGTCTGTCTTGATGGTGCAAATGAAGAACTGGGAGCCGTTGGTGTTGGGGCCTGCGTTTGCCATGGACAGGACACCTGAGAAACAGGCAGGGGTGAGCCACGCTGCCCCAGGAAGCATCTCACCTGGATGTCACTCAAAAGAGCGGATGGCTCAAACGACAGCAAGGACACTTGAGTCAGAAGAGGACCAGGCCCCGAGGACGAGCAGCTCCCGGCCGCCCTCCAGAGGAAGGAGAGGGCTGGGAAGCTCTCAGGTAGAGCCAGGGCAGGACCCACCGACTCTAGGCTTCTCACAAAGCACCTTGGGTCTTAGAGACGACACAATGCTGAGGTTTGGCTAGAAGGCCCTCCCCCTTACCAAGTTCCCAAAGGATAGTTGGTTTTTAAACGGAGAGCTCAGAAGGAAAGAGCTCTAGGCAAACCCAGCAAACTGAGCACTGAAGGAAGGCGTACGATCGGACAGAGCTGTCAGGGGTCACACTGCAGCCTCCAGGCCTGCCGGGCACGGCAGAGGCAGGGTCAAAGCTTGGGCACTCGGACCAGGGAACGCGGCCCCCACTCACCTGGCCCCACGTGCTTCAGTGTGAAGTTCTCATCAGGAAAGCGGCTTCCGTAGATGGACTTGCCCCCTGTGCCGTTGTGGTTGGTGAAGTCGCCAGCCTGTAGCACAGAGCACCTTCTGAGTGGCTGCCAGACGGCAGGGGGACACTGCTGCAGTGCTGGGGAGCCCTCGCTGACCAGAGACCCCCTCCCCCAGAAACCACCCACCCACCAGGCCCACCCGCTGGAAGCCTTAGGCAAAGGGGTCAAAAACATCAGCTTCAATATTCTCTGACAATAACTATCCTGATCTCCGAATGACTCACTTTTTGTCTGAGCAAGTTTTTAAACGACCCTCCAAGGATTTCACAACCAAGGACAGGTTCTTACAGACCCAGACTTTTCTACCTACAACTCCTAGAGGATAAACAGGGAGGTGTCCAGGGGCCTGATCCCAGGGCTGGAATGTGGAGAGCAGCAGCTGGCACAGAGCCAGTCCCCATGCTGAGCCCCTCCCTGTCCCAGTCTTTCCCTGGCTCCCCGGTGCCTTTGCAGGGAAGGGTCCCCTCCTCAGGGCTTGCTGCCGTTTTCCCGAGAGGGGGTCTTCTCAGGTCCCAGGGGTAACCTGGCCAGCTCAGCTGCAGCATCCACAAAGGCCAATAAGGTGTCCCCAAAGAGGGGTGAGTCTAAACCTTGGCCTGGGCCAAGCCTCCGAGAGCCTCCAGCTTTGGAAGTCCCCGCCTTGTCTGCCGCTGTTCAGAGGAAGACGCTAGCCCGGCTCGGGACACCCACCGCAGCTCCTGGGAGCCTCTGAAGCAGAAAGCTACAGGGCCTGGCCAAGCCTGTCCCACGCCACAGCCTCGCTGCCCCTCCTGTGGGCTACTTTACCACATCAGCAAGCCCAGCTCCAACCCACTGCCCCTCGCTACCATGTGATTACGGGCCCAGGGCGGAGAGACTTCCATGCCCCTGCCTCTGGGCTCGGTGGCTCAGGACAACCCCCTGCCCTAGAAGGGTCTGACCCAACAGAGGACAATCCCCACGGAAGCACAGGTCCTCCTAGGAAGTTCTTGCTGTCGACAGCTACCCTAAAACCTGACAGCAATACTAACGCCTCTGACAAATGGGCAGGACACATGACTAAAGAACACGTTCATCCAACCGAGAGATGCTCTTCTGTGGAAAGGGTGGCTCCAAGCCCAGACCTGTGCGTTCCTGTTCGTGCTCTCCCTGCCTCCCTCCTCTTCCTCTTCTCCCATGCCACGGGCTCGTGACACACAGGGGCACCCTCAGACTGTATACACTAGTCCTCTAAGCCTTAAGATCCACCTCCCACGCACGTCCATACCCAATGCCAGTGCTCCTTCCACAGGCTCAACTTTCCCAACGCAGCTGGGCAGGGCCACCTGCCGCTTGCCCTGTGGCTCAACTTCTGGGGCAGGAAGGGCTGAGGCAGCGCAGACAGGTTCCAGCCTCCAGGGGGAGAGGCCAGGAGAGTAATTACAGCTGCCCTCTATTCGGAACTTTCCAAGCACCAGGCACATGCTCCCCATCACCCCTCAGAACACTGCTGTGAAGTGGCCCCCATTACCCCTTACAGAGGAGGACCCTGCGCAGCGAGGCCACAGTACCTGGCACATGAAGGACGGAATCACTCTGTGAAACGTGGAGCCTTTGTAGCCAAAGCCCTTCTCCCCGGTACACAGGGCCCGGAAGTTCTCTGAGGGTGCAAGGGAGAGGCAGGTCAGCAGGCCAGGCCTCAACTCAGCCCCAAGGATGGTACTTCCTTCCAGTCAGCATCCCCTCGAACCCCCCAGGCAAGCAGGGCATGGAAGACCCTAGCCCGCCCCAAGTCTGCTCTGGCTGTGACCTGGGACATGTCATCTCCTCTGATCTCAGTGGCAGAGCAAACAATCCTGGCTGTTCCAGCACCAGGCCAGCGGGGTAGGGAGTTCAAGGTTGTGAGCCACCAGCCTGTCACAATGGACACCACGAGGGAGGAAGCTGTCCCAGGGAAATGTACACGTGCCCTCTATTGATACTGAGGCCGCTACCAGACAGGTGGGCAGGGCCAACACTGAGCCCCGAGGGAAAGCAGGCTGCCCCAGGTGCACAGTGGCTGAGCCACCCATGGAACTCCCATCTGATCCTGGGTCTGCTTGCCCAGACCCCTCCTGGCAGCCCACCCACCTGGCCTTGCCCCTCCCTTACCTGCTGTCTTTGGGACAACATCTGCCTTCAGCTGCAGGGAGAGAGGAGGGATGAGAGAAGATGGTTAGTCCAGAGGCAGGTGAAGGAAGGAACCTCCTCACACCCAGCCTCCACAGAGGCCAGGGAGACTGAGAAATCACCATGTGCCATTCCATTCCTGTTACTCCCAGCGCCGTGTGGGAGGCAGCCTAAGCAGCTATCATTGTTGCCAGCTGCTTCCTGAATCCAAGGCTGGGAGGAGGCAGCCTCGGTTTCCTAATGTGTCAGGAGAGACCACAGGGCCATCCCGGCTTGCTTCCCTGGGGAAGAGCTACCACGTACAGCTGGGCCCAAAGCATCAGCCTCGGGGCCCGGGAGGAGCCAGTCCACACTTCTCAATGCGCAGATGGGAAACTGAGGCTCAGAGAGAGGCAAGAGGGGTGGGAATAAGGAGAGGGTGGAGCCCCAGCCAAGCTGGTCTCCTTGTCCCCCAGCTTCAAAAGCCACCCTGGCGCCAAACCACGAAAATAATGGGAGCAGGAATGGTGATCTCCATGTTCCAGCAGAGAAAGCTGAGGCTTAACTGAGCCCCCTTTGCTCAAATAGGGCCAAGCTTGAAGGTCACACGGAGCTTCTACTACCTTCCCGCTGTTACCTTCAGGGCTCTTTGCTTCTTGCTTTCGTTTTTTTTTTTAAAAAACGGCCCAAAGAGTCAGGAGCAGGAACTGACTGGAAGGGTGGCTGGGGGTGGAACCGGGCTCCAGGCACACTGCCCAGACTCAGCATCCGGGGGGGCCGCCTGGTGCCTGGAGCCCGCTGCCTGCCCAGCCCCACACCACGCGCGAGGCGGTGCTCCTAACCACCTCACTCATTCCCCAGAGCCTGGCGGGGGAGCCCGAAGACCGGGGAGCCCCATGGCCGAGAAGCCCGGACACAGGGGTGCCCGGTGACCGAAGAGCCCGAAGGCCCGGGAGCCCGAGGGCGGGCCGGGTGGGGGCGGGGCCGGACCCCGCTCGCCCGGGGCAAAGGCCGCCACGTGCGCGCCCAGGCCGGCCCACCGCGCCATCAGGATCCGGACCCCAGATACCCACCTCGCAGTTCTGGTCTAGGTTCCGACCCCGAGCGGCCTGGGAACCCCTCCCCTCACCCTGGGCGGACTAGTGGGCCGGGCCCTCACCATCTACGACCTGACCTTGAGCTCTCCCGTCCACACACACCCTTCCCCCCGCCTCCACTTCTCCAAAGTTCCGAGAGGAGAGCGGAGACCAATCCGATGCCCCTTCCTAGAGGTGGGGAAACTGAGGCCAGAGCCCGGGAGTGGGAGGCAAGGGCACCCAGAGAGCCGGGCACAGCGCCGGTCCGGGGTGCAGGGCTCTCCTGAGGACGCCCCCCACCGCAGTGCGGCGCGGTCCGGTCGTGGCCTCACCTCCAGCACCACCCGGCCGAGCGGCTGCCCGTCGGCGCCCACGTCCAGGTACACTAGCGGGTTCCCGGCGGAAGCGGAGGGGTCGCGGGCGCCGCCGCCGCTACAGGTGCGGGCCGCGGGGAGGCGCAGCGGCGAGGAGCGCGGGACAGGGCGCAGGCTGAGCAGGCGGGAGCCGCAACGCAGCGCCAGCATAGCGACGCGGGTCGGTGGGGTCGGGTCGGGACGGGAGATTCCCGGTGCAAGCGGAGGAAACGGCCGCGAAGGTCACGCGCACCCGGGAGATAGAGTCCCACGCCGCTGCGCGCCGCTTTTATGGGCCCGGCAGGCTCGAGGCCCCGCCCCCGCCCCGCCCCCTCCGGGCCTGTCCGCGGGCGACCCCTGCCGGCCTCTGTAGGTAACGCAGCCGACTGGTGGGGCGGCAGAGCCCGACGTCCTTTTGAACTTCACCAGAGCCAGAGACCTGAGGAGAGGTACGACCTGGCAGAAAGGGGACCGGTTCCATTTTGTGAGGGTCCCAATAGATTAACTTTAAAAAGGGAACAAATGTTAAAACGTGGTTAACTCCAAAATATGAGCATCTGTATGTTTTTATCTGACTGTAACAAATGTCTACATTTGTATAGGGCGCCCTCCTTTCCTGCCCGCCCCTCCGCTCCCATAGGCCCTGCAGACATAGACCAAGGGAAACAGTGGCACTGAGAGTCAGTCTAAGAAATCTGGGTGAGAGGCCGATTAGAGTGAGGAGTGGCAGGAGGAGACAGCTCCCACGGTGACCAAGAGGCTTGTCCTGCCCGCAGATGCTTCTAGGTCAGATCTTCCTGCAAAACTGGAACATGTTTTCTGCGCATCCTGCGGCTCTCCCATCCCTCTCTGTCTCACAGCAGCACCCAAGTTCATAACTTTTCACCTGGGTCTGAGGTCTCAGGGTCTTTATACATTGCCTCTTTATCCTCTGCCCCCCTCCCACCCCCACTCGCCCCAAAACAGACCTCTTGTGGACTGCACAGGGTCACTGCATAGGGAGTGCAGGGAAAAGTGAAAAAGCAAGACAGGAAGAGACAGGGAACTGAGTGGGAGGAACTGCGGGGTGCGGGATTGACCCCACATGCTGGGTGGACTTCACAGAGGCCTGCGAGGCATGGGAGGCCCACAGCAAGTGATTAACAGGCCAGGGTCCTAGGAGAGCATCTGTACCCTTCAGATGGGAAACTGAGGCCCAGAGAGAGGAAAGCACTGTCCAGGGCTGGGGAAACCCTGGAGTCCCCGCCACCAGCCTGTGCCAGTCCTCTCAGACCTCTCTGGGACTCGGGTTCCTCTCTGAAGAATAAGAATAAGGTGTGATGATAATCCTTACTCTGCCTTTTTCTGATCTGTTCCAAGGATAAAATGAATGAGAGAGAGAGGAGTCTGTCACCTGTTTAGGACTATGCCACCACGGATGGGCAGAGTCTAAACAGTCTTTGCTCAGGGTTTGGGGCTCAGACAGCAATGGGTCTCCGTTGCAGGGGCTCAGAAGTCTGAGGGGCCAGAGAAGAGGGTGGTAGCCTGATTTGGAGGCAGGTGGACTTGAGCTGGGACCTACTCTGGGCTTCCCTGCCAGACTGAACCAACTCCTGGGAAGGGGTTGGGCAGCAAAATGCTGACCTGAGCAACATCATGAGGGCAGAGCAGAGTGTCCTAGCCGCATGGGAATGCTAGTTCGGGCCTTTTATGGAAGTCCACAGTCCCCTTGTCTATATTCCTGGTCGAGGAGGATTCGGTCACTCAGTGAAGCCCCAGCTCTCCAGGTCAGCTCAGGACGGGGCCTCACTCTTTCCTGGGAAATGCCTCCCCCTTTCTCACAATTGTGACCTGAATGGGGAGCCCACTGACTCCCTGCCCCCCCTGGGCCCCCCGGTTCATCTCCCAGGTTACCCCGTATCAGTGCCTACTGTAAATTTGAAAGAGGAAGAGAGGAATCACCTCATGCATCCGTTTCAGGCCCTCAGCTCACCTGCCCTAGTGGTACTGCTTGTCCCTCAAGCCGCTCCTGGAGGGCCTCAGTTTATCCCCACCCACTGAAGCAAGAGCAGCCCTACTTGGGGAGAGCTGCCTTCATTCACTTGGAATCTGTCTGACTCCAAGATCAGGTATGCCAAGGATATGTCAAGGCCTTCTCACTTGTCATTGAGGAGCTGGTTACCGGGTGAGAAAGGCAAGGGAGACAAGCCTTGAATAGGCAACACAGAAAGACAGAAACTGAGGAATTAGCCAGGGGGCTGTGGAAGACAGGAACGGGAGAGATAGCTGCTTGGGGGGATCACATTTGAGGGGCAGAGACACAAAGATGTGGAGAGGAGGGGAATGAGCCCAGAGCTGAGGGAGATCAGGGCACTTTCAAGCAAAAGCTGTGACACTGACCATGAGCTGAAAGGCTTTGAAGGGGGTAAGGTGGGGGAAACACAGGGGGCCCTGGAGGCCAGGCTGAGGTCTGACGTTGCTGGATAGCTAGAACTGGTGATCCATTGATGGTGCGATGCCCCCGTCCCCAGGACCTGGACCGAGTACCGGCTTCCTTCACTCGTGTTACTCCTTCCACCATCTTTAGAAAACCAAGCATCATCATTACCTTCTTTCAAAGAGGAAAGCTTCCCTCCCCCACAGGCTCAGCTGTGTGGCCATCTCTTCCTGACTGACTTCAGTGGCATCAGGAAGAGGCACAGTCCCTGGGCTGAGCCATCAACTGAAAATGCCCAGCCCTTGGGACTGTGGCCCAGGTGGACAGGCAGGTATCAGCACTCACCTGGCTCTGAGGCTATTTATAGCTCTGTGTCATCCTCAGAAACAGCAGTTTCTCCATTACTCAGCCCAAGTGACTTCTTAGCCAGGGTGCTGCTAATCCAGGGTTTTCGTCACCCATGGGTCCTGGAACACCAGTCTTTAGACCTCACAGAGCCAATGTTTAAATGTTGGGAACGAATTTTAAATGAAATTAAACACTGAATGAACCAGAAACAACATATCTATAACTTGGGTGGGGCCTCTGGGCCAGTAGTTTGCAACAGGAGAGAACCAGAGAGCTGAGGGACAGGGCCTTGCCCACGGTCATTTGACCAGAAGTACTGGGACTACGGTCACATTCCTCTCCACTCTTGCAAGACTCACTCAGCAGACATGTTTTCAGAGCACCTACTGTGCTCTGGGGATGCAGAAGGACAAAGGCAGGGAAGGGCAGTTACAGTGCCGCGTGATGATCGGTGTCGCTGAGCAAGCCTCTCCCAGGTGCCCACGTGTGGCAGGAGCAGATGCTGTGGTTGTCGTGGGCTGTGACATTCTGTGTCCTGGAGAGCCTTCCAGGAGGGGCGGGGGGTGGGCACAGGATGGGGCTTTCATGAATGTCATTGCCAGTGTCAGTCACTGGGACTGTGTGCCTAAGGTGGAAGGAGCCTTGGACTTCATCTCTCTTGGTTCCATTTGAGGGGTGTGGGGGTCCAGGAGAACATCTGTCATGGGCAGTTGACAAGGTTCCCAGAAGAGGGGTTCTGGGTGAGAATGCAGAAATCCAGTCAGAGGATGCTAACAGGCCATTGGATCGCTGCACTCTCTGGGGTGTCCCCCACGGCACCCCCAGCCTTCACGAAGTCAGAAGTCAGCGTGAATGCATCAGCCTCTCTCTGCTGGCTTCCAGGAACCACATGGGGCTGGGCCAGAGAATGCTCTGAGTAGAGCTCAGGGGGAGGCAGGGAGAGGCAGGCAGGAGAGAGTTCCCTCAAGGCCTAGTGTGGTGGTGGGCACAGTAACCAGAGCCCCCAAAGGGGAAGGTCTGGGGAAACTCCTAGAATGGGCCCCTGGATGAGGAAGCCAGCAGGGCAACGCAGGGCAGGACTCACCCCCTCCTGTTATCTCCTTTGACAGAGGAGGAGGCTGGGGCTCTAACCAGGTAGGTGAGTAGTCCCAGGCTACACACAACATCAGCATTAGAGCCGGGGACACTGGGTTTGGGCTCTTTCCACTCTATAAACAAGGTTATGATGGCACTGTTTTCCCACTCCCCCCTCTGAGACAGGCGGTCTCTAAGATGCCCCCGATGCTGCCCTGGTGAGCATGGCCTGGTGCAGTCCCCTCGCCTCGGGCATGGGCTGGACCTGATGACTTAGGTCCTCCAACCTGTCCTAATCCCTCCTCATGAACAGACTACTGCAAAAGTGATGGGGTGCCACTGCCAAGAGCAGGCTACAGAGACGGCCCTGCCTTGGGCTGGCTTGGTGCTCTCTCTCTCTCTCTCTCTCTCTCTCTCTCTCTCTCTCTCTCATCACCGGCTGCCATACAGTGACTCCAGGCAGCCTATGGAGGCCCTGCGGTGAGGCACCAAGTCCAGCCTCCGCCCTGTGAGGGGTTTGGATGTGGCCCTTCTGCAGCCTGCCCGTGGCATGTGAGCAAGCTTGGAAGTGGGTCCTGCAGGTCCACAGGAGCCTTGGGTGATGCTGCCCGGGCCACAGCTCGACTACAACTTTTTTTGTTGTTGTTGTTAATCCTCACCCAAGCATATTTTTTTCTATTTTTAGAGAGTAGAAGGGAGGGAAGGGAGGGGAGAGAGAGAGAGAGAGAGAGAGAGAGAGAGAGAGAGAGAGAGAGAAAGAGAGAGACAGACATCGATGTGAGAGAGACACATTGATTGGTTGCTTCCTGCCTGTGCCCTGACCTGGGCCAGTGATCGAACCTGCAGAGAGAGAGAGAGAGAGAGAGAGAGAGAGAGAGAGAGAGAGAGAAAGAGAGAGAGAGACATCGATGTGAGAGAGACACATTGATTGGTTGCTTCCTGCCTGTGCCCTGACCTGGGCCAGTGATCGAACCTGCAACCCAAGTATATGCCCTTGACTAGGAATCAAACCCCCAACCTTTTGGTGTATGGGCCGACACCCTAACCATCTAGCCACACTGGCTAGGGCAGAGAGACCTTGAGCCAGAGGCACCAGCTAAGCCACCCCCGACACCTGAGCCCTGAGAACTGTGAGGTGATAAATTTTTGTCATTTAAAGCCCCTCAGTGTTGGGGTCACTTGCTCTCCACAGCACTAGTTACCTAAGACATGCACACCCTGCCCTCAGCCAGGCCCTTCAAAGGCCACCTGTGCACACTGCTGCACACGCAGCCTTCCCCCACCTGCCTCCCAGCTGGCTGTGTCACCAGCGCTCATGGCAAAGACCTCCTGGGCTGTCGGGGAGAACTGGCCCTGAGACACAGGGCTGCCTGTCTCGGTGAAGAGTGGAATGTGCTACCTTGTCTCGTTCTCTGAAGGTGAATGCAGGGAGCCCGAGAGAAGGAGCGGGAGGAAGTGCTCCGCAGGGAGCCTGAGCTGGGGTGGCCGTGGCAGCTCGGTGGCCTCTGGGAGGGACAGCAACTCACGCCATGACTCCATGCTGGCCCTGCACTAAGCACTTTGTGTACATGGCCCGGACCCTCAGGAGGACCCTGTCTTACAGGTGAGGGAAGGGAGGCCCAGAGAGGGTAAGCGACCTGCCCAGGGTCACTCCAGTGCAGAGTGGAGACTGAATTCTTCCCAGTTCCCCCTCAGCTGTGTCTTCCTGCAGGAGCTGATGGCCTCCGAGCTGTGCCTCTTTAGGCGGATTAGGCCAGACACCATCCCCTCCATGCAGCCGTGTTTCCTGCCTGCCTGACACATGCTTGGTGACTTAGACCTGCAATCCCTGCTTGTCCTGTGACAACTCTGTGAGGCAGAGGCTGGGGACCCCATGTGACGGACGACAGCTCTGGAGCTCAGAGGGAACCTGTGACTTGCCCAGGACTCCACGATACCAGGTGGCTCGGCTGGATTTGAACCCAGGTCTGCTGACTAAAGTCTGCACGGTCCCCCTGGCTGGGCCTTCTTGCCCTAGAGAGTCTGCCATTGGCTTCCAGCCCTGCAGGGAAGGCACCACCAGCACAGGTTAGCAACACGTAAACACTGAATTTATCTACACAGCTCCTGTCCGGAGTCAATAGGAAAGGGGTCTGGTGGGCAGGTCCCAAGAGGTCAAGCACAGCCCCGGGTAGCCTTTGTGATGCCCCCTCCCCACCTCTGTGCACCAGAACTGATTGGCATCATTATCCTGAGGAGAGGCTCCCACTGCCAGGTGCCCCAGGAATGGGGCTTAGCCTTTGCCAAGACTGAGTGCTGCTTGGGCAGACCTCGCCTGAGCGCTAGGCTCTCCACCTGTGTTGCCCGGAGGCAAACGGCCTGCTCTTCTGCAGTCTTTTCCCTTTTTTGATGTTTCTTCTGTAGACCTATGTAATATCCTATTGGCTGCACCCTCTTAATCTCTACTTCCCAACATTGACACCTGTCCCTTGTCCATTAGGATAAGTCCCTTTCTGATCAGTGCCTACCTTCTAATTGATATTGCTTATCATTGTTTGTCTTTTATTCCAATTACAATAAGAGCTACAGCCCTGGCCAGGTGACTCCGTGGGTTAGAGCATCATCCCGTACACCAGCAGATTACGGGTTCCATTCCTGGTCAGGGCACATACCTAGGTTGCAGGTTCAATCCCCAGTTGGGGTGCATACGGGAGGCAAGGGATCGCTGTTTCTCTCTCACGTCAATGTTTCTCTCTCGTTCATTCATGCTCTCTCTCTCTCTAAAACTCAATAAACATATCCCCAGGTGAAAAAGAAAAAGTGCTACACTCTTATTTGCTTAATAACAATAAGAAAAATAGCTGCCCTTCACTGCACACTCACTAACTTGCCCATGGTAAGAATTTACAACCTCATTTCTTAACCCTCCCATGGCCCTTAAGAACAGGTACGGGTGTTAACTGCTCTTTATAAAAGAGGTCTCCAAAGCTGTCAAGGTTACACGGGCCTTCCCTTGGCTTAAGTGGCCGAGCAGCCTGTGTTTGGCCCAGCTCTGCCTAATCCCAGAACGTGGCTCCCCTGTCACTACTGTTGCTGAATTCCAGTACAAAATGTCAGCAGGTGCAGGTTAGGTTGGGAGAGGCCTCAATTTATGCAACAAAGACCTTGGATTTTCTGTGAGCAGAGACTCAAAACATTGACCCACAGACCGCATTCCAAAGACAGCGCTGGGCTGGTCCCAGTGCATCGGGAGATCACGGTGTCAGCCTCCGCTGCCCGAGGACAGCTCAGTAGAAGCTGCTGCTGGGAAGGGGTGCGGGGGGGGGGGGGTGGAGGCTGTGATTCAAGGGTGTGCAAAGCAGTTTAACAAGTCTGTTCACTAGAGAAGGGGGCGGGGTGGACAGGATGCTGGTCTCCAGGGTGATAGGGATGTTAGGCTGAGAGCACAGTGGGGCTCCATAGGCCTGAGGCAGGACCAGCAGGGAACCAGACTTGGGCTTCTTTGGATGAGAAAGCTTTCTATCAATCAACTCTGAACTAGTAAGCTCCCTGTGGCTGGAAGTGTGTGAGAAGCATCAAGCAGAGATGCCACAGAGATGCTTCCTACTGAGGTGGGTGATGGGACCAAGTGGCCATGAGACCCCTTCCCCTCTGAGACCTGGTTTAGTCCCCTTGGGCCCAGGCTGCTGGCGGAGCAGGAAGAGCAGAGCGCAACCTCGGATCCTGTCCTGGCATATTCGTGAGTGAACGCAACATGGAAGCGTGCCGCCAGCGGGGAATGCTGGTGTGCGGTTACTGGTTTCAAATGGCCCAAAGTCTTAGAAGCAAACGGAGGGAACTGTAAAGGAACATGTGGAACTGTGTGAGGGTGTGCATATTTGAAACATCTGTACTTCAAAAGGCACGATGGGCACAACTGGGTTAAAGCAACCTGTGTTTCTTTCCCAGGTGTTTCTCGCTGCTCTTGCCTGCAAAGCTTTGGGCGGGTGGGTTTCAGAAATAATACTTGGCTTTGACATTTCCAGAAAACCCTAAGGACACAGCCAGTTGGTTTGGAAAATGCATGATCACTCTTCCAGTCTTCCCACCCAGCCTCCACCTTTATCCAACCCTACCGACATGGGACTCTCGGGGTGGGAGGAGCAGGTCAGAAGTGAGATTCACAGAGGGGTGTGGACGAGTTGAGGAATCTGAAAGCAGGGGCATCCTGAGCTGTGTTTCTGAGTAGAGCCCACGAAAGGAGTGAGAACCCAGGACTTTCCCTGACCTGGTGAATTCAGAAATGGGTGCATGGTATGTCTAAGCAAGTGAGCCTCCAGCCCCCTCCCCCAGCCATGGTGTGGCACAGGGAGCAATGGACAGGTGTCCTGGGGGGTCCAAGAGGGCCCAGAGTGATCCAGTAAGCCTGAAGACTTGGAGGTCTTGTGGTTGGACGAGATCATGGTAGGGCATGATCAAGAGCCAGATGGAAATGAGGACCTCAGTAGACACCAGGGGTTGGCAAGGATAGCTCCGACAGATGCCCCAACTCTGCTATCTTGGCACTCCTTCACCCCCAGGAACTTGGAGGCAATGCTGGGAAAAAGGATGGGAGAAGGGTCTCCCCGCAAATTACTCAAATTGTTTCTATCATTTAGCTAAAATGGGAATGAAAATAAAGTCAGTGCAGTTACAGAAAAGTCATTTTAGTTGTGCTTCTTGCCTACTTGTATATGTAGACCAGAATTCATATCCATTACAGGATTAAAGGGCTCTCAACCACCCATGGAAAATATTTGTGATATATGTGTAACTTCAGTATTAAAATTGTTGATGAAAATCAACAGGAACAATGTTAACACCTTAATAGAAAACACATTGAGGAAATGATCAGGCATACACAATGTAAAATGCAAATGGCCAGTAAGCCTAGGAAAAAGAATGCTCAGACTCACTGGAAGTGATGGAAGAAACACCCATGGGGTATCATTTTAGCACCATCAGTTTTGTGCATTGTTCCATCATTTAACCCCTAATGCCTCATGCTTGCTGTGGTCCTCCGCCGTGGTCCACACCTCCCTTCCTGACTGTCCAGTGCGGCAGCCGTGAGAAAGCATCGCTCAGATCTCTGCCTGCAAAGCATGGAGCTGGCCAGGCGGCTGCACTCTGAAACCAACCCTGAAATGGATCGTCATGTTTGCCCCTGAGCCACGCTCCCAGCCAAGGACTGTGTGTGGCAGGGGTGCTGGGAGCGGCGGACACCTCTGATGGCCGATTTTGGCTAGAGGCTCCTCAAAGGGCTGTGCAAGAAACTTCCATCCAGCCAACCCTCTTCCCTCCGTCCCTCCTTCCTTCCTTCCCTTTCTCCTTCAGTCAAGGTCAAACTGGTCGGACAGTCTGACAGCTGTCCCAGCCTTCCCCTTCTCCCACCCAATTTCCTTTCACAGGTATGTCCCTTAATGCAGTTCTTTCACATCTAATCCTTCAGCATCTGCTTCCTGAGGGCGCTCAGGTGACCCCTGACCATGGCTCCTCCTCACAGACCCGGTGGTCACCTCGTGGGCCCACTACTGCCAGATGCAGTCTCCTCCTCCCTGGGCAGCGGTGGCGTCGCTGCGCGTTTACAGTAGGATGTCTACCCAGACCTCACCGGGGTGGCCTACAAAGCAATGGTACAATTGTTACATCAGATTCTACCCTACCTGCTGACAGGTACCGAGACCCGCTACATCCGCACACCTGCAAGCTCTCCTGCCCCAGCCCCCCGGGGAGTGCTCAATGACCCCCAAGCCCGTCGGCTCCTGCTTTGACCGGAGGCCCCATCGACGGACAGAAAGACCTCCCTCTCACTCGTTTGGGCTCTTGCATTTATTTGCTAGAGCTGCCATAAGTGCATTACCAAGTGCCACACACGGAGGGGCTCTGACAACAGAACTGTGCCCCACAGCTCCGAGGCCAGAAGAATCCAGGTGTCATGGGGCCGCTGCCTCCTGAGGCTGTGAGGGAAGGAGCTGATCCGGGCCTCTCCCCTCCACAATACCTGGCTGCCTTCTCCCTGCGTCTCTGCGCTGTCTTCCCTCTATGCCTGTCTGCCTCTGTGTCCAAATTCCCCTTTTAGAAGGACACCGGTCATATTGGATTAAGGTCCACCCCAATGACCTCATTTTAACGAATTACAATGTCAATGACCATATTTCAAAATAAAGCCACCTTCTGAGGGACTGGGGGTTGATGTCAATGCATGAATTCTGAGGGGATACAATTCAACCCATAACAGCCCTACTGCAGGGTAGCTTGGGCCTAGGAAAAAGAATGCCCAGACTCACCGGAAGTGATGGAAGAAACGCCCATGGGGTATCATTTTAGCACCATCAGTTTTGTGCATTGTTCCATCATTTAACCCCTAATGCCTCATGCTTGCTGTGGTTCTCCAGCATGGTCCACACCTCCCTTCCTGACTGCCCCAGAAACAAAGGTTTCAGTGAAATAGGTGTTTCCTCTCTTTCCCTTTGTACTTGCAGGCTCCCAAAACTCAGTCATGAGCCGGGTAGAGGCAGGACTAGGGGACTTTACAGGTGCCAGAATGAAACCACCGCTGGCCTCTGAGAGGGCCTGCAGGGGTGGAGGTCCTGACCGACCTGTGGTAGGGTCTTGTAGAAGACTTGATTGGAGTCTCCAGTGGCAGGTGATGGGTGTCCAGGATCCCAAGCCTGGGGCCAGGGCCAAATTCTAGGGAGAGTGAGGCAGTCTCCAGCCGAGCAGCCTAAATGGCCCAGCACAGTTAGGTCAGAGTTAGGACACACGGAAGGCTGGGGGACCAGGCAGGTACAGATGTGAGAGCTGAGTGCAAGGATGGCAGGCTGGGTCCCAGGCCACACAGGCCCTGGGTCACTCTCCCTCCTTCTCTCCTTTACTCCTGCATTCACTCTTCTTTATTAAGCAGCTACTGTTACAACTCAGCTACCTGACACAGATGCTAAGCTCTTCGGCCAGGCCAAGTGCCACCTGAGCTTCTAAAACGCCCTCCTTACAAACAGGACTCATCCTGGAGTCTATGGGTTGAGCTGCCAGTGATTCCGTGCTGCGGTGGTTTTAAAACATGGTCATTCCAGACATCAAGAGGCGGAGTCTCACTTCTCGCCTTTTGAATCTGGGCTGGCCTCAGCGACTCACTTCTAACCAATAGAATGTGGCAGAAGGAAGGCATGTCTTCCCCAGCTAGGCCACAAAGGCGACATGGCTTCCACTGACTCTTTTTTAAAATATGTTTTTATTGATTTTAGAGAGAGGAAAGGGAAGGGAGAGAGAGAAACATCTATCGGCTGCTTTCTGCATGTTCCCCACTGGGGGTCAAGCCCCCAACCCAGGCATGTGCCCTGACCAGGAATCAAACCGGCCACCTTTTGGTGCAGGAGATGACACATCAGTCAGGGTTCCCCCGGCTCCTGCTGGCGATGCCCAGCTGCCATGTTGTAAGGAAGCCCAGGCCACATGGAGAGGCCACAGGGAAGTGCTTCAGCTAACAGCCCTGCGAGGTCCTGACTGCCAGGCCTGTGCGTGTGGAAGCCTCTGAGAGGACTCACTCCGGCCCCGTGTGCAACCACCTTAGACCCTCGAGTAAGAACTGCCTAGCTGAGACAGCCCTAAGAATCATAGAGACGATGCTAATAAATGATTGCTATTGCTGCACACCACTAGCTTTGGGTGGTTATGCAGCTAGAGGTCAACCAAGTGCCTGGTGGGGGGATGTGGTGGGCACCTGAGCGGCTGACAGGAGCCTTCATCGGGCACCTCCCTGGTGGGTCTACAGGATTTTCAGACCAATTGTCCAGGGAGGACCATTATCCCTCTCGCCCCTCCCCTCCTCCTCCCAGATGTCAAATACCAGCACCATCGTCCACCCAGGCACCTCAGCTACAAACTGGGCGTCACCTTTGATTTTCCCCTGTCCTTGACCTGTCTCATCTAGTTTGCTCCCATTCACCCATTCACTAACACACCTCCATGGAGCGCCCACTCTGTCAAGCTTCGCGCTAGATTCGCGCTAGATTTGCTGGAGAGTGAGATCAACCTGGCCCCTGATTTCAGAGCTTACAGTGAAGCAAATTACTCATTACAAGCAGACTAAATGCTAAAATCTTAACAGCTGTGCGCATTCCTTAACTAAGCACAGTGCTGAGGGCCTCGCCTTCACTCAACCATGGAATCCCCACAACCACCCCACGAGGGAGAGACTGTTAGCTCCC
The DNA here is from genome assembly GCF_951640355.1 of Cnephaeus nilssonii. Taxonomy (NCBI): domain Eukaryota; kingdom Metazoa; phylum Chordata; class Mammalia; order Chiroptera; family Vespertilionidae; genus Cnephaeus; species Cnephaeus nilssonii. The sequence goes on from NC_137087.1 coordinate 13,154,603, forward strand.
GAGATAATGAACTCCATGTTCGGATGAGGAAACCGGGGCTCCCACAGGCTGATGGGGTCCCAGGTTGTGCGTTGGTAAGCAGAAGCACTGCGATGCAGCTCCGCCCTGCCCACCCCTCGCCCTCCCTCCCTCCCACCGCCGCTGAGGTCCCAGGGGGCTCAGGAAGCAGAGGCTGAGGCCGAGCTCCTGGGGAAGGTGTGCCTGTGAGAGACAGGAGGGGAGCGGGACGCAGGGACAGTCCAGACCTCCACGCAGATCTGCCCAGGCCTGGGCCCCCGCAGCGGGAGCTCCCGGCCACAGGAGCCCCTCTGGGCTGAAATGGCCAGGCCTTCCCATCCCCGCTGCACGCAGTCACGGGGGCTGTCAGAGGAGGTGGCCTCCAGGCTCACTGCCCCCCAAACACAGATTCTTTCCTGAACGGAGAGCCCGGGTGCCCGCATGCTGCCACCTGGATTATCAAGCCTGCTCCTCTCGGGTCCCTCTGCCCAAGCTGCGTCGGGACGATCACTCTAAAGCGCACACCCCTCCCCTGTGAAATCCACTGACCAGTCCCGCCTCCTATGGATGAGGAGCAGATTCCTGAGTTGACATCAAGGACTCCACCTCCCACCTGACACCCTCCACCGTGCAGCGACCACACGGGGACACGGGTTCTGAGTCGACAGCTGGACTCACACCCGGGCCTGCTGACTACCTGGGCGGCCTTGGGGGGCCACTTTACATTGCTCTTGTCCATCCCCCTCCGAAGGTTATGGTGGGCTCTCACGAGATGCTGCAGGCAGAGCACTTACACTGTGTCCACCACAGAAGGGGTGGGAATGTTCTCAGCCCAGACCAACCTCTCAGTCGGCACAGCCACGGGGCCGTGAGGGGCTGGCTTCGGGTCAGGGGTCTCTGTCACCCCTAGGCTCTGGAAGAAGAACACGCAGAGGGCAGGTCTGGGGCTGTCTCTGCCTGTGGAGGGACGAGAGAGGCAGGTCCAGTCACCCGGCAGGAGAAGATGTGGTGCCCTGGTCCAGAGCTGGCAGGGTCACCGTGTGGGGGGGGCGAAGCTTGGGCAGGAGGTGGGGAGCGGGCGCTGCGGTGGGACTGCTGCTCAGTGCCCGGCCCGCCTCACCCTGGAGGCCTCTGAGTAGGAGGCCTTGTTTGCAGAGGCCCCTGGTCCCACCTGGTGCCAGCCTGGCCTGCTCAGGGAAGCCCCTCCTCGGGGCTGTCCCCACAAGCCGTCTTCCAACAAAGGGCCAGTGTCCTCGGGAGGGCAGGCGCTGTGCAGGCAGGGTGGCAGCCAGGCCTGCCAGGGGCTCGGCGGTCAGATCACAGAGAGGAGGTAGGCCAGGCCAGTGGGCTGTCCATTTGTTTGTGTTGGTCCTGAGCCAGTGTCCCTAGGAAGAGGTCAGGGGAGGGACAGGCAGAGGCTCAGCCTGGGAGCTGAGGTACATTTGCCAAGTCAGTGGCTGGAGGCTAGATGAGGGATCCCAGAAGGGGTGCAGGCTCTCTGCCCTCCCTTCTGCTAGCCCCACCCTCACCTCAAGTCTTAGACCCCAGCTTGACCCAAAACCAGCAACAGAGAGCTAACATTCCCCCCCCCCCCCCACTGCCCCACACTCCTTTTAGCCTGGAAAGAGACCACCCTTCTGCGTGGCAGCTTGTGCCTCCACCCCCACCCCCAGCTCTAGTCCCCTCTTGGCAGTGCTACTGGACTGTTGAAATGTCTGCTCAGGCCCACTGCCTACCCCTCTGTTTCAAGATTGGGCCATCTGCTGGTCCCACAGGCCTAGCCTTCAAACGTTACTGATAGCCAATCAGCCCTGGGGGTACCTGCCTCCCTCCCCCCAATTGGGAAATACTTCTCTGAGTACAGGCTAGTTACGAGCAGAATTTAAGCTAATGTTGAGCCAGGGCTGCTCACCATCTCAGGCTTCATCAATAAAGGCAAGTATCTAAAATGAGGGAGGTGAGGATCACCTTTGCTATTTGCAACTCAGACTTGTGGCAACGAGACTTCCTGGGAGTGTCACAGCACCAGGACAAATGAATGGAAGTTTCAGAGAGTAATGAATGAAAGCTGCAGATTTTAGGACAGCGTGAGGATAGATAGAAATCTGTTGAGGATTTTGTGTATGTTGTGTTTTTCCCACCGGTCCTAAGCTCCTTGGGGGTCATGTTCATTTCAGGAATTTTGCCACCATCTCAGTTTCTTACTACCTGTCCTCACTCAGCTCATGGTGATGGCGATAGATACGGGTAGAGCAATGGGTAGTTGGATGAATGAGTGTGGGGGCAGAGGATGAATGGGGCGAGTGGGTGGGTGGATGGATAGGTGGGTGAGCAATCTGATAAACAGCTGGCCTCGCAGACAGGACTGGCAAGTAAATAACTGGAGGAACTCTGCACTGGAAAAAGGCCCGAATGGAAGTCGGCATGTCCCTTACCCACACAAAGGCTTGCTTCTCAAACGTTTCTTACAAAGCATGCACAAGGCACTAAACATAAAAGAAAAAATGGATAACTTAGACTTCACGAACACTAGTAATTTCTATTCATCAAAAGACACCATTACAAACATGAAATGAAGAAGCTACAAATGAGGAGAAGATACCACAGTACGCACATCTGACAAAAGTTCATACCCAGTACATGTAGAGAACTCCTCTAAGTAACACAGAAAGGCAAACAGCTCAGTAAACCGTGGTCAAAAGACTTGAACAGGCATTTCACAAAAAGGGGGCAGGTATCCAAAGACCCATAGCATATGCAAAGACACCCAGCATTGTTAGTCACCCAGGGAAAGCCAAATAAAGCCCCAGTGAGATACCATTATACAGCCAATAGAATGGCTGGAAATAAAAAGGTGAGGATGTGGAGTAGCTGTAGCTTTCATATGTTGTGAGGAGGAGTGCAAATTGGTACAAGTACTTTCAAAACTCTTTGTCAGTTACCTAGTAGAGATAAAAATATGCTTACCTATGACCCAGAAATTTCTCTCTAGGCCTATATCCAAGAGAAATGAGCATGTATGTCTGCATAAATACGTTATATGCTGTTCATAGAACCCCAAACTGAAGACAATCCGGTGCCCATTAACAGTGAAATAGATACATACACTGTGGTACATCCATACAATGGAATAACACTCAGCCATGAAAAAAGAACAACTTGCTGACACAACTTGGGTGAATCTCACAGACATTATATCAAACAAAAAAAGCCAGGTTGTGTACTGCCTGGTTCCATCTACAGAAGTGCAAGACTAGATAAAACTAATCTATGATGAGAGAAGTCAGACTAGTGATTATATCTGGGGGTGGGGTTGGTAAGAAAGGGGACACAGGGAGCCTTCTGGAGTTCTAGAAATGCTCTGTATCTTGATCTGAGTAGTGGACATGGGTAAAATTCATTAGCCTCTGCATTGAAGATGTGTATGGTCATTATATGTTTACTAGAGGCCTGATGCACGACATTCGTGCAAGAGTAGGCCTTCGCAGCCGCAGCAACTGCCTGGATCCCACGGCTGCAGCCCCAGCTTTGTCCAGAAGGTCATCCAGAAGGATGTCTGGAAGGACGTCCCGTCTAATTCACATATTATGCTTTTATTATTATAGATGGTATACCTCAGTAAAACATTTAAAAACTACACCCAAGTTTAGTTTATTCTGGAAGAATTCCTTTACCCCAGCATGGAAGTGGGGTAAAGGGAGGGGCCCCAAGGAAGCACTACCATGGCTCTTGAGGAGCGGCAGAGTTTGTCACCCCAAAGTACGCCCCTTTGGGACATTGATTATTTTAGGCTCATTAATTTTAAGAAACAGCACACTTGGGAGAAGCACTGAAAACAAGCATAAGTTTCCCTTTGTAAAGGACATTTGCATTTGTAAGGGACATCTCCACCTTAAGGCGTTTCCCTCACTGCACCTGGGCCCACCTTCTAGCAATGGAGAAGGCAGGGACTGAAGTCTGCATAACACTCCTAGCCTGTAACTTCCTGTAACTGCTCTCCCCGCCTACACACATTTTTGGTCTTTAGCTGAAGGTGGTATTTATAATGATGGCCTCTGCCATTTTGGCGATTACTTAGTTTTCCTGAGTCTTTCCCATGTACACAGGGATACACGCTATTAAACTTGAATCGGTTTTCTCCTGATAATCTGTCCCATGTCAATTAGATCATTAGCCGAGCCAGAAGAACCTTGAAGGCTAGAGGAATATTTTTTCTCCCCAACACTCTTGAAGAGGCACAGTTCTTGGAACAAAACATCTAAGAGGAATTGTTTGAGAAGAGGCTGAGTCCTTGCTGAGGTGCGGGGCTGGATCAGAGGAGGGAATGCTCCTAAGAGAAGTGGGGTAGATGTCAACAGGCAACATACAACTGTGACTTTCCTGCCAGCTCACACCTCACCTGTGGAGGCACACAGAGGGAGCTGGCTTATCAGGTGACTCCTTGCCCTACTGAACTGCTATTTGAGGGGCAGGGACACTCCTCATGAGCTCCCTGCCCACTGTTGTCCAGGAGAAACGGGTCTGTTTTGGCCGCTGCATCAGCAGCTGCCCACCCAGCTAAAATCAGAGGTGCATGGGAGGAGGTGAAAGAAAAAGGGCCTGAGCTCCTCTCCTGTCCTTCCTCTGTGACATGGGGAGGTTGGGCAACACCTCCCAGGTGGTTCTTATTGGAGGTTCTGCTGGTTCTCTGGACGCCCCAAATCACCCGTGAGCTGAGGTGGCTTGCCACACCCTCCTCCTCACAGTGCAGCAAGCACATCTGGAAAGCCTGCGGGCTGTGCTCTGCTTACCTCACAGAGCTGCTCATCTGTGCTTCTTCTCCCAAGAATCAGGGAACATCACAAGAAGCTGACACAGGTGACAGCTGGTGAAGCCCGGTCAGGTCAGGGCACTCCCACAACCGGAAGTGGAGCAGCCTTGGCAGGAAGCTCACGGGATGGAGCGGAAGCAGGCTGAGAGCTAACCCATGACAGCTGCTGAGAAAGGAACCCATGCATCACACTTGCCTTCTCCTTCTCCCCACTGCCCCATTCCTGCCAATCAGGAGTGCCCTCTCCAGGCTGACCTGCCACCTCCTGAGCATCCCCTTCACCTGTGGCCCCTGCCCTTGGTCCAGGCCACAGCCCCTCGCCTTAGATATTGCAGGAGGCCCCTCAGTCCAACTTCCTCATTGCTTCCAGGAGCCATTCCCCACCAACTTCCAAATATAATTTATAGTCAATAAAATGCACAGATCTTAAGAGTAGAGTTTGAAGAGTTTTGACAAATGTACATCCCTGTGCAACCAGTACCTCAATCAAGGTCCAGAATGTTCCCATGACCCAGAAAAGTTCCCTTGTACCCTTTCCAGTCATCCACTGTGCACAAAAATCATCTCTGTTCTGCCTTCTAGCCCTACATATGAGTTCTGTAGGTTCTTAATTACATAAAATGGATTTTACAGTAATAATACTTTATGTCTGGTTTCTTCCACCAACATGTTTTTCACTCTCATCCATATTTTGTGACTTATTAAGATTCCATGTTATGAACTTAACTCAATTTATGAACTTAACTCTTGATGGACAGGTAGGCTGTTTCCAGTTTTTAATATTACAAAAAATGCTACTGGTGTTTGTGTGAATATATACTTTTATTTCTCTTGCTAGCATATGAAATAGATATATGTTATATTTTTAAGAAATTGCCAAACTTTCCCGAAGTGGTTGTACCATTACAAACTCCCACCAGTAATGTATGAGAGTTCCGGTTGCTCCACATCCATGCCAACATTTGATATTGTCAGTTTTGTTCATTTTAGTCCTAAAATGATCTTTTTAAAAAACACATCTAGTCCTGGTTGGGTGGCTCAGTTGGTTAGAGTGTCATCCCTTACACCAAAAGGTTGTGGGTTCGATTCCTGGTCAGGGCACATACATGGGTTTTGGGTTGATGCCTGGTCAGGGCGCAAATGGGAGGCAACCGATAGATGTATCTCTCTCCCTCTCTATTTCCCTCTGTCTCTCTCTAGAAATCAATAAAAACATATCCTCAGGTGAGAATTAAAAACACACACATCTAAACAACTAATGCCCATCAACTGATGAATGAATAAACAAAATGCAGTAAATCCATACAATGGGATATTATTCGTCAACAAAAAGAAATAAGTATCAAGACATGGTACAGCACAGATGAATCTTAAACACAGTATGCTAAGTGAAAGAGGCCAGTAACAAATGACCATGTACTGTATAATTCCATTTCTATAAAATGTCCAGCATAGGCAAATTTATAGGGACAGAAAGTATATTAGTGCCTACCTAGGGCTGACAGGCTGGGTGGGTTAAGTGATAGCTAATAGTCATTGGATTTCTTTATGAGGTAATGACATGTTCTAAAATTGATTGTGGTGATTCACAACTCTGTGAATACACTAAGTGGGTGAATTGCATGGCCTGTGAGTTGCATCTCCATAAAGCTGTTTAAAACTCCCCACCATGTTTAATTAGCCAGTGACACCCCATAGCTCCCCTGAGTCCTCAGGGTAAAGATCCAGAGTCCCAGACCCAGATTCATCCACGTCATCTCCCTCTTCTGCAGGCACAGTGGAAATTCTGCCCTTTCCAGATGTGCTGTCTGCTGGCGTGCCTCTGAGTGTGTGCACCTACTGCGTCTCTTCCCAATTGCTGTTTACGGCATTCTGACTCATTCTTTGTGGTCTGCTTTACCTGACAGCCTTCTCTTACCCCACTTCCCTCCCTTCCACCTTTCTCTACCTCCCTTCCTCCCTCCCTCCCTTCCCTTCCTTCCTCCCTCCCTCCCTTCCTCCTTCCTTCAACAAGTCATTATTAGGCATTTATTACACCAGCCTCTATTCTAGTAACTGAAGATACAGCAGCAAAAACAACAAAAACAACCCCCCCACACAGTATGGCCCCCGTGGCACGTCTGTGACAGCATGAACAAATCTAACTGAGCACTTAATGAAAGTGAAACCCGTGTCCCTGCCCGGCCCTGCCAGGCTCTCTATGGTCTCTTCAACACTAACCCCTTTAAACTTTTACAAGTCGATGGTGGGTGTGCCTCCCCCATGAGGTTGGGGGCTCTATGGGGTGCGGACCTAGGACTAGCCCTCCTGGGCATTGGATCAAGGATGATGCCTACTCCACCTCCACATCCCTCCACAGCCTGTAGAACCCTCCACAGCCCTGAGCTCATCTGCCTGCTCACCTTCCCTTCAGCAGGTGAGGAGCTGGGAAGAGGAGATGAGAAGGAAGGCTGTCCACTGCCCAGATGGGGAAACTGAGGCCCTGAGAGGCATGAGGTCACACAGCTGGCTTCTCTCTCTCTGCCCTGGCCAGATTCCTTACGGCCTGGCTACCTCTGAAAGCTCAGAATTGGTGTCCCCACACGAGGAAGTGATTCCAGAACCGGGAGGGACCATGGCCCACGGGCTGGTGCTGTGGGTCACCCAGGCTGGGGCAGCACCTGGCAGGGGTGTCAAGGAGCAGCAGTGTCTCCTGAGCCTCCTTCCTCACCCTCAGCCTGGCTCAGGTGAGCACAAACACCTGAGCATGCAGTCGCCCCGGGGCTTCCTCTCCCAGGAGGTGTGCAGTTTACCAGGGAAGCCGCAGAGGCACCTGCAAGCAGCCTCCTGAAGGGTGTGACCAATGCTCAGGTGGTGACAGTGCTCAAAGCTCCGTTTGCAGTGACGTCTCCAGGGCCCCACAGACACTTGGTGGGGGAGGAAGGAAGTACGTGTTCCTTCTGGTCTGTTCTGGCAGCAGCAGGGGCGGGGCTGGGCCTTCGGGAGGCGGTGTGGGGTATCTGTGACCTCCCTGTGACCTGAGTTCTCGGCCTCTCCAGCCTGTTTCTCTGTGGTTGCCTAGCATCAGGCCCCTGGTGACTGGTGGGATTGCCTGCTTTGGGGGACCCTCCCCAGGCCTCTGAAAAGCTGCCAGCAAACACCTCCGCCACTTTCTCCATCTTTCCACAATCCTTCCACCATCCTCTCACTCGCTTTCTCCTTCTCCCGGGACATCCTGTCTTTCCCCAAAGCCACAATGAAGCCTAGGCCCTTCTGAATCCCTGCCCGTTATGGAGCCCAGAGATCCAGTCTGTATTAGTCCTGGGCTAATTAGGAGGGCTACCCTATCCCTCCATCCCTGAGCTTGTGTTCTTCTCAGATGGCGACAGACGCAGCACATCCTGCATGACAAGATGATTCCTTCCCTCGGATGGCTTGGTGACCTGTGGAGCATGACACACCTGCCCAGAACAGCAGTTTCAATCAATAACAATCGCTGATTCTGCTCACAGATCTGGGGGTTGACTGACTCAGCTATGTAGTCTCCGGGCTCAGCCAGATGGCAGCTGGGTGGGGTCATCTCAAAGGCTTCTTTCTTCCCAGGTTTAGGTTTAGTTCTTAGGCTGAAAGACTCAGACAGATGGGCTGGAGCAGCTGGGGCTCCAGGGCCGCTCTCACTTTCTATGCAGTCTCTCCATGTGGCCTTCCCACGTGGAGGCTTCAGATCGATAGACTTCGTACATGGTGGCTGAAGGCTCCCAGATCTGTAGGGAACATCCATGTTGTGCATCTAACATAAACTTGACCTTTCTCGTGACAATCACCTTGATTACTTGATGTGTAGAGAGCTCCCATTCCGCCCTGATCTGAATTGCATTGTGACACATCTCTTCTGTTAACAATGGCAATGAAGGGCAGCCTGTCCAAATCATTTCCCTTTAATTCCTGGGTTTCTTCCTAGTCCACAGAGCTGGTGGGGAGACATCTCCATTTGAAGACAGACAGTCAGACACACACACACATACATACACACACATACCCTGTAGATCATTGTCATGTCTGGCCTCGCTCAATTCTCCCTCTTCCTAACAACACTCTGGAGACTTCTTTAGGAAGAAGTCTTTCTCCCTTTACATCTGTCTTTGTTGATCAATGTATCCAGATGCCTGAGCCAGGGTCTGCAAACTTTTTCTTAAAGGGCCAGGTAATAAATACTTTTAGGTCTGGCTGGCATGGCTCAGTGGTTGAGCATCGACCTATGAACCTGGAGGTCACAGGTCAATTCCCAGTCAGGGCACATGCCCGGGTTGCAGGCTCAACCCCCCAGTGTGGAGCATGCAAAAGGCAGCCGATCTATGATTCTCCCTCATCATTGATGTTTTTCTCTCTGTCTCCCTCTCCCTTCCTCTCTGAAATGATTAAAAATATATTAAAATAAATACTTTTAGGTTTTGTGGACCAAGGGGAAAAATTGAGGCTATGATGTAGGGACTTACATAACTTAAAATGTTATCACTTAACAATCTGAAGACTATTCTCAGGTTATAGGCCCTAAAAACAGGAGCCTGGTTGGATTTGGTCCTGGACTTGTCATTTGCAGGCCCCTGATATAAACCAAAGGGCCCCTAAGGTACTTTCCCCCCAACTCTCCCTCAGAGGTCTGTGTGGGTGTGGGCTGAGGTGGAGGACAGTTTTGTCTGTGACGTCAGCTTGACCCATCAGATGCTCTATAGAAGACAGTGATACCAGGGCAGGAAAAAGAATTGGAATTCATTCTTTTTTCTCATAGCTGTGCTTGATAACGCTACCGTTTCTGCTCCCAAGCCAGGCTGGAGCAGTGCTCCTATATGTTATAAGCTCATTTTCCATTCTTTCCTCTCAACCTCTCAACTCACCTACATCCTATCAACAAATGCCTTTTTCTTTCCAGTAATCAGAGCTGGTTTCTGTTGCTGGCACCCAAAGCTCCCTGGCTGACATATACACTAGTAATGTCACTCTGTGCTGCCAGGATGACATTTTCTAAGCATGCACTCTGGGTATAGAAACTGGAAAAAAAAAAAAAAAAGCCCAGGATGCTGGACCCCGTGATCCTCAGCCCTGGGATGGTTGCTGTGGTATCAGGCCCAGAGACTCTACCCAATTGGACCCTGGAGTCTACAAAGCCCCAAGTTCCCTCTTCTGTGGACTCCAGGAAATTCACCCTTCTTCTTGGGTGGAGGATGGCACAGCTGGGAGAGGGGATGGCTGACACTAGCCCCACCCAAGTTACATCTCTCTCGGGGCTCTTTCATGAATGTATCCCGCCCCCGTCAGTGGGCACTTGTGGGCTTAAGCCAACCAAAAATGAAGGAGCAGCATTTGTCAGACTGTTTCTCTAGTGGCTATAGCAGTGCCTGGCAGAGACCCATTCAAATTCGTTTAGAGAAAAGCATCACTGGCTCATAAAACTGAGGGAGACATGCGTGTGACTGGGAAATACTAGGACTAGGGTCTCCGTGCTACTTGCCTCTTTCCCTCTGTCACTCTTCTATGACACTCTTTGCATGGCAGTCTCATGGTCTCTAACTGTAGGCCTCCTTCTCCATGTGGTCTGAGACATGACAACCAACTACCTCCAAGCTCACATCCTCAGAGCTTCACGGCCAGAGGAAAAGATTTCTCCATCCTAGCACCAGAATGAGAAATCCTAGGGAAAGATTCTGATTGGTCCAGCTGGGTTCTGGGCTCGCCCCTAACGAGTCACTGTTGACTGGAAAGTAGGATTGTGTCAGCCTCCATGGAGCCATGGAGGAAACTGGCTGAGGTAGGCTGCCGTTGTTTACCCTGCATCCCCTCCCTCCGTATCTCTGAGCAATGTGGTGTCAACATCTCCAATTCAAGAGGTGAAGTCTATTTTTGCATGTCTGGAATCTGGGCTGTCCTTGTGACTTGTTTTGACAAATGGAATGTGGTAAAAGTGATATTGTATCAATTCTGAGCTTTACAAAGCCTTGTGCACTTTTTTTTTTTTAGTCTCTCAGAACCTGCCACCACCATTTGAAGAAGCCCAGGCTAGTCTGATGGGTGATGGGACACCTATGGCCCTGTTACCCCATCACCCCAGTTGACTACGGGCCAACTACCAAACACATGAGTGAGGCCATCCTAAACCAACCTGCTCACTGACTGCAGACACATGGCGAGCCAACAGATTGGATAAGCCTGACCCAGATCAGCAGAACTGCTCACTCTACCCACAGACTTCTGGGCAAAAACAAAATAGTCATTCTAAGCCATTAATAATAAACAGCTGTTTGTCACGAAGCAAAAGTTAACTGGCTCAGTATTGATCAAATCCATGCGAACTGATTCAGCCTTCCCTTCCAGTCCACATGACTGACTAGTCCGGGAAGCAGGCTCAGAACCCAGCTGGATCAATCAGAATCCTTCCCTGGGAGTCTCTCTTCTAGACTACATTTCCCTCCTCTCTGGACCCCTCCCCTGTTATTTAAAAAATGTTTTTATTGATTTTTTTTTAGAGAGAGAGGAAAGGAGGAGGAGGAGAGAGAGGGAATGAAACATCGATGTTTCAGTGGCCTCCTGCACACCCCCTACCGGGATGGAGCCTGCAACCCGAGCATGTGCCCTGACCGTGAATGGAACACGTGACTTTTTAGTGCATGGGACAACGCTCAACCAACTGAGCCACACCTGTCAGGGCGCTTCCCTGTTACCTTGGCACTTAGGTGTAGCCATGTGATCGAGCTTCAGTCAATAGAACGTGGGCCTGCCCATGAACATTCCCCCTTTGTCTTTCTCCATCTACCAGCCTAATACAGAGAACTCCAGGACCTAGAGGAGGACAGAGCTATAAGATGAGAAGAACCGGAGCTCCTAAGTGACCACACAGACAGTGCCCAACTGGGAACCCCCACTCTGAGCTTGACAGGTGCATTGTATTAAGACACGGGTAGTTCAGTGTTTCTCTATTACAGCAGCATAGCCAGCTCACACATCAGAGAGGGGCAGAAAGAGGAGCACAGTAATTCCCAAAAACTAAGGCGGTACTGTGCCCAGGAGAAGGGAGAGGCACAGGGCAGGCAGGACATTAAGTATCCACCCCAGGAGCCAGGAGCCACCTCTAGTGCCAAACTACAAAAGTGACCCAAAGACGGAGTCTGGGGAGCTGCCCAGGGCAGGAACTGCGGGTCACGTGTTAGCTCACGAGCAGCGCGCTGGCTGGGGTGGCCTTTCCTGCCTCAGGAACCACACTGGGCCCTGGACAGTGAGCAGTAGTAATGGAGAGAGGGCCACCGGTGGGACCTCGGAGTCTCTCAAGCCCACTGAAGCAGGGGCCTTATCTTTATTTGGCATGTATTCCCATTGTAACAGGCATTTTCCTAGTTCAAAGCAAGATGTCACCTTAAGGTCTAGTGATGAGTCAGAAGACTTGACTTTAAAAAAAAAAAACTTTATTGTTGGAAGTATGCTATATGTCCCTTTTTTTCTCCCTTTTTTCTCCCTCTAGTGCACCCCCACCCCCCACTCCAGGCCCTCACCACCCCACTGACTGCGTCCATGGGATATATATATATATGGTTCTTGGTTGATTACCTCCCAGCCACCCACCCTCCTCCTCCTTCCCTCCAAGATTCTGCACTCTGTTCCATGCTTCCCTGTCTGTGGATCTACTCCGTCCTCAGTTTATTTTGTTAATTAGATTCCATATATGAGTGAGATCATGTGATACTTGTCTTTCCCCGACTGACTTATTTTACTTAGCTTGATGCTCTCCAGGTCCCTCCATGCTGTCTCAAAGAGTAAGAGATTCTTCTTTTTTTATTTTTATTGCTGGATAGTATTCCATGGTGTAAACGTACCACAGCTTTTTTTTAAATTTCTTTATTGATTAAGGTATTACATATGTGTCCTCATCCCTCCATTAACCTCCCAAACTCCCCCCCCCCCACTCATGCCCTCACCCCCCTGGTGTTCATGTCCATTGGTTAGGCTTATATTCATGCATACAAGTCCTTTGGTTGATCTCTCCTCCTTTCACCCACCCTCCCCTACCATCATCCCTCTGAGGTCTGGCAGTTTGATGCTTCTCTGCCTCTGGATTTGTCCCTGTTCATCAGTTTATGTTGTTCATTATATTCCACAAATGAGTGAGATCATGTGGTATTTGTCTTTCTCTGACTGGTTTATTTCACTTAGCATAATGCTCTCCAGTTCCATCCATGCTGTTGCAAATGCATACCACAGCTTTTTATCCACTCATCTACTGATGGGCACTTGGGCTGTTTCCAGATCTTATCTATTGCAAATTGTGCATACATTCTTTCTGATTGGTTTCAGGTTTCTTAGGATATATTCCTAGAAGTAGGATCACTGGGTCAAATGGCAGTTCCATATTTAATTTTTTGAGGAAACGCCATACTGTTTTCTATAATGGCTGCACCAGTCTGCATTCCCACCAGGAGTGTATAAGGGTTCCCCTTTCTACACATTCTCGCCAGCACTTGTCTTTTGTTGATTTGTTGATGGCAGCCATCCTGACAGGTGTGAGGTGATACCTCATTGAGAAGACTTGACTTTTGATATCAGAAAACTTACAAGAAAGAACAAATAGACATGTAGTCTAGAGGGGCGGGGCTGAGTCCCAGGCAAATGTGGAGGCTAACAACAGCCTTCAGGAGCAGGAAGAGTTCACAAAGGCAGCGAGGCTTCCGGTCCAGTCTTTGCACCTCCAGCCAGATTCTATATATATATTATTGTTTCAGAGAGGAAGGAAGAGGGAAGAGAGAGAGAGAAACATCAATGATGAGAATCATTGATTGGCTGCCTCCTGCACACCCCCTACTGGGGATCGAGCCCACAACCTGGGCATGTGCCCTTGATTGGAATAGAACATGAGACCCTTCAGTCCACAGGCCAACACTCTATCCACTGAGCCAAACCTGCTAGGGCTCAGGCCAAATTCTTGAGTGAGAAATATAATATGACTGGTCACTGGTCAGCTAATCCTTTGGGCATGTGTCCCTCCTGGTCTAGCTGGCTGAGGGCATGGGGACTTTGGCCATGTGGGCCAAACATGACCACCCTTCAGCAGAGGCAGGCGGCAGTCTCCAGGGAAGGAGGGGGAGGGTGGGCAGGAACTCCCAGAAGTCCAGTGTGGCATTCCAGAGCTAATCTACCCACACGCCTCCTTCCGAGTCCTCCTGTCCCTGACAGTCTAATCTTGCTCTTTCCAGGCCTCCGACCAACCACCTAAGCCATTTGCCACTGCCCATGAGTACATGTATACGCTTTTCCCGGGTCACTTCTCTCTCCATGCCAAGTAGGTGACCAGGGGCACTGCCCACATCTCTACTGTTGGGAGGATTCCCTCTGACCACAGTGTTTCAGGACCACCTGGAGTGCAGCTGCAGTGAGGCTCAGGCCACCTGTGGCTTGTCCCACCTCCACGACTGCCTCAGCTGTGAACAGAGGAACTTCCTTCTGTCAGCTGCTTACAATGAACCTTCCACTGGACAACAGATACTTGCCAAGGGGGATGAGTTGGTGTAACTGTCCCTGTCCCAGATCTTGAGGTCCTCTCCTTCCCTACCAGGGGCCATTATGGCCTAGGAACCCCGTCTTAACAGAGCAGCTAGCCCTTTCGGAGGTTCTGCCACTCCTACGTGAAGTTCTCCCTGATCTTCACTCTGCCCTCGAGCTGTACAAGATTCACGTGTTTCAGTGCTTCCTGCCAAGAGGTTTTCTCAAACTCTCACGCTTTGTTTTAAATCACTGGTCGAGATCTGTAATTTCCTTTCTTTAATGAATCAGTGACACTTAGCAATAGCCACTCAAGTCTGTAGTCTTAATGGTTACGCTTTCCTTTTATCTCCCAAATGCCAGAGACACTGTACCCGTTGGCATAGCCTCCTCACCTGTTCACTGCAGGTTAAAAGTCATAGCAGATGCACGGCCACCCCGTGCCCGTGACTACCTCCAGTGACGGGTCCTCACTCCCACCTGGTCAATGATCCGCCTCCAGCACCCTATCCCCGAGGCCTTCCAGGCCCAGGCCCTGCACCCATGGTCTGGTCTTTGTTCGGTTCCCAGGAGCAGAGTCTGAGACAGGCTTTCAGATTCCCACGATTTATTAGGCAGAGCTCTCAGGAGACACCTGAGATTAGGGAGGGAGGAGACAGATGAGGAAGGAGAAAGAGTTGAGCAATCTTGTGGCCTCAGGTGAAGTCCAGCCCGACCTGATCCTCAGGGAAGACTCTGGAACTAAGTGCATTGCAGCAAAGAGCTGACCTTTGACAGCCGTTAGGCTGTGGGCCTCCTGGCAGGGGTACATGTGTACATGTGCCTCCCTGTCCGCTGGCAGCCAACACCCTTAGCCATGGAGGGATGGGTGCCAACCAGTAAAGGAGAGCTCGAGGGACCTCCCCAGTACCCAGTTACCACAGGAACCTGTGACGATGGCAAAAAAGACATGCTCAGAGGGACGCAGCAGAACCCAAGACCCAAAAGAGGGGGTTGTCATGGAACCTCCGAGAATAGAGTTTCAAGGAAGAGATGGCAGCAGTCAAATGCAGCTGTGAGGCCCAGTCTCCAAAAATAGCATCAACGTTGGTAACCAAGTCGTAGGTGAGCTTGCAAGAGAAGCCTCAGGGAACTTCAGAGCGTAGGCCGCTGGGCATGGCGGACAGTGGTCAGGGGAAGACAGTAAGTCGGGCAGTTTCCCAACTGAGAAGTCTTTGTAAGAAGGAACAGAGAGGCTGGGCAGCAGAGGGTGGGATGCAGGCTGTTAGACCGCAGGATGCCAGGACTCACATCTCAGCTCCGGACCTGGAGGAGGTGGGGAAGGGTGTAGGGGTGTAGGAAAGGGGCTGGCTGATGGAGTGAAGTCCCTCTGGAGGAGGAAGTGGTGGTGTCAGGGGCTGGGAGGGATACCACATCCTGTGGGCCTGGGCAGAAGAAGACAAGGCTGAGGGAGGATAAAGGCAGGTTTGTGGGTGGGGTAGTTAGTGGGGTTTGTGTGATGGGGGTAACCTGCTTAGAGTGAGGTGGGCATGGCTGAGCAGGAGGCTGGAGCAGAGGACGGGGGATGGGTGGGTGGGCACACAGACCAGGCCTTGAGGTCAGTGAGGCTGGAGACCCTGGTTTGTCCTGGAATTCACCTGCGGGGCCCAGTGCCTCTCCCCAACAGCACCCTAAGGCCTTATGCGGAGGGACAGTTGTGAGGCTCAGGGAGGAAGCTTTGCAGGGTGGGCAGCGTGTTCCCTTAACTTCCAGATAAACAAACCTCCCTTGCATTCTAGCTTCAGAACCTGAAACCAGCAATGCAAATGCAGACTTATGGCTGCTCACCCAACGGCCCACTGAGACCTGCTACTTCCTCCCAGGGGTCTGGAAGGAGAAAAGTCCATGGGAAAAGCCCAGCAGAGGGCCTGGCTCTGGCTCCGGGGTGCTTGGAGTTCAGCTCCCTCCTCCTCCCCCCTCCTTCCCCCCACTGCCCTCTCTCCCAAGCCCAAGCCCAAGCCACACATGTCACATCCTCCAGCCCATGGGTCATCTTGTGTTTCTGTTTTTCCCACTCCTCCTTCCTGCCTATAAGGCAATGACATTCAACCTTTTTGTTTTGCGCGCGTACACACACACAAACACACATGCACACACACGCGCATGCACGCACACACACATGCACACATACACGCACGCACAAACGCACACCTGCACTGAGTTTCATGACTCAATCCTCACCCTTACTTTCTAGGGTGCTCTTGATGTTTCTATTCTCGGTTACTTCATTAACAGGTGCTGGTCACAACCCACCAAACTGATTTCTCGGGTCACTCAGCGACGGGTGGAGAAGCACTGCTCCCAGGCAATGGGGGGCAGGGTGTGGACAAACAGGGGGCCACTTATTCAACCTGACAAGCTCAGGGGAGGCCTGCGTGGCGGCCTTACAAACTCAGAGACCGAGAGTAACCGGGTAGGATGGTGTAAAATGGAAACTTCCTAAGTCATGGCATCTAAGATAATATCCCTTTAGAAAGTCAGAGCAATCTTCTTTTCCAGAACCCTCAGGGCACAGCCACCCCCGGAGCACAGCCTACTTTGTTATTCTGTGACTGGAATACCATCTCTACGGGCTGTAACTGTTACCTGTCCTGCAGCCACCAATGAAAAAGGAGTCTGTGTCTGTCCATTTTTGTTGTTGTTAATCCTCACCTGAGGATATTTTTCCATTGATTTTTAGAGAGAGTGGAAGGGAGGGGGAGAGACAGAGAGAGAAACATCGATGTAAGAGAGACACATGGATTGGTTGCCTCGAGCCTGCAACCGAGGTACGTGCCCTTGACCAGAATCGAACCCAGGAATCTTCAGTCTGCAGGCCAACACTCTACCCACTGAGCCAAACCGGCAGGGCGTGGTTTACGTTTTATCCAGTCTCAGAGCTCTCCCCGCTCTGCTTTCTCCCGCCTCCCTAATCTATCACCAGTGAATGTCATGTAACCCCACCTGTCTTCCCCTTTGATTCAGATGAACAAAATAAGTAGCGAAACTGCCATTTTCCAGAGCATTTTCTAGGTCCGTTGAGATTTTGCTTCCCTGAAATTGCTGACAGTTTGGTTCAAATAAACTCAAAAATTCTCTACAGGTTTGGCGATTTCTCACGCCGACAGGGGGTGGGCACTGGGGAAGCTCTCCCCACCTCCCTGCTCCTCCCCGAGGACGGTCTGTTCTCAGAGAAATCGCCCCCTGCCCTGTGATGCGGCAGGAGGCAGTGCCTGAGGCTCAGCAGTGGACAGGGTTCCATTAAAAAAAAAAAATGTCTTATTGATTTTAGAGAGAGGGGAAGGGGAGAGGGAGAAACATCGATGTGAAAGAGAGACATTGATTAGCTGCCTCCTGTATGCACCCCAACTGGGGACTGAACCGGCATTCTGGGTATGAGCCCTGACCGGAAATCGAACCTGCGACCTTTGGTGACAGGACAACATTCAACCAACTGAGCCACACTGGCCAGGGCCAGGATTCCATTTTAATGTAAATCCTTCTGTCCTTCACCTTCCATCTCCCACAAAAAGGGAAACTGGCCCCTTGGAGAGGCCCCCGGGGTGGGGGATTCCACAGGCAGTTTAGTAGCTGATGCCACCCCGCAGCCTGCACCCCGGCTCGCTGCTGCACACACGCCTCCTCACAACTAGACCTCACTCTCCTGACACACAGTCCCCCGCACTCGCCAGGGGACACATTGTGGGGCGCCATCTTTGGACCCGCCCCCACCAGGCCCTGCAGAGGGAAGGCCGCAGCAGCTATCTTGTGCCCACCGCTGGAGGCAGAGCTAAGTGCAGGCACGGCGACTGGCTGCTGGGCTCCGGAATCAGACACCCTTCCCTGAACTTGGAGGGCACAGGGAGGGCAGTCAGTTGTGTCGGGTGCTGAGGCTGTAAGGAGAGTTCGAACCTTGGCCTGGGGCGGGGCTGGAGCAAGAGAAGCCCAAGCAAAGTGCAGTCACAGGAAAGAAAACCCGAGGGTCCTTAGAGGGGAGGGTGCTGAGAACTGGGTGGCCAGGGAAAGACGTAGACCGTGGAGAGACAGCCAACAGAGAGAGTGGCTAAGTCAACACCCAGAGCTTGAGGCCTGGGCTTCGTTTTTCATTCCCAAATGCTCTGGACAGCGCCCTCTGGGGCCGAACATGGGGAACAGGCTCCTGTTCCGTAAACCCAGAAAACCCAGTGTTGTTGGCTACCAGAGCCTGGCCAGCACCCCTGGCCCTGTTCAGACCCCGCTCCCCACCTGCCTGTCCCACCGCCGGGGCAGGGCCTGCTGAGACGGGGCTCAGAAGGCGAGGGCACAGGCTCTAAAGGCTCCCACTGGGCCCTGGGTTTCAGGGCCTCTTCCAGGGGCACCCAGGGCGGGGCTCCTCCTCCTCAACACCAAGCCACCTGCTTCCTTTTTCCTTTGCAGGGTGACTGGGCAGGGTGGTGGTTTAAAAGCAAAAACAAAAATGCCCAAACCACTCCTGAACGTTCACAAAATAGCTAATTCGCCAAACCTTCATTTTTGTCAATTTATTTAGAAAAAAATTAACATGGGCAAATGAGATACCTCAGTGTTACAACAGAGTATAGAAATGTCTAGCAATAGTCAAATAATTTGATCTTTAAATACAAAATAACCACATGAACACCTAATATACAGGTTTCATCTGAATACATATTTATTAGATAAATATTAGAAGTTGTCACATCATCTAACTACATACAGCTTTGCAAGACTAGAAACCACAATTACTTTTCTGAGCAGTTTAAAGTATGAAATGACTGCATTGTACACGATGTACAAAGACGATGGAGATTTCCGTGGGAGTTACTTCGGGCTGCACGGTGGGTGTGTTTATGTGTGTACGTGTGAATCACCTGTGATCATGATATCAAAAATTATACAAAGTATGAATTTGGTTACAATTTTCTTCCGAAATCCCCATTTCTTTTCATTATTTCCATAGCACCCTAAAAATACACAGGTGGCAGGACTAGTACACTAAAGCTAAATAGTACATGTAGGTAAAATAAAAACAAACAGAACAAAAATTCCTTTCCACACGGGGTCAGAGTATATTACATAGTGAGACAGATGCAGAGACCTCACGAATGCTAACAACAGGATCTAGTTTTTCACGTTAAGATGGAGTTCCAAGCCTTTTGTTTTGCAAAATAAAAACAATACACATTCCAAGGGAAATGAATGCATCTGTTAACATGTCTCTATTTCTCATTTACATATGTACACACGTCCCTGGAGTCGCTGCTGCTGACATCACCTGCCCGGGTGGGTCAGGCAGAGGGAGCAGACATGTAGCTAGCTCTCTGGGGGTGTAGGGCTTCCATTAGGGACAAAGTATTAGACGTTTCTTAAAAAATAAAATGGGTACAGGGAACATGATACATGGGTAAAGCTTCAAACCAAGGAGATGGGGTGATTGCCTGCACTGGGGCTCCCTGCTGGCCGCCGGCGCCCTGTCCGTCTGTGCCCTGTCCGTCTGTGGAGTGGCAGCCTGTGGCCTGGTGCATGCCTGGCGCGGAGAGGGGCCTTGCCGAGGCCTCGTTTTTGCTGAGGTTACTTATGGCTCCAAGTGGTCATCCAAACAGGATCAGGGAAGCATCTCCTGAGCTCAGAAGTGCCCTGCTGGGGGAGGCTGCCCCCGGAGTCTGCCATCAGCTGGGGCTTTCCCAGCCCGGGAGCCTTCATGCCTCCCTGGCCCCCAAATCGCTCTGGAAGAGTTCGTCCCCAGAGGGCGGGCTTCGACACCCTGGTTCAGGAAGGCTCTTTGCTGAACTTGCTGGTGGGGGCTCACGAGAAAGGGGATCCAGGCAACCTACCTCGGGTCCGGGCCCGGGCTCCCCCAGAGGGCGGAGGAGGTGCCTGGACCCGGCTGTGGGCGCAGTGACCTCCTGCACTAGGAAGCTGTGGGCAGGTCAGCTGAGCAGAGCAGGGACACCCCGACCAGAACCAGAATGAACCCCAGGCCTCTCTGGGGAAAAGTACACGGCAGGAAGCAGGAACTTCTAGGGAAGGTGTCTGTAAGTCTGTCTGGGGCAGAACATTCCCACACACCGGACACACCGCCCACCAGCCAGGGCTGTCGGCACTGGGCAAGGACGGCCACGTGCTCCCTGCTGCGTCTCGTCCCACCAGCCTGGGCGTGGCTCTCCCACTGGGCAGCCTGGTCTCTAACTCACGGCACAGCCACCTCTGCGCTTCGTCCCTTCATCGGTACAAATAGCCCTGAATGCTTTTTTGTTTTTGTGTGTTTTTTTAAAAAAAGGACTCGGTCTTTGTCGTTGAGTCAAGGCATTTTAAAAACACCAGCAAAGGCTATAACCAGGTCATGAAAATGCTGAAGATTATCAAAGACAATACTAAAATATTCACAAAGATATTTACAAAAGCAATTCTTAAAATAATTGATTTGCATACTGAACACCACACTTTTTGAAAAAACCTCAACAACGGGACAAAGGAAACAAGGTGGGAGCGGACAACGGCAGCTTTCCTTCAGGAATCGTTGTGCTGGCCGCTGGTAGTGACTGGAAATCGACAGCTGGGCCCCGTCCGGTCAGAGGCAGGAGTGCTGGGACCACCCGCCCCGCCCCGCCCCGCCCCGAGGGAGCCGGAGACTGGGAACACACGGTGGACCGGAGAGCAGGAGGCCCCAGGCAGCAGCAGGGAGGGGCGCAGCGAATTTACAGACGAGACACAAGTGACCCGCCGGCCTGGCAGCGTCCCAGGCCGTGCGGTGGAGGGAGCAGAGGACACAGCTACCTGGAGACTCAGAGCAGTCGGCTGAGTGGAGCCACGTGGTGGAGGGAAACCAGAGGCTGCTTCTGTCTGAACCAGCAGGAGTGTGGGGTGAGCTTTCGACGGCGGAGGGACACAGAGGGGAGAGGCTGGCAGCCAAGCGCGGTGTCTGAGGCCGCCACGAAGACACCCTTGATGCTTGTGGGTGCACCCCAGCACACACGGGCAGCCTCGGACACCGGCAGCCAGACAGCGGGGGCTGGAGATACCGATGCCGGGTTCCTGCTGCTACGCCTGCACACACCCGAGCCGGCATCTCCCATGCCTTCCCACCATCCCACCTTGCCGTCTGGGGGGGACAAAGAAAGGGGAATCAGTAGAGAGGGAAGTGGGTGCTCCACGCAGCAGTCTGGGAGAGGTGGGAGAGGAGCAGGAGGGAGGACACAGAACACGTGGGGAGAAACCGTTTGCTTGCTGTCCAAGTCCAATGTTCTTTTCCCCAGATGACTTTGTAGCTTTAGGCTGTTGTTCAAAAACAGGAGTGGCCTGGAGCAGTTTTAAGTTGCCGTTCCTACTGACCACCTGGCGGCATTCCCCCGCCCCCAACTAAGGGCACAATAATTTCCGCTGGGCACTCGCTCTCTGCCCTCCCAGGCCCGAGTCCAAGGTCGTGGAGCCACCTGCTGTGCTGTCCTGGCTCTGAGGAGGCCCTGACCCTCTCCCCACCAGTCCCCAAGCAGGAATGGCACACCCTCTCTCAGACACAGCATCGCGTCCTTCTCTGCTTGCTGAGCGAGTGCCTACAGGGTAGCTTGGCTAGAGGTCAGGGGTCAAGTGGCAGCCTTGGCCCTCCGTGAGTGCGCTGTCCCAGAGGCTTGTGCTTTTCTGTGGTGGGTGATGGTGGTGGGCGGGCTGTTCTCCCTGCAGCCAACTGTCACTGCTCCCCAGGGCTCGGCCGCCTGGGGCTGGGGGCTTCTTTCGGGCTCAGTCACAGAGGAGGCTCTGGGCCAGGAAGCAGGGGGGCAGGGTTACAGTTTGGAAACTGGAAGAACCTGGTGGCCACTGGAGGTCGCGGGGGATCAGCACACGGAGGGACCAGGAAGCTGTCGGGTGTCCTCTCACCGCGCTTCCATCGTGAGGGTCATCTTCCGGGCCTGCTCCGCGCACCGGCTCCAGACCACAGCCTTCACAGGGCACCCTCCGCCCCTCCGCGCTGAGGCCACGGCAGGGGGGAGGGTCTGAGGACTCGGCTCCCAGCGGGAAAGTGTGTGGGACGACGGGAAGGAGCGGAGTGGGGAGGGATGGCCCCGGCGGAGGGCGGGCTTCAGTTGTTCTCAAAGAGAGACAGGAGGTCATCGTTACTATTGCTCGGCAGGTCCGGGGGGTCCAGGTACGAGAGGAGCTCGTCGGGATTTGTGAGTTCTGGCAGGAGCTGGAAAAGAAACACAGAAGCTGGATGAGGTGCTGCTGAGGGGCTGGTGAGGGACATGGGGCATCCCATGCCCGTTCCCTTGCCTGCCTGCCTCCCAGGGTCCTGGCCCCACAGGGGAAGCTACCGTGCTCGCTGTCCCCAAATGCACGTGGCCACGTGTGGTCTGGGGCACCGATGCTTGTTTCAAGCCCACCAGCTGGGAAGGCCCCTGGCGGGGCAGAGGCTTCCTCGCAGCAGTTCCTCTGGCCCCGGCACCTGCCCCAAGGAGCTGCAGTCCAGTGGGCCTCCCAGCGGAACCCGCTGTGCACGGAGGCGCCCCCTGCAGCTCCTGCCTCCCGGATCTCTGGCTCTCAGGAGCTCTCCGCTCCTTGGCAGGCCCGTGGCGGGCTGGCAGCACCGGCCCTGGGCAGAGGCTGCACGGTCCCTACCCTCTACCCTGAGGTCCTTGGTGTCTTCCTGTCACACGGGGGTCCTCGTGAATCTAAGGCACCCCCTGGCCTGGTTGGTGGAGAGCTGGGCAGAGCCCACAATGACCACACAGCGAGGGCACCCATTCACCCTGGACTGACACTGCGGGGCCAAGGGTGACGGGGCTGGGGCTGCAGGGCAGGAGTGGCTGAGGAGAGGGCAGGCCTCCTTCCTGGGAATCTACAGCTGGGGGCTGGGAGGCAGGGCAAGTTCTGCAGGTCCCCCCGCCGCCCCCTAGCCCTGGCCCCTCCCCCAGCATTCCCAGCATCTCTTCCCAACTTTCAGACCATCCAGGTCTCAGGTGGGAGACTGAGTGTCAGCCTCCCACATCCGCCTCAGTAGCCCCGTGACCGGAGGCGGGCCCCTCACCCCATCCAGGGGCTTGTCTCAGAGTGAGCGATGGAGCAAGCAGAAGCAAGGGCATGGATAACACACGGACAAGAAACTGGAGACAGACACACACCAGTGAGACAGAGGGGCTGTCATTCCAGCCCCTCCCCTGCCCCGGGCCAGAGTGTGGCAGACACGGAGATGGCAAACTCAATGTGGGCGAGAGGGGGAGGAGGGGAGGGGAAGAAGGGCAGGAGCCTCCTATGCTGCCTCCGGACCGCCCAGAGGGACTCTGTGAGAGCCTGGGGAAGGTGGGGCGAGGCTGGGCTGCAGGACCGTGGCCAAGGGGCGAGGGGTAGGGGCTGCTAGGGCAGGGAGGGGACCCTCAGACCCTCAGTGAGGCTTCCCCAAGGTGGGGTTTCCTGTTGAAGCCTGGGGAGACAAGCTGCCTGGGCCCACACGCCACCCACCCAGCCCCTCACAGCTACACCTCCTCCACCCGGGCCTTGAGCCTCAACACCCAGCCCTGCTCTTTGGGCAGGTCTCGGGCGCCAGGCCTAGCCCCAGGCCAAGGCAAGTGGGGACCCCAACTTACATCCAGCGAAGGCTCCGGCATGTCGGATGCTCCCTGCGCTCCGGCCTGACCCTCTAAGGCTGAGGAGGGGTTAAAGGTCAGGTCGCTGTGTGGATGGTTGCTGGGAGCGGCCTGTGGCGGTTGCCGGGGAGGCTGGGAAGGAGGAGGAGGAGCCCCACTGTGATGTAATGGAGGCCCTGACTGGCTGCTGGGGTGTGGGACGTGCAAACCTTGTTGTATGGAGGGATGGGGCTGGTCAGAACTGCCAGCGTGTGGCATCTGTGGAGGAGGAGAGAGCAGGAGAAAAGAAAGGTGAGGTGACGAGGTACAGCGACGGGATGCCTGGAGAAATGAGAACCAAACAAAACCAGGAAAACAACAAACCCCCAAAACAGAGCCAACCCCTACAAAGCTGAATGCTGCTTTTGTGTTTTTTTTTTGCAGAGAAACAAACAAAATTCTCCCCCAAAACTGCCAGTCGGGGAGGTTGTGGAGGGCAAGGTGGGCAAGGGGCCGCTGAGGCTGTGGGCCCAGGAGGGAGGTGGCCAGGGGCTCGGAGATGAGCAGACAGCGCGGGCCAGGCCCCGGGAGCCGGCCGCCTCCCAGCCCGGACTCCACCACAATGAACAACAGCGAGGGCAGGATGGACAAGCACAATGGGCATGTTTCCAGGGGGGGGGGTGGGAGGGTGCTGCTGGCAGCATGGTGCGGGCGCCCAAGGGCCGGGGGAGGAGAGCAGACACGGACAGACAGCATGGGGCAGGCGTGCAGCTCATGGGTCTGTGCCCCCCAAGTGGGCACACAGGTTTCCTCCAGGAGCCTCAGGACTGGCCCTGCCTGATGCCCCGGGGCAGGGAGAACTGAGCCCCAGTCAAAGGAGCCGAGTGGGGCCTCCCAGACTCTTCCTCCTGCCACCCACCTACCGGCTGTACCCCGGGGTGCTACGGAAGGCAGGCCCCTCCCCACCACTAGGGCACCAGGGCTCGCCCGGGGCCGCTTTGCTTAAGGTGGAGGTGGGTGGTGCCTCTCTGAGAGGTGAACTAGAGGACCCACTTTCTCCCGTGGGCATACGCACTGTGCTGGGGGCTGTGGGTGGGCAGGGGAGGTGGTGGGTGGGACTTAAACTTCCCCTGCTAGTCTGTTTGCTGTCCCCCTTCCTTCAGAGCTTAGGTCTTGAAGAGAAAGGCTGAGTCCAAGCCCTCACCTGCCCCCAGCACACCTGTCAGGCCCTCAGCCCACACGCACTGCCAGTGAGGGGAGCGCACGGACCCACCAGGGCAGCCTGGTGAGCAGACGTCTCCCTGGTCTGTGGTACGTCCTCCCCTCCCCACCTCTGGGCCACACGAAGCATTCCTTTTCCCCTTTGTGGGTTTGAAAACGGCAGCCACACCTTCCCTGATCTCTAGATAGTTCCCCTTCCTGTTCCCTCTGGCTGTGGGCTGGCCTCTGCCCTTGGCCCAGGTGGCCCCTCGTAGCAGTGCCCCTCCAGCTGAGGCCCTGAGATTGGGGCCCAGGGCACCGAGTGTGGGGTACACATGAGGTGAGAAGGACCAGGAGGAGCTGGAGGGATAGGGCCAGCTGCTGACTCCCACCCATGCCTGTGGATGCCCCACAGCACACGTTCTGGGGGGGAAGGAAGGGGCTCCATACTCGCGGGGCATCCCAGCCCAGGACAGTCTCCAGATGTACTGACACATCTGCTCCCTTTGGCCCTGACATTTTGCTGGAGTCTCAGGACCCAGAGAGGCACGTGCTCTCTGGACCTGCTGATCATACCTGTTCACCTGCCACCTGGCACGGGCCTTGAGTGAGCCAGCAGCTGGCTGAAGCCCTCCCGCCAGTCCCTGCGCACAGGGGATCCTGCCCAGCTGGGGCAGGCTGTGCTCAGCTGGGGCAGGCTGCCCTGGTGGGGCAGGTGTGGGGGGAGTTCACCTGTGACCACACCACACCACCCCACCTTGCACCGCTGCACTTCTGGGTCCAGTTGCCATCTACGGAGTGCCCAGAAACGGGGAAGGACAGTGCATATTTGGGGAGCCTCCTGGGGGACCATGAAGTCAACTCACAGGCTTAGATCCCCGAGGAACCAGACGCAGGACTAACAAGGCAAGAGAAAGTCCCGCTGGACACAGGAGGCGAAGGACACCCGCTGCCATTTGCCTGCGCTGGGGACTGTGAGGGCTCCGATGTGCAGCACGTGAGTCAGGGGGTGTGGGGTGCTGGGGATTGTGAGGGCTCCGATGTGCAGCATGTGAGAGTCGGGGGGTGTGGGGTGCTGGGGAATGTGAGGGCTCCGATGTGCAGCATGTGAGAGTTGTGGGGGGGGTGTGGGGTGCTGGGGACTGTGAGGGCTCCGATGTGCAGCATGTGAGTCAGGGGGTGTGGGGTGCTGGGGACTGTGAGGGCTCCGATGTGCAGCATGTGAGAGTCGGGGGGTGTGGGGTGCTGGGGACTGTGAGGGCTCCGATGTGCAGCATGTGAGAGTTGGGGGGGGGTGTGGGGTGCTGTCCATGGAATGCTAAGGTCCTGGGGGGCAGGGCTGGGAAAGGCCCCCAGAAGTAGAGGGCCCCATAGGGCAGAAAGTACCTAGCCGAAGCCCCGAGAAAGCAGCTATTTCTGACCAGGCTTTCGGGGTCCTGCGGGAAAGCTGCTAGAGCGCCCCTCACCAGACTCCTGGTTCTGCCACTGCGCTAACAATCAGGTGGCTCCGGCCCCAGGACGGCCCGCTCTCAGTGGCAGGGCCACCTCCACGTCAGGTGTGTGGAACACGGCCCAGCCCAGAGGCCCCTTCCTTCCAGGCCACGTGATGAAGGGCCTGAATGGAGCCTTCCGGTGTAAGATGACCCAACCTGCTGCCACACAGGAGCCCTCTGAGGGAGCCCTGACCTTCCCTCCTGCCATGTGGCCCAGGACCCACTGCTGGGCCTCAGCACCCTCCTCCCACTCCTCCTCTCCTCGGGAGCAGACAGCATCACCGAAGCCTCAGGCTTTCCCCCAAACCCCGACTGTTCTTGCTCCCTTCATGCCCTGCCAGGACTGTGCTCCCTTAGTGCAAGGCCCGCGTCTGTCCTGCTTCCATCAGGTACAAGGCCCAGCCCGGGCCCAGGCTAAGGAAACCCCTGGTAAATCGAGTGGAATTATCCAGTGCTCACTGGCCTCCCACCTCTGCCGCCAGGGCCACGCGGTGGGGAGGCCTCGGGTGGCAATGGACAGCCTGCCCGCAAGGGCTTTCTCAGCCGTGCCGGGATGTGTAACAGGTAAAATGGGACCAGAGTGAGTATGCCCAGGAGAAGCAGATTTCCCGGCATTTCTTTTTGCAGGAGGTGGTGATACCCCAAGGATTCAGATCCCTGGGGACTAAGTTCCTGGGTTTGGGACAAAATTCTACATGGCCGGGGCTACAGTAAGGTAATGTAAGAGTGTGTCTAAGTGGGGGAGAGAGGGAGGGAATGGCATGTGGGGATGTTTGTGTGAGGTTGTAGATGGGGTGTGCATATGTGTGAGGCTATACATGGGGTATACATGTGTGTGAAGCTGTACATGGGATGTGTAAGTGTGTGAGGCTGTACATGGGATGTGTAAGTGTGTGAGGCTATACATGGGGATGTACATGAGTGTGAGGTTGTACATGGGGGTGTGCATGTGTGTATGCATGTGTGTATGCAGGGAGGAGCCTGAAGCTTCCATCTCCTGAGCCTGTGTCCTGGGTGAAATAGGTTCAAGGGTGCCAATGGGCTATGACGCAGCCCCAGGTAGTCTCTCACTCCTTCCCGAGCCCCCAAACCCAATTCTCAGTCCTCCCCTTGGCTTGGGAGGAATGAGGCAAACATTAGAAGGTTCTGGGGGAGCCGTCTGCAGAGGTGGGGGCTGGGGGTGGGATGAGGAAGCGGTACTCACAGTTTCCTGCATGGGGTGGCTGAGGGGCTTCTCCAGGGCAGCCATGTTGTTGGGCATGTCTGGCGGGTGGGAGAGCTGGGGGGGCCCGTGCATGAAGTCGTTCATGGACGTCCCGCCAGGGTTCCCATGGGGGAAGTCAAAGTTGCCATGGCCCTGGTAGTTGTTGCCTGCGGGGAGCAAATGGGCGGGGTCACGGCAGGGAAGACAGCACCCCTGGGTTGCAGGCGGTGTATAAATTAAGAACCAAGTCCTGTCCTTCTGAGGCCCCAGCTGGCTCCTGCAGCCTCAGCATCCGGGCTGTGCCACGGGCAGCGATGCGACCTTGTCCAGTGGGCCTCAGCCCCAGGGCCTGTGCTGCTCTACAGCTATGAGGGGCGGAGTGGGAGAAAGGGGGGCCTGGTCCCTGTGGGCAGGGGACATGGAGTGAGGCCACGGCTCAGGCCTCCACAGGATATGCTGAGCTAGCCCCTGGAAGTGCTTCCCCCACAGCCGCCACAGGGCTGCACCTCATGGCTGGGACGACCATCCCAGAACGGGTCAGGTTCTGCCAGATTCACAAAGAAAGCTGTGTCGGAATCAGGATGACACCGTTGGAAGCCAGCTGTCTGGCCTCCTGGCTGCTGTTCCCCAGCACGTGGCCTTGGCGAAAGGTCCGATCAGCACTCGGGGAAGCTGGGCCCTTGGTGGCTGCGGACACATGCTGTGGGCCGCTGGCTGGGTGGGCTAGCCCCTCTGGGCCTGTACCACAGGAGCCCTGTGGACCTAAGAGCAGGATCCTATGAGGGAGCTGCTGCCCTGTGTTGGAGGGCGTGGGTACTTTCTAGAAATGGCCATATGGTGAAGCTTGGTTTGGCAGCAGAGAGTAAGAGGTCAGTGATGGTGACCTTGGTAGCCCAAGGCTGAAGCTCAAAACCCTGGTCTCTGCCCCTGGCAGGGTGGGAGCGTTGCCGAGAAGGGACAATATAGATGTCAGAGACGAGGGGAGGGCAGAGAGCTCCACGTGAGAGTATCCTGCTGGTCCCAGTGAGCACTGAGGCTGGGGAAAGGGTGGCAGTGTGCCCCCAGCAAAGCAGGCTCGGGAGCCCCTGGGCTTGGCACCTGCCTCCCTGGAGTCGGGAGGAGGCCAGGCGGGGGGTGGGGGTGGGAAAGGCAGGAGGCTGGCTCAGGGGGCAGCTCTTCACTCCGGCTTCCCAGCTGGGCGCCAACCACAGGGCTGGATGAAACAGGCAGTTGGACTAAGATGGGAGGTGCATGGGCCGCCGTACCCCCAAGTCCAGTGATGTGGGATTGTCCTGGGGGCGTATGCCACCTCTGCCTCTTCACACCGCCCCCCCTCCACCTGCCACCATCAGCAAAGAAGTCCTTTGCCCCCGCTGGGACCCGGTGCTGCCCTCCTCGTTTGGCATCACCCACCTTGGTTGCTGTAGTCGTTGGAGTTGTTGGCCCCAGGCGGAGGCGGGAGTGGGTAGGGGGACGGGCCAGGGCCCAGGGCTGCGATCATCTCCATAACATTGGGCATGATCATCTGGCTGGGACTCATGGTCTTGAACCGCTTGGAGGGGATGCCGTCAGGGTCATCCTTAATGTGCAGGTCCGACTTGATGGGCACTGGCCGCCAGCTGCACGTGGGGTCGATGGTGACCTCTTCAAACTCGGAGCTGGGGGAGGAGGGGGCAGAGCTGTGAATAGGAGGTGTCCCTGCCCAGGTCCCCTGCCCCAGGCCTATGACAGAGGTATGGGGTTTTTACATCATGTGAGAGAGAGGGAGACTGAGGCTAGGAAAAGCAAGTGGCCGGGCACAGGGCAGCTGGCCCCACCCAGGAAGTGGCTGTTGGGGGCACTGTCAGCTTCCTACCCTGGCTGAGTTTGGTCCTTTCTGGAAAGTGCATTTGCCCCCAGAGATAAAGTCAGAGGAAGGTGAGAGATGGGTAAGTGGTTTTCTAGCCCAGGGTGTCAGGAATGTTGACATGCTCACTCACCCAATCCAGGCTGCCATCCCCGCCCGCCCTACCCCCCCCCCGCCCCCCGCGCCCCTTGCTGGGAGCCACTTACTGTTGGATGGCATTCAGGATGCCCCACATGTACTGATCCACCTCCAGGCCTTCCAGCAGAGCAGTTTTACTGGAAAAGGAGAGAAAAGGCTTGGCCGTGCTCCTGGACCCTAAGGGGTGGGGGCACAGCCCGTCCCACCCACTGTGTCAACCACACTCCGTCCCCGCTGCTGGTTATGCTGCAGGCACTGCCGGGAGGCGGCCCTGTGACTGCCTGACACAGGGGAGTGTGACTATGTACAGCTCCTGTCACCCCAGCCTCTGCTGTTTGTGGGTTCTCGCTAGCTTTTAGGGCCGGCGGAGGTGCTGGACCCCAAAGAGCAGGGCCGGAGGGAGGCCTGAGGAGCTCCGCTGGGGTGGGCGTCACTCACTTGCACACAGGACACCGCCAGGTCCCTCTCTCACAATTCAGCTGCAGGTATGACTCCAGGTCAAAGCACTGTGGAGGCCGACAGACAGACAGACAGACAGACGGACAGACAGATGGACAGACAGAAAAGATCAGGACTCTCAGACACTGCTTTGATGCAACGTTACTGCTCCTGAGACCCTATGAAGGCCTCTCACCAGGGAGGGAGACATGGTGGAGAGACGCAGGGCTGGCTGTCGGGTGGGGTTACTTTTCTGTCCCCGCACGCCTCTGCCCAGCCCCCCTCACACCACCCTGTGCCTACATCCTTCCTGGTTCCCCCGCAGCCGCCCCTCACGGGTCGTGCCCTTGACTGCCCCTCTTGCTGGGGCTGGGGGCAGCATGGACTCCGGTCTCCCATCCGCCCAGCCCAGGTACTGAGGACGCATGTGGTCCAGTTCATCAGCGTGTCAAATAAGTGACCAGATGTCCATCCTGCCCACATCATTCTCCCACAGGAAGCTCTGGGAGGGTGAGTGGGAGGGTGGGGCTGAGAAGGCAGCTGGCCGGCCCGAAGCCTATTCTCCTCCTGCCCACCCCGCAGGCCACACCCAGCTCCTCCCGGACGGCTCCCCACACCCCTCTTCTGGGATTCCGTTCCTGAGCAGCCCCAGCACAGTGAACCCTGCCACCCGGGCTGCCCGCATCTGCACAGTGTCTGCTGTAGCCACCCGGACTGTGACGGTCACTCATTTCCTGAGCACCGGCTCGGGCAAGGCCCAGGAACACAGCAGTGACCGGGCAGAGGCGTCCCTGTCTCAGGTCCTGAACCAGCCGTGGCTGTATGGGCGGGATTTCCAGCTGGCACCTGCCATCTGCCAGGGCAGGAACAGCCTAAATCCAGTTCTGCAGCCTCCCGGCCCCAGCCCTGAGCACGCAGATGCTCAAAGAGTAAATGATGGCTGACGTGGTGGAATCACGGCTGGTGGCTACAGTGTCCTTCAGAGGTCAGAGGCAGGCCCTGCGGCCCCATGCCGACCCCTCCCCACCCCGGCCAGACGCCAGCGGCTCTGCGGACGGCTCACCTGGACGTGCTTGCAGTCGTGACCTCGAGCAGGCAGCTGGATGCGCCGGAATGTGATGGGGCACTTCAGAGACACTTTGATGGCCGTCTGCTCCACGCCGTCTTCCCCATTGAGGGTTGTGTTGCCTGACGAGGCTGCCACGCTGCTGAAATTCCGCTTGACTGTGGGGTGGGAGGCACAGGTGGGTGAGGAGGGCAGGCCCTGCTCCACACGCCCCTCCCCACTTCCTCAAGCAGCTGAAACACTTTGGTTCTCTATCCCCACCCTGAAACTGGGAGGTTCTGGGAATAACTAGCCAAGGGAGCTCTGCCTGCCGGGTTCCCCAGGCCGCCCCGCACTCTGCAACGGCAGCCCCATGTGCGACACGTGTGGGGTGCACGTGCACCTGGAGGGGACCGCGTCAGTGCCCCCGGCTCCGCAGAACAAGCCCCGCCTTCCCAAGAAGGGGACTTTCTGCAAAACGTGCAGAAACCCCGTCTGGCACCTCTCCACGGATTTTCTGGGTCAGCGGAGCCTCCTCAGGCGCCTCTGCACTCAGTTCTGCGAGTGTGGAAATGAGAACGGACAACGGACCGCCCGGCGGGATTCTCGGGAGCAGGAGGCAACGTGCAGCATAATCACAGGGAGGAGCAGCAGCGCACCTCCCCGCATGGCGCCCCCAGAACGGTCACCTGGGGACTCCTCCAAAGGAATGGACGCTGAGACAGGTCGTTCTGTCTACAGTTAGGCATGAGCTGCTGGGGCCTCGCTCCCAGTGAAGATTCCTCCCTCTCCAGGTCTTCCCATCCTTCCAGGTGCTCACCTCCTCCAGGAAGCCCACCTGGCCTGTCTACACCACAGGACAGTCTTGTGTTCACCAGCCTCACATCCTGGTGATGTGCACCAGGTGGGTCAGGATTCCTACCGGCTCCTACAGTTCCCTGCTCATCGGATCATCGCCATGGACCCAGAGGAGGGCAGGAGCCAGGGCTGGCCTCCAGGAGGCCTCACAGGAGGACCACTCAGGGCCCCGGGGTGTCGCACACGGAACCAAAGGTCCCCGATGGATCGTGCCCAGGAGGCTGGGGCCTGGCCCTCACTCACTTTTGGTGATGCAGTGCTCAGCGGGCAGGAGGCGCTTCTTGAGGAGGCCTTGCAGCACGGAGCGCACGGACGGCCGGTGGACCAGCTGCAGCACGAAGAGGTGGGACTGCGAGGAAGAGTGATGCTTGGTCCTGTCCCCCGGCCCCCATGGCCCACCCACCTGCAGCCTCTTCGGCTGCCCCTGTACCCGAGGCCCCTAGGAGGCCATGTCCACAGTGACACACTTCAGGAGCAGGTGCCCCGAGACCTGGGGGAGAAAGCCCTCAAGGACCAGGACGTGTCCTTGGACCTGGGAGTCAAGGGACCCAGGCTGGGGTCACTACCTGGGAGCAGCTGTCTCTGCTCTAAGCCAACAAGGCTATGACAGACACTGAAGCACCCTGGGATGGGTCAGGGGACACTGGGCAGCAGGACTGGAGCCTGCCTCACGTCCCAGCCCTGCCCACCACTGCCCCCCACCCCATGTATCCTCCACCCTTTCTGCCTGAGAGTGTCCCTATCTTCATTCCTCCAGGAAGCCTTCCAGGACTGCACACTCCAACAAGTCCCCACAGGCTCTTCACTCTGAGAGCATCCCGTCCTGTGACTCCTATCTCCAGGAGGCCTCACAGCCCCAATGCTCGTAAAGTCAAGACCAAAGCTTTTCCCTCTCCTGTGTCCTGAGAGGCTCCAGAACAAGGCAGGCCATGCACTTCCAAGCAAGCCCTTGTGCCAAGCCCTGGTCTCTGGGGACAGAGGTGTGGCTCAGATGTGGCCCTAGAGCAATGAGTCACAGGTCAGGGACACACACACATGTGATTCTGAGAGAGGATGGACTGAGGAAGGGAAGGAGTTAACTCCAGACTTGGTGGAGCTGGCTCGGGGGAAAAGGTGACCAGAATATAACAATTTCTTGCGGATGAAGCCAGAACAGAGCCTCGCTTTGAGGCACACAGAGCCTCAAGGGAGATGGAGGATGGAAGGAGGGGCCAGGAAGAGGGGCCTATAGGAGGAAGGGAGCGAGAGTGCAGACTGCACGGAGGCTGCGGTGTAGGGGAGAGGCCAGAGCATAGCGGGCTTGGAGGCTTTTATTCCACAGCCCAGGGCCTCTGTATGTTTCTGGGGGGTGTTCCTGAAAGATCACTGCAGTGGCTGTGGGGATGGGGTATGGAGACCCAAGGACAAGGCTGAGAAGGGGGTCGAGGACCTTGGCTCCCTGCGCCGTGCCCAGCGCTGCCCACACACTCACACAGCAGCAGGCCGTGACGGTGATCTGGATGGTGTTGCGGCCCGGCTGGCACACGTGCTTGAGGTGCAGGGGCTTGTGGGAGGTCTTATTGTCACCGCGCTCGATGGTGAGGGGCGTGGCGTTCACGCTGACCTGCACCGAGGCCGGCCAGTTGGTATTCATCTGCCGGTCCTCGTGGTGGTAGCACTTGAACTGCAGCTCCAAGTCAGACCTGGGGGTGAGGCGGGGCTCAGGTCAGCTCTGCCAGGGGGCTGCCCATGGCCCCCATGACACCTCGCCAGGCCATGCATCCCGAACTCAATACAGCCCCATGTATCATGCAGACCCTATCCTTGGCCTCAACTGCTCCCCCAGCTTCCCCAAGCTCTCCTCTCTCACCCTGGATATTCCCGCTGCTCCCACCTCCAATCAAAACCCATCCCAACAACCCAGTCCCCCCATAACTCCACATACCCATTCACTCCAGCTGCCCCCACCAGCCATGATCTCCAGCCCCTACTCTATAAGGGCGATGCCTGCCCCCCGCCCTCCCCCCCCCCAACAGGGACAGAGAAACAAAAAGACACTAATTTGACAAGACCACCTGAGAGGCTGATTATGCCCACTGCAAGGCTCCTGTTGCATGGGAGAAGCACCCAGGCCAGGGTGGGGTCTGGCTTAGTCCCCCCGAGTGGGCCTTGAAGACACACCACTAAAGGGAGTCCCCATGAACCAGCAGTGACCACATACGCCTGAAACCCAACAGGGCTACAGGAAACCTCGTAGACAGGGCACTCATGGGTAAGCAGGGGTGGGGGAGCAGGGCCCTGCACCAGGTCTCTCCACCTTCCTGCTGAGCACCTGAGCCGCATGCCCTCACGCCACCCAGCTGTCTGTCTGTCCCTGGCCCTCACTGCAGCCTGCTAGAGGTGGCAGGTGTGGGCATGCCCCATCTCCTGCCTCGGAAGTGCCCCCTGGGCAGCTGAGCGGCCCTCGTTACAGGCATGGCATGGAACTGAGTCCTGCCTGAGGAGG
Source organism: Cnephaeus nilssonii (assembly GCF_951640355.1). Lineage (NCBI taxonomy): Eukaryota > Metazoa > Chordata > Mammalia > Chiroptera > Vespertilionidae > Cnephaeus > Cnephaeus nilssonii. Next base: position 13,189,190 of record NC_137087.1, read on the forward strand.
AAGGACTGAGGGTGCAGACACCATCAGGTTCTGGCATCCAAGAGACCCAGGCCCATGTCCCAGCTCCGCCCGCTGCCAGCTGTGAGAACCTCCCCCCCACCCCCCCCTGCCGCCCCCAAGCTAATCAGCTTCTCTGGCCTCCGTTTCCTCATTGTTAACCCGGTAAGCACTGCCTACTCAAAAGGTCAAAGATCAGGCATGGAAGGCAGGGAACACAGGGCCTGGCCCAGCAGGGACCTCCAGCCGCTCAGTCGCCCGTCCTGGTGTCTGAGCAGCAGCCCCGCCAGGTGGCAGCCCCCGCAGTCTGCAAGGCTTGTCTGTTCTGCCCCACCCAGCCCTGTTCCCTCTAGCTTCTCCCTCCACATCCCTGCTCTGGCCACAAGGAGCCGCTCTCAAGTTCCTCTTGCCAGCTCAGGGCCTCTGCCGTAACACCCTGCCCTCAGCCTTCAGGTCTGGGAAGTCGTCCCTGACCACTCTCTGGGACTGGGTGAGTGACAGCTCTCTTCCCTCAGGCCACAGGGAAGGTAGCTTGTCTGTCTCTCCTGCACCGTCAGGTTCCCCATGACATCCCCAGGGCCTTGCGCACAGAGGGCCAGCCAACGTTGCTGAACAGGGGAAGGTGGCAGGCTGATGCTGCCACAGGGCCTTCTCCACCCAGCCTGGCCCGCGCCCCGGCCCCGACACTCACCTCCACATCAGCGTCTGGTGGACTGTGGGCCGCAGGTGAAAGACATGGTTGCTGACGGCCAGGTTGTGCTCAAGGCGGAAGGGCTCCAGCACCACGCCGTCCCGCACGGGGAACGTGAGCCGCAGCTCGTCATTGTGGGTGGCTGGGTGGGGGAGGAGCCGATGAGCCACAGGCCTCTGGCCGCCACGGGCGCACAGAAGCGTGGGCTCCGGGGCCGTGGGTGGGGCTCACTCACCCACATGACATGCACCCTTGGCTGCGTGCTCAGAGGCACACACAGGTGTGGGTGCAAGCACGGCCACAGGAGCTGGGCTGTGTGGTCCAGCACACACCAGCGAGCCGTCCTTCTCCCCGTCTCCCGGCCCCATCCCGCCCATCCCTGTCTCCTCCTCCCGCCCACAGGCTCCCCGCTCTGGAAGCCCCGGCGTCCTCTCCCAGCCCCTTCCCGGCTGCCTCTCCCCCAGCCTCAGGTGTCAGGCCGGCGAGGAGGGCTGCTGGCAGCTGAACCCCACCTCCGATTTCCCTTTTGGGAGTGGCTTTCCAGCCCTCCTGCCCTTTCTACATGCCCAGCCCCCAGAGGCAGGCCAACTTCCAAGCCCCTGGCTCCTGGCCGGACACAGGCAGGGAGAGGGGGGCGCTCACCTGGGGGTGGTGGCAGAGCACTCATATTTGGCTTGATGTCAGGCGGGAAGGGTGGCTTAACATCTTGGCTGGGGGACAGGTACGGGGGGATGCTGCTCCCGGGGGTCATGGGGGGTGTGGGATTCCCTGGAACAGGTGAGTGGGGGTAATTTGCCACAGGAACTGGCCTGGGAGGCTGGAAGGAAAGAGAAAGCACACATCGGTTATGGGGTCACAGAGATGGAAGGATCCATGGCTGTGGACATGTACCCCACCCAACCCAGGTCCTAGGCTATGGGCCCTGCTCCCCCGAGGGAGGAGAGCCCCCGGAAAAACCACTCTCTCCTTCCTGGCTGCACCCAGGCTTCTGACCCCATCAGAAAACAGGTAGGAGGTGAAGGGTCCCCCAGCCCATTTACCAATGGGGACTCAGGCCCTGGGTGATGGGGACTTGTCTGATGTAACCCCGGGAGGAAAGAGCTGGGTCAAGCCCAGGGTTCCCGCTCCCACATCATGACTCTGGGCCAGCCCACGGGGGTCTCCAGACAGAGCCGGCCTGCAGCATCATAGGGCAGTGGCTCCCCAGGAGCCCCTCTCCCTTTCTTAGTCCCCACCTTGCTTTCTTCCAGGACCGGCCAGGTCCGCCCCTCCTCCTCCCCCTCCCCGAAGCTGCGGATTCTCTAGCCAGGCAGAGAACCCCATCCCCAGGCCCCCCTCACATCCCGAGGCTGGGGTGGGAGCGGCACGCGGGGAATAGTTCCTAAGACAGACACTACGCACCCTACTGACGTTCCCTTGGCTGTAGTTACTGTAGCTGCTTCCAGAGAAGGTGTTATTCTGCCCGTTAAACTGCTCCGGCTGTGAAAGCAAGATCAAGAGCGCCGTGAGCGGAGAGAAAGCTGCTCTCCCTCCTGCAGTGAGGTCTGCCGGGAGCCCAGGGGGTGCTGAAGAGGCCCCAGTGCTGGGTGGGGCGCAGAGCGGGTAGAGCAGGTCACCCCCTGGGGGCAGGGCTCCCCTTCTCTCTGTCCACAGTTACTAACTCAGCAAAAGAGCGTACAAAAGCACAAACACTACTGTGCCGAAGTGGGAGCAAAAACAGTAATGCCACACGGCAGGTGGCCGTGTCAGGTGACATCATTCCCCGGCAAATACATGTAAGCTATTTCCGGAGTCTTCTCCACTCCTGAGAACGCACTTTATCGTAACCCCAAGGAAGGGAGACACTATGTGCCTGAAGACATTCATCACAGTACCATTTCAAAAGCGCCAAGTCAGAAAACCCAATGTCCACCGGAAAGGAGGGATAAATACGGCCGTTACCTCAGGGGAATGAATGCTAGGCGGCCAGCGCAAGTGGAACCACGGGACACCGAGGCAACAAGTGGCATGCCCATCATCTCATGTCAAGTGACAGAGATTAAAAAATTACACCCACGCCCTGGCCGGTTTGGCTCAGTGGATAGAGCGTCGGCCTGAGGACTGAAGGGTCCCGGGTTCGGTTCCAGTCAAGGGCACGTACCTTGGTTGCAGACTCTTGGCCCTCGTCGGGGGCATACGGGAGGCAACCAATTGATGTGTCTCTCTCACATCAGTGTTTCTGTCTCTTCCTCTCCCTTCCACTCTCTCCAAAAATCAATGGAAAAAATATCCTCGGGTGAGGATTAAAAAAAAAATCAAAAAATCACAGCCACAACAACTCTACAACATGTTGGACATGCATGTGGAGAAACAAGGTTTTGATGAAATGTTAATGCATTCAGGGTGCTTTCCCTTTAAAAGACGTATTTCCTTTATTGTTATTATCTTGGGTGTGCTGCAAATAGTCAAAGGAGAAGGAAAACCATCATCTGAGCCCCTGAGAAGAGGAACCAAGAGAAGCCAGCCGGGCCTCTGGCCACTACATGCAGCGCTCCAAGCAAGGACACACCCTGGCGACTGCAGAGGACACCTACGCCTAGAAGACACGGTGGGGTGGGGGTGTGGGGGGGACTCACCTTGTAATACTGCCCCATGTTGACCGTGGGGGGCGGGTACTGCCCGGTGCTCGGCTGGCTGGGCATCCTTTGCCCGGGGTAGTTGGGTGAGGTGAGCGGCCGCGGGGGGTTGGGGGTGGGGTACTGGCCTGGCTGTGTGGGGAACTGGCTGTTTGGTCCGTATTGCTGGTTTCCATAGTTGGGCTGTGGCAGCAGAGAAAGAGCGGGGAGTCGTCAGTGTCCGGGAGCTGAGCCCGCCGGCTGGACTGCCAGGACCGCCCACCTCTCTCATCCGTCCCTGCCGTTTCCCACCCGCAGAATCCCTCCCCACCTGGAAAGGGAGGTGGAGCCTGAGATTGGGGCGCTTCTTGCCTGGACACGCGGGGACATTACATTCTGTCCAACTGGCTCTGAGCCATCTTTTCGAAGCACCGTGCCCTCTGAACTCTGGGGGTACCGCTAAAGCCTCTTGTTAACACCATTGTGTGGGGGCTTGTGTCTCTCTCCCCTGGTGCTTGGTATGTGACGGGCACACAGACCACAGGCTGCACCTCCGGAAAGGTGACCCCGCCCTGCATCTGAGGCTGTCTGGAGGGCAATGTCCCCACACCCCACACCGAGTGGAACACACTGTTTAGTTCTGGGCCATCCGCGCAGAAGTCAGGAGACCAGGGTGGCGAAGGACTAAGAAAACCCTCTCGGGGGAGGCACTTGGGAGGGGAGGGGAGAGGAGAGGAGACAGCTCCAGAGAGGGGAAGGGGCAGGCAGGGGCACTGTCCTCAGAGAGCTATGACGTGGCACATGCCACTTCTGCTCGTGCTGGTCTCCACCCTCAGCCACCTTCCCCATCAGTAAGATCAAGACCCTCCGGGCCACCCAGCCACCCAGCCATTATGTGCTGCAGAGTCAGTGTTTTCTCCTCCTGTTTGTTGAAACCCCTTGTCTGTTAATCGTCTCTCTTGCCCTCTGGCCTCAGAGGTCTAGGAGACCTCTGTCCCAGTGCCTGGCACAAAACAGGCCCTCAATAAGCACTCGCTCAAGGAGCGAAGGGAGGACCGGATAAAGCGCAGAGGGGGAGGCGCCTGTCAGTGCCGAGGAACTCTAACTCCGTGCTGCGAACGGGGCTCTGCGACAGCGAGGTCCCCACCACATCCCTGGAGGCTGCGGCCGGCCCCCCAGGCTGGAGAAGGGATCCTGTACGGGACAGGGGCCCTGACTCAGCCCCACCCCAGGAGCCCAGCAGTTCACAGACTCTGGGGGTGTGCCAGTGCAAGCTGACGCCGGCTTCCTGGACAGGGCCAGGCTGTGCCGGCTGTCACCCAGTGTCACAGCCCAGGGTCAGGCACTTTGCACCGGTCGCCCCAGCGTTCTAGGGAGAGGATGATCTAGCACAAAGAATCAAGAGCCTCTGGTGGGCCCTGCTGCGGCAGGACAGCAGGGAGCGGGGCCCTGGGGCAGGCGCTGGGCCGATGTCAGGCTGACGACCGGGAAGCCCCCGCCTTTTCCATGGACAGCTCCTTGGGTGCCAGCAGCCCTGCTGGCCAGGCTACGGAGGCCCCTGGGGCCCAGACAGAGGGGACGACAGGAGTTTGAGCCCAGAGAAGGCCGAGAGGGCTGAGCACAGGAGTGAGGCCAACAGCACAGCGCGAGGTCCCCCGAGAACAGCCAGGATCTTGGGGGCCAATTGCCTCCTGGCCCCTTCCTGAACTGGTGTCAACCTGAAGGCATGTCGGGGCCTGGCCCAGGCTCCTGGGTGATTTTGGAGATCTCTGACCTCGCCCTGAGGACTCAGGACACCTCACCAATGGCCAAGCCACCTGCTAGCCCCATGGTCGGCAAACTGCGGCTCGCGAGCCACATGCGGCTCTTTGGCCCCTTGAGTGTGGCTCTTCCACAAAATACCACAGCCCGGGCGAGTATATTTTGAAGAAGTGGCGTTAGAAGAAGTTTAAGTTTAAAAAATTGGGCTCTCAAAAGAAATTTCAATCGTTGTGCTGTTGATATTTGGCTCTGTTGACTAATGAGTTTGCCGACCACTGTGCTAGCCCAAGCTAAGGTGAACGCCGAGGAACCCCACAGACCTTCCAGGGACTTACGTCTTAGGGCTTTAAAGGCACTGTGAGCCCCAGCGGAAGGCCACAGTTCCGAGACAAAGGGGTGAAGCTGACCTGAGAAGGGCACACAAGCCGAGTGCTGGGAGACGCTCGGAAGGGCTCTGTCCGGGGGAGGAATCAAGGCAGGCTTCCTGAGGGATGTGCGCCAGCCCAGGGTTCCGGGGTCCCCGTGTCTTTGGCAGCTGACCAGACAGGCCACTTGCTACCAGCGCGTGGTCCGAGCGCTCCCTGCAGGCCTGGGGACACCCCCAGAAGGCCTTCCTTCCCTGACCTCTCTTGGAGCCCCATGGGGGTCCCTGCTCAGACCTATCTTTCCTGCGAAGCCTCGGATCCGAGGCAGGAGGTGTGGACCTGACCTTCCTAAATCTTCACACGCCGTGGCCCCGCTGGCTGGGCAGCCGCAGAGCAGCTGCCTACTGATGGAAACACGCTGCCTGCCTTCCAACCTCCTCTCCGATGTGGCCAGTCTTTAATGTTTCCCGGCGTTTGTCTCGCCTCTCACTCTTGGAGGGAAGTGGGGAAGCCCTGGTGCGGGCGGGAGGCTGTGGGCCTATGGAAGTGTAGTTCCTTACCACAGCGTCCCAGCTACTGTCTGCATGAGACAAACGTGAATGCTAACAGAGGCCGCGGCTTGTCAAGGGCCCTCCCACGCCAGCCCAGGGCGAAGCTCCTCATGTCTCCTCGCTCAAGTCCCACGAGCAGCCCTCGGAGGGAGGCTGGAGCGCCACCGCCTTTCCAGGTGACGGGGCTGAGCCTTAGGGAGGACTTGCTCAAGGTCTCCCAGCGGGGAAATGGCAGAGCTGGGCTTAAAGCCAGGAGCCCCTGACTCCTCTGGGCCACAAGGGCCTCCGTAGCCCGGCCAGCAGGGCTGCTGGCACCCAGGTTTTCCAAGGGGGTCAATCCCTTTCCCAGGTACTTCCCACAACCCTGGGTCTTCAAGCCCCAGGATCCTCCCTCCTCCAGCCCTGCCAACCCCCTGCCTGTGGTCACACTCACCTCTCCTGGGTATGGCCTCTTTATGCTCTGAATGGGAAGGGACTGGGGCCGGGGGCCCGGGTAGGTCTGCTGGGGCATCCGCTGCCCATGTGTGCCAAAGGGGCTGATGCCGGGCGGCCGGGGCTGGTTCATGCCCATGGGAGGGCCGCTCATCCCGGAGGGTGTCATGCCAGCCGCCATGCTTGCAGGGTTCATGCTGCCCCCCATGGAGGCAGGCCCCCGTGGCCCGGGCTGGTTCATGAATTGGCTGTTATACGCCTGGGTGGGACCCATCTGGAAAGAGGAACAGACCTTCAACGGGAGAAGAAGAAAAAAAAAAAGAATAAAATGCCACATGCATTGAAAGTGCAGGGAGGGAAGGGTAGGGAGGTGGGGGGCTTGGGGTGGGGGGCACTTTCCTGTGTGGTTGCCACTGGTGACCAGGCCCCTAGGAGCAGCCAGCCTCCTGGGCTCACTGCTGCCCTCTGCAGACCGCACAGGAAAGATGCAGCCCGAGGGGTTAGGGGTGGGGCATGGTCACTCCAATGCACAGGCAGCATTTCCAGGGAGAGGCAGGCAGGAAATGGTAAGAGGGTGCAGGGGCGGGCAGGACGTGGGAGGATGGAGGCGGATGAGGATGGAGGCAGGAGCCCCTGTCCTGGAAGCCCTGGCCCCACCCTTGGTCCTTGGCCAATGGAGATACACCCTCCATCCAGATGAGGCCCAGTTCCTACCTCGGCCCACCAGCCCTGCTGTCCTCACCCCCATACCTGTCCTGCATGCCTGTGGGGGCTGCCCCCTCCTCAAACCCCACCCGGCCCTTCTGAAGGTCAGGAGGGCAGAGCTAGGACCTGGGCGGAATTCACAGATGCTGACTAGGAGAGCAGTGGCCCTCAGAGGCACCCAGGGGACAAGCTGGTGACAAGGCTGTGCTAGACACGGAGCCCCTCTTTGGGGAGTAGGGGCCCAGAGAGCAATATGGAACCTCTGCCCACATGCAGACACACACACTACACCCAACCAGACACATCCACACCCTAACACAATCTCCATGTGCTCCCACGAAAACCCAATGTACCCCGACACCATCAGCTCCATCTGCATACACAGCCCCACAGGCACCAACACCCCAACTCTGATACCCGGGGGCTCTGCCGGGCTGGCTGGGCGAGACTGGACCAGGACTAGAGGGGCCCTTACCGGTCCATATTGGTTTATATCCTTATTCTGCGTCTCCTGCAAGGCTGCCACAGTGGCAGTGGCTGTGGCTGTGGCCGTGGCTGCTGCTGCTGCCACTGCAGCTGCGGCGGCAGCGGCGGCCGGCTGACTGAAGTCAGCGGGCGGCCTGGTGTGCGGAGGGATGCCCATGCTTGCGGGGGCGTTAGGACCCCCGGGGTAACTGCGAGGGAGAGAAGGGAAGAGTTAGATATGGCCTGGGCTGGGAGGGAGAGGATGGGGCCGTTCCAGGCCCTCCTGCCCTCTGCTCACAGCGGGGAGGTGTCTAGACTCAGAGCCCAGAGGGGACAGGGGCCTCTTGCGGGTCAGCAGCCATTCATGCCGCTTGGCGACCACTGAGCTGCTGTGTTCCTGGAGCCCTGGCTCGACGTGGCTGATGCTCACTGTCATGTGCATTAAATCACTGCACCTGTCTGCCCTGCTCACCCCTGGAGGAGGATGTGCAATCTCAGAGAACGAACCCGAGCAACACACCCAGAGCCCTCCAGAGGTGGATGGGCTGGCGATGCAGCTTCAGGTGTGTATGGCACCTGCGTTTAACCACCGACTGCGCTGGTACCCGGCAGGGATGCGGTCAGCCCTGGGAGCTGGGGAGGGGTGAGGTCAAGAAGATGGTCTTGGACAGAGCAGGGCAGCAAGAGGAGAAATGGGGCACCTCCACCCCACCCATGTCCCCGGAGCACCTTCTGGGGGGTTCCTTGCCCTTCTCCCTTCCCGCGAACCGGGGACTCTCAGCCTCTGCACAGCTTGGCCTCTGTAAGCAGCAGGCAGGGCTGAGCTCCCAAGCCCCGTCTGTAGCTGCCCTCGAACTCCCCTGATCCAGCTTTCAGTGTCTTCCCACTTACACAGGTGTGAGGAGGAGGCACATTTTGAGGAATGGGGTCCTTCTATCCGCATGGGCCTGATAGCTGTCACTATGCCACCCAGCTGCTGTGGGCCAGGGATCAGTGGCCTGAGAATGAGGGACAACTATGTCCCTTCATCTGATGGGACGGCTGGGGGCAGAGGTGCCTGGGCTCGCCCGCCCTACAGGCCAGGAAGCATGGCACCGGGACTTAAATCGGACTCTTCTGCCTGGATGCGGGGCAGAGCAGGGTGCCCGGCGCTCTGAGGCTCACCTGGCCCCGAAGCCCCCGCTGCCAGGGTAGTTGGGCCGGCCATACATGCCCTGCTGGATGTAGGGCTGTGCGGGACCCGCCTTGGCCGAGAACTGCTGCTGCTGCCCAGCAAACTGGGGGGAGTTGAGGCCGGGGTTGCTGGTGGTCATGCCCGACGCCATGGGGTTGCCGCCTGGATTCATGGGGTTGTTGGCATTGGCCATAGGGTTCCCGAGGACCTGTGGGCAGAAAGGGTGGCTGTCACTCGAGCGAGTAACCCCAGGTGACATGGAGAGAACAAAGAAGAAACGGGAAAGGGCGGTGGAGAAAACGAAGCAGAGGGAGGGCAAGAGAGGAAAAGGAGACTAAAGGGACATCTATTGTGCCCAGAGGGCACGGTGATCAGAGGAGTTACCCAGCCAGAAGCCGGCAGCAGAGAAGACCTCAGCCAGAGGGGAAGCGAGGAGCTGGGCCTGCACCAGGCGGCAGGCGGGGAAGCAAAGGGGCCAGGATGCCCAGAGGGCAGCCACGCAGAGGCCCTGGTGGCTGCCATGTGACGGCAAAGAGAAGCCCAACTTGGCAGCGATGGAGGGCAGCAGAATCCTGGCTGAGGGGCCCCTGTGGCCCAAGACCCAGGTGATTCCCTCCAGGGCAGCACTAGCCCTGAGCCGGCCTCGCGGCCGTGGTAGGGAGGGTCGGAGGCGGGCGGGTAAGAGGAAGGAGTGGAGAAAAGAGGAAGGCACGAGAGTGGGAGGCAGGGTTCCCTAGGGATCTGTCAGAGTTTAGGCTTCACATTCTGCTGAAATCTAACCCAGGTCATCCAGGGTCAAAGACCCCAGACGCTGGAGCCCTGATGTCATTAACACCCAGGAAGTCCTTCTGTTTATCCAGCCCAGGAGCCACGGGCTAGGGAAGCGGCCCTGCTGTCCGTCTGTGAGATGAACGCTATTCCCCCAGAAAGGCCCCAGGATGGGGCCGTGCCCAGGGGCCAGATGCTGCCCTCCGGAGGCAGGTGTGAGCCCATCCTGGGTGGAGGCGTGCCCACGGCTGGGTGTGCCCTGGACGCTGGTCTTCCAGCTGGGCAGAGCAGAGCCTGGGATAGGAAGGAGGGCTGGCCTGTGACCCGAGGGATGGTCCCACCTGGAGGGGCGATGGGTGGGGGCAGGACAGGCTCTTACCTGGCTCTGGGATGTGTTGGTTACTCCCCACACCGTGGTGACCACAGAGAGGGAGCCGGGAGGCTGGTTGGTGTTCTGCTGCCAGGGGACAGGGTCATAGGGGAATGACCCATCACTGCAAAGGGAGACAGAGGGGTTCTCAGGGGCTGCGGACACTGACCAGGCCAGGGCGTGCCCACCACCCCGCCGTGCTCTGCGGCTCCCAGCCAAGCCTAGGCAGTTCTGCATCCCCAAGGCCTGGCACGGAGGCCGGTGCAGGACAGGTGTACCTCAGTGGTGACAGACTGCAAGGGTAACCACCTCCCCCGCCACCCCCCTCACTGAAGAGGGGCCCCCAGGCTGTCTGTGTCACCGGAGCCTGAGGTCCACAGGCCACACTATGGAGGAGGAAGAGAGAGACCGCAGGCTGACTCTAAGCGCCCCCTGCAGCCACGCTCGGACTCTAAGTGGCTGTCTAGAACCACCTCTCGCTCCCCCGCACCAGCTTCCCCTCGGAACTTCCCGGGCCCTTCTCAGAAAAGGTCAGAAGGCCCCAGGCTGAGTGCTGGCTCTCCCCCTTCTTCCCCAGCCCTCGTGGGGGGCTGCCCGCCCGCCCGCCCGGCCCGCGTGGCCGTTGGAAGGAGCGTCCTCTGTCACGTTCTTCCCACTCCAGACCACAGCTGTAGGCCACCTCTCCCACCCGCCTCTGTGCTCACCCGCCAGGCTAAGCGCTCCAGCCCCTAAGACTGGGCACAATCAGAGGTTTCCACTGCCCCATGTTACAGACACTGCGGAATGACTTACCCGGACCACACCCCGCACGCTTCCCGCCTTGGCTCCCCCCCGTCGGTCCCAGAACACACCCTGCCCCTGCTGTTCCCACGTCTTCCCAGGCACCTCGCTAGGCCCAGCAGGACCCACCTTGTTTGGTGACATCTCTCGAGGAACCCCCAAACACCAGAGGCCAGGACCTAACCTCAGGCCCTGCCCTACACACAGTAAGTGCTCAATAGTGGCTTCCTATTATTAGCGGCCGTGGTGCAGGCGGAGAGTGAGGCCCAGCTGACCCAGGGGAGAGAGGATCCGGGCACAACCCCAGAGAGAGGGCTGGCAGGGTCTCAGGTCCGGGGGTGCCAGGCTGGGCTGCCTCGTCCCTCAGTCACTCCTGCACTGACTCTCTGGCACCTTGCACACAAGACGTACGGCCCCGGGAAGGACATAAGGCAGAGCGCCCACAATTGGGGTCCCACCTTGGCCCACGGCATTCCGGAGGGAGTGAGGCCTGCAAGGCGGCACTGCGGGTACTGGGGGGAGCAGCTCTGGAGGAGGGTGGCGTGGCAGAGGGCATCGCATGCCTCTGTCTGGCTTGTGCCTTCATTGCAGGAAGTCAGCAGAAGACAGAGACCTTCCCTCACACTGGAGGCCAGGACTTCCAGGAGGGAGAGCTGTCCTGTGCCACAGGCATGGGGGGCTGCTGGGGGTCTTGCACCTGCTGCCAGGTGGAGCCCTTGGCAGTGTGGGTGGTCGGGTGGGCACCTGCAGGTGTTCAGGCTGAAGGGCAGGGCTGTGTCACCGTGTGCCCATGCTGGCTCTTCCCTTGCCTGGCCTGGGCTTCCCTCTGACCTCTGCTCACCAGTCATTCCCTGGCGGGCCTGTCCCGCCCTCCTGGTATGAGAGCAACCCCACTCCATCCCCTCTCCTCTTGCCCTGCCTCTTTTGGTAGCCTGGGTACAAGTCCTGGTCCTGACCCTGCCTGGCTCAGGGACCTGGTGCACGTTGCCGAGCCTGATGCATTCAGCATCCTCATCTGTGAAAAGTGGGCCTAAGAATGGCGCCCTCCCCCACCCCCACCCACTCAGTGTTTTCCAGATGCTGGTCACGGAACACGAGTGGGTCATGACATCAAACGGGTGCTGGGGGAAAAAGAGGGACCAAAACAAAGCCGTCAAGCGAGAGCACTCGGTAAGGCTGAATGTTGTCCTTGACCTTATGTCTTGATTTCATGGACAGTATAGATGCGCCCTGGGTCACGGTGTGATGTGCACATTCACTGTGGGTCAGGTAGGCTCGAACAACACGGGCCTTGGCAGTGCGCCCGAGGTGAGTCAGAGGAGAATGCAGACAGAGGCTCTCTGAGCTGGAAAGTGACCCAGACTGGCGTACTCATGACTCCCGGGGAAAACAGCGGGTCGAGAACTGGGGGAGAGGAGCTGCTCTCAGGGACCAGCCCTCCTGCCGGCTCCCTGCTGGCCAGACACCCACTGAAGGGGTCATCGGAGAGGGACCGTGGCCCAGAGGCACAGGCCAAAGGGGACAGACAGCTCACAGTACACCTGGGGGTGCTGACTGGGGACCCAGAGAACCCGGGCGGGAGGAGAAGCACAGCAAAGTGAGCAACGAGCCGGCTCCGCAGTGCGGCGGGGCCGGAAGAACCTCTGCTCTCCAGGCCGAGGTCCCTGGCCTTTCCGGCTGCCCGCTGGGAGGTACTGCCCTCCTCTGTCCATATCTGGCTGCCATTCAGAGGGAGGCCAGAGCGCCTGGGATCTGAGAACCCCACTCTTGGTAATCCTGCCCAACAACAAAGAGGAGAACCGCTGGACCCCCTCTCTCATGCGGGGCCCCCATCCTAGGTGTGGTTGGATGGAACTCAGGACCCCCAGCAACTGCCCAGAGCACGAGCCGGGTCTGTCCTCTCTCCCCCAGATCTCCTGCCCCACAAGCTCCACCCACCGGCAGGCTGCCGCCCGCTATGGCACCTGGCAGGTTGAGGAAGTAAAACCCCTGCGAGCCCCAGAGGCCAGCAGCTGCTGCCTCACCACCTCAGCGGGGAGGCCCCAGCTCACCAGGATCCTCCACAGGCCCACAAACAGCTCCGCTGCCTGCCTGCCGCTCCGTGGGTGGGCCTTGTGGGCGGAAACCGGCTCCTTCCTGTTTCGCCCCCTCTACCCCAAACTCGGTGAGAAGCAAACTTAGCCAATGTTCCCAAACTGGGCATTCCGCCGTCTGGCTGGTAGGCTCCCCCAGAGCCCAGGCGCACACCAGTGGGCAAGCATGTGTATGAGGGACACGTATGTGTGCATACGCACGAGCCCCGCTGGCAGGCTGCTGTGCACACCCGGGGGAGGAGACGGGCACACACAGGGGTGGTCTCGGGGACTCGCTCGCCTCCACTTGCACCTGCTGCCGAAGCAGAAGTGGCAGCCGCACCAACACGGCTGTGACTCATCTCCTGGGGAGACAGCTCCTGCTGTCACAGTGAAGACTCTCGCCCCCACAGGCGCGGCACTCAGCCCGGCCGCTGCCATTGCCCAGACCCAGACATCACCACTGGGGCTTGCCCAGGCCCTGTGCCCAAGGATCAAGGACAAGCCAGGCTCCTGGGCCCTACAGGATGAGAGGGGGCCCAGGGTGACAAAGATAAGACCTGTGTGTGTGTGTGTGTGTGTGTGTGTGGAGGGGTGTCCCAAGGCTCCTTTCCTCCCCTTGGCAAGTCCTATTTCACCAGCAGATATGCTCAGCCCCGGTCAGAGGTCCTTGGCATTATTCCGCTGCCCACTGGGCAGAGGAAGCCAGAGCCCCCAGGATCCGAGAACCACATGCTTAGTAATCCTGCCCTGCTCTGCACATCCTGGATCCAGCATGACCCAGCCTCAGGCCTGAGCTGCCCCCAGCCAGTCCTGCAGCCAGAACGGCCTCAAATCCTGTTCCTCCTGCAGAGGCACCTGTGCCAGGAGCCGCGTGCGATCTCAGCGGTGTTCTAACACACGGGGCAGCTCGCTGCTTTCCCACCTCTGCACCTCCGCTCAGCTGGATGCTTCGTCCCCACCCTGAAAAATGCCACTCATCCTCTTGAGGCTCCTCCTCCAAAGGCCACTTTCTTCAGGAAGCCCTGGCCATGTCCACTTTACTCCTCCTGCTTTTGGGGTCTGCATGAGCCCCCTGCCTAGGAGCCCGGGGTTCTAGGGCTCCCTGTTCCTGGCAAGATGCCTTCCCACCCGCACAGGATTGAGGAGCCCTTGCTAATCGAAGTGCCAGGGAGACTCAGCACCAACCGTGTTCATTCTCCGAGGGCGGCCGGGAATGAACGAAAGCGTCTGTGCATTAAGTCTGACTGCCGACCACCTACATGTGCTTGCGGCCAGAGGCACCTGCACCCAGGAAGTGGGCGGTCCTGCCCTCCAGAAAGAGGGACAGAGGCAGGTGAACAAAGCCACTACTCTCTCCGTGCCTCAGTGTCACCTGTAAAAGGGGGATGGTAACTGCCCTTCCCTCCAGAGGTTGTCATGGGGATTAAGCGAGCCCACATGTGTAAGGCAAAACGACTGACTCCAGCACATCTCGGCACCTAAAACCGTTGGCTGCGGTTATTGTTGCTCTTGTTATGATGTATTTAGTGGCTTCTACACACAGAGACAATGTGAAGTGACTTTCACTTAGAACTCGTTTAATTCCTTAAAGTGAGCTCAACGGAAGCAGCTCTTAGGGTCACTGGGTCCCAGAGCTCAAGGGCCAGGGCGCAGTGGGCCGCCCATCCCTCCCTCTAAGGGAGCTTAGGGCCCAGCAGGCAGAGCTGCCCCTACAGAGATGGCTACAATGCAAGGAGGCACGCGCTGCGAGGGTGACCGAGGAAGGGACAGCTGCGGGCTTCCCGGGACGCCATCTTGGGAAGCCACCGGCATGAAGGGACAGAGGATATGTAAAGTCTGGCCTCAAAGACACTGCAGAGAAAACCCAACTAGTGTCCCAGGAAAACAACACTTTCTACATCAAATCACTAGCTTTGGCCTGAACTCAGTGTACTGGCAAATATTCAAGGACTCTTGACTTAACATTTTTGGAGTTAACATTCAAATGGCACAGGGAGGCCTCGCAGGACAGTGCTTACCTATCTGGGCTAAGAACTTAACTTTTTGGGGAGTCCTGGCTTTGGTACTGGTGATTTCTATGATCTGGGGACATGTTACTTAAGTCAGCCTCAACTTTCCCATCTGTAAAGTGGGACTATCACTCTGCTAGGATGAAACATGCAAATACAGGTAAAGTTTAGCACAGTGCCTGGCAGACAGCCCCTGTTCAACTGTATTTACATTTTTCTTTCCCATTCGCCAGCCTGATGGCCCTGTAAGTACCCATATTCATTTAAAGATGATACAATGAAGGAGCTTGGAAGTTTTGCAAATATGCTATCCATGGGAAGAGGTGTTATCATTCCTGACTGTTGGACATATCTTCCAAACCTCTTAGTGTTCCTCCGTCTTCCATTTTCTATCTAGTGAACTCCTACCTATACTTCAAAGCCCAGCCTGGATACTTCCTTTTGTGACTCTCCTAAACAGAACCAAGGGAATTTTCCTCGGTTCCCGCAGCACATTTTTCATATGTGTTATAAAGAGCTCTTCACACTGCAGTTAGAGTGGATGGCTCATAGGTGTGTTTGCCAGCTCCATGGGCAGTGACTGGTGTTTGCTAAATGTGGGAAATGAGTCAAGCCCAGGAAGAGGGAGGGATGATTCCTGGTTCCTGGGTACCTCCCGTGGCAGTGTCTGCAGGCCTTCGAGGAGGGAAGAGGAGGGGGGCTGAGTTATTTCTTCCCCTGCACTTCTAACAGCCACTTTATTTGGGAGAAATAACGAATTCCGATTAAGGGCATTGTCAGACCCTAATGAATTTCCCCGATCCAGCTCCACTGGCCCCGTCTCTGTGCAAGGCTGTAGTGTTATCACTAACGAAACACAAGGCGGCGAGGAGCCAAAGCTCCCGCCCGCTTTAATTTAGGGGAACCATTAACAGCGCTCTCCATCATCACAATTACTGGGGCTTCTTTCCTCCCTGCGGTGAAGCTGAGAGGAACTGGTGCAGCTAACTGCATACTGGAGGGTCTTAAATTTTTTTCAATAGGAAGGAGGAAAGGAAAAGATCCTTGCATTTTGGCAACCTGGAACTGATGGAGCAGGATTTATGAGTCCTTCAATCTCCCTTTCACTTACTGTTTCTTTTAAAAAAATATATTTCTGGGGGCAAGAAGAAGGGTTAATTACAGATTGAACTTTTAGGTAGGTGTGCAAACAGTTAAAAATGAAAGTGGTGAAGGTGGTGTGATATGACCAAGGGAATAAGACCCCGTCTTTGTTAGCTGACCATGAATGACCACATTAGAGTCAGATGTCACCAGGCTGGGGTTGGGAGAATAACACCTAGTCCAATGGGCTCCCTGCGTGCAGGCCTGGTGACGAGCATGTAGGTCTTGTGCTGCTGCTTTTCCACTTCTACAGATGAGGAAACTGAGGCACAGAGAGGTTATGGAACTGCTCCAAAGTCACCCAGCTAGAAGATGGCAGAGCTGAACGTCAACGCCCGGCAGCCTGGCTCCTGGGCCTATGCCCCAACCTGCTGCAGAGGGGAGCACCAGCACCCTGCCCAGGTTCAGGGGAGCACCAGAGTCCTGCCCAGGTCCAGGGGAGCACCAGCACACTGCCCAGGTACAGGGGAGCACCAGCACACTGCCCAGGTCCAGGGGAGCACCAATGTCCTGCCCAGGTCCAAGGGAGCACCAGCACCCTGCCTAGGTCCAGGGGAGCACCAGCACACTGCCCAGGTTCAGGGGAGCACCAATGTCCTGCCCAGGTCCAGGGGAGCACCAGCACCCTGCCCAGGTCCAGGGGAGCACCAGCACCCTGCCCAGGTCCAGGGGAGCACCAGCACACTGCCCAGGTCCAGGGGAGCACCAGCACCCTGCCCAGGTTCAGGGGAGCACCAGCGCCCTGCCCAGGTTCAGGGGAGCACCAGCGCCCTGCCCAGGTCCAAGGGGAGCACCAGCACACTGCCCAGGTTCAGGGGAGCACCAGAGTCCTGCCCAGGTTCAGGGGAGCACCAGCGCCCTGCCCAGGTTCAGGGGAGCACCAGCACACTGCCCAGGTTCAGGGGAGCACCAGCGCCCTGCCCAGGTTCAGGGGAGCACCAGCGCCCTTCCCAGGTTCAGGGGAGCACCAATGCCCTGCCCAGGTTCAGGGGAGCACCAGCGCCCTGCCCAGGAGCCTCTCCTCTGGGGTCGCACACCCCTCACCCAGAAGAGGTGGCACCCTTCAGCCTCAGAGTCTTTCCCAGCAACTTCGGGCTTTGATTGTAATCAAATTAAGAGTGTAAACAAGATTTATTAGGCTTTTAATTACCTTTGCAGCACTGATTTGCATATGGACAATGTGTTAATCACAATTGGCTTTTTTAACCACTCATTAAAAATCTGGGAGCAAAAGACAGAAATGCTTGCTGGCGTCAAGTCGGGGTCCCAGTGCAGGGGCTGGGCGGGGCCTGCTGCCTGGTCGTGGCCGGAGCCCCTTCCTGCCCTGGGCTGGCCTCTCCAGGCTTCCCTCCTCCTGGGCAGGGCTCTGCACCTCCTACAGCTCCGTGGTCAGGACCAACAGGGAGTGAGTCCCAACGCTGCTTCCCAAACCTAAGCTCTACGCAAGCCTGTGGGCACAAGGTTCTTCCTGGCCGCCTTCACCTCAGGGCCTCGGGGCTGCCGTGACTTGACCTTTTCTGACACCTCAGGGTGCTGGCAGCACCATGGGCCTCGCCTGGAGACACTGGCCCCAACCACAGCCTGGTGCGGTGGCACCCCCCTCTCCCTCTGTGGCCTGTAATGGGCGTGACTGCATTACCTGAGCTACAGAAACCCAAGTCACAGAGTCCCCCCAAACAGCCTGGGGATCCAAGCTTCCCGGATTCCTCACCCTCTCCTGTCTGCTTGTCCTCAGAGCCCTCAAACAGGACCTGAATCTTCAAACAGCCAGGCACCTCCTAGCACCAAATCCCAAACATCCCGGCCCCCACGCTCACCCGGCCCACCGTCTCCTTATGAAAAGGCAAAAGGAGCTTGCTCCCTCCGCGTCACTCGGTACAGGTGTGGAGGAGGAGGGTCAGAACTGGCGCGGACTTCTCTGGGAAAGTCCAGTTCACCCTGAACAGCGAGGGTTTGGCCTGCGCAGGTGCACTGACGGGTTTTTCCACCGACCCGTGCAGTCCAAGCCGCGTGATGCAGGCTGTCCTCTGAGCAGCCTCCTGCCAGTCGGCCTGGCCACCTTCCTCCTCCTGAACCTCGAGGCCAAGCCTGCCTCCCACCCAAGCAGCCCCTGGCCCCGCCCGGGGGACACTGCCTGCTCACCTGTGCGACAGAGTGGGTTTCATGGAGCTCATGGAGTTGAGGGGGGGCTGCATGGGGAGTTTCCCGGGGGGGTCGCTCTGGCGGCTCTTCTGGTGTCGCAGCAGCAGCAGGCGGCCGAGCTCCTCGCACCAGGAGGACAGCAGGGCTGCAAGGACAGGGAGGACGATTAGTGTCACCTCGGCCACCACCGTGACGTGCCCGCCCCACCTCACTCTCCCAGTGTTAGCGACGCTCCCCACTTCTGTGTGACACCAGGAGAGGCTCTAGGCCTGCTCAGGAGGCCTCAGTGTTCCCACCTGTAAAGTGGGACTAACACCCCCTGAAAAGCTTGTGGCTGTAGGAGCAGCTCAGAGGGCCGGTTTCAATGGCAAGGAAGAGTCAAGACGGTGGAGGGGACGGCAGAGACGATGCCAAGGGGAGACCAGGGGGAGCCAAACAGCACCGCCAGCACCCCCAGGCGTCTCAGTGAAGCCCGCCCCCAGACTCTGGACAAGCAGCTGGACATGGCTTCTCCCCATGGGCGGAGCCCAAACCGCAAGGTTGAAACAAAGCCCAGAGCCTTCCCGGCGCCTGTGGACAAGCCCAGGAGTGCCTGCACCGTTCTCCCGGGAACCCCTCCGACCATGGGCTCCCCGGAGCAGTGTGCGCACAGCTTCGGTCACACCCCAGACTGGCCCTGTGCTGCTGGCCAAGGCTGGAGAAGACAGGACTCACAGGCCAGAGGGCTGCCCAGGGGTGGGGCCGGGGGGGGGGGGTGGTGGTGACTAAGCCAGGGTCTCCCAAGGGCACCAAAGGCAGGAACACATGGGAACCCTCCACATCCAGCCTTCGAGAGGCCCTGAAAACCAAGAGAAAAGCGGCTCGAATGAACAGGTAGGAAAGTGCCCATTTTCTCTCATCCTTCACTGTCCCAGTGTGGCCACCAGGGGCCAGAAGCACCCTCAAGGTCAGCATGTCTGGTCAGTCTTTCCAAAGTGCAAGAGGGAGCCGAGGTCTGGCGAGGGAGGGAGGAGTCAGGAGGGCTCGGCTGTCACCAGCTTGCTGTGTGACCTGAGGGAGCTCGCAGACCCTCTCTGGGCCTCAGCTTGCTTGCAGGGGAGAGGAGTGATGACTCTTGCCCTGATTTCCTCCCAGGGCTGTGGTGAGGAGCAGACGGGGGAACTGCTGAGACTGTGCAGAAGCCAATGGGGGGTGGGGGGGGGCGGGGAGAGAGGACCACACCCCGGCCATGCCCCACTCCTGCAGGAGCACTTCCCCAGACTGATCTGATAGCTCTGGAAATAGTCAACCAGGCCAGGTGGCCAGGGACCTTTGGAACCCAGGACTGCTTCAGCCACTTGGCTGGACACAGAGTCCACTCCCTCATTTCCAGGGTCTCCCATCCGAACGCTGTGCAACATGCTTCTGTGGCCTTTTCTCAAATCCGCCCCACATGATCCAGGATGTCAGCTATTATCCCCATTCTACAGATGAGACGACTGAGGCTCAGGCAGGCGAAGTCACTCGCCCACAGTAACCAGCAAGGGCCAGACACACAGCTGGTGCCCCTGCCCCAGTGATAGAGTCTAACATGGGACCAGAATGTGGGGAGGAGATGAAACCCTTCAGAAGGCAAACACCAAGCAGCATGGCCTCCAGCCCCTTGGACAGAATCGCAGGCCTCGGCTGAGTCCACCCTTTCCCATGTTCGGCCGGCACTGGGGAAAGACGCCCGGGGTGACTGGGCAGCTGCCGCTTCAAACCGCTCAGAACCTGAGTAGGGTCCCCCATCAGCAGGGCTGGGACCCATCTGAGACTCTGCCAGGCTCTGGCCCTGCCTGTGGCCCAGGCAAGCTCTATCAGGAGTGGGGAGAAAACGGGGCCCAGCATTTGGGGAGCAGCGGGTTCCTTCCTGCCCTCACTAGTGGGCAGGGTCCAGGAGGCGGCTTTAGCACCAGCAGAAGCACTCCGCCCATCCAGTCCGGCTGTGAGCTGCCAGGCGAGAGGTGCCCCCGCTCCCATGGGCGGGCTGGGGCCCAAGGTCAAGGGAAGGGCAGTGGTTCTTACAGGGAATGGGGCAGGAAGGTGAGGGGTCCCACCAGGGCCACTGGGCATATCTTCTCAGCTGTGTGGTGCACAAAGATGCCCGTGGGGGCCACAACCCAGCGTGCACCCCCTCCCAGTAGAGTACCTGTGTCCCCCCCAGGCCGGGTGCCAATGGGCTATGTCCTGCCCCTTCCTGGGGGCTCATCCAGCCACCACTGCTCAGGGAGGAGAGCGCCGGAGAGAAGCCCCCTCCCTGGCCTGTGTCTGCTCAGACACCGAGGCCAACGCCTCTAGAGCGGGTGCCCAGCACAGGTCTGCCGCAGCTGGGGGGAGGGGGGAGCAGCTATTCACAAACAGAAATGAATTTCTAGATTGCTCCATTCTTCTCCCAGGACCCTAGTTACTGCTTCTTTGTGTGGGGGGCACTGGGCATCTGGAAACTCATTTGCACGCCAAGCACGAGGCGCTGGATCACAGCGATGCAGGGACTGCTCAGCTGCCAGCACAAAGGACGGCACAGATGGTGCGCCGCTGCCCGCCCTGCCCTCCCGCCCCTCCCGGCCCTCGCTCCTCCTGGGGGCCACCGAGCCATGCAGGAGGCACTCAGAGCTTTCCTCCAACGACACAGGCCACCCTCCTGCTTGGTCAAGGACCGCCCTCATCTTCCTATCACTAATGGAGTGCTTTTCCTTACAGGGGATGAAATGAAGGGAGGCTGGTGGCGTGGCAGGGCTCAGGATGCTGTGACAGATGGGATGTGGGCATTAGGCAGCCAGTGCACAACACGAATGCCAGGGCAGCCACGTTCCTACAACTAAGAGGGACAGGATGGGGAGCGAGGAAGCACCACCCTCACCCCTCGGCCTGAGCACAGAGGCCGCCCCCCCACCCCCACCCCCCCACCCCTGGCAGACACACGGCGGGAGACGCATCAGGGCGGGGAGATGCGCGGCAGACGGACCCAGTGCATGCTGTCATCACGGCTTAAGCCAACACAGGCTGTTCTGAGGCAAATGCTGGTGAATGACAACGTGTGGGAATGTGCAGCCAGACAGGGAGTCTGGGCGCTGTCAGAACCAGCAGGACCGGCAGACAGAGGCAGGGAGAGATTACACACACACACACACACACAGACAGCCCAGTGGGTGGGGGTGTGTGTGTCCAGGGCTCCGGGAGGGTGTCTGCATGTGCCCCGGAGTACCGGGCATGAGGAGTCCGGGGATGGGGAGGGAGGTGGGAGGCCTGGTGTGGTGTACAGAGCACACCGGTCATGAGAATTTCAGGGAGACCCTAGCCGTGCAGGCAGGGTCAGGAGTCCCTCCTACTGCCCGGGGAGCCACCTTCCCTCGTCCTGTGAGCTCCACCACTGAGAACTACGTGAGCTCGGCCAACGTACCGAAGCTCTCTGGGCCTCAGTTTTTTGATCTGTTAAATGGGCATAACACGAATGCACGCTCCGTAGGATTACCCTGATGTCTGAACGACACTAACACGCACCAGGTGGCTAAAACAGTGTCTGGTGCGTAGGGAGCACAGTCCTCGAAAACGCTGCGTGCGGTCTGCGGAGGGCAGAGGGCACACGTGCGTGCGTATGCGCCGTTTCCCGCAGGCAGCGAGGTGCCCTGTGAATGCGAGGAAGCCACCCCAGGCCCCTCCAGAAGGTGTCAGAGAAGCCCTGAGGGACACCAGTGCCACAGCACCCCGGAGAGGAGGGGGGGGAGCACAGAGGGCAGGCCGTGGGGAGCAGGGCTAAGAGCCCAGGCTCTGAAGTCCCACAGACGGGACTTAGGTGTGTCCCGCCACTCAAGCCGCTTCACCACGTGGAGCTCCGATTTCCCCATCTGTGAAATGGGCTTCACAGAAGCTGCCCACCTCAGCGAGTAGACCTGAGCCGTAATGCCTGCTGTCAACCAACCGCAGGGGTCCCCGAGAAAGGGAGGGAGGGTGGGCAGAGACCACAGCCGCCCCAGCAAACAGCCCCTCAATCCAATAGCCACCACCGCACCACGTAACACCAGGAAAGCTGGGGAGGCACGGCCTCCGGAACGGATCTGCAAGACCTGATCCCAGCTCTGTCTCCGCCACCCACGTGGCACCTTCAGCAACTCATCTGACCGTCCTATGCCTCGGTTTCTCCATCTCTAACTCCACTCCCATCATAGTTGTGAGGAGGAGCCAAGTTACCAGGGAGAAGCGCAGGGGCGGCGCCAGGCAGCACAGTCAGCGCTACCCGCGGGCTGGTGACAACGCCATTCGTGTGACCGACCTTGGCTGGCGGATGAGTGACCACCAGGACAGACGGCGCCCTGGCATCTCTGTGCACGCTGACCACGTGGCAGAGCACAGAGACACGTGAACTGGGTAGGCGTGAGCTCTGCAAGTCACAGGTGGTGGGGGCCTCAGTGTGTGCGAGGCCCCGGGCAGGCGACTAGGAACCCCCGCAGCACTGTGAATGGGGTGGGCAGGGGCAGGCTCCTCAGGGTCCAGAACAGCCACAACCCAGGCCCGGGTATTTCATTTGGCACCATCTTGAGCCCTGGCCTTTAGCAGCCAAATTCCAGAAGGCCATGCCCATTGGGGAAGCAGGAGTCCCGAGGGGTCAGTGGAAGGGGAGGGGACTCCAGGGAGGTAGAAGACACGACGGCTGACCTGGGATGCTCCCACTGCCGACACATCTCTCTAGCCTTCGAGGAAACCCCAAGGGACACCGGGGTCCACCCCAGACCTGCCACGGACGTAAACAGCGACGGGCACCTGCCAGCAGCACGTGCCTCCCGGCAGATGCTGTGCCATGTGTGGTATGCACCAGAGGGACAAGAAACGGCGGGGTGTGGACCGGGGGTGGCGCACCTTCCATTCCTGGGCTCCGGGAGACGTGTCTAGGGACCCTGCACCAGAGGACGCCACGGCTAAGGCACCATGAGCTCCTCTGGGAGAGAAATGGAAGTGAACGCTGGGCCTGAGAGTCAGGGGGTGCAGGCCGCAGGTCTGAGGGAAGGCGCCCTGGGAGAGCCCCAAGATCTTCCTGGCCATCCCCCCTGCCCCCCCTTGCAGCCTGCACCCACTACCGTGTCCTTTAAGGACAAGAAACAACAACAACAAAGAGATGGAAGAGTGAGGGCGGGACTGCAGTGGAGCCCTGGGGAGTCTTAGCCCTGGCCGACCAGGTGTGCCCCCCTCGGGGACAGTGACCAGCCTTGCATTTGCCTCTGTATTTGCAGCTTCCGGCCGAGCAGCCGCCCAGGCTGGGCTGACCAGATGGACCAGGGCCAGGGCAACATTTCTCTGAGAGGCAGTGGATGGAGGAGCCTGGATGGAGGAGCCTGCATTCCCGGCGTGGGAATTGCTGGGGCTCCAGGTCGGGAGGTGGAGCTGCGTTTTCCGGAGCAGCTCTTAGCCAGCGGACAGGGAGCAGGTGGGGTGGAGGGGAGACCGAGGCTGGGGTCTGAAATCCAGAGCATCGAAGGGGCAGACAAGCTCGCTGGGTACGTGCGGGAGTCCCTCCCAGGCTGCACTCAGGCTTGGAGAGGGGCCAGAAAGCAGAGGCAGCCATCGTGGCCACAGGAAGAAAGGCAGCTCTCCCGTGAGGCGAGCAGGGGGAGGTGAGCTGGCCCGGGATGCTCTTTCCGGTCAGGCCTGGGCATCAGGAAGGGGTGGAGTGGCAGTGGGCCATCCAGGAGGAGGGCAGAGACCTGGACGGGGGGGCCAAACAGGAGGCTTATCAAAGGTGCCGCCGCCTGGGGACGCCTCGGGCAAATGAAACAAAAGCGTGTTGTATCAAAGAGCGCCCCAGCTGCTAACAGGCTGCTGCCGGACAGTGTGTGTGAGCGAGAGAGCGAGGGGCTCCCAAGACCCAGGATGGACAGGACTTGGGTGCCCAGGAGGCGACCTGCCAGGCGTGGCCCTCTCAAGCCGTGCCCTGGTGGAGCGGGGAGGAGAATGGGGCAGAGAGAGGTGGAAAGAGGTCCCGGGAGCATGCAACCGGGGTTCACTGCCAATGAAAAACACGAATGGCATCTTTTCAAATGCTTCCATACCATCCACTTAACTAAATCCATACAAATGGCAGCAGAGCATGGGGGTCCCATTCCCAGGGGGGGAGTCTGGCCTGACAGCTGGAGGGCCGCACTGGGGAGTCACGATGGAAGAACCAGGCATCCACGCTGGGTCCCCCCTCCCCCCCCGCCCCCCCGGCAGCCTCAGGTGCTGGTGCCGCGGCCACTGGATTCCCAGGAGCACCTCAGCCACCCCAGGTGACGCCCCTCCATTGCCCTCTCCTGCCCCACCCTCAGATCATCATGGCCTGCGTCTCCGCAGTCTGTCCCTTCGGCTCCTTTTCTGTCCCAGTCACCTTCCGCCGCCGTGTCTGTTCTCCCCTGAATTATGACAAGCGTGTCCTATCCTTTCTCTCGATCTCCAGACCGGCCTCCCAGCAACCCACACTGGGCAAGACAGCGAGAGGACCTCTCCGATCGCGTCCCCAGCGGCGGTACAGGTGGACAGTGGGGCTCAGTGGCCTCCTGGGGAAAGCTGTGGTGTTCTACAGCGAGAGCAGGAGCCCCGAGGGCCACGCTGGGATCCGAGGGGTTCAGTGCTGCCACCCCAGCACCCAGAGCGCTGTCTGGCACAGGCTATGCAAACACAGGACTACGGGACTGAAACGAATCACAGCTGGATAACCCAACAGGCAAAGGACGGGAGAGAGGGACAGGCACTGGGCACGCTGTGCCCGAGGCCCGGACTAGCAGGGTAATACCTGCGACCTGCCGCCGTGACCTTTAAACCTGCCAGCAGCTCCCCATCCCTCCAGGGCAGGGGCCTAGCCCCTGGGGCATTAGCCTGAGAGAAATTCCATCACGGAGGTGACAGAGGCTGGTGCTCCATCAGACAAAACCTACAACCACGTCAGGTGACCCTTGTCTTGTGACCGACCGGCAGAGCCATGGTGAGCCTCGCCAAATGGGGACTGGAAGGTAAGCAGCTGACAGAAACAACAAGTTCGTTTAACTTGGGAGGCCGGCTGCAGCCTGGGTTCCCTCTGCTCAGGGGCTGGCCCCGGTCTTCATGTTAATGGTGTCTGCCCACGCGGCCTTCCCACAGCATCGCACCAGCGCTCCCGGGGGACGCTGCTGCTTCTCTTCCTGCCTCCCCAGCCCAGGCCACACCTCCTACCCTCTGACCTTCCTCTTCCATCTCCCAAACACGCAGTCCTGGGACCACTGCCCAGGGAAGCGTGGGGGTCAGGAGGGTGGGAACTCCTGCCTGCACCTGGGGACCAGGGTTCCAGACTCCAGACCCATGCAGAGGAGAGGTGAGGCCCTGGAGGGAGGGCGAAGGGGGAGGACATGGGGTTGGCGATGACAAAGGCCTGGGAGAGTCTGTCTCAGCTGTAAAGTGAGGCGCAACAGGAGGACCCTCTGCCTTCAGGCCGGTGCGAGGAGCCCCACAATGAAGGGAAGGCCCGAGCTTTAAACCACGTGTGAGAAGTGGCTGGTTTCGTGCCCAAGAGTCTCAGCTGGAAACCTGGGAGCTACAGAATGCTGACTACCTGCTGCCTCCAGAAGGCAGAGTGGCCAAGCCCTGTGCACACTGTGCCTGAGACCCGGACTATCAGGGCCATTTGAACCCAGGCGGCTCAAATCCCAGCTCAACCACTTAGCAGCTGTGTGACCCTGGGTGCATTACTTAACCTTCCCGGACTCTGGTTTTCCCTTTTGTAAAATGGGGATAATAAACATTACCAGCTCCTAAATTGTCATGAGAATTAAACAAGCTAATACACATAATATGCTAGCACAATGCCTGACACAGAGGAAGGATTATATAAGAGGACGTTGTTCTTTTGTTGTTGATATTGAGCACATAACCCTTTAGGATCAAGATGCTTCTGTCTCCCATTTACTGTGCTGTTGCCCAAATAAAATACTGCTACTTAGCTGTCCTCTGTAGGCCCACCTCCGCTGGGCGCCCCCAGAAATGGAAAAAGAGCCCCTCCCTGCCATCTCTCTCGGGTCATCTCCTCCCAGGAGGAAACAGCACAGGATGCACATGACCAGAGGGGCGGGGCCGGGGCCGTGGCTGCTGGGCCTCAGGAAGCCAGGTGTCTGTCCCATCATGACCACTAACCCCGGGCTGTGTGGGCATGTCTGTGAAATGGAGTGGCGCTCCCCACCGTGGACAGTGAAGACCTAATGGGGTCAGGGGGACGCACAGACAGCCCTTTAGTTTTCCCTACAGCCTGGCGCCCTCTGCTTCATGGAGCCCACAACACGCAGTGAGGGGCAGGCCGAGGACTCTTCCTGTCTGTTTTAGGAAGCAGAAATGGCAGCCCAAGAGGGAGTGGTTCACCCACAATCACACTGCAGGACAGAGGTTCTGCTGCCGGCCCAGGGCGGTTCCCTTTCACCCCACAAATCTGTGATGTCACGTATCTGGGAGCAGGCACAACCCCCAAGACAACAGTTCTGTACTCCCGCCCACCTTCCCACGATCAGGCATTGTCCCAGCTTCTTGTCCCAGTTTGCTACCAACTTCCTGTGGGGCCTCGGGCAACTTTCTCTCTCTGGGCCGGATGTGAAAGACGAGGTGCTGGGCTCTCTCTGACGTCAGATGGCCCGGGACTCAGCCCTGGCCTCACAGTGGGGCCACATCTCTCGGAGCTGAGGTCAGCCTCGACCCCTTCTCAATCCTGCAGGTGCTGTGGGATGAGCTGCCCATCCTCACACCTGGACTGGACACTCGCCCCAACCAGGTGTGGGCTGTGGATGGGAGGGGCTCCAGAGAGCTCACCATGCCCAGGAGCTCGGTTTACTGAGGCCGAGGGCCCAGAATGGGGATTATCTCCTGAGGCCTGACGGCTGGTGTGTGCAGGACCCAGGGGTGACGGGAGCTGGGAGGGGAGGACGCTGAGGGAGGAGGATGCCCCCTGGTTAGAGGAGATGTCTTTTCTGGAAGGTTGTAGGTTGGACTCTGGGGACCTGGACAGCTGACCCTTGGGACATAAAACCAGAGAGGTTTTCCTTGGGGAAATCCTGCTCTCCTGCAAAACGGCCGTATCACAGCACCCAGCAGCACGCTGTCCTGAGTTTCAGCTACTTCTGGTTTTTCTAGATCATTCCCACACTCTGCTGCCTGCTCTGCCATCTCCCATCACTGTGTGGGCAAGAAGGTCAAAACAACCCTGCCCCTGCCGAAACTGGTTTGGCTCAGTGGACAGAGCGTCGGCCTGCGGACTGAAAGGTCCCAGGTTCGATTCCAGTCAAGGGCATATACCTTGGTTGCGGGCACATACCCAGTAGGGTATGTGCAGGAGGCAGCTGATCGATGTTTCTCTCTCATTGATGTTTCTAGCTCTCTATCCCTCTCCTTTCCTCTCTGTAACAAATCAATAAAAATATATTTCAAAAACAACAACAAAAAAACAACCCTGCCCCTCTTCTGCCTGACCGCCTGGCTGCCCCGCACACAGGGAGACCGACCAGGTGATGGTGTGGCCGGCCCAGGATGCATCTGGAGGCTCATGACACCCCCCCCCCCCCGCCCACCCCACTGGGCCCTACCTGCTTCCCAGTGGTTGGCAGGTCCTGAGGTCCAGCCCAGCCCGAGGGACTCAGCCATTCCCTCCCTCCAGGAACACTGGTCCGTTCCCACCCCCTCCCCCCAAGGGATGCCCGGGTTGGCAGGAGCTGGGAGTCTCAAGGCGTGTGAACTCACCCTGGGAACTGAACTCTGGGGACCTCAGAGCTGGCAGGGCTGATTCCCAAACCGGTTTGGCTGTCCATCCCTCACCCAGGGGAGGCTGGGCCTGCTGAGCAGGCGACGCAGACTCAGAGAAGTCAGCCAGGCTGAGCCTGTCCGGGCTGAGGCTTTAGGAAAATCCCAGCCTGGAAAACTCCCTGCCTACCTCCCACCATCTGAACCTTCCTGTATAACGCAGGTACAACGAAAAAACACCCCAAAGCAGCTCAAGGTGAGCAGTTTCGTCAGAAAGAGAATGCTACCCCCCTCCTGTAGGTGCGCCTCCGTCCTCCAGCCTGAGGGGGGGGCTCGGGCAGGGGCGTCGGTCAGCATTGCTGTCCGGGGAGACCAGCTGGCAGGAAGCTGCCACTGAGCACTGTGTCCCCTCGAGGGGGCTGGGTCACACACCCCTGGCCCCTGGACTCTCATAAGCCACCAGGGGGTGGGGGTATCACAGGCCCCATTTTAGACATGAGGGGTGACACAGAGAAGAGGGTAACCTGGCTCAGCAGGCCAGGACCGAGGCAGGTTTGCCTCCTCTTAGCCTGAGACATTTGCAGGCAGCAGGGCAAGGGTGGGATCTAGACCACCTCCGCTGAGAACTATACAGCACTAATAGCAAAGCAAGTGTGGAGAGGGGCTGGGGCCCGGATCCACCCCACAAGAGATGGAGGCCAGGAGACCTCTGTGTGCCTACCCCCCACATTCTGAGAGGACATGGGTTCCAACAGGACAAGTCCCTTTGGCTACCCCAGGACTGACCAGACTACCCATAGGGGGCGGGAGTGGTGGTGCTGAGAGTCACCAGTCTCCCCACTTCCAACTCATTCCGCGGCAGCACCTGAGCAGAATGGAGGAGGCCAGAGGCCCAGCGCAGCAAGGATGCTCTCCCTAGACCAAGACATGCTCCCAGTGTGTCTGCAAGACAAGACTCGAGCCACACCTGCCCGGCCTCTGCAGCCTGGAGCCATGCCCCTCATTCCAGCAGGCGCTGCCTGGAGAACCTACTTCCTATTCTGTACGCGCAGTTTCTCCCGGGGGCTAAACACCACTGCCCATACTTGCTCCCAGGGAGCCAGGGGGGTAAGGAGGGGTTGCGGGAATCCGCTTCTTCCCCGGGTAATTGACTCCTCTACAGCTTCCCAGCTGGGTGCCTGCAGTTTGGCGGTGTCCTCCTGCTGCCAGCATAAGGAGAGATCGGAGTGAGGCCGGTTCCTTCCCAAGGTCACCGAGACCCGGAGTCTAAACACCACGGCCTTCATGTGTGCTGGGAGGCCTTGCTGTGCACTATCTCCATCCTCTCTGGCCCCTGTGTCAACCCCACGACTGTCAAATGGCAGTTGCCTTCCCCGCCCCCCCGCCCCCGCACCTCTCCGGCCTGCGACTGAAGCAGCACAGAGGCCGTCCTGGGTCCCGGACCCGAGACTACCCAGGCACCTTTGTTTCTGTAGAGGAGCTGCCTGAGAAACCTTTCCGCCCTGAACAGTGACTGAGGGTGTGTGCTGCAGGGACAGGGCGGGAGAGCGGGTGGGGCGGGCATCACTTTGTCAGGTGACCCTTGACTACTGAGAGTTGGGTTCAGGTCACTGCTCTCTGAGAAAGCTGATTCAGGAAAACCTGCTGCCGAGACCCCTAGCTCTCCTGCCTCCCACCATTTGCACCTACCCTCCTCCTCCTTCCCCTGGCTGAGCGACCTGGTTATCTCGAGTCCTAGGTTCCTGGTGCAAGAGACGCTGTGAGTGCTCCTCCTCCCCGCTGCAGGCCTGTGAGCTGAGGCCCGAGCCAGCCAGCTGCCTCAGAGGCAGAGGGACCCTCCGGCTGCAGTCACTCTGCACACAGGCAGGTGTTTCAGCTCAGGGACACGGGACCCAGCCCCACGGGCGTTCAGTGGCAGATTCAGATGCTCCTTCTTGACCCTGCACTGTGGGTTCTCTACCCCAAACCACGCGGCAGGGTTTCCCCTCTCGTCCACCTATCCAGCAAGAGCAGTGCTTGTACATTTCACGTTTCCAAACACTGGCTTCCTAGTCGGTCACACCACTCCTTTTCCAAGAAACCCCGAGTGCGAGTGTGGGAAGGAGCCCTGGAACCCACCCGTGCCCAGCGGGGTTGGCAGTGGAAGTCCCAGCTGCCCGGAACACCAGACTGGCCTTCGCTCATCCCTCAGGGCTCTCCTCAACGGCAGGGGCACCTGTGCGTTTTCCAGACTACTTGTCCTTCTTTATTTTATTTAACGTGTTTCCTTATTTTACTTGTCATTCCATAGTATGCCATCTACTTGTTTTAGCTATGAAAAGGTGGACACCATGCCAAGAAAACCTGACAGAGAGACTGAATTTATAGAACACGGGGCGGGGGGGTGGGGTGCGGGGTGCGGGTTGCGGGGGGGGGGAGGGAGTGCGGGTGCAGGGGGGTGGGTGGGGAATGGGGCAGGAAACGAGAGCAGAGCGTTCCCTCAGCAGAAGCTCCCGTACGCGATGAGATGATTCTCTGTGAGGTTTCTTTAAATATCTAGCTGCCGTGTTGCAACGAAATAAGAATCATTTATAAGGGTTCCATTTACATCTAGCGCTTCCTGGCTGCACCTGTTCCTCAGGGTGTAGCACACCTGGGTGATGTCTGGGTGAATGTATGTCCTGGAAGGTGAGGTCCCAGGGCAGGAGTGAACCACAGAGGTCTCGCCCAGGGGTTCCCAATTTTACCTCCGCATCAGAATGATCTGGAAGCTTGTTAAAATACAGCCTGCTGTGCCTCACACCCAGTGTGGTGTCTGATTCAGTGGGTCTGGAGTGGAGCCTAAGACTTTACATTTCTAACCAGTTCCCAGGTGATGCTGGTGCTGCTGGTCCGGGGGACCCCGCTTTGAGAAGCACTGGTCTAGAATGGTGGGTGAGCTCCGTGGTCGTTTGCTGCATGAACAAGGGGTGGGGTGGGGGAGAGGAAGGAACCATTCTTCCCTTGCCCCTTCTGAGTTCAGAATGCACACAAGCTCTCGGACCAGGAGAGCTGAGTGCTTGGCAGATGGTCTCCGACATCGCTGCTCACCTCCCTGATCTCCGCATTCAAGGCCCTGGGGTTCTGACCTGGACTCTTCCTGGTTTTGGTACAAAAGAAAGAACTCGGGGCGGGGAGTCAGAAGAGGGTGCGCCTGGCTGTCATCTACTGGCTGTGAACTGTGTGGTCTTGGGCAAGAGCCTGGCAGGTGTGTGCACCTATGTCTTCACCTGATGGAAACCCCTCTCACCGAGCTGCTCGCAAGGTGCAGAGGGGCCATCCTGATAGTGGCTGTTACCGATGGAGAGCTTGCTTCAGGCCAGGCTCTGTTCTGAGCACGTCACATGCATCGGCTCATCCAAGACTCTCTCCTCTGAGGTCACTAGTCTTGTCTCCCCATGGACGTTCTCAGCCCCACCACTTGCCAGTGTCAGCTGTGAGGCCCGCACCCTCCCTCCGGGCCCGCCTCCGGGTGCTGAAGGGCGGCGCTAGGCCCCACAGACTCACTCAGCACGCTCACTCAGCACGCTGAGGCTCCCAGGAAGCAGCCCGGGGCAGCTGTCATCACAGGCGGGGGACAGACAGCAGCCTGGGCCATCTGCAGTTCAGGCTAGCACCCCATTTCTCCTGCAGAGCGGCTGGGGGAGGGAGCACCATTTGTTTAGGTCTCTGCAGTGTTTAATCACCACCCAGCTCTCCCACCCTCTCCCACCTCCAGCGCCTGCTCTGTCCCTGCAGGAAACACTCTGTGCCTTCTGCCTCTGATGGAGGCAGTGAAAAATGAACACAGCACCCGGAGAGAAGGCAACACCAGGAGGGGAGGGGGGGGCCGGCCGGCCCAGCCCAGCAAGCACCAGCTGGGCAACCTGGGTCCTGACACAACTGACCACCTGGCAGGGCCCCAGAGCAAATCTGACTGCCTCCGAGGGAGCAGGAACACAGAGCCTGGGCCTTCCTGGGCCCTTGGAGAATCTGCGGCCCGGAACCCATTCTCTGCCTCTGCCCCGAAGAGAGACAGGCATGTGCGGGACATGCCCTGAGGGGCCGCTGCAGGCCAGGCAGGAACGCCCCACATGCCTCCTCTCCTGAGTTTCTTTTCCTGACACCCCCCTGGAGTGGGGATCACCACCCCCACCTCCCAGGAGGGAGCTGGTGCTCAGAGAGGGACAGCAGCCACAACAACAGGGCAAGTGGGCACTATGTATTTTACTTAATAAAAGTACCTTTTATTTGCATAAGTAACACATAAATCCATTCTCCTCAGGAAGCTAACATTTCAGATAGACTCCAGAAGAGGGAGTAGGCCCACTTTCCCCATTACACCTGATGGTTCCACCTCCCTGTGCCTTGCGTCCCCCTCCCTTCACTTTTGAATGTTATTTTGAAGACGTTACGTGTGAGTGTGACTAAAAATACACAGAAGTAGAAAAAGGGTGTGCACTGAAAACAGTCTCCCCATCCCAGTCTCGCTGCGGTTCCTCTCACCAGGGAACCACGCCAGCAGCTCTGTGCTTCCATCCAGAGCTATTCTGTCGTTTACATGCAGCACGGCCTTCCCAAAGCCGGCCTGCAAGGTCCCGGCCCTGGATACCCATGCGGTTCACCCCTCGCGGCGCGTCCTTACTCTTTACTGGCGAGGGCTTCCCTGACCTTTCCAGCTTATACACGGCAACACCTCCCCCTGCGCCAGCTCCCTCCCCGGCGCTCCCCTGCTAATCCTCCTCCAGAGCACTGGGCACCTTCTACTTCCTCTCGTATTTACTACACGACAGCCCACTCCCTGCACCGGGAGAGCTTTTGCTCCAGTGCAGGGTTTCCACATGCTGTGGTCACTGCCACGTCCTCGGGGCCTGGAGCAGTGCCTGAAACAGGGGCAACAGTCAACACGAATGGATGGCTGAGCATGGGCTTGGCACGGACGGGCAGACCCCACCCTGACACAAAGGTGGCGTGTCATACATGCTGTTCTCAGCCTCCTGTTTGAGAACACCTGTTTCTCCTCGCCTCTCCAAGGACCCAGCCTGGTGTGAGGCACACAGCACATGCTCAGAATGACTGGCTGAGGACCTGACCCCTACCTCACACCACAGACCAAAATACACTGAGTGGCCAGATTATTATGATCTCTGAACACATAATAATCTAGCCACTCAGTGTACATCCTATGTAATAAAAGGCTAATATGCAAATTGTCCCCTCGACCAGGAGTTCGACCAGCAGGCAGGCCAGCCAACCGCCCATGTCCCCTCCCCCTGGCCAGGCTGGCCGGATCCCACCCATGCACAAATTCATGCACCGGGCCTCTAATACACACACACACACACACACACACACACACACACACACACACACACACTGAGTGGCCAGATTATTATGCGTTCAGAGATCATAATAATCTGGCCACTCAGTGTAAATAAATAAATAAATAAACAAACAAATAAAAGGCAATACAATACATTGTCTAGAAGATGATATAGGAAATTATTTCCATGACCTTGGGATTGGGGAAAATTCTCAAAGGAGTCACAACAAGCACTAATCAGGAAAAGATGACAAATTTTCCAACATTAAAGCCAACAACTTCTGGCCTATCAAAATACTCCATTAAGAGAATGAAAAGGCTAGCCCAGAGAGACGGAAGCCACGGTGAGGCCCAGGTCCAGGGCTCTAGGGAGTCAGGCTCCTAAGGATGGTCTGCAGCCACCTAGGAAGGCTGCTCAAAAGAGGGGGAGGTTGACTCCATCTCACTCGTCCCCCAGCTCTTGCCTCTTCCGCCTCCTCCCTGAGAAATCAGAGGCTTAAGACAGACAGGAGCCCCAGCCCCCTTCCTGCCCCACGCAGGGACAACCAAGCAAGAAAAAGCAAATCCAAGAGCCCAGGAGCCTGGTGGCCTCGGGAAGTTTGGCTTGACAGGGCAAGAGCAGTTAACAAAGCTCACACCATCCATCACGGGGCCCAGCCATTTAGATGCTGGACATTTGATTAAACTAATATGGGTGGCGGGGGCGAGGCATGGCTGGGCGCTTCCTACCCTCGCCTACAAATTAGACCGTCTCACCCAATCCGATTACCTTGACTGCCACATTTATCTCAGGCACGGGCCATCCATCACTCCCCACAGCTGGCCCCGTGCCTCCTCCTGCAGGAGGGGAGTGGAGCGCCCTCGGTTTCAGCAGGCGGGGCTCGCTCAGCCGCTCCTCCCTTCCTCTGTTCCACAAGTGAGGCCCCTTATCCTCAACCGCACACCCGTGAAACGGGACAACGGGGCAGCGCTGTCCAACAGAGCTCTGCAGGATGGAAACCTCCTGTCTGTGCTGTTCAGACCGGGAGCCACCAGCCCGTGTGACTGGGGAGCACTTGAAAAGAGCAGTGGACGGTGTGTGCGGCTAGTGTGGCTGAGGAGCTGAGTTTTACATTTTATTTAACTTGACTTCGTTATATTTAAGTGTAAACGGCCACGTGGGGCTCTGGCTCCGCCATCAGACACGGAGGATACAGGGGTCGCTGCCTTTCTGGGGTTGTAGTGGAGGGTCAACGAGGCAGCTTACACTGCCCCGTGCAAACCCTGCACGTGACAAATGCTCTCCAGAGGCTGGGCCCGCTCGCCCGGAAGGGAGGGCTGCCCTCTGAGGCCGAGGAGAACAGCAGCCACTCTCTGAAAACCCTGAACTGACAACGTGGGCACCTTTGCCGTCTCACAGTCCAGCAGGTCAGCGGGCTCCGTTCTAAGGAAAAGCACTGAGGCGCCTGGGTAAAGATGGCACAAACCATGCAGTGGCAGAGACAGGACTCACGTCTTTGTGGCTCTGCCTTCCCACTGGACCCCTGGCGACCTAGGAGACACACAGCAGGAGCAAGGTCCAGGGTGGGGCAAGTGAGGCAGGTCTGCTGGGCAGGAGGGGGGTGGCAGCCTCTCCCTGGCACTACATCGGTCAGCTTCTCTAGACTGGTGTCCTCCTCTCAATGCCAGTGCCGAGGAGGGGGGTGCCAGGCACAGGGGTACCCCAGTGTCGCCTCCAGGCCAGGCCCTGCCCAGCATGCCCCAGCCCGCCAGGCCAAGCCCAGGGCAGCACTGAGGCCCCTCCCAGCACAGGGCAGAGCCAGAGTAACCCACAGAATTTTTGGTTCTAAATATACAAACTCTAGATGGGCCGGGCCTGAGGCTTTAGCAGTGACCAGGGCAATCAGGGAGCCTCAGGGGCACTGGGACCAGTGAGAGCTCAGGACCACCAGGCTTCCTCCTGCTTTACAGGATGCCAGTGAGCACGGGCGCGGCTAGAAGGCTGGCGGACGGGGGTCCAAACCAGCTTCTGGGCCAGGAATGAACCTGAGGGCTCTGGGCAAGCCGGGTCCCCTCCCAGGGCTGCGGTGGGATGAGAGGTGCAAATGAATGTGTGAACAGACGCAGCACCCCACAGCGCCTGTTCAAATGATTGGTATTGCCGGAGGTCTCAGGGCAGGCCCAAGGTCAGGGGAGACGACCCCCACCCGGCCCCGGCCCCAGCCCCAGCCCAGCCTGCGTCCTGCGGGCCTGGGAAGGCTGGTGAGGGTGGCACTCCAGCAGGGGCCTGAGACTTCATTCCTCAAGGATCGACTGTGTGACCTGCCATGAGCTGCGTCACCCTTGGGGTCTCCTTTATGAAAAACAAGCATAAAATCATAAGCATGTGCGAACCCTTCAGCGAGGATCAGATGAGACATGCAAAAGCTCTTAGAACCTAGATGTGAACAAATCTGCTAGAATCTGAGCGTGCCAGTGGGCAGGCTTCCCAGTAACTTCAGAGTGGCCTGACCTGCAGAGAAATAGGCTCCCCAAGCGGAGACAAGCGCCCCGCAGAAACAGCAGGCGATTAGGAGTCCGGTCTCCCGACACTTGAGAGATGCCCCACTGGCAGCGACTTCCCACAGGACCAGAGCCGGGAAGAGGCAGGCCGGTCACCGGCAGCGTGCCTGGTGAGCCCCCTCGGAACCTGCTTGCTGTAGCCGTGGCTGGCAAGCTCCCAGGAGTGGGCTGACCTGGCCCATGGGGCTGGGCACTGTGGCCTGCAGCTGGTGCAGCTGCAGGAGGAGTAGGCTGCCCTGGGTGGAATGTAGGAGGTTCCTGGCAGGAAATCACCACCAGGCTGGGAGATGGGGGAGGGAAGGCAGCAGGGTGCGAGCCAGACAGAAGAGCCTTCCGGGACAAGGTGCCTGGCCGGCCGAGCCAGAGGTGAGATGGGATTTGGGGAGAGTATACGGGGGAGCTGAGGAGGCCTCCCTGGGACACCTCCCCCCAGATGCACCCTTCTCCGCCACCTCAGTTGAAGGTATGCTTAGCCACTCACACATAAGTATAAATGAGTTCATAACAAACTGTGCCAAGACGTGCAAGTAACTGAAGGGAAAAGAATGGGGTGGGGAAGACGGCAGGCACTCTCCCTAGCCAGCCGCTTCCTCAAAGGCAAGACTCCGAGATCTCCCCGATGGAGACCCCGCTGCTGGGATCACCAGCGTTCCCTCACCCCTCCCCAAAATGCCAACACTCTTTTGTTGCCACTTAAACCAATTTGGGGGTAATTCTGCAGGCAATTGTCTTCCGATTTACAATGCGGCTCAGTGATTGCATCGAGGCTGATGGTTCAGGCTGTAATTGTATGGTAATCACTTCTGTTTATGATCGATGCGGAAATCACTATTGTTTTCCAGCAGGCTTGTTAAATCAAAAAAGTGCAGGGGTGGGGAGGGAGGGTTTATTTTTGAGAGTTGGAGCCCTGAGAAAATGAAATTAAGTAGAGCAATCCAATGGGGGGGCAGGGGGGAGTGGTGGTGGCGGTGGCTCTGACGGTAAAGGCACTCTCATTGGCTCAGAACTGAGACAGAGGCAGGGACACAGACAGTGAGAGCGACACGGAAGGTCCAGGTGGAGAGGCAGAGACACAGGGAGGCAGGCAGGAATGGCCAGGCTTGGGACAGAGATGGTCAGATCCACACAGGATGCCCAGACGGACCCCACTGCTCACAATGCAGAGACGCCAAGAGAGATACTAGGAGATCCCTCTTACACACACCCACACTGGACCACACCTGCCCTCGCCACTCCCGGAGAGGTGGGGACAACCAGGTGCCAGGTGGCAGGCCAGATACTACCTGCCCGTCAAGGCTGGAGTGCCCTACCTGCCCCATCTGGGATCTGCTTGCCTCTCCTTGCCCTTACCCCAAGACCGCCTGAAAACAGGGTGGCAGATGGCACCTGGGGGCTCAGGTGGCAGGAGCAGGGCAGTGCTGTGAGCTGCTGCTGCTGTGGGGAATGGAGAGCTGCCCACCTGGCGGGCAGAAACCCGAACCTCCCAGAGGCTGCAGGGAACAGGCTTGGGCTGGGTGAGGGGCAACGGCTCCCAGGGCAGTCATGGGCACACTCCATGGCACCACAGGACTAAGCCGGTCCAGGCTGGAGGCCAAGGCCCCGCAGGGAGTGAGTAGGCACCAGCTGTTATGTGCAGCTCAGACAAACCTCTCGGTTGCAGGCTGAGCTTGGCTACAAGGCATATG
This sequence comes from Cnephaeus nilssonii, assembly GCF_951640355.1. Lineage (NCBI taxonomy): Eukaryota > Metazoa > Chordata > Mammalia > Chiroptera > Vespertilionidae > Cnephaeus > Cnephaeus nilssonii. The sequence continues at coordinate 13,226,496 of NC_137087.1, forward strand.
CTTTTTTCAACTACACACCCTTCTTCCCCAGCAAAAGTGCATGGAGACCATGCAAGCAAGCACCGAAAATCACAACTATGGCGAACAATACCAGGTTCAACGCCGTTCACCTCTGCTAGCTCTCCTTGTGTTGCTGCCCCTCTCTGTCTAAATGGCCCTCCAGGTTCCACGGTTCTGCCGCCTCTCCATGGAGGCCCTTCCTCACCCAGCTGGACCTTTCTCTCCCGGGCCCAGGGCACCGAATGTCAGGCTGACTGGCGATGCAGGACTTTGGCGGCCCACAGGCCTGGCTCAGGGCCTTCGCAGCTTGCTTCAACAGTAACGGGGACTGGCAGGCCATCCCTCAGCACGGTGACCTCCCAATGGCTAGAGCGAGAGCAGCATCAGAGCCTTCCCCACAGTGTTAGCCTTAGCACGGAAGTCCCCCACCTGATGACGTGGCCTCCCTCCAACCCAGGGCACCCCGACTCTGCTGCTGTGCCCGCATGTCGTCTCAAAGACAGGCAGGGCCCGGGATGGTGGGCAGTGAGCCCGGCCCTCCTTGAATAAAGGAGGGGACCGTCCCTCTCCTGTAGGCCCTCCTGGGCCTGGGCTCAGGCCGCGCTTGCCCTGGCCAGGCCCTCCAACAGGCCACCCCCCGCCAGGCTGGCCCCTGAACTGAGGTGCCCCAGCTGCCTAACTGGGGTTCCGCAGGGCATTCCAGGCAGCCGTGGAAAACCTCGGAGGGGGAACAATCACTCCTAATTCTACTTCCAGGACTCAGCCTAAGAAAACAGATGACTCTCCCCGGGGAATCGGCTTCTGGAGTGTGTGCACAAACAAGAGATGGTCTTCCACAGTCACAACAAGGCTGGCCACCGGGAGGGTTTACCTTGCACTGGGGTTGCCTCAACAGAGAGGGACACGCCGGGGTGGAGAGCACATGTGTGCGTGTGTTTGTGTGCGTGGCCTGGGTGACCACACAGGGCATGTGGGATCTTTTTTGGGGTCACAGTCTCAACCTTGCTCTGCTCAGGGATCCCTAACCACACCTCAGATCCTGCGGTCTGAACACCACGCTGGCTCAGGGCTGGCTCAGGCCTGTCGGGGAGGCAGGCGGAGGTCTCCTGGTGGGCACTAAAGACACACACTCTGAAGGTGAAGGCCAGAGTGGGAGCGTGAACTTCACCCTGACATTCCCACCCCCGCCCGCAGTTTCCCTCTGCTCAGTGTTGATAATGACAGCAGCTCCCCTCTCAGGAGGCTGAAGAGCTCTAGAAACATCGCTATTTTTACTTCCTGCTCCAACTTGTAACCCTGACTCCTGCTGACTGAGCACCCCGAAGTCTGGTCCCGGGGTGAGCAGTTTAGGGGCAGGCCCCTGGCCAGGGTGTTTGCCCTCCCTGCACCCTTCTCCTCGCTGTGCCTAGGAAACAAGGCTGTGAGGGCTCAGAGGCCCAGCCTACCCCAGGTCCTTTAATCCTGGTGCTAAGTAGGATAGGAATCAACAACCCCACTTTTCAGATGGGGCAAGTCGGGGCCCTGAGAGGCGAGGGGTGGAACGCGCAGGCAGCCCTCTGACTCTGCAGGGCTCTCTACAGCAACAGTCCAAGAGTCTGTGCCTGCAGGGCGCTCTGAGAACAGTCACAGAATTCTTCTGCCATCCCCGACAGGCAGAGAGGAAGCTGTGGCCAGCGAGGGCCGATTTCCCGGGGAAGCCACGGAACGCCCTTCCCTGGGGGTCTAGGTCCAGTCATCTCCCCAAGGATGGGACAGGCCTTCTGGGTCGGCACCAGCGGGCCTTCCCAGGCCTCCCCCGGTCCCGGGAGCAGCGCCGTGAGCAATGCCGCTGTGCCAGATGCTTTTGGCCACCTGGGGGCAGAGGGGAATGTGCCCAGAAATGTCCAGGCCTCAGAGTGAGCCCCTCTCAGAGCCCCGGGTCTGCCCTCTGGTTGGAGTGGGCCAAGGGCCTGCCTGCACGGGCCACCCCTCCTACCTCAGCATGACGACAGCAGCTAACAGGAAATGCATCCTTTGTGCCAGGCACGTGGACTCGGCGGTCCTCACAGCGATCTCGCGGCCACCGCTATTACCATCCCAGTTTGTGGATGTGGAGGCGGAGGCATTGCAGACCTGCCTGAGGTCACACAGACTGGCCCTGCCTCGCCCTCACATGGTGGGAGAGATGACGTGGGCGCCGGCACGCCCCAGAGGAATCGGGACGTGTTCACTTCACACGCCACCCAGCTCCCGTGCCACAGACACCCGCCAACACTGCGTGTTAGCAAATCTGCACAAACGCATGAGAACACCTCCACATACACTCGATCAACAATCATCCAATATGCAAATGTCCCGCACGGGTCCAATAGGACACATGCATGTTCAGTTGCATGGGTTCATGACATACACGTGCAGATGCAAACTGCACATAACATTTCTAAAACGTTCCATCTTATACTTCTATTCTCTAGTCCCACCTACCCCCGCAATGGGCTCACCCCACTTTACTCCCAGGCACACGCACAGTCCTGCATACCCTCTGCCTTTCCTCCACCCCCAACATCTTCACCTGGGGACCTTAAGCTCCCCGAGGTCAGGGTCCCTGTGTTTTTCACCTTCCCACCGGATCCCACCCAGAGCCAGCTCTCCGTTTGTTCATTCACTCACTCAAAACGTATTAGTGTGTACTATAGCCCATCTGAATGCAGCACATCCAAACTTGAATGAGCTGTAGCCATGAACTTGAATACAATATTCCTGCACAACCCAGGGCTGGACTGAGCGCTATAATTACTGCCCCGTGAACCGCGAGGGGCGCAGGCGTGGACATTAGTGAGCACACAGCACGGAGGCTGTGGGATGCAGTGCCCAGCAGGACACTCAGCCCCGCCCGCTGTTACAACAGGCCTACCGGGTGAGGGCGCCCCCATTTATAGAAGAGGCAACTCAAGTATCAAACTCTAGATCGCTGGGTGGGGTGCCAGCGAGGCTGGGGGTACCAGGTGTCTAAGACCAGGGAGGTGTCCAGAAAAGCCAGCCTGGGCCAGGCCTGTCCAGAGGTGAGCACAGGAGCTCTGCACACTCCTGTGAGGGTCACGGGCACCAGGAAGCCCTGCCTGGGAAGAAAGCTCCATCGCGGAAAACAAAATCTCATCCTGCCATCGAATGTATTTCTCAGGAAGGTTCAGAGCCCCCGAGGACTATCCGCCTGCCGGTGCCGCCCTGGGGAGGCTTAATTCCGTGGTGGCGTGAGGGTGCTGGGCTAGAGGGTGGCTGGGCAGGGATGCCCCCTCGTCTGCGGCAGGAGCCTGCCCGCCAGGGTACCTGCTGCTCACTGTGCCGTCAGGCAGGGGCACAGAGAGGGTGGAGGACCCACCCCTGTTTCAGGTCAGAGTGGCCTGGACAGAAGCTAGAGCCCGTGCTCTCAAAGGGAGCCCGGGTGTTTGCCCTCCCTGCACCCTTCTCCCCCAAAGAGGAAGAAGAGCAGTCCCCTGAGGTGGGGCAGGGACCCCCAGAAGTTACTGAGACCCAGTGGGTGAGGCTGCCCTGAGTCTGGAAAGGTGTGTGGGGGGTGTTCGCTGCTTTGGGCGCTGCCGCCCTGAGCTCCCGGGACGGCAGGTGTGCCCTCCATCCAGGGCTGTGCTGGGCCCTGGCGCTTCCAGGGCCTTTTGTGAGCAGATGAGAAGCAGACCCAACTGAGGGTTATACAAGTTGTCCTCGTGCCGGCAGAGCAGCCACAAGTTTCTCTTAGCAAACACTGAGGCAGTCCTGAGCCTCGGCCAAGAGGCCTGGGGCCCCAGGGGCCAGGCAGGGGTGCGGGGGAGAGAGCCGAGCATTCCGTGTGCTGTACTGGAGTAAAGGCCCCCACATAGGCTGGTGGGCGGGTGGGGGTGCAGGGCATTCCCACAAGTACTGGCTGTGATGGAAGATTACAAGGTAGGGAAGTAGGAGGACATGTCCCCAGTGTAACAGGCCTTGCACAAATGCGAGGAGACCCACGACAGAGCAGCAAGGACAGCTGGTGTTTCCTCAGGGCTAACCAGGTCCTAGCACTGTATTCAAAGCTACAGCTGGAATATACTCTAACGCTCCCACAACCCTGTGAGCTAGGTACTATTCCATTTTACAGATGAGGAAACTGAGGCCTGCAGAGGGTTAGATAGAGGTCCCAGTGTGTGGACAGTAGAGGGAGGGGGAGATAATGATGAGCAAGGCTCAGGAGGAGAAACCTCTCAGGAGTGAGGGCCTCCAGCCCTAATTGGAGGGGGGGGGGCACAGGAGGGCCATGTCCTCCCACCTGGAACCCCCTCAGTTCCCCACCCAGCTGCCCCGGCATTCTCCCTGTGTGCAGTCTGGTCCCCCAGGCCCGGGCTGAGTGCTGCTCAGCCTCTGGAGCCCACCGCCAGGCACACGGCAGCGCTGTCAAGGCCTGGGGTGAGAGAGGAAGCAGCGCACTGGCTGCTGAGACCTTCCCGCAATCCCTAGAATTTCCTGTCCCCGTGTTCCTTTCCTGGAGCCCTCTGGACAGCTGGCAGCCAGGCGTGGCCCCGGGCCTGACCCCAGAACCACCTCAACGTGGCACAGCCCATGGACCCTCTACCCAGAAAATGCACCCTGCACAATTTGGGGGCTCCTAGACCCCAACAAACTCTCCATGGCCCTCAGAGGGGAGAAGAGAGTCCTTGTGCACCAGAGGGCTTCAGAGGCCCCAGGTGCAGACTTCCTCAAGAGGGAAATGAAAGCGGGCGTGTGCCGGCCATGCGTGCTTCCTTCAGGCCTGGGACACACACCGGGGCCTCCAAGGCGGCCGCCACCGGGGAAGGACCTGCGGCCTCTCATCAGGACAGAACGAGGGACATTCGCACCCCCTCTCCCCCACTGGTTTCTTCAGGCTCTCAGTCTGCAACAGCCACCGTCATGCCGGAGGGGGAGCAACTCCGGGGCGGCCCGCCCTCCACACTACACAGCAAGACCTGTCTGCTCACAACACCTCCAAGGACATCTTACAGAAAAGGAAACTGAGGCTGGAGATGGAGCTGGGACAAAGAAGCAACTAGTTTCTCAGGCTCAGGAACTCAGGAGAGACCAAAAGCCCAGCTGGTTTGGGAGCTAAATGTCTGCTGTGCAGAATCACATCAACCTGGTTAGTGCTGAGAGCTGCCACGTAGTGAGCAGGTGCCAGACACTGAGCTGAGCCCTCTCAGCCCACCTCGTGATGCTCCACTGCAAGGGTGCCAGGCAGGCAGGCACCGGCAGCTCAATCTGATTGATTAGAAGAAAGAGGATTAGAGAAGTTAAGTGACTTACCCAAAGTCACCCAGCAAATGACAGATGTGGGTTTCATAATGACTCCCGACACTGTCTTGGGAAAGATACTGGGTGGCCCCATGTTAAGAGCCTCGGGGGTGGGGCAGGGAGGTCCTTCAGGGCCCTGTGCTTCAGAAAGGGCAGGAGGGAGGCCCAAGCCCTGTGCAGGGAGGTTGGGGTAGGAGCAGCGACTGGAGCTGCTGACAGGAGGCAGGCAGTGCCCGTCTTTGAGGCCCTGGGCCCTGCTCCTTGGGGGACGGCGATGACAGCTCCACGGGCCTTGACACAGACACGCAGGCGCAGCACCAACCCACACAACTTCCTGTGCGGATGGGGCCGCTGAAAACTGAAATGCGGCCAGTGTGATACCGAGCTGAGGTTTTAATTTAATTTAATAGACATTTGAATGGCCACATGTGGCTAGTGGCTGCATAGGACAGCACAGTAATCCAGCTGGGGGCCCGACGAGGGCTCCCCCACGTCATATGGTCAACTTGGAAAACCACAGCTGGCCAAGACCTCGGGCCTCCTCCTTTCTTCCCGGGTGACTGCCTTTGCTGTGACCCATCGGTGCCCAGGGTGGTCGTTTAAGAGACAGTTGTTGAGCACCCAGCACTAAGACAGGTCATGGGTGTCCCATCCTGCCACTCACAATATAGCGGGGCCGACAGCCAGTGCGCAAGTGACCCCATGGACAGACCGATGGAAGTGCGGGTCCCGGGCGTGCCAAGGAGTGGAAGGCATGCAGGAGGCAGGGTCCGTGCCTGTGTGGGTGCCTGGGGCGGGGGGCCAGGGAAGGCTCCGGGTGGGGACATTTGAGCAGGGCCTGGGAGCAGGTGGACGGAGGAGACAAAAAGAAGGGCGCCTTGGGTCCTTTTTCCCTCCCCTCTGAAACGGGTCCCCCTCCCCCTCCCCCCCCATTTTCACGGCCCTCCCGCTATATGTAGGGGCTGACACAGAACCTGTTAAATCTGTGAATCACCAACCAGGTTGCACCTTAGGAGGCGGAGAGGGTGCCCCTGAGTCTCCTGCTGCCCCAGGCTCTGACCGATGGAGCAGGGAGAGGGCCCGAGCCTGACTCTACAAGCCCAGAGGCTCCCCCCTGTCACCTGTCCCTGCAGCCCCAGCCCGGAGAGCTGAATGGCCCCCATTGATTTAAAACCTCCCGGGCCTAGCGGTCACCCCGGAGACTGGGGAGGCTCCACAAACACGGCCCCTTTTTCCAGGAGAGAGCAGAGGGCGCCAAGGGGAGGTCTGGACAGGTTCCACCAAGTTCCCAGAGCTCCTCAGAAGAGCTGGCTGCCCTTGCCCCCCACCACGGGCGACCACAAAACAGGAACCCTGCGACAGGGCAGGCTTTCCATTGCGTCAGCGGAGGCAGGGGCATTCCCGCAGCAGAGCCCTAGCCTCGCATGCCTCCCCACTTCCCTGCACGGACTCCGGCCTACAGCTCGGCAGCAGCCACTCCTGGACGTCCTCTGTGGCTCCCACCGCCCCGGGGTAAGATCGGTGCTCCCCAGCGGGCTCTCAGCACTGGCTCCACTTCCCGCCCTCACCCCCACCGAGTCATCCGGAGGGACCTCCTCCCTGCTCCTGGAGTGCCACACCTCTCCCCATTCCCCAGCCTCTGCACCTACAGGTCCTCCCACCCACATCCTACTCATTTCCAAAACCAAGTGCCACCTGTGGGCTCTTGGAGTCGTGTCCTCAGTTCACTTCTGTCCTAAATCTCCATCCTTCTAGGCCAGTGGTCGGCAAACTCGTTAGTCAACAGAGCCAAATGTCAACAGGACAACGACTGAAATTTCTTTTGAGAGCCAGATTTTTTAAACTTAAACTTCTTCTAACGCCACTTCTTCAAAATAGACTCGCCCAGGCCGTGGTACTTTGTGGAAGAGCCACACTCAAGGGGCCAAACAGCCGCATGTGGCTCGCGAGCCGCGGTTTGCTGACCACGGCTCTAGGCCAAAGTTGTCCAGAGGAACTTTCTGCCACAGTGGAAACATGCTCTAATGGAGCTGCCCAGTCTGACAGCCACCAGCCACATGTGGCTGCCGAACATCTGAGATGTGGCGAGTGACTCCAATACTGACGGCAGAGTTCCAGGTGCAGCTCCCTGTGAGGCCTGGGAAGAGCAGGCCACTCCAGCCCCAAGGTCACCCCTGCCCCCTCTTCTTTCTACAGCTCTTAGGGTGTGGAGCGTGGGCCGCTGCTCATTCAGTTCTCCTTGCCCTGCTGCACCACTATTCCCACTGCGTCCTCAGACGCGGTTCCTGCCTTTGCGCCCCCCCCCCCCCCCCCCCAGCATAAGATGAGTAGCTGGACTCTGGAGTGCCGTCTTCCCTTTTACAGATGAGAACACAGCAACGTTCTCAGTACAGAGATGAGAACAGAGGCCCCCAAAGGGGAAGTGACTTGCCAAAGGTCACACACTAATTTGACACCAGATCACAGACATGATCACTTGGGGGCTAGGTCCGGACAGCCATGTTTGCACGCAGAGTGTCGGAATTATCCGGGCAAACGTTGTGAAACCAGAGCCCAAACACAGAGGCTGCGCCTGACCCCAGAACTACCAATCCGCCTCCTGGAATGTGGGTGTCCTGGCTAAAGCCCCTAATTCAACACACATGCATGAAGTACCCACTACTGCCCCAGGCTGGGCACCCAGAAGGGCTGGCCTGGGCCCACGGTGGGTGGGGGCAGTGGGAGAACCCAGCAGAGCTGTGGGGGTTTGGAGAGGCCCCTGCAGCTAGCTCCAAGCTGGAGTCGGTGCCATGGCTGGGGCTACTGAGAGGGAGGTAAGGGCCCACTTCCTGAAGCTGCTCGGACAGGAGGATAGCAGATTGCCCGGCAGGCCCAGCCCAATGCTCTGGGAGGCGGGGTCGGTCAGTTTTGAAGGGCACACAGGACAAATCAGACTCTGGGGAACAAGAGTGCTGTGGACATCCCCGGGGGTGGGGGGATGGTAGGGGGGACCCTGACCCCAGGGAAAGGCACAGTGAGCAGGGGCCTTGAACACCCCCCTACCACACTCCAGCCTGGGCACCTGGGAGTGTCCCCAAAGGTCCTCTCATCCCTCAAGCTCCACTGGATGGGCCTTGAAGACCCACTTTCAGGTGTGCTGGGACCCCTGGCCCGGGGCCACCCCCAGTCAGACCTCCCCTCCAGTCAGCTCAGGGGCAATGGGGAGCTAGAGGCTGCAGTGAGCCGATGCTGGGCAGAGGTGGGCACCTCAGGACACAAGGACAAGGCCAGAGCAAAGTGACCTCACCTCAGGGTCGCAGCAGGAAACGGAAGCCAAGCACAATTAAACCTTATCTAAGTCTCAAGTTCAAAATGGCAGCCTGGAAGGTGGGATTTACAGCGCACCGTGAGGGCCTTAGCTTCCTTCACGCGGCGCGGCGCGCGTGACCTTGGGCAGGAGGCCCTTCGCCCACCCCGGGGCAGCGGCCGCCTGTCCTTCCCAGGCGTGGTGAGCGGCCAGGGCTCCCTGCGGAGCTGGCAGTGTGTCGGGGAGGGGCCTTGTTTTTCCCCGAGCAGCCTCCCTCGTGGGCTGCTGCTTCTCCGCTGGCCCCGGAGACTTTCCTCCCGCAGCTGCGGCTTCTGGGGAGCGTGGCGCAGCCACGGCCCATGGCATGAGGGACAGCAGGCCCTGGCAGGGCAAATGTCCCCAAATTCTCCTACCCCAGGACGGGGGCCTGCGCACTTCTCTGGGGTGGTGCTGACGAACCTGGCCACAGGCCCACAGACCGTCCTTCCCCGTGGGGAAGAGCCAGACTCTCCCTCAGGACCGTGTTGATCAGGTAAACACCTCCCTCGCCCGGAGCCTCGCTCCCTCTCCTTCCAGCTCTGCCAGCTCAGAACTCTCTGTTCCCGGACCTGGAGCTGAGCTGGCTCTCCCGCCCGATCGATGGGTGAGTTCACAGAGCCTGACGCCTACCAGGCACCACGGCAGTCCTGAGGGAGGGCTGAGGCTGCTCCTGGGGCGGCTGCCTACCCCTGCCCCCTGGCTGACCTCAGCTGGGCGGCGGAGCCCTGGCAGAGGAGTCGGAGAGCTGGAGCTCATGCCACTTCCGGGGTGACCTTGGGCAAAACGGAGCCTCAGCTTTCTCCTGGACTAAATGGGAGCAGCTGGCTTATCTATACGCCCTTCCCTGGGAGGCTGTCAAAATAAAGTGCTAAGAAAACGGAAGGTGCCTTTATCAAACGGACTCACCCTGCCCGGCCACACCTGTGGGCTCTTGGACTAGTGTCCTCAGCTCACTTCTGTCCTAAATCTCCGTCCTTCTAGGCCAAGCGGTCCAGAGGAACTTCCTGCCACAGTGAAAATGCTCCAATCTGAGCCCTAGCTTGACAGCCATCAGCCACCAGCCACGTGTGGCTGCTGGACAGGTGAGATGTGGGGAGTGCTACCATACTGGCTGCAGAGTTCCAGGTGCAGCTCCCACATCCTCACTCTGAGGCGTGACCCAGAAAGAGCCTTCAGGAAGCTCCCGGGCGGGACTCGGGCTGAACATCTGTGGGAGCGCCTCTCAGTGTGACTGGCCGACACCAGTTCTCAGCCAAAACCGACTTAACTCCAGAAGTGCTCTTTCCATCCCTCCAGCGCCTCCCACTCCAATAGGGAAAACAGCCCTGGACCAGCTGTTCCCTCATTCCGTCACTCAGCAGTCATCAGTCATCGAGCATGTACCACTTGCGGGGCGCTGATTGGCACTGGGGTAGACAGTGATGAGTAAATACATGGCTCCTGCCTTCATGGAGCTCACAGTCAAGGCCTTGCTCCAGTCCCTACTGGGTGGTTGACCTCAGACCCATCAGTTTCCCATTTGAAAAGCGGGGGGAGGCAAGTCCTGAGTGCACAGACTGGTGAGAACTAAGAGGCAAGAAGAGACAGGTGAAGGGGTTCTGGCGGGTGGAAGGCTGAGCAGGGATAGCATTAGGAAGCCAGTCTCAAACTCTGTGCCGGCTGCTGCTTCCGGTAGAGACCCAGATTCTCACCAAAGCATTGCTGTTTGGTGGTTTCTCACTAAGGAAGTTCAGGGTAAAAATAGCTCAGGAGGGGACTTGAATCCAACTAGTTCGGGGGGGGGGGGGGTAGTCATTGCCTGGCTACTAAGTAAGAAAAGGGAAGAGGTGTATTAGTAGCCACATGGATCTCAAGACTCACTGTCCCCCCTAAACCCCCCAACACATAGTGGGACAGGGCCTGGGCTCTGTATTGGATGGGAGAGGGGTTTCATGTGCAGAGTCCAGAACTGGAGCGGCCTAAGTCCCTATACACCATCTGGGGTCACCCTGATTTCAGGGTAGTACCACTCTGCCCTCTCCAACACTTCCCAGCCAGGTTTCCGGCCCACGGTAGCCCACTCTCAAGGATGGGCCTTTAAGAAGCACTTGGGCACCAACTGCTTACCAGCTGCCCCACAAAACCTTCCTGCTGAAGAAGGCACCAGCCATGCCCAGTGCCCACCTGGCAGTTCGGCCTCATAGTCAAGGGCAGGGGACCCGGGCCCCCTCCCTCCACTGGTGCAAAGGGTTAGGGCAGGGAAAGTCAGATCCCTGCCCTCTTCTAGGCTCACCCAGCCTGGTTTCCAGTTGGATCCAGGAACTGGGACCTAACCAGTGCCATGGGTAACAAGGCTTATAAGATCCCAACACCAAAACCACTGGCTCACACCTCCTTTTAGCCCCAGGGCAGGGATCTGAGAAACCTACTCTAAGGTCTTAAAGATCTTTACAGGCTGGTGTCAGGCACCCCAGAAAGGCCCCTTCCTGCTCTCCAGTGCAAACCTGTCTCCTCCTCCAGCCGGCCTCCCTAGCAAACACTTGTCAGAAGTCTGGTTTGCACCTATCACCACCCCAAAGAGAGCCCTGCGGCAAAGGTGGCCTCACCAGCCACGGTGGTGGTGGGGGGGGGGTGTCTCTGGACGCTTTTAGCATTAGGGCTGCATCCTGACAAAGGAGCAGCTTGAAGTTAAGGACCCTTGGCCGCTGCCTCCGCGGAAGGCTTCCTGGCCATTCTTCTTTTTGCCATAGGAGCCTATTGAGGACTGAGCCTTGTAAAATGTCTGCTGGAGAGCCAGCACTTCGCCTTCGGGGAGAGGGTTCGGGGAAGCCCCTGGCCCCGGGCCCAGAGGAGAAATGAGGACCCCTTCTATGGGCGCACAAAACGGCCCGGTACACGCCGGTGCCACTCTCGGCGGCCAAGCCTCGGGCTGACACCATGCAGCACACGGCGCTACCCACAATGCACCGGCCCTCTCTGTCACACACAGGCACGCACACTCACCCCCGCTCCCGGAGGGAGTCCGGGCCCGGCCCGCGGGCGACCCGTCGCCGACCCCTCCAGCCACACACTTACCTGGAAGTTGCACCGGCCGCGGTCCCGCCCTGGCGCCCGCGGTGGGCTGGGGCCCGGCCGCCCCCGGCCGCAGCGAGCGACTCTGGGCAGGTTTCAGCCGGCGCCGAACAAAGGCTGCACGCAGGCAGCGGGCGCCGCCTGCATCCCCGCTCCGCGCCCCGGCGGCGGCGGCGGCGACGCGGGGGCCCCGGCAGCTGCGGCGCCCGCTTGCTCGGCGCAGCCCGCTCCGAGGGCGCTCCGGCTCCCGCGCTCCCGCTCGCTGCTGCCCGCCACCGCCGCCGCCGTCCGGCTACCGCACCGCACACATCAATTATTCATCGCCCGTCTCCAGCTTCCCGGGCGAAGCCAATCACAGGCGGAGGCTCCGCTAATGGGGCCGCCGCCGCCGAGGAGGCAGCCAGCCGCGCGCCCGGGCGCAAGCGACAGCCCTCCGGGGACGGGGATGGGCCGGGGGCGCGCGGGAGGCGGGGGCGAATGGGGCGCGCCAGCGAAACTTCCCACGGCCCACGGCCCGCGCCCGGACCCCGCCGGCGCGACCACCCACCCTGCGTGCGCCCGCGTGGGGCTAGAGGACTAGTGGGGGAGGTCGGGCGCGCCGCGGCGGGGGGAGGGGGGAGGGGAGGGAGGAGGAGCGCGGGAGGAAGATGAAAGGCTAGCAGACCTGTCTCGGTGTCTCCAGGGAACCTCGGCTCGCGCGCGCCTTACCCGCCCCGCGAGCCTCGCCGCCCACACCCCCGCCCCCAGCCCGCGGCCCGCACTCACTCGCGCGCAGACGGCCAGCCCAGCCACTTTGCTGCGAGGGAGCACGAGCGAGTATGAATCGGAGGCAGCTCACATTTCAAACTTGCACGCAGGGGTGGTGCTGGTGCACGCCGCCGCGGAGCGAGCGCACCGCCCGACCAGCGGCGCTCCTGCCTCCGGGCGGGGGCGGCGGCCAGGTCCCCTCCCCACCCCACCCCCCTCCGCCTAGGCAATTAATTGGAAGCAACACTAGTGCAAGTGGGGCTCCCAGAGCGCTGTCGCCCCGAGGGGGCCACCGGGAGGGCGCTGGTGGGGGATGACTTCGGGTGTCTCCCACCTCCCCACCCCCCTGCAGCGAATCATCCCAAGTGGTCATGCTAATGAGGGTACCCCGCGTGGTGAAGGCGGAGGAGGGAGTTGGCCTGGAGGCGGCCGCGGCCCGGGGGGGTGGGGGGAGGGAGGAGGCGGGCACGACTGGGCGATCCGGATTGCGACGTCGGTTTAAAGGATTTTCGGAACGGGTTGGGGGCGGAGAAGGCAGGCAGCATGGTATCTTCCCAGGCATGGGGGCCCCTGCCACCCTGGGATTCCCCGAGTGTGGAGCCCGGGGCTGGATGAGCGGGCGCACGTACACTTGAGTTCTTCGACTTCGGGGAGTTCCTGTGCCCTGGAGCCAGCGGCGATAGGGAAGCCGGGGGCCGCAGCTGCCTGAGGCCCCGCCCTTCCCCGGGAGCTGCTGCCTTCCTGACTTTGCATCCTGTGGTGGCCGTGGCCTCTTCCTTCCAGCCTGTCTGTCGCAGAAGCTCCTGGCACTGAGCTGAGCTGAGCCCAGGTGTACCCCTCCGCACCACAGACACCCCTGGACGCCCACCCGCTGCCCTACCTCAAAGGGCTCTTCGCCCCGCCCTCTTTTGTGGGCACTTCCCATCACTATCTTCCCCTAGGCGGGAGGAGCTATTTTATAGCCCTCTCCCCCCAAGCCCCGCCCACCCGCCGGTGAAAGTTTCTTGAATGGTGACCTAACTGCCCCAAACAATTAGGAAGGTAAGTGGGACGCCATCATTCATCCTAAGGTAGCCAGAACCGTCCTTAAAATCTCTTATGTTGGAGTGCCCTGCACTGCTCCCCTCGCCATCTCAGGAAATTGATCAGGTTCACTAGCCTTTGCCATTGCTTCTACCACTTCATTCCGGGATTACCCCACCTCCACCCTTTCCAGTCTGAGCCTCTGGCTGCCCCCTAAACCTTCCTGACTGTCCCACTGCCCACCCTGGAAGTGGAGGAGACAAATCACTTACCTAGAAATTACTTCTTGCTCCTCCTTTGACATAAACGGTTCGAGCCTTCTAATCCCACCCACTGATACTTGAAATACCTCTTTTGGGGTTGGCATTTGGCAATGCAGTTGTCATGAGGGTTTCCCCTCCGAGGAGATGGTTAAATGGACTAATTCAGACTTTATAACACGCTGCCTTTTGGACAAGAACTAGCTCCCTACAAGAGAGATTCATTGGCGTCCCCTCCCCGGGGGCCAAGCTCAGAGCCTCCAGGGGAAAAAGACTTACTTCTCTGCCCTGCACAGATTCCACGCTTTGCTCATCTCACCTCCTCTAAGGACTTCCCACATCTTGGGTTACAATGGCTTCCTTGAGGACAATCATTCATTTGCTGAGACATTCATTAGGGTCCTGCCCATCCCAAGCAGCCCCACCGGGGTTTGGGATCCCAGAGGGAGAAGCCCTGTGGCCAGCGAGAACTCTCCTCTTTCTTTGCGTGGCCCAGTCCCCACTGCAGATCCCAGGACAACATACTCCAAAGCCCAGTGCTCGGCCGAGACACCCAGAAGCAGAAGGGCATGGCAATTTGGCCCACCTTTCAGAAGAAACACGGAGATGGGTGTCTCTCAGTCCCGGTTTCTAACTTTTGGTTTCAACCTAATGTCAGGGTTTGATATAGAATCCAAACAGCCAAGACCTCAAGCAAGTAGGTCACTTTCCGCCTGGAACCTCCCTTCCTAGAAGTTCTGTGCACCCATAGTTTGGAGCCACCGACGACCCAAGGTTTAGAGCTCCCAGGGTCATTCTTGAAATACCCTGTTGGTACTATGTGGCCAGCCCCAGGCACTTAGTTCAGAAAACCGCTCCTATAGGTTGAGCTAGAATTGGTTCCAGGAATTGAGCAGAGGTTTACACCAGAGGGACACACCTGGAGGCACTGCCTGGGAAACAGATAGCCCCACCAGTCCCCCTCCCCCACCTTCCAGCGACCCACTCAGGGAAAAGCCCTAGGGTGGGGTAGAAGAGCATTGATATGCTAACATTTAAGCTTCTCTGGCCTGGGGCCGACAGTTTTTTACTTTCTCCAGGTAAGAACCCCCCTCCCCCAAGTAAATACTCTCCACTAGCAGAGTGACATAATTAGGAAAACAAATTATTTTCAAGCTTGCATTCACCAGCCAAAGCGAGGATTTTCACATGCTAATTTCAAGGTCGGCTCAGGGTCCCACTCAGGGACCTCTCCTGCCCAATTGGTAGCAAGCTCTCGTCAATACTACACTTCCCAGCCTAAGGAAATCCGGGTACTCCCACCAGTTCCTGCTTCAGAAAGGCTTCTCCCTACTAACTTCACATTCCAACTCCACTTTTCTAACTTCCAAAGATTTGCTCAAAAGCCTGGGGCCCACAGTGGGCCGTCCCACCCCCTGGGCGCCTGCCTTGATAAGGATCTACAGGAAAGGGGCACAGACAAAGGAGCTCCACCTCAGCGCTCAGTCCCTCTGTGCGCTCTCCCAGTGACCTCAGCGAGGGGGGCCCAGCCCGGGGAATGACTTGGGAGGCAGGAGAAAGGAAGAAAAAAGGGAGAGCTGCGCCCCGGGGCCCTGGCTCCTTGATGAATGCCCGAGAGCGCTCGCGAAGCCTGACTCGGGGATCAATAGCGGGTGGCTTTTCTTGCGCGTGTTTGAACTCCTCCTGCGGTGAGCCCTGTCGAGGAGGGGCGGCCAATAAATCACAGCACTGCAGCCAGGAAGGGAGGAGGGCGGAGGGAGGATGCTGCCCCAGCTCGGGAAGCTTGTCACGTGGAACCCACCTCTACAGGACCAGCCAGGCCCTGGAGGGAGGGGACTGCTAGGGTTGGGCCTGGGGTGTGGGAGAAGCCCCCTCCAGGATCCCAGCTCACCTACAGAGGGATGGGGCTCCCAGACCCTGAACCAGCAGTCCAGGCCAGTAAGGAGAAAAAGAGTAAAGCCACCTAGGATGTAGGTCACCCTGGGGTGGGAAGTGGCTCAGGGCTGGGTCGCCCCAGTGCAGAGCTTTGTGTAGTGGGAGGCCTCGGGGCACACGAAAGCCAAGCTCCCTCCCCGGAGACTGCAGACCCAGAGGTGGCTCTTCGGGCACTCGGTCTTCCGGATTCAGGCCCTGCTCCTTCAGTAGGTCTCCACACGGATCCCAAGGACTCAGAGATGTCGCCCATGCAGGCTCAAGCACTCACAGGGAGGGGGAGGTAGACAGGAAGGCCCTGGGCAGGTCCGGGGGCCATCCACCTTCAGACAGTTGGTCCTTTTCAAAACGCATGGAAGGGAGCACCGGGCAGAAGTTGGTACAAGGACACACACAGGCCCAGGAGCACGTCTCCCCGGAGCACGTCTCCCCGCCAGCTCGGGCAGCGGTCCTGGGTGCTGACTCAGGGGCGCCGCTTCCAGGGACCTTTCTCTGGGGCTTCTGTCCTCTCACCTCCGAGGGGACCGGGCACAAACTCCTGTCTTTCGATAATGTTCCCTCTGCCCTGGTCAACCTCAATCCTACCTGTCCGGTCTTCAATAGGAAAGGCACAGTTGAGGTTCAGCTCCTGGCCACGGCAGGTGCCCCCCAGGCCTCAGAACCCTGCCCACACACAGGGACAGCAGGAGGGCACACTCCCACCTGGGACACAGAGCTGGGCCGAAGCCGGATCCAGGCCCCCGCTCTGTCCGGAATAACGCAGAACCCACGGCGACAGAGTGCTTGCGGGTTGCCAGGCTCGGGTCCAGGCACTTTCCAAGTATCAACACGCCGTCCTCACCAACAGCCCTCTCTGATAAGGTGTGATGATTGTTTCTACTCTAGAGACAACAACATCGAGGCACAGAGAGGTGTACACCACCCGCTGCACGATTTAAACGACCCAGCGATCGGACGGCAAGTGCACGGTAACCAAAGCCCCCCGTTTCCAAGATGGGCTCCGAGGCTCAGAGCAGAGAGGCCGACAGACACACCGAGGGCTGTGATGACAGAGGCGCCCCGACGCCTTTTATATTCTTTCCAGCACACACTGCACAGCCTGAACTAATTCCTTACCTTGTGCTTCTTTTTTTGTGTTTAGCAAGCCCCTGGCATTGGGGTTGGCTGGGACTCCACCTGAGGTGGGCTGGGGGACAAGGAAGAGGAGACCCTCCGGGGTCCTCCTCCTCACTGCACCCCTCCCCTCTCCTGCTTTACCCGCCACCAGGGCCCTCGTCCTAAGCTCAGACTGCACTCCCAGAAGTCTGCATTTGGCGTCTGCCCAAATCTTATCCTCATTCCATTAAGAAAACAGAACTCACCCCTGCCCCACACCTCCTTTCTGCACCCCCGAGAAGCCCTACAATTGCAAGGTGATTGGGGGCCCAGGAAAGCCTCCTGCCAGGCTGAAGGAGAGGGGAGGGGGGAGGCAACCCCGGAACCAGGTACATAAAGGCCACGGAGGTGGCTTCAGTCTCCAAGAGCTGCCGCCTCTCTACCTGCTCCGCTGGGGAGGTGGCCACCCCAAAGGCTGTCTGCCCGTGCCACTGGGCTGCCCGCAGCCGCTCAGCCACCAGGGTGTCATGTGGGCAGAGAAGCCAGCAAACAGGGGCTAGAGTGGATCAGGAAGGAACTGTCCATGTCCCCTATTAACGAGCTGTGGAGGGAGGGGACAGGCCTGGGTTTGGAGGCCGGGACTCAGGAAACAAGTGCTGACTAGCTGGTGCCCTGGACAAGTCACTCAGGCTTCCCGGGGCTCCGCCTCCTCGTTTGTAACATGGGACCGAGGACACCTAACACCAGGTTCGTCCGAGGGAGGACCAGGGAGGACGAAAGGAGATAACAGCGATGATTCTCCAGAGGTTGGGAGCCTGCTGTTGTGCGTGGAACTGTGTCCCCCAAAGATGTTGAAGTCCTGTGACCGGGACATTATTTGGAAATAGGATGAGGCCGTTGGGCTGGCCCTTGGTCCCATATGACTGGTGGGCTTATAAAAAGCAGAAATTTGGGCAGAGAGAGAGACATGCACACAGGGAGAATGTCATGCGAGGAGCCACATGTCAGGGACACCAGAAGCTAGAAAAGGGGCCTGGAACAGACCCTCCCTACAGCCGTCAGAGGGGGCACGGCCGGGCCAGTACCGCACCTTGATCTTGGACGTCTGGCCCCCAGAACTGTGAGCGTACGTTTCTGGGGTTTAAGGTCTGTGAGTCTTTGTCATGGCAGCCCCAGCAATTCCTACCCACGGTGACGCTGTGAAAACGGAAGTGGCAGCACATCCCTCCTCGGCTCCTATCCCTTCCTCCAGCGGCTCTGGCTCGCTCAGTGCAAAACCCAAGTCCTTATTATGGCCCACAAGACCCCGGTGGCCTGGCCCTCACCTCCCCGACCTCGTTTCCTCCCCGGGTTACTCCGCTCCCGCCTTGCTCCCCTCTGGCTGCCGACGCCCCAGATGCACCCTCAGGGGTTTGCCGGGCAGCTCTCCTCCGGTCCCAGGCTCCTCCTGCCTCCTGCAGGCTTTCCCTAGGTGACCCCTTCTCGGAGGCCCTCCTCAGCCACACTGGCCACCCTTCTGCACTCGTCCCTGACTGGGCTCTGCCTGCACACTACGGCTGGGGTAGGTGCATGACTTCTCTTGTTCCCTCTGCCTTCCTTCCAGAAGGCAAGCTCCCTGTCGACGATGACTTTTGTCCCTTCTGCCAGGTTATTTCAACAGTCCCTGAAATATGCCAGGCAGATGTGTGCTATTTGCTGCCTGAATGAGTGAGGGAGTCAGGAACGAATGAGTGAGCGGCAGGGTCTGTGAGCCCTGCCTCCCCTGCCTGCCCACCCAGAGACCAGGTCCCCAGCCTGCTGTCTGGAAGAACACGGTTGTTTCTCAGTGGAGGCAGCCTGCTCAGACAGGAAGCTCCGGCCGGCTAACAAAGGGGCTGCCGGAGGTGGTGGGAGCTCAACACCCAGGCCTCTAATGAATCTTTCCCCATTGATTTCTGGAGTCGCCTTTGAAGGCCAGGGACAGCAAGGCAGCTCGAATGTCCATGCCTCAGCAGTCCTGGGGTTTTATTGCTTCTCCCAGGACTCAGCTTTGACAGGGGCTTCCGGATGGCCCCCGGGTTGGACTGACATAAGCTCCCTGCAGTTGGAAAGGCAATTTCCTTTACTGTTGAAGCTGCCTGTCTGTCTGTCTCACTGCCTGGCTGTGCAGCACACCTCCCGTCTGGGCGGGAGCAGCCGAATTCCACTCCTGACACTCCCCAGACAAAGGCTCGTGCAGGCCCAGGAGGATGCCGTCCACTTTGCAGAGGGAGAAATGGGGCTCAGCAGGGAGTGGGGGGGAGTGGAGCGGGGGAGGACTTAAGGCCACACCCACAGTCTGACCCAGAGCTGAGTGCAGACTCGGGGTTACACTGGGGTCGTGTCGTTGCTGGAGCCCAGCATCTGACTCCACTGTGCCCCCAATCTTGCAGGGCCTATTGTGTCCAGCACTTTTCCCAACCGAGCCTCTACTTGCTTTGGGGTGCTATGGTTAGTACGAGCAGAGGAAGAGTGGTGGAGAAGCACGCCGAAGCACCTCAGTATGTTCTGGGCAGCAGTACAGAAGGCGTACAAACGTCCAAGCCCATTACAGCTCACCAGGACCCGGCATCACCAGGTGCTTCCCCGCCCTCCTCTCTGGACAGTGAGATGCCTGCTCACACCCAGCCTCTTGCTCCCAGGCCATGGCAGCCCAGGGATCCAGTGGCTTCCTTTATCCCCAGTGTGGGCCCAGGGGTCCCCCACTCCCTGGGGCTTTGGACTTGAGCAGACAGGCCATGTAGGAATGTCTGTCTGGGGAAAATCCAAAGTGGCCGCCAGGGCAGGGCAAGGAGTGGGAGGCCTGATGTTGAAATCAGGATCTGCAGAGCTGCCCTTGGCAGGTGGGAACAGCACACTCCCCTGCCTGACGCCAAGTACCCAACCGAGATAGACTCTGCCTGGGAGAGAGATTGGGGGACTTGCTGTGTGACCAAGAGCAGGTCACTCCCTCTCTCTGGGCTACAGCCGCCACCCCATCCCCCCAGTGACGGCATGTAGTGCAGGTGCTGGATCTCAATGGCTGCTGAGGGCACTGGTCTCCCCAAGTCCGGCTGAGAAAGCCCCAAGAAGTGTCACTCCTGAGCTGACCCCCACTGATTTCCGATAGAGGCCGGAGCAGGCCAGACAAGATGCCTACGACACATGTAGTCCTCTTAAGACAAAGCCAGTTCCAAAGTAGAGGGCCCATTATGCTCCCATTCTTGTCAATTCATTGGCAGTGCATCTGCAGGCATACCATTTTTGGTGCACTATGAATTCCATAAGGGCAGCGATTTTTTTGTCTGTTTTGATCACTGCTATATCCTCGGTGGCTCTGTACCCAGCACATAGTAGGCACTCAACAGATATTTGTTGAATAATGGTTATTCACCAAGTTATCCCATGGTAGTGGGATTTCAGCTATTCTTTACTTTTTAAATAATTTTCTTAATTGTTTACAAGGAGTATGTATTATTTTTGTGATTAGAAATAAACACCCCATAAAACCACTTTCATTTTCAAGTTAAGTGAATCCAAAGTTAAGACTCCGTTCCCCCCTCCCCCGCCCCCAAAAAAGGTGCTGTGCACCATCTTCAGAAGCAATAACTTGAGAGTCAACCACAGAACGACTTGGCGTAACCACGTGCTCTTCAAGGCCCAGCCTGTGGGTGGCCTGAGCATGACATGGGCAATAGGCATCCTTTCCCTCTCACGTGGCACAGTGCCAGCCCAGCCGTCTCTTGTCTGGACTCCTGAAATAGCCTCCACACTGTTTTCCTGGCCTCTGACCCCTAGGTTCCTCCTCTGCCTGCTGAGACTTTCTAAGAGACAAATCTGATCATGTCACTCCCTTGTCTAAAACCATCCATGGCTCCCCAGTACTCTCAGAATCAAGTTTCAAATTCAAGTCTGAGTTCCTTAGGCATTCAAGGCCCTGGAAGTCTCATGCATAGTTTCCGGAAGGGCCCTTTTGCAACCCTCAACCTGGGTTGCTCCTGCCTGGGTGCCTCCAACAAATTCCTTAAAGGCATTTCTAATCCCTGGTTTGCTCACCTTCACTGGAGGCAGGCTCTCCCTCAAAACCTACTGCCAATCATAGTTGAACAGTGTCTGGGTGCCAGCATGCAGCTGGGAAGGGAAACTGCCACAAACCCGAAAGTGGCAGGGAAGCTGCCCCCCCCCCCCCCCCCGCTTCAATCTGGGGCCTTTCCAAGGGGATGAGGCGCCAGACACCCTTGATGAACTGAAAGGCAGGGCAAGCCATGGACAGCATCGTGGGTCGGGGCTCTTAAGAAGGAAAAAAAAATCAGCCCTGGGATCTCAGCCCTTAGGATGCTATGGTTGGGGCCAAGCAGTACGGCCTCTTCACTGCCTCAGTTTCCCCATTTGGGATGCAGGCAATATTCTGGGATACATGGTAGGAAGCTGCAGCCCTGGGAACACCGGTCCCCTCAGCAAGGGGAGCCCATGCACCCCTCGGGCCCCAGACAGACCCGGGAGTGTGGTGTGTAATTGAATTTGGCCTAATTACCTAATTGCACTGAGGAACAACCAGTACTGACAGAGACCTCGGGTGGTGGGAAGCCAGGAGCCACGAGGCAGTCCCCAGATTGCCTCGGTAGGCATTCAGGGAAGCAGTGCCAGGAACTGGCACCTTCAGATCCCTTAACCTCCAGGTGGCTTGGAACCCTGGTGTCACTGTTCCCATTCTAAAGGTGAGGAAACTGAGGTTCAGAGAGAAGCATGTTGCACAAGGGACACCAAGTCAGAGACGCAGAGAGGACATTTGAACCCACATTCCTTCTGCACCTGGGGCCTTTGCACATGCTGTTCCCTCTGCCTGGAATGCCTTTCTCCAGCCTCCTCTCTGGGCATATTTTCTCCTTGCAGCCTTCCTGCTAAGGTCATTTCCTCAAGAAAGACTTCTCTAAGCTCCCAGGCTCAAGGTCCCCTCCACCAATGATGACATCATCAGGAATCCGTCATCACTCGGTGCACTCCCCTCCCTCCTTTCCTGACAGTGCTGAGTGAGCTCCAGGCTCCTGGTCCCCTCCACCTGCCTTTGTAGAGCCCATCTAGGATTCCATCACGGGCGAAGGGCACTTTTTCCAAGTCCGGCGCTCCTGGAAGACCAGGGCTACAGCCGCCTCGCTTATGCTGCCCAGCATCCAGCACAGGCCCAGGGCACCGTGGTGCTCACACCTGTTTGCTGAATGAGTGGCGGAATGACCTGTGCATTCTGGGCCTTTTCCAGACACAGTCAATTGGTTTCCTGCCACCTCTGGCCTGAGTCTTGGGGGTGAGGGTCTCATCTCCAAGGAGTATTGCACCTGGGGCTCTGCCAGGAGTCCCTCAGTGTCACAGGGGAGCTGAGTGATGCTGCGGGGCAGACGCAGCCTCCGGACATACTGGCCTTCAGAGTGGATGGACAGGAGGTCCACTCTGAGGCCCTGAGCTGGGGCTGCAGATAATAGATCCCACTGTTGGGGGCGAAGGGACAGGCCCAGGGTCACTCAGCTGGCAAAGAGCCAGAGCTGGAAGCCAGGCCTGCCCAAATCTGGGACCTGGCCTCACTGCGCCTCACTGAGCTGTGAGCGAATGAACAAGGCTAACTCTGAGAAGGACAAGTACTTTAATCCACAGAGAACCATGTGAATGGCGGAATTTCAGGGCTCATGAGACAAGGCAGGGCAGAGGCAGCTGCCCATTGGGCTAATTCACAAGGCAGCTCTGCTCCCAGAATGCATGAGGCCTCCATTCATCCAGGACTCGGGCTTGTCAAGCCTCGGGCCTCCTGCCTCCTTTTGGGAGGTGGCCTGGCCTGGTACCCAAGTGTTCGGGTCTGGAGCAGGACTGCCTGGGTCTAATTCTAGCCCTGCCACTTGCTGGCTGTGTGGCCTTAAGCAAGTAATTAACCTCTCTGAGTATCAGTTTTTTCTTAATATCTTTGTAAAGATGAAAGAAGGGGATGTATCTGCAGTATTTTGCCCAACATCTGGACCAGGGTAAGTAAGGACTCAATACAAGTTAACTCCTTAATTGACTAGCTGTAGTAGTAGAATAATGGGAGTATTAGAAGTTTAGCATGGCAGTATTAGAGTAATAGTAGCTTGTCCTGGGAGTACCAGTACTAGTAGTATTGGGAAGAGTATTCGTGGTGTTTTATCATGCCAACCCCATCCTGGTACAATGAGGGACACTGGGATGACTGCTCCCTCTCTCTGTGCCAATCTCCTCTCAGATGAAAGTAGGGGGTTGGGCCAGGTGATCCTGAAAGGCCCTCTGCACTCTGACCTCCACGCCGGAGAGTAACAGCTGCGATAAAAACAATACCACGAAAGATACGTACTATTTCTACTTATCATAGGCCTCATGTTCTCCCAAAGGCATTGTCCTCCTGCCTCCCCTTCCTCTCCAGCACACAGCATCCTCCTCCCCAACCCAGCCTTCTTCCTCTCTCAGCTATTTTTCCGGCGGGATGTATTCTCTACCTAATAGTTTCACCTCAGTGACTGGATGTGGCAAATGGATACGAGTTTCCACAACATGCAGGGCACAGCTTCCCCCACACCATCCCATCTAATCCTCAACACCAACAACCCTAGGAGGGAGGTATGGTTAGCCCCATTTCCTGCTACAGCTAAAGCTCAGAGAGGTGGTGTCAGTTACCTACAGCCACACAGCTCGAAAGCAAGGGAGCAGGATGCACGCCCAGCGTGGCCTACCTCCATGGCTGGACACTTGCCATGCAGGAGCTTTCTACACCTTAATGGGTCCTGCCCCTCCCCACCCCCAGACCCACTCAGGTGCTCCTCAGTCCCAGCCCTCCCCTGCTGAGAGGGCATGAGGTCTCTGTGTATTCAAGGAAGAGGACACAGTCCCATGTACTCCACAGACGGACCCTTCCTCCGCCCACCAGGCACGGCCCACCTGCCTCTGCCTTGGTCCCCAAGATTGAAGTCCCTGCTTCCACGGCCACCTGAGAGCCAGCGGCAGCCACAGCTGGACTGGCCGGCGCTGGGTCTCAAACAAGAGGTGGCCAATGACGTAAAAAACCTGCCGAGTTTTCTTGCCGAATTGGAAGCCCTGCTAGTTCTGGGCATGTGTCTCGTGTGGTCTCAGGTGGTCCCCTGCACAGAGGCTGCCCCGCCGGGGGGCGCTGGATCCCCCAGAGCCAGCCAGGGCCTTTCTCCTGGATGCCACCGCTCCTCGTGTCAGCTCCTGCTGTGAGCACGTGGGGGCCTGTGACACTGAGCTGAGGCAGCCTTTTCTGCACAAGGAGAGACCCCGGACCCCAGCGCCCAGCCTGGATGGACCAGAACAACAGTGCCTTGGAGGAAACAGACCGTCACCTGCAAGGCCACCTCCACACCCCGTCCTCTCTCTCTAGAGGGGCAGTGCCTTTCTCCTCCTCTCTTACTATTTTCTCTCTCTCACAGGCCTCTCTCCATTTGGGGTGGGAGGAGAAGAACCAGATGCAAAAGCCCTGTCCCCCGGGGATGGCACAGCAGTCTTCCCCCGGAGACCACCCAAGAGCCTCACTTCCACAGCAGCTCACAGCCAAGCAGCCGGCGATCTGGCCACACTTGCCTGCACTCGGCTTCCCCACGGAGCACAACAGCACTCCCATTTCCTGCCTGCTGTCTGCATGGGGGGGGGGGGGGGGGCGCGTTCCCATCTTCTCTCTCCCAAGATCCATCTCACAGACGTGAGCCCTTCGCACACAGGGGCCCCTGCCTCCCGGCCTCCGGGCAGACGCTTAATTGGGAGGAAGTGATTCTAAACATCTGGGGTGCACATCTGAGAGTGGGCTCAAGACCACACGGAGCCTGGAGGAAATGGCAATACATGCAATTATGTCACTTCCTCAGCTGAGGGTGCTCAGGAGGGGGCAGCACAGAACAGCAGCAGGCATTTCTGGGGCACAGTCCGGGCCTGGGCTGGGGCAGATCGGGGGCATCTGTGGACAGTGAGCCTGGGGCCCAGGGCAGAGGATGCAGGGACTCCAGGCAGAGCTGAGCTGCAGTCCAGAGGAAAGGGGAGACAAAGGCAATGAAGGCAAGAGAAGGAAAGAGAGGGAGGGGTAGAGGGAGAGAAGAAAGGGGGCAGGAGAGGGAGAGAGCGAAGAGGGGAGGGAGGAGGGTAACAAGGAGCGGGAGAGGGGAAGAGAGGGAAGGACAGAGGCAGAGGACTATTTTGCTCAGCTTAGAGGCCTCGGGCTCCCAGGACACGGAGCTCCCTGGCAGCCAGCCCACCAGGAGAGCACACCCTGAAGGCGGAGGGACCCATTCCTGCTCTGGTCCTGCTGGGACCCTGGGCATGGCCGTCACTTTTCTGAGCGTCAGTTTCCCCATCTGGAAAAGGGGACAGAGCTCTCCCTGTGGGAGAGTCAGGGGCTCTCCTACGTGAGGTGCCGGTGGACCGGGGCTATCCCTGCACTGACCCTTGGTTTTCTGACCCTTCGGGGCTGGGCGCTTACTGCTGGGAGCGGCTGGCCCAGGAGGTGCCCCTCTTCTTCAGCTCCCCCTTTGCCCATGTGGGTCTGTTGACTTGATGCTTCCCCTGAGCACATCCAGGTCTGTGAGCTCCTGGGGGTTCCCTGAGTGCCAGTCCCCACGCCGGCACATAAATGCGTGCCTGTGCCCCACTGTGGAAGGGTGAAGTAGTTTATCCTTTGCACCGAGTTTCTGCTGGCGTTATAATTACGTGCCTGTTTCAAAGGCAGACTCCTAATCCCCCGCCCCCCGCCCCCAGTAATTCCTGTTTCCTGCTGTAGACAATAGTGCTCTTCATCCCAAACAGGTGAAACTGGGTCCTTTGGAATTACCTACAGGAGCCCAGCCCCAGGCACCGGTTCCCACCTGGCCAGCCTCAACAAGCCAGGCGATGCGCCTAGGAATATAAGGAAGCCACTGGTAATAAACAGCTCCTCAAGGAAAGTCACTGGCCAGAGCCCTGAACTCTGGGGTCTGCTTCTCTCTGGGCCCAGGAATAGCAAGGGCAGACTTGGCCTAGGTGGCCATGCTTCCTTCCAACCACCTGCCTGGCCACCACCCTGTCCCCAGTGAGGAGAATTACCACCATGCAGGGCTTCACTGCAAAACACAAACACCTGGTTGCCTGGGCAGCACCTTGCCAGGATGATGTGATCCAGATGGTCCCTTGAGAGGCAGATGGGTTGCCACGGAAACAGAATCACTGCCTCTCCAGCCAGGAGACTGGGATTGTAGATGGGCTGGACCCCAAGCTTAGAGAAGTGTAGTGATTTGCATAAAGCCACACAGCAAGTAGGTCTAAGAGCCTGCATGGCAAGGCAGGATTTAAGAATCAGAACAATTACGTACGAAGCCCTTTTGCGATGCCAGCTTGTGCTAAGTACTTTGTACCCATTATTTCGAGAGAGGCTGGGAGGCTTGGCCGCGGTCACACGTGGCATGGAAGTGATGGAGCTAAGCTGAGACCAGTCAGCCTGATCCTGAAACCTGAGCTTGGACCCCTGTCCCATGCTGCCCCCAGGTTGTGCATGTCCTGAGACTAGACCCATCCTAGTAGACCGCCCCATCCTAGTAGGCCCCATCCAGAAGGCCACTGGAAGCGTGGAGGTCAGCCAAGCTGGGGGCCCGCAGGCTGAGACCCACAGTTTCCAGAAGACGGAGCAAGTATTTGAAGTTGGGGCAGGCCCTTCCATCCTGGT
The DNA here is from genome assembly GCF_951640355.1 of Cnephaeus nilssonii. Taxonomy (NCBI): domain Eukaryota; kingdom Metazoa; phylum Chordata; class Mammalia; order Chiroptera; family Vespertilionidae; genus Cnephaeus; species Cnephaeus nilssonii. Next base: position 13,252,900 of record NC_137087.1, read on the forward strand.
CCACACCCTTCCTTCCTCATATTCTTGCTTCTTGCCTCCTCTTCAGTCTCAGCCATGCATAAAGCCATCCATTCAGAGCCATCTACTCATTCATTCCTTGCCATCTTACACAAAGGATTTGAGTTACTTTAGAAAGTTAATAAATCTCTTGGTGTGCCAGTTTCCAATCTATAAAATGGGTTGGGCCATTGTATCAGTGCTGACGTTTATAACATATCCAGCACAGTGCTTGGCATGGAGAAGGAGCTCAAGAGACAGCACTTTAAACGTGACTTTCTCTCTCGAAAGACTCTTGGGAAGGGTTGCTGGGAGACTTGGTGAGACACAGGCCCTCAAACCTCCCCAGCCCGAGGCACAGACAGGTGCTGCTTGCCCTGTGCAGCCTCCCTCAGCTCTCTCCTCTCCTCTCCTCTCCTCTCCTCTCCTCTCCTCTCCTCTCCTGCCTCCTCTGCTTGGGAGAAAGGAGGTGCTCTTACCCCCACGTGAGCCTGTGCTGTCCTGGAGACAGCCTTGGGCTCTGGCCTGGAGCCTCAGGAAAGGGCTGTACCCTGCCGAGTCATCTACTCACTTGGAGGTGAATGTGGTTGGTATTTACGTTGGCCCTACCTACCCACACAGGTTCCATCTTTTCCAAACCTCACACCACGGCACAGCATCAGGCACAGGGTTTTCAGCTACCTCTAGGTAGGACGGGCATTCTGAAGAAGTCTGGGTGCCAATATGTGGGAATAAGATGGCTAACATGTATACAGCACTTACTAGACACCAGGCCTTATTCTAAGCCTGTATATACGTTAGCCATGATGTAGGCATGATTATTATCACCTTTTATCAAATGAAGTGACCGTGGGAGAGAAGTTAAGTGACTTTTCCGAGGTCACATGGCTGACAGGCGGAGGGCTGGGTGGAACTCACACCCAGGCAAGCTGCTCCGGAGTCCGGGTTTTAATTACGGCTCCTCTCTATAAAACAGATGAAGGGTTTCTGGAAAATATACTTGAAACTGGGGCCGACCAGGAAATGAGGCAGTAAGAGCTGACATGTACTGAATGTTCACTTTGTGCCAGGCTCTGCCACTCACCACCTTGGGGCTGTGAATACTGAATGATCTCAAAGCTGGGTGGGTACTTAACCCACCAACAAGGACAAATCATCATCAAATACTGTACTTAACGTTTCCACCTCCGGCCCTGGCTGGGTAACTCAGCTGGTTAGAGTGTTGTCCTGATGCAAGTTCAATCCCCGGTCACAACACATCCAAGAATCAACCAATGAATACGTAAATAAATGGAACAACAACTTGATGTCTCTCTCTCTCTCTCTCTCTCTCTCTCTCTCTCTCTCTCTCTCTCTCTCTCCCCTTCTTCCTTCCTCTTCCTATCTCTCTCTCTCTCAAAAAAAAAATAAATAAATTGCCTGGACAGTGTGGCCCAGTGGTTGAGAGCGTCAACCTATGAACCAGGAGGTCACAGTTCGATTCCCCATCAGGGCACATGCCGGGGTTGCAGGATCGATCCCCAGTAGGGGGCTTGCAGGTGGCAGCCGGTCAATGATTCTCTCTCACCACTGATGTTTCTATCTCTTGCTCTCGCTCCCTTCCCCTCTGAAGTATATTTAAAAAAATAAATCTCCACCTGCAAACATTTCATGTAACCATGACAAGCTCGCCTGAGCCATTACCATCCTTTTCCAGGATTTCATGTCAACTTGCTCATTAAAGGGCAGCTGATGGCCTCAGGGTCAGATATTCTTGCTTGAATCACAATCCCTGCTCTTTGTAACCAAGTGGCCTTGGTTAAATTGCCCAGCCTTCCTAAAGCCCATTTCCTCCTCTGTGAAAAGAGGAGACATGGGTCTGGGATCACATGGAATAAGTGAGTTCATGGATGCTCATACATGGTGCCTGGTTCTGGAAAAATGCTGACCAAACATTTACTATCATCATCCGATTTCTTTCCTAATCCCAATGCCCTGGCCCTGTAAGTCTACATGGGCAAGACTGATGACACCTGCACCATCGGTAATTCCTGCCTGTCTGTCTCACCCAGAAAGTATTTACAAGGCTGTGGCTTGCAATGCTTGCTTAAAAAGTTCCAGAACCACCACACCCACTTTCTGCCAAGTCCCTGCTCCATTTCACTCTCACACCCTCGAATCCCATGAAATCCCTCCTCTGGGGGGAGAATGCTAAGCTCCATCTTAAAACCAAAGCTCTGGCTCCCTTAATCCTCTTACCTGGCTCTTTGCTCTGTGCAATTAATTGCTGCCAATGGCTTTATTCACTTCCCAGGGGCAGCCAGGGCACCTGCAGGGCAGCCTGGGTCAGGGGGCCTGCTTTGGCAGGACCTCTGTCCCGATGCCCCTTTGGCCTGGGCAGCCGAAGGCAGCACCGTGGCTGCACGTGGCAACCTGGGTGCCTGTAAGGTGGTAACCCTGTGGCCCCGGACCTCCCCAGGGGCTATCAGCCTCGGGGGACACCTGCAGAGAAGCAGGAGAGCGACAGTTCTGGTCCCACTTCTGCCCCTACCGGGGCCACCTCCCCATCCCTCAGAGCCTGTCTCCTTATCTTCCAGTGGGAATCAGCCCGTCTTGGGGGTCTCACGAGACTGGACAAGGAAGGCCGTGTAAAAGGCTGTGCTGGGTGCAGGACAGTGGTCGGCAAACTGCGGCTCGCGAGCCACATGTGGCTCTTTGGCCCCTTGAGTGTGGCTCTTCCACAAAATACCACGTGCGGGCGCGCACATACAGTGGGATTGAAACTTCGTGGCCCAAGCGCAGAAGTCGGTTTTCGGCTCTCAAAAGAAATTTCAATCGTTGTACTGTTGATAGTTGGCTCTGTTGACTAATGAGTTTGCCGACCACTGGTGTAGGATGACTGTCATTTCTCCCCTACAGAATGGGGCATTCGTTGATTTCAAGCCCTGAGAGTGGAGACTGTGTGTGGTGCCTTTATATGCATTTATAGCCCCTGTGCTCAGTGCAGAGTGGGCCTGGCACAAGATGCTAATCGTTCCTTGTCCTAAAAATTCCTTTTTAAAAAAAATTATTTTTAATTGAATTTATTGGGGTGACATTGGTTAATAAAATCATACAGGTTTCAGATATACAATTCTACATCATCTGTATATTGTAGTGTGTGTTTACAACCCCAAGTGGGAGAACATATTGGCTGATACATCTGATAAGGGCTTAATATCTAAAATTTATAAGGAACTCATAAAACCCGACACCAAAAAAACAAATAATCCAATTAAGAAATGGGCAAAGGACCTGAATAGACACTCCTCCAAAGAGGACACACAGATGGCCGATAGACATATGAAAGGATGCTCATCGTGACTCATCATCAGAGAGATGCAAATCAAAGCCACACCTGTCAGAATGGCTACCACCAATAAATCAACAAACAAGTGTTGGTGAGGATGTAGAGGCAACTCCCTTTTAATATCTTTTCATTTTGAGAGGCATCCTCATGTCCGTGACCTCATCACACGTCTTGTTGCGGTGAAGGTGGAGAAATGGTGTAGAGTCTACACTGTAGATGCATTAGACTGGAAGAAATTGATGTTGGGCAGGGCACTGCCGCCCAGGGGAGACGGAGGTAGAGTGTCCCCCAGACCCCCATGGCTTCATCAGCTCCGTCCTCTGAGTGAGGCACCTTCAGGTGTGGCCCCTGAGACGGCGTGAGTGGCCCAGTGAGGAAACCACCACCAGCCAGCTCTCCTCCCGTGCCTGGGATGCTGCTATTCACGGAGGGGAGTCTCATTCCTAAAGGCCTGTCCTGCTTTTAGTGGGCGGAAAGCTGGCCCAGGCTCTAGCTGTGGAACCGGAACCTGTAGCTGAACCCAACACAGGGCGGTCTCTATTGTCGTTAATTTCAGTTTCGGGGGCAAGGGACACTGGTCTGCCAGTTAAGGTAGTGATGTAAGATAGAGAGTTTCCTTTAAAAATGCCCATCTGGAAGTCAAAACGAGCGAGAAACAATATGAAAATACGACCCTGATACGAGCGGGACTGGGAAGCGGCGGGATGGCGAGGCTGGGATGCAATGACTGGTGCTGGGAGGGCGCTCTGCTGCGGGAGCCCAGGTGCCTCCTCACGCCCTCTGCCCACGGGGCGCGTGGCTCAGCCAAGGTGCCTCCGCGCCCCAGCCCCACGCAGCCCTCAACCAACAGTGGACGCCCGACGCTGGATCAATGCCTCCTCGCCCTTGCCTCTCAGACGGAGGAGGACGTCCTCCTCAGTCTCCCAGAGCTCCTTGCAGGTCCCACAGCAGGTAGCTTGTTTCACCGCACCTTTCGCCAGCCTTCCCCCTCCTGCCCTTGTCTCTTTTCCCTGCTTCTCTACCAGTGTTTTCTGGGACCCCCCTGAATAAGTCTCATCGCAGGGTCTGCACCTGGTGGGACCTAAACTCAGACACATCATTCCATTGGGGCTCCTCCAGCAGCCCTGCCTTTCCCTACCATGTGCCTCATGGATCCCGCCCCGTCCCCTGAAGGCCCCGGTCCCAATCATGTGGCCAGGCTGAGGAGTCCCTGAGTGCAGGTAAGAGAGGCAGCCCCAGGTTGAGAGGCTTCTGCACCGCCCGTCAGGGTCCTGGCCCCCAGGCACCCCTGCCAGGGGCGATGTCCACTCCGGCCACCCATTCTCCCTTCGGACAGGCCTGGAAAACAGAGCTGAGCAGCTGGGCCTCGGCAGCACTGCCCCGCACGGCCCGGCTCCGTGGGGGAGCCAGCGATGAGCTAATCCTGCAGCAGACGTGGACAGGGAGAGCAGCCTCCCCGCGCGCAGAGGCCTGCCCCGGGCTCTGGGGACCCAGCGGGGCCGGCACCGGGAAAACTGCTGAGCCGGCCCGGAGACAAGGGCGCTCTTGTCTCCCCGCCCTTGCCAGCTCCAGCCAAACTCAGGAAGATCCCACAACGACCTTTGCTGCTTCTGCTTAGAAACAGAACCCGGGCTCCCTGAGAAAAACGTGGGGAATCCAGGCACCCCACCCGACCTGAGAGAGTCAGTATTTGTAAGCAGACATTTTGGTGTGTTCCCTCCGTTTTCTGTTTCCTGTGCCTACATACGTGTATGTCTTACATGTATTTGTACCTGGTTGAAGTCACACAGAACATCCCATTTTGTTCCCTCATAAAAAAACGAATGTCGTGAGCACTCCCCCATGGCAATGATTCCTGGGAGAGCTCGTTTTCAATGGCTGTGGAGTGGCCACCGAAATACTGAGCTCCCTTTTCTGGGGACTCGAGCTATTTCTAAATAAGCCTTCTCTCATCCTTCCATGGCACTGCGCCCTCCTGGCTGTTCACTCCGGACACCCCAGGGACCATCACAGCCACCCCTCCCCCCAATTCCTTAGCCTGGGAACCATGTGTCCACAAACCCTCTGTCCCATGGCTCCTCCCACTGTTTTTTTCTCCAAAAGGCCACTGGATCCCAGGCCTCAGCCCTCAGGGAGCTGGGGGAGGGGAGGAGAGCCAGGGGCTCCTGGCCCAGGACAACCTGCCCCACCTGCTTGCTCAGGGTCACTCGGAGGTCCATGTCCTGCTTCCAGCCCTGGGAAGCCATGTGACCTGGGTCTGTCTCTTCCCAGTTGGAGCCTCAGTTTCCTCCTCTATAAAATGGGCATGCTGTCAGAGCCCCAGTGGCCTCTCCCACTGAACTGGCAGGGGGTGAGCGCGTGAAAGGTTTGGTCCATTAAACAGGGCTGATTGCAAGCCAGTTCCCAGGGGCCTGGCGATAAAGGCCGGAGTCCTCTCCTGAGCAGGAGCTGCCTGCAGTGCAGGGCCCAGGGCAGGGGGAAGGCAGGCAGGTCCCGCCCCCACATCCCAGCTCTGCGGAGCTCACACGAGGACGGGTGGGGGCTGATGTGCAGGAGGAAGTGTGTCCCTGGCCTTGACAAGGCGCCCAACCAGGCGGCCTGGCATTTCAAGGGCAAGGGAGGGCCTGCCTGCCCACTGTCTCTGGGAGAGCCGCAGGCATTAACAAATCCCCTGCAATTTGCACCCACCAATCCCGCCTGCTCGTCGGGCAGCCGCAAGCCGTTTTTCACGCAGAGCTGCGCACAGCTTTGTTTTAGAGAGACAGATCTGGCAGGGTGTCCCTGAATGAGGCCATTTGTCCTCCCCGGTGATGGTGACGGGAAGGCGGCTGGCTGTGTGCTCTGGGGTGGGCAAGAGGTGGGGGGGGCAGGGGGGGGATAGGGAGGCCATGGGGGATGTGTGATGTCCCACCACCGTGGATGTCTGACCGCCTCGTTCAGCCAGGTGGGAGCAAGCATTGTTTCCAAAGACAGAGGGTTTGTGACCCGCCTTCTCCTGCTTAAGGAGCCTGGGGAGAGGTGGTGAATGACCTGGCTGGCCCCTAATGCCTGTGCCCTGGTCCACCCCAACCGTCTGAAGGAGGTGGGACTCTCACCGCGGGCCCGGGGTCGGGGTCTGTCTCTGAGCCCTGGGACTGCTGAGGAGGCCCTGGGGCTGAGGGCTCCAGGTCAGACAGAGTCCTGTGTGGGCCCCTCCTGCGTGGTCCCCAGACCAGGAGGAGCAAGGCGGGGCCCATCACATCCTGATTCTTCACCTCCCTGGCCGGCTAGGGCCCAGGGCGAGTCTTGGTCCCCTTCCCAGGGTCTGCTGTCACTCCCCTGGGCGCTGTCAACACATCAGGGAAACCGGAGCAAGCAGATGCTGGGCAACACAAGCAAGCGATGCGCTTTGTGGGGCTTCCCCTCCTGGTCCAGGGCTCAGGCTGTGTTGGGAGGTGAGGGTGTGCTTGGAATAGAGGTGGGAAACGCACAAGCCCACAGGGCCTGGGCGTGTCCAACTGTGGGAAATGCTCAGTGTGTGACAATGGGGGAGCATGGCACTCCTGCGGCGGGTCAGCCACCACCAGTGAGTTGTGGGTTCAAGGTCCCCACTGCAAAGCAGGCACGTGACTGACTGGACAGTGAAGTCTCCCAGAGAGCCAACGTGGGCAGCTAACCTGCAGTAGGACCTCAGATGCCTGTGGGCCACCTCCAGCTCAGGGCGGGTGATTGACAGCCACCCTCTCCACTGCTCCCTGAGGAAGGGTGAGCTCCTCTCCTTGGGCTTCAGGGGCTGCCTCTTTCAGCGCCCCCTGTCTCCTGAGTTCTCTGCTCCCTTGTCCTCCCTTCCCCAGGCACGTACAGGTTGCCTCTCCCAGGATGCTGCCCGGACACCCTGGCACCCCCCTACCTGCTGCTCTCTCCACACGTGCCCCTCTGCCAGCAGCCCGTGCCTCGCATCTCCCAGATGAGAGCCCAGTCATCACTGACCTGTCCCGGGAGACGGGCAGGGCACGAGGACATGCCCCTGCACCCCAGCCTCTCGTCCAGGCTCTGGCTGCCTTGCTGTGACCAGGGGCAGTCCCCCCCCTCCCTGGACCCGGGCTCCCATCCTTTGGGTTCTGGCATTCCTATTACTTTAACATGCTGCTGGGCTGCTTAGAGGTCAGCTGAGGGGACACAGAGGCACTCAGGCGTGGACGGTAGCTGAGGCACGCAGAGGTCATGGGGACCGTGGATGTGGTGACTGCTCGGTGCTTGGCGCCCACGGAGCCCGCAGGCATGGGCCCGCTCAAGTGCCGAGGAGGCTGGCATTTCTGTGCTGCCTGCCAAGCTGCTGCGGGCTGGCACGCAGTGGCAGTGGGGGCGGGTGGGCATGCTGCAGTCCTGGGGGACAGGCCAGGTGACCTTCCGTACTAAGGCAGAGGAGGGAGCAGCTTGGCCCCCAAGGACCTTCCCCGGGAGGAGGCTCCTGCCCGCCGCGTGTGCGCCTGCTCCTGTGTGTGAGCGTCAGGCTAAAGGCTGCACCAGAACAAAGAGCTGGGGGCTGGGTATCTGAGGGGCCCACGTGGAGACGCCTGACTTGGCGGTTTGCTGCAGTGTCTGCTCTCTCTCTCTCTCTCTCTCTCTCTCTCTCTCTCTCACACACACACACACACACACTCACTCACGAAGAGCACTGCCCCCAGGCCTGCTCCAGCTCCAGAGCCCACCAATGCTGGCGAGCACAGCCCGCCCAGCCCAGCGCCATCCCTCCTGACAAAGCACCGCTCCTTACTGCATGATCTCATCCCACCAGCCCTCATCTGGCCCCAGCTTGGCCTCCTGACAAGAGAGACAGACAGGGAGATGGAGCAGGAGAAGGGGTGGGGGAGGCAGGCAGCGAGAGAAGGGGAGAGACACACACAGACACACAAAGACATGCCCACAGCTCCCCGACACACACACACACACACACACGCACACACAAGCCCCCTAAAGCATCCCCCCGAGACACACTCACCATCTCACACACACAGACATGCGTGCACACACAAACACCAAGGAGAAAATCTGAGAGGCGGAGGGAAGGGAAGGACGGACGGAGACAGACAGACAACATCAGAGACCCCAGAGAGAAAGGAGGAGAGAGCCCGGGAAGGTGAAAACAGCACAAGCCAATCAGACATGGTGGGAGCCCAGATGGAGACTGAAAGACTGGAGGGCAGAGAGGCAGCACACGCTGGCTGCAAGAGCTCTGAGGACAGAGAACGTTCTAGAACTGCAGAGGCCAGACTGGGAGGGGTCTGGGCAGGCCCAGCTGTGGGCAGGGTGGTCACGGGGACCCCCACAGCTGTACCAGAGGTGGGTTACACAGGTCATGCCCCCAGAGCCTCGGGGAAGAAGAGCAGAGGAGAGCTGTGCAACAACAGGCAAGTCACAAGGTCTCTCTGAGCCTCAGCTCCCTCCTTCATGGGTGTAGGTAATACCCCGTCTCACAAAGCTGGGGCTGCAGCAAGGTCGGGGAGCACCCAGCACACATCAGCAGGGCCATAAGAGACCCGTGAGGGAGGGCTGCACGGGGCATGACCTCTCCCCCCGACAGGGAAAAGCTGGGGCTTCTGGGGGAGCCCACTTTCCTGCTTACCCCTAACCCTTTGACACGCTTTCCTGCCTTGGTTTTGCCTCTGACCTATCCTTTAGACAAGGGGCGGGGAACCATTTTTCTGCCAAGGGCCATTTGGATATTTATAACATCATTCGAGGGCCAGGCAAAATTATCAACTTAAAAATTAGCCTGCTATATTTGGTCAAACACTTAATTAACTCAGCCCTAATGCCTTGGCAAGGCCAGACCAAAATTCGAGGGCCTTATATGGCCGTGTGCCAGATGTTCCCCACCCCTATTTCTAGATTCATCCCCTTGTCTCCTCCCAACTCCACAAGAAGTGGAGCCTTCCTGGTCCAGCCACCAGCATTCTTGTCCTAATGTCCCCAGCAATCCGTCAGCCAGTTCCCTTCCTGCCCCCCACCCCACCCCTGCAACCTCTTCTTTTCTAGCTGGAACAATCTTTGCAAGATGAGAATTTAGCCATGTTCTCATTACTTTTAGAACAAAGACATCATCCTCAAGACAGGCCCCGTGGGTTCTCACTGCTGCTGACTCTGCTTCTGGGCTCCGGAGCCTCTGCCCTGTTAGTTCTGCCAAAAGCCATGCTTCCTTCTACCTCAGGGCCTTTGCACAGACGGTTGTTCCCTTTACCCGGGAAGAAGCTCTCCCTCCTTTTCTTCATCTATTCAACTCTTACTCAGCCTTCCGCCACTCCCGCGTGGTCGCATGGCATCCCTGAATTTTCCTTCATGGCACTTATCACAGCTTAAATTTACACACATGCATACACACACATACACAAATGCACACGCACATACACCTGTGATTATTTGATCAGTGCTTTTCTCTCTCTCTAGACCCGGGGCCAGGAAACTATGGCCTATACCTGCTTTCATGAAAAAGGTTTTATTGGAACTAGCCACACTCATTCATATCGCCTTTGGTTGCTTTCGTACGGACTGTGAGGCCTAAACTATTGACTACCAGGCCCTTTACATAAAAAGTTCGCCAATCCCTGCTCCAGACTGCAAGTCTGCCAAGGTGGGGCCGTGTCTGTTTTATTTCTCATGAAGCCCAGCCCTGGCCAGGTGCCTGCACAGAGCAGGTGCTTATTAGAGACATGGATGCATATGTTTCTTGGATAAGGAGCGATTTTTACCTTGTCAAAATTGTATTGACTTAAGTTATTATGAAAACTGCAGATTCCATCAGGAACAGACATCACTTACGAGATTCCAAGAGCATTTCTGGCAAGCAGTTCAATACAACAGCGACTTCTCAACTCAGGCCGGCGCACCCAGGATCCCACAGCAGCTCCTGGCCAACGCGACCCTGCCCCACCGTCCAGAGGTGCCCACGGCCCGGTGCACGACCGCCCGCAGACATGAGAGGGAGCCCAACCCCTCATTCAAGAGATTGGGACTTAGGAACACACATCACGAGACGCCCTTTGAATGTTCTCATTAAGGCTCTTTCTACATCCACTCCAAAGACCTGGTCGACGAACTCAGAGAAAACATCTGTTTTGTCCTTATATGGAGAAATCGTTGATTTTTTTTTCTTTTTCAATGAGTTGTTCTGACTTGATAAGAATGTTATCAACAGGGAGACACTGTGCTTGGCGCTGTACATCTTTCTAGAACTTAATGGTGACCACTGCAAGGTCGGCCACATGGTCATTCCTGCCTTCCTGGGGAGAGGAACTGAGGCTCAGAGACCACACGCTCAGCAGGTGGCCGGGCTGGGTTGGGACAGGCCCTTGGAGGACTAAAGCTTACACTGCACCCCGGCTTCGGCGATGAGGATGGCGGGGAGTGTGCAGCTGTTCCTGCCTGGTGGGCGTGGAGCCCTCACAGACAGAACGCCGCCTGCCTCTCAGGGCCTCTATGTAAGACGGGGCCATGAGGTCCCTGTTAGAAGCCTGGATGTGCTGATTTATTTTTATTGAACCATTTTTTGAATGAGTACAGTGGAGTGTCAGAGTTAAGATTGCTGACTGAGGAGTACAGACCGGGGCTTAAATCCCAGCTCTGCCACTTTTCAGCTGAGTGACCCGGGGAAATCGCTTCAGCGTCTCTAAGCCTCAGTTTCTTCATCTATAAAATGGGAATGATCACAGTGCTCATGCCCAGGGGTCACTGTGGTGATGAAATGAGACAATGTACGGCTCCCTTTAGCCTGCTGTTGGGGTGCGGTGTGCCTTGGACCACCTGCTGGCCCTGAAGTGCCCCTGAAGGTAAGAATACTTCCCGAGACAAGGAACAAGTCCCGCCCACGGGCTCTGAGCCCGGCTGCACCTGGAGGCTCACACCACATCTGGATAAACCTCGGCACCAGCCAACGGGGGTGGCGAACAGCCCTGGGTTAGAGTCCAGTTCCCCTCCCACGTCCCGATGATGTCCGTGGAGCCCGCGTGGTCACCTACCGGCAGACTTCGGAGTGAACTTGTCTCGGTTCGCGGCACACACAGCCAGCAGTCTGTAGCCGAGGTCCAGGTCGAACCCTTGCTGAGCTGCCACCCGACTGACCACCTGCCAGCAAGAGGGGAAGGGAGGGCAGGGTGAGTCACTGCCTACCCCAGGCCTTAGCCCAAGGAGCAGATGTGCCCATTTTATGGGTGCGGCGGGCAGGCTGAGGCCTCGTCCGTCACTCAGCAAACAGGGACAAGCACATCTTCCACGCCAGGCCTCCCGGACCCCAAAAGGCCCATGCCCACCTCCTCCCGCCATCATTATAGACCTCCTGTACCCACCGTCTCGGGGCCTTGCTGCCCTCATACTCCAAGCAAGGTCCCCTCCCAGAGCACTGACATCCCCCCTCCCCCGAATCCAAATCTGCCCGTAAGGAGAAACACGGACTTAGGACACTGGGCTCCCATGGAGCTTCAGCTTGGAGTCGCCCAACTGCCAGGACTTCCCCAGACAGACACTCCTCCACTCCCTGGTGCTCAGCACTGGGCCAAGCCCCTTGCAGCCCTCGGACCCCAGCCCAGAAACTACAGCTCGCACGCGCGGCCTGGGTCAGTCTCCAGGGCCAAGCACTGGCTCGCACACAGGCGGCTTCCGTAAGAACATCACCAATGGCTGCGAATCTGGAGCCTGGAGGTCCCACCCATGTCCTGTGACCCTACAAGTATGGCCCGGGAGGGAGAGGGGAGGCCCCGGAGGGAGAGGGGAGGGTCCGGGAGGGAGAGGGGAGGCCCGGGAGGGCTGGCAGTCCCCAGGCAGCCGTGTGGGCCAGGGTGCTCCTGGGCCCTGCAAGTGGCCCCCAGGCTCACAGCCATCAGGCACCTCTCCCTCCCCTCCGGCTCCCAGGTGTCCTGCGCCTGCCAGCTCTGCTCCCTCCCGCCCGCCTTCCTCATTAACAGCAGGCAAATTAGGTTCCTTATTAAGAAGCAGGGACCTTGGAAAATGGAGTCGCTTCAGGAAGCAGCTGGGCGGCTCAGGCTGACTGGGAAAGGAGTGCAGAGGTGGGGCTCTCCCTTGAGAGAGGGAGACTCACCGTCAGGCCCCGGAGCCCTCAGAAGGCCCCAGGGTGTCACGGGGTTGGGCCTGGCCCCTGTGGCCATGAGAACAGTTCCCCATAATGTGCTTTCTATTTAGGGGGTCCTTACAAGGACTCTAGGGCTAAAAAGGGTGGGAACACCACTAATCTAGGCCGACCCTTTCATTTAAAAAATGCAGACCCTGGAGAGTGTCCGTGGTGAATCAGGGAAGAGCGGGGGATCCCCTTCCCAGGACCACTGGAGCCTCTTGGAATGGCGCCCGGCCTCCCCACCCCATCTCCTGGGAACCCCCTGTAAGGAGGAAACGTGACTTTCTCAGGTTAGAATGTTTGCTCAGCTTCTCAGCCTCAAACAGAAGCCCCTGATGCAGAGGTCTTCGTCCCCCCCGCCCACCCAAGGCCTCTTTCCCATGGGCTCTATTCTCTCCTGTACTGTGATTCTCACCCCCCCGCCCCCCCCCCCCCCCCACACACCATGTTCCAGAATCTCTGGGCCACCCCAGGGCGGGGGTATCCTCACTGTGAGTCTCAATGTTCAAGCAGGAAAACAAGGCCCCTAACTCTTTATGGCAGACAGACAGGTCTGCAGACAGACACTGCCGAGCCCTCCCCAGGGAGGAGAGGCCTGGGCTGTGAGCAGTTTGCACAGGGAGTCCGTGTGGACTGGAGCATCAATGAGGCTGCTGTTTATGGGAAATGTCAACACGGGCGAACAGTATAGTAAGAGAGTTGGCTCCGGGCACTGAGGGCTGAGTGAACGTTCTGTAAGCAGAGATGCTCCAAATTCTTACAAGGCTTGTGAGGGGGTGTTATTATCTGTTTTACAGATGAGGAAACCGCGGGTAAAACAACAGCCCAAGGTCCACGAGAGGGCCAGAATGTGACCCCAGGCAGCCAGGCCCCAGGCACGGTCAGCTCTTCCCAAGAGAGGGCCTCTTTCTCAGCCCACAAAGGGTTAAGGCCACAGCTTCCAACAGGCCTGGCCTGGAGAACCCTCAGGCCCTAGTGTGAGGGCAGGAAGGTAAAGGTCCTACTGTTTGGTCAATACTGGCTAATCCTGTTGCTCTGGTTAAAAAAAAAAGAAAAACTAGCGAAATTGAGCAAGAGGGGCCTGGTGCTGGTACAGGGGCTGTCCTGCAGGCTGGGCCGGACCCTTCGGAGGAGCGGAAGTGTGTCACCACGTCCCCGAGCGCCAGCCTTTAGAAGAGTCACTGACAAGGAGACTGAAGCCCGGAGGAGGCAGAAGCTCGCTGAAGGTCACACAACACAGGTGTGGCCGAGCGTGCTAAGCTGGACCCTGTGACCCCAAAGTGCGCAGGTGCCCCCCTGGCTTCTGGGCCCAGCCTGAGGACCCTGGGAAAGTCCCACGAAGTGGGCCCAGCTGAGCAGCCTGTCGTGTTTCCGAGGCCTGCTCCCCCCGAAATGGGCAGCACCCTCTGTGGGGTCCCGTGGGAGGAAGACCCCTCTTCCACAAAGGCTGTGGCAAGCAGCCTCATGCTGCTGCCCTCTGCTGGCTGCAGGGCCCACCCAGCTCAGCCCTCCTCAGGCTGGCTGGCTGAGACCCGGACCGCATGCCGGGGACCGACAGGTCGGAAAATCCAGCCACTCATGCCACAGGGGGAAACGGAAGCCCAGATGAGGCTCCTGTTGATGTGCTAACTGGTCTCTGTTTCCTTCTTCCACCTCAAGAGAGGGGGTGTGCTCAAGGTCACGTGGCAAATACGTAAATCCCATGAAGCGAGTGTGTTGCTTTGAAAAGTGGTGAGCCTTCTGGCCAGGAAGCAGGACAGGCTGTCTGGGAGAGGTCAGAGAAGGTTTCTGTTCCCCTGGGGGGCCGGACACACAGCCAGCTCCTTCTGACTCCAACAGTCAGGTAACTGGAGGCATGCTGGGCCTGTGCGCTAATCCTGCTCCCCTCTATCCTGTGCAACCTATGGCTCAGTCACACAACCTCTCTGAACCTCGGGTTCCTCCCTATGAAGGTTTGAGGATGACCTCCTTTTCCACAGCTGTGTGTAAGGGGCCCTGGCAAGTTCAGTCTCGTGGCTGTACCCTAACCCCTCAGGGCACTTCACTACCAGTCTCAGCACAGGGCTGGGCTGGTCTTTGTGCTGCTGCTTTGGAGTCAGGCATGAGACTGGGTTCTGGTTCTGCCACTTACTAGCTGTTCTCCCTCACTCAAGTGACTTAACCTCTCTGGGCCTCAGGGTCCTCAGATGTGAAATGGGTACACAATGCCCTCCTTGCAAGGGTGACCGCCAGCACAGAGTTCAATGAATGCTGTATGTGAACGTCCGCCCAGGGCTTTGGCAGTGAGGGGGGCTTTGAGGCTGCGGGGACTTCCTCACAGGAGAGATAAGGCTCCTGTTGATATGCTAACTGGTCTCTGTTTCCTTCTTCCACCTTCTACCTGCCCCCCTCCCCTGAGCCTTCCAACAGGAGGAAGAGGCAGCAAGTCCAGGGAGGCCTGACTGTGAAGGGGACACCCAGAGAAAAATCCTGGCTCTGTCACTAAGATGGGGGGCCGGGGAGTGAGCAGTCAGCACCATCAGGAAAAACCTGGTCCTGAGGGGCGGGGGGAGGGGGGAGGTGCCCCAGGCTCCTGCACTTCTGAATCCTGGGGTCAGAGGGCATGAAGGGAAGGGTGGGCAGAGGCCTACCAGGGGCCCAATGGGGCCCAGAGCCAGTCACTTGAATCGTGCCGGAGCTGCTTGGAAGCAGTAAAGCAGTAGGCACAAATGTGTCAGTTTTCTGCCGGGCTAAGTGGTTTTTAATTTATATCCTCCAAGTAAGCCGGATCCAGAGGAATTTGCTCCCCGAAGTCACCCAGGGGATTGTGGCAACCTGGGAAGCGCAGGCTGCCACCGGGATGGGGCGGGGTACATGTGTTTGGTGGGGGCTGGACAGCCTTGCCGGCTAGGGCCCTTGGGGGTCTCTGACCGCCCCAACCCATCCCTCTCTGTGGGCAGGGCTTGGACTAAGGGTGCCCGGGGGAGGGGAAGACTGGCAGAATGGCCCTGGGGCACCTGCGGGTGGTCAGCGTTACCAGCTGAGACTACGGCCAGCTGCTCCCCCGTTCTCAGTTGGCTTGTTTGTAAAACAGGGTGATGATGCCTTCTCTGCTGACGTTGAAAGGGTCTGCATAAGGATGCAAGGGGGCAGTGCCCCCTTGGGCACTGAGGGTGTCTTCTGTGACCCTCCCCCTCACCTTTCTCTCCCACTGGTTCTGCTGAGCTCCAAGGACAGTCAGACTCGGGTCTCTGCAGCTGTGGCTGGTGGGCCAAGGACCCCTTTCTGACTAAGTAGCAGGCCCGGGGAGTGGCGGGCAAAGGTGGCTGTTCAACCAAGCGTATGCCTTAAGCAGGGGTGCAATGAGGGGAGGCCCAGCAGAGTGGCGCTGGGCCTTTGTCCAGGTTCCCCTGCCTGGGAAGCACAGCCCCTCCCCTGTCCAGTCAGATCCTACGGGTCCTCCCTGGACTTCCTCCTCCAGGAAGCCCTCCACAATCCCTCCATCCTACCCTCTGAGGATGCTCCTCTTCAGAGCTCCTATCCCCACACAAATTGCATCCCATCACTCCTCTGCTGAAGACCTTTCACGGGCTGGCCACCGCCCTTCAAATATGCAAACTCTTCTCGCTTGGCCTGCTGGCCCTGTGTTAGCTGCTTTCTGCTTCCTCTTCAGCCTCATCTTGTACCCCTCCCCCTTCGCGTGCTCTGTACCTTAAACAAATCAAGCCCCAGGGCCTTTGCACTAGCAGTTCCCTCTGCCTGAGGACCCTTCCCTCTCATCGAAGCTGACTCCTTGCCATCAGGTCTCAGCTGGAGGTCACCGCCTCAGGAGGCTTTTCCTGACCACCAGCCTGTCCTTCCCACGGGCGTGTGTCCTTAGTGTCAGCCTCCACTGGGAAGTCAGCTGCTTGGGAGAGGTCTGTCTGCTGCGCTCACCGCACTCCCTCTGTGCCCAGCACAGGGCCTGGCCCACGGCAGGGACTTGATGAGTATTTATTGAGTAGTAATGAGTATTAATGAATGGATGAATGACAAGGCTAGGGCAGAGCAGTTACTGGCCATCTCATGCCCACCTGCCAATCCAGCCCAGTCAGGGCCATTGTCTGATTCAGCTTCAAGACCCACGTCCTAGGCAGGGCCAGGCTCGGGGCAGGGTGCTGGGGAACGTGGCAGCCTGTCTGGCCATGTGTTATGTGGGTGATGCCCACCTCCTCCTTCACTCTGGCGGCCTGCAGCTGGGGCGGGAGTGAGGGCCTCTGTAACATCTGTCCCTGCCCACGGGGCTTAGCCTGAACCAGGATCCCCACAAAGAGGATTAAGGGAGCTGGGCAGGGAGGGAGGGAGAGCACAGTGGGCTGAAGGTTGAGGAGGGCTGCTGGGCAATGCAGGTGGCAACCTGAGTTGGCCTGGTGTTCCCAATGGGGGCCAGATGGTGTCGGCTTTGGACAAATAGAGGAGCCTGGGAGGGGCCTGGCGGCATCCCTGCCCGGCATGCCTAATGGCCAGGAGCTTTGCTGTGGAGGCAGATGGGTCTCAGCTTGAATCCCAGGTCTGCTGCTCACGGGCTGTGGGACCTTGGGAGGTCAGTCACAAGTCTCCGTTTCCTCCTCTATAACACGGGGAAGGTGGCAGGACCAGCTGCACCGAGTGGGTGTGAGGATTCCGAGAGAAGGCGTGTCCAGTGGGCCAAGCTCAGCGTCAGGCAGAGAAGAGGCGCTTGGTAATGATGGCCCACGTTACGGTCCTTGTGGTCACTACTCCTCTCACTCCAGGCCCCGACGTTCTGGACCTTTCGCCTCCCTCCCAGCTGCAGCTTCACAGGAAGTGTGATGCCCTCAGGCTTTACCCATTGTTTCCCCTGGCCAGGCCTTCATCTTAGTCTCTCCTGCCCACGCCTTGGGGTAGCGGGGCTCCCCAGCAATCTGTTACCCACATCCTCTTTAAAGCTGACTCAGGCCCTCTGAGCAGCTGCCCTCTGGCCACCGAGGTGCCCTCACACTGACCGAGACAGGTCACTGGCTGGGGACATTCACGAGCGTCGGGCTCCTTCCCTGTGGCTGTCAGCCAGCAAGCTTCTAAGCTTGGCCAACCACACCACCAGCTCGGGCCTGGCCTCCGCTGAGCTCGCATCCTCGATCCTTACCCAGCTGAGTTAACTTCAGTTCTCGGGGTCTCGTGTGCATCTGGGCCTTTGCACGTGCCCCAGGTGCCTGGGACCCTCTGGCTACGCTCAGCTGCTTGTGCAGGTGGACCACAGTCCTGTAGATGGCGAAGGGCTCCTTTTCTCAGCGTTCTGTGACCCGCCCACCCATCTCCCAGGTAAAGCTCTCTTTCTCTGTGTCTCCTCCACCTTGTACACAATTTTCTCAGCCATCTCTTTCCATGTCCATGTCTGCCTCCTCTACTAAAGAGGAAATCGGGCTCGGCAGAGCCTTATTCATCACTGGGTTCACAGGGGATTGTACATGATAAACGAGGGATCAGTCTTCGTTTAGATAGGTGGATGGATGTAATAGGAGCTCAATAAATGCTTATGTGAATAGCTACGTGGATGGATGACCATAAAAATAGCTCAATAGATGTTTACCTAAGTCAAGGAACAAATGACTGGGTAGATGGGCAACCCCTTCAAGAGCCTCTCTGCTTTGCTCATGATGGGACATTTACCCCATCAGACTTACAACTCGCCAAAGTAGGCCTGGTCTCTCTCACCAAATGTGGGGAACCCACATCATCATGGGGACTGTGTCTCCCCATCAGACCAGTTTCCTATGCTGCCTGTATGTCAGGGGTGACCATCCCCTCCATCAGGGATGTCTTCCTATCTCTCATCCCCCATCACCCGTGGCCTCCCCTGCCCCTGGCCAGGCATGCTGGTCCCAGCCATCTTCTCTGGGCATGTGCAGGTGGGGAGGGTGCGGACTCACCGTCAAACAGCCCATCAGGCTCTGCTCGAAGGGCCGCTGGAAGGCGCGTGGGTCTCCACACCAGTCCAGCAGCTCTGTGGCGGCATTGTGGAAGTTGGCAGGGTTCTGTAAGTGCTGTGGGAGGGAAAGGAGACAACATGAGGTCCCAGGAATGCAGACAGCGCGGTAGCAGGGAAGACCCCAGGCCTTAGAGAGAGGAGACTCAAAAGCCCAATTAACGAGTTTTCTTCAACTTCTTCTCATACACCTTCCCTTTGCATCTCCTTCCCAGCCCAGTCCCGGGCAGGATGGGGATGAGCAGCCGCATTGTAAAGGCAGGAAAACCAAGGTCAGAGAAGGATAATGACAGCAGGTATTAAAGTGATGTCTGGGTCCTGGCAGTGTGGGAGGTGGACCCTGCATGGTAGAGGAGGGTGCCATCTGGCTCCCAGAATTGGGGGTTAGCTTTTCCTGAGCCAAGACAGGCTGGTCCTGGAGATTCCTTACTGACAACTCCCTTCCCACCCCCTCCACCTATGGCTTCACACCAAACGCTACCACAGCTAAGTCACACAGGAGGAGGGGGCTGGGAAGGTGGACTAAAACCAGGTTGTCACACCAGGGCCTGGTGGACGTGGCTTTTCAACTCCTGGTCTCCGGGGCCCAGGCCGGCTCGGCTCGGGGCTGTCGGCATTGTTGGGAGGGGTCCCAGCTGAGCCCAGGCCCCTCCCAGTCGGGGTCTAATCAACAGAAACTGATTCTGGTGCCAAGGCCTCTAGACCCGGCCTCGGACGCGGGCCTTCCCTCCTTGACTTAACACGTATCCGTGTCTTCCCAGGCCCCGCTGGGCGAGGCACTGAGCCCAGCACCAGGCAGCAGGTGGGGAGAAGCTGGGAGTTCGGCGTTGGGGGTGACTAAGTGTGGGTCCTCCAGCGGGACATCTCCTGGGTGTCCACAAAGGTCGGAGTGTGAGCAGCTGCAAAGGGGAAGGCTGTCCCTTCTGAGCTTCCTGTGGCCTTGGTGCTGGGAGACACAGGGAACAGCAGCTGCCCCCGGGACTGCAGCCTCCCCACCCGCAGCACGAGTCAGCCTGTGCCAAGGCGGGGAGGGGTCTCAGGGCTGCAGGTGCCAGAGGTGGGAAGGGATCGGAAGGTGCTGTGTGAGCCTCTGGGGCAGGGCCTCTGGGGGTCACACTCTGCCTTCACCTCTTACTAGCTGCTGAGCTAGGGCACGGAAGCTCATGGGACGGTGGTGGAAATGTGTGTTTCTTCCACGTAGGGTTTTACGACTGTTGTTCTATACAACGTGGCTTGTGCAAGGCAAGGTTTAAAAAATGGTGGAAGCAAGTGGCACGAATGAGAATACCCTCCTCCCATGAAAGAGCAAGGAGAAGGGGAGATGAAGGAAAGGAAGAGGGCAAGCGTGCAGCCACACAGCCCTGTCACAGGGCCGGGTGGGGACTAAGCAGGAGGCTCACCCGGCCCTGGCAGAGCGCCTGGCGTGTGGGGTGTGCCCGCGTGGGGCTGCCCTTGGCCGTGTCCGCCTCCCCAAGGCTGTCCGGGAAGCACGGCTGAGCTCGCAGCTCGCAGCCCTGGCTCCACCCAGCACTCTCTCTGCAAAGGCAGAGCTCTGCGCTTCATTTGCAGCGCCCGGGAGGAACTTCCACATACAGAAGCACGCCCTTTGGGAGGGCACGGTGGTCCTCACCTCTGTCCTTGTGCGCAGAGGTGACTGGTCCCCTCCGAGGCCACGGGCAGCACCTGGCTGCACCAGGAAAGCCAGGCCAATTGGCCAGTTCCTTGCCCAGCAGCCTCCTTTTGCTAACTGAGTTATTACGTTTATTTACATGATGTCACACCATATTAGTAGGGGCAGCAGCAGCCACAGGCTGCTCTCTGAGCTGCCTGCCCGCAGCACCCCCACCCTTGGCACCCTCTTTTGGGGCTCTGGGCTCACAAGTGGCCTATGAGGGCAGGCTCAGGGGCCATCAGCTTGGGCTCTGAGTGGTCACCTGTGGGCACCACTCATTGGTAGAAAGAATGCCAGGCATCCCATTCAGTGGCTGTTGCTCAGCGGCTCTGGCCAAGCCCCTCGCTTCTCTGTGCGCTGGTCGCCCGTTTCCACTCTGAGGTGACTGGCGGGCACGGAGAGACTGAGTGATGTAGTGAAGTGAGCGGGACAGATCTGGACCAAACCCCACCTCAGCCACTGAGCCACACAGCCCCGGCTGTGTTCCGAGCTGCAGATCCCTCATCTGTAAAGGGGGTGATGACAGCTTGCAGGGCTGCTGCAAGGGATAGAAACGATACCCCTGATGACATACCCCCTCCCCCTCCAGAGGAGGGCCAGGGGATGGTGGCTACTGCTCTGCATGCTGAGGCCTTTGCACTGTCTCTCGTTTCTTCTACGAGCGTCTTGAGCATAGAAACAACGCTCTGTCCACCTCTGGACCTGGAGACGGCACAAGGCCAGGCCCGCACAGGTGGCCAGTGAGCAGCTAACTGTCCAAAGGAGGGTCCATCTGGAGGGGCCAGCAAGCTGACCACTTCAGAACAGGTCCCAGGGGCACATGGAGAGGCTGGTGGGTGAGGCTGGCCAGCCGTGGATGGGCTGGGCATGGGAGCACAGATCTGAACCACAGGCACAGGCCTCCCTGGCTGCGGCAGGGAGGACCCTAATCCCCCGTCGCCATCAGGAAGCCTGCCTCTCCACAGTTCCTCAGGAGATCTGGGCTCTCTCCACTGCCACTGAGTCTGTTGGGGCAGGAGTAGCGGACAGTGCCCAGACCAGGAATTGGCTACCCAGACCAAGTGATGAATGCCTTTTCCTGTCAATCCACCTGTAAATCAAATGATCCATCCATCCACCCACCCAAATATGAATCAGTTCATAACCATCCATCCACTTACCCACCCACCCATTCAGCCATTCACTACTTTATCCATCACTCATCCATCCACTCATCTACCTACCTATCTACCTATCCATCCAGAATTTATCCAACCACCAACTCATCCATTCATTCATCCATTTATCCATCCATCATCTAAATATCCCCACCATCCAACCACCTCACTGCCCATCCACTTGTCCATCCACCCATCCATTTATTCATTCCCGTCGCTACCCACTTATCAGTCCACCCTGCCCCCTTTTCCCAGCATACTTGGCCTCATCCTGGCCTGGGCACTAAGCTAGACTTAGGGATGGATATGGCACATCTTCTGCTCCCAAGGAACTTAGCCTGGTGAGGGGCCTGATATATGCCCTGCAGGGCCTACAGCTGAAGGGAGAAAGAACAGGAGGGGTGAGGCAGCTGGGTGCCCAGGAAGCACTGGAATTCAGAGATGGGCACCGGGGTTTGGGGAGGCTGCTGGGCAGAAAGGAGCCGATTTGCATGGCTTTGCAGGTAAAGCCCAGATGTGCCTGACGTCTGAGTGGGGCACGTTGTAGAGGGCACTGATTCTTCTGGTACCCGAGGTTGAGAAGGGGAAAAGGCAGCTGAGCCAGAGCCTAGAGGGAAGATGGGCAGCGGGGTGCGGGGGATGGTGAGTGCAGCGATGGCTAGAACAGGGCGGGCGGTGGGGGAGGGAAGACTCTGCTGTGGAAGAGGGGCAGAGAGGAGAGTGGAGAGTCGGAGGCTGCATGCTGGAGGCCCCTGACTGGAGCCCTCCCAGAGAGAGGTAGGCATAGCCGCCACATCCATCATCCTCGGCATGCAGACCTGCCCGCCTTTCTCTTCTGATTAGGATACAGGACGTCTGAGAATCAACAGTCCTCAGCCAGCTGCGGCCACCCTCTGGGGCAGCTGGGGAGCGTCTGACCCGAGGTGTGGGAGGGGGCGTGGAGGATGCAGAGAGCTCTGAACGGCGAGGAGGGCATCTGGACAGCTTGCTCACCCTCACAAACATGCCACTGTCGGGCCCAAACGCAGAGCTCCGTGGGTATGTGCACACGGTGTGCGGGCAGACTGGGAAGAGCAGCTGCCGTGATCCCTGCCTTCCAGCCCTCCGCACTCTATGCGTTACCATGCCCACTCGGCAGGCAAAGCAAGATAAAAGTGGCAATTTAACCAAGGTCAGGTAGCTAGTGAGGGCTGGACTCAGGTTCTGAGCTCTGGGCACCCCACTTCGAGAGGGCTGGACCCAGAGAGTAAAGGGCACCCTGATTCCTGGTGACGCAGAGCCAGGCGGGGGTAGGAAGGGCAAGTGCTGAGCAGGCCTCAGGAGCAGCTGCGTGCCTGGCACAGTCTCACGCACAGGGGGCATGACTGTATCGTGGGGGGGTGGAGGCCACTCACAGCGAACCCTCATGGGCTGGAGAAACTGGGTCAAAGGCAGAGCCCTGCAGAGGAGGAGGAGGGAGGCAGGGGAGGAGGGCGCGCACGTCTGGTTTCTATTCTGTGACCGTGAACAGAGGCGTAATTGGCATTTGGGAGAGCAGCTCGGGCTGAGTTCAATCTGTAACAAGTCCTCTTCAATTTCCTCTCCTCAGCCTGTGCACAGGCTTCCGAGATTGCCCTGCTTGATGCTAATGGGAGGACACATCCTCATTCCCGGGACCAGCCTCAGCTCCACCAGCCCCGAGCCCAGGGAGGACCTGCTGTGGGGGGGTGGGGAGGGTGGGGGCTGGGTGCTAGGCCAGTGGCCCACGCTGGTTACCTGAGCTCCCTGCCAAACCCGCCGAAGCCAGGGGACGTGCCCCAGCACTGCCCTCCCTGTCGCTGAGCCACGGAGGACAACAGCCCTGCCACCATTAGCTGTCACCTGCCACGCGCCAGGGCTGGGCCTGTGCTTCACCCACAACATCCTCACAGCATCCTACCAGGTGGGCCTATCGGCCCCAGCTGACAGATGGAGAAACGGAGACCCCGAAAACAAAAGGACAGCACACTGTGGGTACATGGAGCTGTGAGGACTGGGCCCAGGTCTGTTTACTATCCAAGCCACACCCCTTCCCCGCATCTGCTCCTCCCTGGAGTAAAATAACATTCCGGAGCCTGCACAGATGCTGCCACTCGGAGCTGCAGGGAGGCCAAGCTCAGAGGGTGGGTGGGCACAACCCTCCCAGAGCTGAGGTCTGGAAGGAGATCAGGCACTCACTGCATCCTCACGGTGCACAGCAGAGCCCAGAGAGGGCCTGACACAGCTGGGAAAGGGGCAGGGACGAGGCAGAGCCGGCATTTGAACCTAGGTGTGTGACTCTAGTCAGGATGCTCCATGCCAGTAATGCTCTCCCAAAATGGGTGGTCAGGTAGCCCCAGGCAGTCGACCCATATCCACCATCACCTCCATCCTGGGTCCCAGATGCGCAGCTACAGGGCAGCCAGCACCCCTACTGCCTGTCCCTGCAGAGGAGTGAGCTCGGCACACACCCACCTGCTTGATGCACTGCAGGCGGTCATTGGTCTGCTGGATGTGCCTGTCCATAGAATTCATTCTGGCCGTTTCGCTGGGTTCTACCCGAGAGCCATGAACGTTGTCCAGCCTGCGGAGAGAGAGGAGCGTGGGCGTCACTGGGGTTGCGCCAGGCCCGCCAGCCTTACAGCCACCCCCCAACCCCCACACTGACGTGCTGGCCCTGGAGGCTCCCAGCGGGTTCCTGGGCCCTTTGCGAGCCATGGCGGCCTCTGCCCCAGGCAGCCCTGCGCTGGAGGGAGGAACCATGGCCCCAGCTGCCCAGCCTGTCCTTCCCCGAGCGTGGCCCTGGGAGCCCCATCCGGACTGAGGATGGGAGGTGCTCCCGGGTGTTCTCTGTGGTGACTGATGTGAGCACTGGCAGGCGTGTCCACCATGGGACGTGCAATGCACACTCAGGCACACACATTTCGATGCACACGTGTGTGTTAGGTGGTGGTGGGATGGCAACTTCATTTCCAGATTCCGGTTCAAGGCTTAGCCCACTCGATGTGGCTATGTGTGTGTGAGCATGTATGTGTGTGAACATGTGTGTGTGAGAGCATGTATGTGTATGAGCACATGTGTGTGTGGTGGGATCTTCCCATGTAACGACCTCCACTGCACTTGTGGTGTAAGTGCATGAGTGTCGCGTGCCCCCTCTTTAGAGTTCTTCACACTTTACAGACCACTCCAACTCCATTTCCCCCTTTGCCCTCCGGGAAAGAAGGAGGAGGCAATTACTACCATCTCCACTCTCTGGATAAGGAAACGGAGGCTCGCAGGGAGGAAGGGAGCTACTCAGGGTGCACAGTGCCCGCCCGTGGCTGAGTGGTCTTGGGTACATGAATGTCCTGGCCCCCAGGCCCACTCTCCCTGAACGGCTGGCGGGAGCACTAACGTGGGTGCCACTCCTCCCAGGGGGTGAAGCCAAGTGGGAGAGGCCCCCTCAGCTCCAAAGACCCTGGAGACTCCAGGCCCTGCAGGGCGGCCGCGCGGATAAAGGGGAGAGGGAGATAGAGAGGCGGAGTGTTCCGCTCTGGCGTCCCCAGCCTCAGAGGTCCAGGTCCTTGGGCCAAAGCAGAAGTCCGCCCAGTGCTGGGTGGGTTTGCCCTCCCACAACTCAGTGGGCATTTCAGACACACGGTCAGACCCGGGGCACTGAACTTATGGCCCAGGCCTCTCTGCAATTCTGAGACATTGCCCCCCAAAGGTTCCTCACCTCTGGCCCCACTTACTGGGCATTTCTATGTGCTCTCTTTACTGCTCATGCTCACTCTCTAAGACTAGAATTATCCCCATTTTACAGATGAGGAAACTGAGGTCCTGAGACCTGCCAAGTCCCCACGGCTACTAGGTGTCTGGACTGGGTCCACATGCCTGTGTGCTTCCAGGCCCGGGCTCTGGCCCCAGCGCGAGCGCCCTCGCAGCACGCCCGGCCCCAGCCTGGGGACAAAGGTTGGCTCCTCCTCCCAGGAGGTCTGAGCTCCACACTGTTCAGTCTGTGCTTGACAAGACAACTTATTTGCCTGTTTCACGACTGAGAGAGTCCACAAGGGAATCCAGTGAAGTGCTGGCCCATTCAACAGCTCCCGGCGCTCTTCCTGGGAGGACCAGTCACCAGTCTCCCAGGGGAAGGGGTGGGGTGGGGGAAAGAGGGGCTCCTCTTGGAGAAGCAAATATCTACTTGTCTTCTCCCTTAAAAACCAGAAAACGAAAGCATTGTACACACACTATCCGAACCTTGATTTCCCCCCCCCCCTCTTTAATGACATCTCAGAGTTTATTCCACATCAAGACATAAAGAGCCTCTCCATTTTTCATGGTTGCACAGAATCCCAAGGTACGGACGAATCACCTGCCCCCACCAGGTGCTGCTCTAAGGGGCGAGGCCCTAGTCACGGCCTCCTGCTCGGAGTGATAAAGCCGAAGCCATCGCCACATGTCATTATTGCACACAGTGGTGCAGGTCACCTGTGTATTGGCCACACCATCCCCGTGTGGATGAACCTGGAGAACACACTCTTAAAGGCCAAGCTGCTGCCTCACTGGGGCCTCGTCCTTTTGATACGTGCTTTCTGGGTCCACTCCATCTTGAAGCTCTCCCGCAGACAGATCACAATGAGGGAGTGTCCGTATTTATTTCCTCTACCCTCACCCCACCAACCATCCCTCCACTCACCCCACTTAGCACACATTTATATACCCAGATGCCTGACTTGTCCATCCATCGCTTATCCAGCTACATGCCTGTCCCACAACTCAGTGGGCATTTCAGACACACGGTCAGATCCGGGGCACTGAACAGAGGCTTATGGCCCCTGCACTGTGCACACATCTTTAGTGTTCACTTGCCCATCCATGGCTGCTTCCAACTCTCCCAGCGAGTGCTTTCCCGCACCGGGACTGTGCCAGTCCTATGCTAGGTCTACGGGGCATGCAGGGATGAAAATGAATTAAGTTTACAATGTCCAAGAAACTCTTGGTCTAAGTCTGTATTCATTCCAGGTGACCTTCCAGGTGACTATTTGTTGAGCTCCTCCTATACGTCAGGTGTTTCAGGCCCTGGGCACAGATAGACACTGTTACTATACCCCCTCCCATTTTACAGATGAAGAAACCGAGGCTCAGAGGTGATAGTAGACACCAGCTTCAGAATCCCGGCTTTCCCATCACAGCCTAAACTGTACAGGAGCAGGGAGGCCCTGCAGGAGGGTTCTCTGATGTACACATGTGCGCTGGGGAGAAGGAAGAGGGGAGGGTGTCCCTGAAGCAGGGGCTGAGTTTACACACACAGAGCTTCAGCCAGCCTCACGTGGCAAGTGCTCCTGGGGCCAGAGACAAAGCATGTGGGCACGGGCACGTTGGCTGCCAGGGTCCCCATCAAGGAGTGGTTTCCACAGCCAGCCAGAGGGCAACAGTTTGCCCCAGGCCAGCTCCACGGGGCGTGCAGGCCTCAATCCTGTCCTCAGGCCGCAGCCAACCAGGACAAAGGGCCTGCGGCGACCCAAGCGGCCAGCAGGGGGCACTGTTGACGAGCCTACGTGCCCAGAGGGGCTTCGCGCAGGCTTCTCTGGCATCTAGGCCTTCGTTTGTTTCCCCTTTTGTAGAGCAGGATGGTGAGGGTGAGGGATCAGATTGGCCTCGTGAAGCTCCATCTCTAAGGAGGAACTGCGCCCAGGATGGGCACAGCATCTGGTCTAGGGTGAGGGACCTCGTAGGGCTTTTGATAAGGCACCTGTCAAATGACTGACAGATCAAGTCTGGAGCCTGGGGCGCTTGGGCCGCCTAGGGAAGCCCCCAGCAGGCATGGGGAGTCCAGAGCCCCCAGGCAGTCACCTTTGGGCCCAGAGGCAGTGGGCCCACAGTGCTCACGTTAGGAAGCAAACAGAAAAGGCGGGAGGGAAGGGAACTAACTGTCCAAGCTCAGGCCGGGCTCCAGGCAGCTCGTGGCCATCCTGTCTGGAAGTCAGTGGCTGGTCGGAGTTGGCTTCTAGAGTCAAAGGTTCTCCGAATATCAATACCCAAAGGTCCTTTAAAGTCTCCCACTAGCCTAACAGCTCAGCTGGTTTTATTGGGGGGAGCCCGAGGCCTGCAGGAGTCTGTCCAAAGCCACACAGCACAGGGGGCTCTTCTTCCAGGCGAGGGCTCCTGACTGGAGGAGCCAAGAAATGAACAGGTGGGCCGGGGACATCTGTGAGGCCCAGAGACGGGGTGGCAGCTAGCAGGAGAGACGGCACAGGTCACAACTGTGTGTCGTCTATAGTAAAAGAACAGAATGTCTGGCTGATTATGGAGGCGCTCACAGGTGAGGGGACATTTGTAAACTGCTGAGATCAGTGGAAAATCAGGGTTATCAACAGCAGGAACAGATGTGGCTGGCAGCTGCAGCCCCTGCAGAAGAGGGGTCAGGACCTGGAAGGCTAAGGGCCCCAGGCCTGGAGAGAGAAGGGGCGGGGGGCTAAAGTAGGCATGGGAGAGGGTGCTCCCTGAGGGGCGGTCTGGACTCTCCCATTAGTTCTGCACCTGCTATGTGCAGGCCCCAGTCCTGGTCCTGTGCGGTGCTAATTTATTTAGTCCTAAAAGGCTCAGAGAGGTGGCACAGCTTGCTGAGATTCAAATAATCTGCCTTTCTAACTATTTCTATGTTGTTTCTTCCACTCTACCAAGAATGAAGCCTCCTGGAAGTCCCCCTCCCCACCCCCGCCCCGGGCTGTGACTGGGGTGTCCCCTTGGTTCCACCCAAACTGTCCAAACCCACCCACCCACTCACTTCCAAGGCCACTGGGCTCCCAGCATGCTGGCTGTCTCACGAAGTGACCAGTGTTCAGTGGCCAGCAGAGGTCGCCCTCCACCGTGGCAGCGTTGCTGGCCACGGCTGCCTCCCTCCTCAGAGCCTGGATTCCTATAAGCCTTTACAAGTCCTACAAATCCTCCGAGGCTGCAGCTCCAGTGCCCACCGTGGCATTCCCTCCCAGCTGGAGACTGTGCGGGCCTGGCCCCGGGTGCACCCATGGCCCAGCCCTTCCGCCGCCGTCCGCCTCTGAAAGAGGGGCTCAAGCAGGCCCGCCCCCCTCGCCTGGCCCCTGGCTTCTCTCCTGGTCTGAGCAGACTGGAGCCTGTAGGAGATGCAACGCTAGTCAGCCTGGGGGCCGGGAGAAGACCCCGCTCTGCCACAGCCTCCAGGCCTCAGTTTCCCCTTCTGTAACAGGAAGGCTAGCCAGCCTTTGGCAGCCCTTCAGACTCCAGCATCTTAGGATTCCTGTCCGGAGTTGCAGCTGTTTGAATGCTCCATCTCGACAAAGGTAGAAGCTCGGCTCCAAAGAGCAGAGCAAGCCCGTCCCGAGGCAGCCCCAGGACCCGCCGCTGCCTTTCTCAGCCTCACACTGCCCTGGCACCTGCGCTCAGCTTGGCCTCACTGCTCAAAGGTATGTTTTCTGACTGATGGTGACATCTGGGTGGGCTAGTCTTCCCACCGCCTAGCTGAGCTCTCGGAGGGCCAAGCTTCTGGTTTACACTTCTTAGCACCTAGCACAGCGCTGGCCAAGTTTACCTTAGCGGTGCCCAGCACCGGGACGTGCTCCAGAAAAGTTAGCTGCTATTATGCACACAGGGCTGCTCAGAGGGAGAATGCTGGGAGCTGAAAGGACGCCTGGGGACCACCTGGTCCTGTACCCGCATGAGGCAGGACTGGGGGTAGGGGCTGGAAGAGGGAAGGTCACAGAAGGAGACAATGGCCGAGTGGGACTGAAGCCCACCTGGCTGTTCTAAGTTGGGCCCAGGTTGTCTGTGGGTTCTCTGAAAGCATGTCTCCTGGTCGGAAAGGTTGGGGGAGGCACATGGCCTCGGTGGGCTCCTCCCAGCACGTGGGAAGTGGGGCGCTCTTAGCTGCCCCATAGAAATGTGGATGGAGCCCTGGAGGCAACTCCCTAGGATGCTGGGCCAACATGAGCTGTGCGAACACCAGTGTGTTTTATTTTTCACTTTTGAGGCCAAACAAGTTAACCAGTCCTCTTAACACGCATGCATCTGGGGCAGAGGTTTGCTTACGTGTGTGCATACTTACACACATATGTGCTCCTTTGCATACTTGAGGCTAAGTACGTGCACACACTGAGCGATGCACAGATGCACTTGAGCACACACATCTCATGACAGCTTGCACAGGCAAGCGGCGGGTCCCTGGGGAGCCGTGCGAGCAGTGGTGTGCAGAAATGACTCAATCACCCTGCATCTGCAGCGCAGGTCCCTGGGCGAGCGGAGCGGGCGGTGGGGGTGGAGGGCCTGTGCCCACAGCTTGCAGAGCAGAGGCTGCATTCCAAGACGGCGCCAGGGCCAGCGAGCTTGGGACCTGCCCACAGCTCAGCCTGGTGGGAGGTCGTAGGGGTCCCGGGGACCTGTCCCTGCCAGCCCCTTTACCAGCTCTCAGACTCCGAGAGGGGCAGAGAGCATGGGCCCTGGGTTCAGCAGTGACCGGCCACCCCTGCATGTGACAGTCCAAGGCCTTCTCGCTTGATCTCCACCTTCCACCACTTCCAGTCACACCCCGGGTCCTCCACATGGGGCTGCTCCCTCTCCTGGACTGTGCTCTGACCATCACACCTCCCTGTTTTGCCTCTGCCCCTCAGCCCCGAGTGCCTGGCCCCTTCATCCATCTAGGCCTGCT
Organism: Cnephaeus nilssonii; assembly: GCF_951640355.1. NCBI lineage: Eukaryota > Metazoa > Chordata > Mammalia > Chiroptera > Vespertilionidae > Cnephaeus > Cnephaeus nilssonii. Next base: position 13,282,775 of record NC_137087.1, read on the forward strand.
TCAACTGTCACTCTCTTGTTGGTTTCCCCCAGCAGAGCCACTCACTTCTATGTCCCCAGTGTCTCTGCCCTGCACCCCATCTCGGCGGTACTAGACAGTGGTGTATCTTTGCATCCATCTCCCACATCAGCCGGGATGTCATCCGGTTATGAATTCCCAGAGCCTAGCCCAGGGTCTGGTACCCAGCAGGTGCTCAGCAATGCTCATTAGATGGACGGACAAACGGGTGGATGGACAGCCATTGTGATCCAGAGTGGCAAGAGCTGAATACCCAATGGCCCAGCCTAATCAGAGGGCCTTGGGACTGGGAGAGGCTCCAGTAACCGAGTCCAGGGTTCCCAAAGAGTGATGCATGTACCAGCGGCGGAGAAGAATGCTTTTAGGTGGTCCACAGAAACCTCGTCGATATTCCTAGTGACGCACTTGGACTAGAACAATGATCACTGCTGAGTTTGTGCATGTTATTGAGAACTAGAGGCCCAGTGCACAAATTCGTGCACGGGTGGGTTCCGGCCAGCCCAACCTGATAGGGGCTGATAGGGTCAGGCTGGGCGGGGGAAGGGGATGTTGGAGGTTGAAGGGCCAGCCCCGCCCCTGATCAGGGGGAGGGAGGTGATCGGGGGCAGGGTCGGCCGGGGGGAGGGGCCGAGGGCAGTTGGCAGGTTGGCCTTGCCCCCTGGTCGAACTCCTGATCAAACTCCCAGTTGAGGGGACAATTTGTATATTAGCCTTTCATTATATAGGATTATTATATAGGACAAGGGTAAATTAGGGAGTGATGGCAGACCTCAGTGGGTTAAGGAATCACTTTAAACAGCATAAAGGGAATGAAGAGACTGAGGTTAGGGAAGGACTGATACAGCCCAATGCCCTCCTCATCTTCACGGTGAAGGAGCAGACGCTCAGAGAGCTGCAGGGACTGCCCGTGGTCACATGTTTGTGACTTTCCCACTCCCGATCCTTAGGGGACTGCACGCTGCCCGGCCGGAAGAGGGTGGAGGTGAAGCAGAGACAGGCCGAAGAAAGTGGCTTTGTGCCCTGACCCAGGGAAGTCAGGGAAGGGCAGAGGGACAGGAGCTGAGGACAGAGGGAGGCGAGAGGCAGCTCTGGGCAGCTGCCCAGGACCAGCTGCTCCCACTCTTGGCCAGGCGGCTGGAGCAGGCCATGGGCCAGCTTGAGGCCTGGAGCAGGGCGAGGCTCCTGGGGAGGGGTGGCCCTGAGTCAAACCTCCCCGCTCTCTGGGGTGGTGAGCGGCGGCTTTATCGCCCTGAGTCTGTGTCCTCCACTGTCCGACAGGAAGTGCCCCTCACTGCCCCACTGGCCTGAGGAGCCGACGACGTGCAGTCACTTCGGGGACAGTGGTCTGAAAAGGTTAACTCTGACTTGGACACCAGCTCTTCCAAATCCAGTTGCTCCCTCCACTCGGGGAATGCCTGTGCCGAGGCCTAACAGGGCTCCCTACTTCCTGGCCAGAGTTCGGACACTGGCTTGCACTTGGGGTTCCTGGAAGGGTGGACCCACTTCTCCCCATGACCCAATCTCCCAGCACCCACCCTCGTCTACAGGAACAGCCTCTGTCAAGGGTGGTCTGTGGGATAACACAGTGAATCAGAGTAGGGGCTTCCTGAGGGCAGCCCCACACTGCCACCTCGGCCAACCTGCTCTGGGACACCACCGTTAACCCAGAGGGAGGAGACTTACTTGGGGAACACATGTTGATGCTGCCCTGACAGAGGGGCTGGTCCAATGGTCAGACTCACGCGGCGCTGGGAGTCCCAGCTGCGCTCTTCGGGGGAGCCTTAGCCCCAAGCTTGTGAGGCCTCAGCTGGCGCAGGCCATGCCCTTGAGGCCAAACCTTCCTGCCATCCTCTGCGGTACTCAGAGTCTCTGACCTCGGGGCGAACTTCCTTTGGCAGTTCCTCTCCCCAAAAGGTGAAGGAGGGCCAGATGCAGCTCTGGGCACGGTCAGCAAACACAGGATGTACAGCCATCCCCACGGCTGCGAGTGGGAGGGGACACGGAACAACTACTCTACATGTCAGCCACGAGGTTACTCAGCTCACCTCGCTGTGAGCCTCAGACGTCTCCTGTGACGTCCCAACTACTATTACCAAACAGGCTCAGAGAGGTCCAATGACTTGCTCAAGGTCACACTAGTGACCTTGGACTTGAACTCCTGTCTGACTACAAAGCCCACGACGTTTTCCTGAATCATACTCTCCATGGGAATGTGGCAGGCCTTCGCTGGCCCCCACGGTCGGCATACGAGGACAGTGACTGTCACGTCCTGGCTGGTGCTGCGGGTGCTGGGCCGGCCATGACCCTTCAGGATAGCAGTGCCCAAGCAGTGGCCCCGACCTGCCTTTGTCTAGAGGCTCTTGTCTCTGATCCCAAGGGTTGGATGCCATGAAATGGAGAAGAGGGAGGGTGGGAGTTCCCTGAGGGCCCTTGGAGGACATGGGGTGGAATGAGGCTGGAGATGGAGCCAGGTGATGGGCACCAGACCCAGCTGAATCCCAACCCCACCCCACCCAGAGGGCCTCTGGAGAGATGGAGGCTTGTGGGGTTCACCAAAATTCAGGCCCCCTAATCACCAGCTGTGCCCTCTAGCAGGTTGTAAATACCCTGCAGACTCTTACAGCTCTAGGGACAAAGAGGTGTTCCCTGTTGCCCCTCCCTAAGCCCAGCTCCTCAAGGCTCCAAACCTACCCACCTGGCATTCTCGGGGAGGCACAGACAGGCACGTGGCCAATGGCATGTCACGGAGAGCCAGAGTTAGATGAGCCCTTAAGGATCACCTGGCACAGGGATGGCAGGACGATGGGGTACGGCACACCACCTCCACCTCACACCCATGGCAGGCATGGCGAATCAATCACCACTCTTCCGGTTGAATCCGGCCATGTCTTGCCCATCCTCCACACACCCTCTGCCCAGCCATCCTGAATCACCTGAGTCAGCCCATCTTTGGAAGGGAGGCCTTCGCCTGAGGTCAGCAGCCCGTCAGGCCTGAGCACAGCCGCATGCAGACTTCCTGATTTCTGACTTTGGGCCCTTTCCCCTGAACTGTGACTCAGAGCCAGGTTCCTCTGGAGTTGAGAGCCCATATATGGCCCACTCCGGTGAGCCAGCCACCCTGCAGCGACCTATGTCACAGCCTCACAGCCGCTTGCAGACAAGTACTACCCCCTTTTGCAGATGAGAAAACTGAGGCTCAGAGTAGACGGGTGCTTTCTTCGGGTCACACAGGAAGCATGGCTGCTCCTCCCGAGTCTGGGCTTTCACTATCACTAACTGGACTTGCCTTCTCCTTTAGTTAACTGTTATGAACTGTCAGATTTTTCTTAATTCTCATAAAATAAAATATTAGAGAAACAAATCAGAAAGCAGACAAATTTACTTGAGCTAAAAGTGGAAAATGAAAAAAAACACACACAAAAGTCCTCATGGCTTACGTCTGGAGGGGATCTCGGGATCTGCTCAGGCCTCTCTACATATGAGGAAACAGAGGCCCAGGGCAAGGGTCAGGTGGAGGGAGAGCAGAGACTTGAGGCCCCATCATGGGTCAGAAGTGGGAGGTCAAGGCTCACACCCCAGTTCCCTGAACTTCTCAGCTCTCTCTGGCCCTAATTTGGTGGAGGCACCCCCTTGCAGATGCCTGTCCAGGCCAGGTCACAGACAGCTCAGATACAGAGGGCCTGCCCGGCCGCGCTCCCAGCAGCCTGGAGGGTGGGGGTAGGACAGGGTGATGGCAGGCCACGCGCCGGGCAGGAGCAGGCTCTGTTCCCACGGGGAAACTGCGGTTTCCCTGGCAGAAGAGGACCCGGTGGATCTGTGTGGAGGTTTTCACCATCTCAGCTGGGCTGAGGCCGGCACAGACCCCACCAGCCCCCATCTCTCCAGAGGCCCTCTGGGTGGGGTGGGGTTGGGTTCAGCTGGGCCTGGTGCCCATCACCCAGCCTGTCATCTGGTCTGTATCGAGAGGTGTCTGGGGATGAGGCTACTTGGGGACTGGGCCTCCTCATCCCAGGCTGGGAGTGGGGGCCTCATTCATGGAACCCTCCAGGGACAAGCTAGGCACCCACAGGCCACCTGAACATGCTTCCTGAAGTCCACAAGACAAAAATTCACACCCGCTGCCCCACGGCCACACGCTGACTCGCTGCTCCAACTAAGATCTTCAACCTTTTTAAAAAAAAATCCTATTCTAAAAACTTACTTTTTTAAAGATTGCAACAACATCTTAGGCAGAAGATCCATTTATGCAGCAATGGAAGGGGCCATGCTCCGGACGGAGGGGTGTGAGTGAGGCTGCCCACCCGCTTCACTCACCCTCACACAGGGTCTCTGGGAACCAGCTTACAGGCTCAGTGCCAGGCCTCAGAGGTCGTGGGTGGCTGAGGCAGGGGCTCTGTACCCACTGACCAGAGGCCAGGTTGAGGAGCTGGAGGGGAGTGTCCTGGTGGCAAAGGCCAGCCGTGGAAAGTTCCAGAAGGAAGGAGGGATAGGGTTGGACCTTCAGGATACATGAGCAGAGCACTGCTCCTCCAGTCAGCGGCCTGGATGCCCAGTGATGTCTGTCCGGGCGGGCAGTGTCATGGACGAAGGCAGGGAGACCAGGGAGGAACCACTGTCTCCTCCAGGCAAAAGGAGGCCAAACGCCTGAGGTCCGATCCTCCCTGAACAAAGGATTCTCTGCTCGCGGCTGCTGGGGGCCAGCTCAGATTCTACTCCCCAGGAGGTTACTGAACCCCTCACCTGTGAAGGGCCTTAGAATCTGGCTTTCCCAAAGCTATTGGATGGAAAACACTTTTTCCACTAAACACATTTTAAAATCCCATAGAACTAGTTTTCCTGGAACTCACTGAGAAATTCAGACCTAAGGAAAGTGGCTGCAGGGTGGAGAGGCTGGGCAGCAGGAGAGAGAAGGCAGGGGAAGGCGGGCGGCGGGCAGCGGGCCAGAAACGGAAGTGTCTGCCGGAAGAGAAGCCACAGGGCACCCTCGCTAACGGTCTGAAACCCTTCCCATCAGGACTGGGGCCCCAAATTCTGACTCCAATCATAGCCAAGTTCATGAAGCCACCATCTCCACAGACCTAACCAGCCAGGAACTTGCCTGCCCTAGGGCCCCCTGGGCTCTGTGCCGCAGGCCACTTGCTGTGAGGGCGAAGACCAGAGCTGGAAGGTCCTATGAGCTGCCTGAGGCACAGGCTAGGTTGGCTGGGAGACTGGCCCTTTCTCTGCACCACCCAAGCCATGAACTCTAAAGAGAGGACACCCCGGCCACAGGAACCACAGGTTACAGGCCAAGGTGGCCCAGACAGGCAGAGTTCTCTCCCTGAGGCTGCGGGGTGGGCAGCCTCAGAAATCTCAGTTGCTAATTTGAATAACAATGAGAACAATACAGGTATCTTAGTATCTACTGAGTGTTCGGGAGCACCTTTGGCATTTTATGTGCATTATCTTTATAACAGTACTAGAGGCCCGATGCACCAAGATTCTTGCAAGAATGGGCCTTCCTTCCTCTGGCTGCCGGCACTGCCTTCGCTCTGGCCTTTCCGCCTTCCCATGCTGCCCAGAGGCCCCCAGCGGCTGGGGTGGTGCAGAACGACTCAAGCGTCCCGCCCCACCCCCAGCCGTTCAGCGCCTGCATATGCAAATTAACCCACCATCTTTGCTGGGTTAATTTGCATACACACTCCTGATTGGCTGGTGGACATCATGAAGGTACAGTCAATTAGCATGTTTCTCTCTTATTAGTGTAGATACTGTACCTGAAAGTAGAGTGATTAGCACTGTCCCAAAATGGGAAAACTAAGATCGAAGTGGTTACAGAACTAGCCCAAGATCAGAAAATGGCAAAGCGTGCTTCGAATCCACGTCTGTCAGACCCAGCATCCACCTGCTAAACCACACTAGCTTCCAATGAAAATGGTGCCACAGACGGCTGGGCTCCAGGCTGCCCTGAAGGAGGCCCTTCAGCTCAGCCATTCACCCGGCACACTCTGTGCCAGCTCTGCACACTGGTTGTGCCCAGCTGAGTGGGACACAGACAAGAGGCGTCCGTCCTCAGGGGGCACCATATCCCACAGGGGGGTGTCCCCAAGCATGCCAACACACGTGCACTGCTGTGGACACGGTAGACCTCCCTGGGCCTGTCCTCTCAGGATGGGGCTCTTTGAGATGGGGCACACTTCTCCCTGTGCCCTCTAACGCTATCCTTTCACACCTGGCATCTCACCTAATTCTCACACTCACCCAGGGAGGTGGGCATCAGTTCTCAGACTTTACAGTAAGGAAACGGAGGCCCAGAGAGGTTATGTAACTTGCCTAAGGTCACACGGTGGGGTGGTGAGGTTGCCTAGATTGGAACCTAGACTAGAGTCACTTCAAAGTCCCACCCAGCCTGATGCAGGACTAGGTGCGGGAGAGGGGTTCCTGCCAGGCCAGGTCACTGTGCGAGCCAGGCACTCAGCCCCCTGACTCTCTGGCCTCGTGAAACAGGGTGAGATGACTCCTAAGGCATTTTCTAGCTTTCACGCTCTGGCAGGAGGCTGGGGAAGAAAGGAGTAAACAAAAAAAGTAAGATGACAACCCTGCCTTCCAGAAGCCTAAAATCCAGGTGACAAGCTGTTCCCCCCCACCCCCACACCTGCTGGCAATCCCCACCTCGGGGGCTAGACCAGGGCCGGGCGGGGGGCATCCCCAGTCTTTCTGCAGGAGGCGAAATGGAGTGAGGCCCAGAGGGCCAGGAGGTTTGGTCCCCAGGGACAGTGTGGCTGGGCAGAGGGCCAAGACTTGGGAATGGGCAGGGATGCGGCAGGGAAGGCCAGGCTTATTTCGGAAATAAAACCACATGCCCAGTGCCCTTTTGACCAGGCCTGGCTAGTCAGCCTGGCAGGGTGGCATGAGGGACTTTCTTAAGGGAGAAGGCATTGAAATGAAGCAGAATGCTCACAATTCATCTGTTTTTTAATTAACTCACCCTGCTGCCTTAAGTGATTCCCTGCTTACGCTCATTCTTTTGAAAATTCCAAAGTGCTGTTTCTGACCTGTGATTTACTACTGCCGTACGTCTCTATAAGCAGTGTTTTAGCTTAAGTGGCAGTTGCATATTAATTACAAAGTTAATTATGTGCTGTGTAATCATGCTGTAATTCATTAGTTTACTCTACACTCTGAGAGCCTCGTGCTAATAACAAGATCTGACAGAGGGTTTCAGGAATCACCAAAAATTTCCATTGACAATCCCGAATGAGGCTGAGAAGGCCTCAAGACCCCATCAATACACCTCCTCGGGACCAGCCGCTTGACCTGAGGCCCGGCCTCTGTGCTGTTGGAGATGGACCAGCGCAGACCGGAGCTCTAACGGGCACGCGGCCTGCAAACCCTGGTCTGCTGAGGACAGTGGAAAACCCAGCTGGGTCTTATTTTTTCCCCACGGAAGTGCAGGGACAGGAACAGAATTTGTTTAAAATTACTTACGGAACACAGAGTCAGTTCCAGGTGAAAAATAACAGCTCGGATCACCACAGTGGCCGTGGGAACACTGGCTGTGGGGCAGACCCGGAGGGGCCTCCAGGACGCAGGTCTGAAGCAGTTGTTCAGACAGGGAGACCCAGGCCCAGGGCGGACGGGGGGCGGGGGGTGGGGGTGGGGGGCTTGTCTGGGATTTGGATCAAAGTCTCTTTTCCTTCTCCACTGAGTCCCCCAAAGCATCCAGGGATCTGAAAGTGAACACTGGCCATGCTTCTCTCTCCCTTCTTTCCTGTTGTGTTTTGTCTCCTAACAAAATAACCGCGGGGTGTCCTCACTTCACTCCTGAGAGAATCTCAACACCCCACTGAGGCCCAGCTGCCCGGCCTGTGAATCGGGGTGAAAGCTCCCTGCCTCCTTGCACAGCATCGGATGATGGATGGGAAGGAACTGTGGGCACTCCGGACCCTGCCCGCACCTCCACTGCTCAGGGGATTCTTTTCTAGAACCATCTCTTCCTAGACTCTGTGTTGCCAGCCACTGAAGAGTCCCCATGCTCCTCCAATGGCATTTAAAAGTCAACGTGCATAAAGCAAGCTTGCTGCAGTCACCCCGCACTCTGCAAATCTGCGGATCAAATTTCAAGCCCTTGTTGCATGAGGGGTTACAAAGGCTGTGACCTACCCCGGACACAGCGATCTGGCGGCTGAGACCCTCCTCTGCTTTCCAAATACAAACCTGCTTGTTTTAGTTCTACTGACAGCCGAATGAAAAAAAAAAGAAAAGAGAAGTGGAAGTCCTTTCCCTTCTGGCTCTAGTCAACAAGAGGAGAGAGGTCTCAGAGGCATGGGAGGAAGACAAATAAGAAAAAACAAAACATGTCCTTGTGTTGCAGCGGAATGTTTAAAAGAGGTGAAAAGCACAAGGCCAGGGGCAGATTTCATTTTCTATCATTTCAGCAGGCTCAGGGAGGAGGCAGGATGCTGCCGACTCGACAGTTTTGGGGGAGTCACTTTTGGAGGGAACTCATTTTGGGGGGAGGGAGGGGGTGCTTCTTAACAGCCAACGCGCTGCTGTGGTTTCCTTTCCTGGGAACCCTTTGGTTTCCCTGGCAACAGAGAAGTCCAGCCTCCAAAGTTCTGCTCAAAGACCAAGGCCTGGCCTGGGATGCTCCCAGCAATTACCCACGGCCAAGGCTGCGCCATGCTGCTTGCAGGGGCGGTGAGCTGAGCGGGAGAGGTGCAAAAATGTCAGCTCTGCAAAACTGCGGGCACTGGTGTTCCGCCCCGCCCCCCCCCTACTTGTGCAAGCAGCTACTCATCCCCAGATCTCCGCTTTCCAGGGCTTCAGGGCTGAGCAGGTAAAAATGCCGGGAAACAGCTAGGAAGCAAGCCTGTGTTTGCCAGCACCCAGGACCCGGAGGGAGCGGGACAGCTCTGAGGTGGGTGGCCGATGGGCTAGCGAGGCCAGGCCTCCTGGCCAGCAGGCTCCGGCCTTCGGTGGCTGCACAGGGAACTATCAGATGAGAGCAGGTCTGAATTTCTGAATCACCTTCCTCCATCCAGACTCGCTCCAGAGGCGCCTCGTGGATCTTATAGCCCGTCTTTTTAGAGAGAAATATTTAAAGGTCTGGCCAGGGAAGATGCTTTTTGGGCATCGGCTGTGGGAGGGGACGGGAGAAGGAGCGCAGAGGAGGCGAAGAGGGGCCAGCGACGGCGTCTGCGGAGCACTCACCCGGCCGCTGGCACTGCGCCGAGTGCTCCATACCTCATTTAACTGGCTCCCCAGCGGCCGGCTGCAGCAGGTGCGATTGGCCCTTGCTGGAGGAAACTGAGGCGGGGCGTGACCTGCCCACGGCCATCCAGTAAGCGAGTGGCAGAGCTGTGGGTCACACCTGCCAGTCTCAGAGCCCTCTTCTCAGGAGGGGGGTAGAAGGAGTGGCAGCGGGAAGAGGAGGGCTGGATGGAAAGCGGTTTACTTCCCTGGTGGCAAAAGGGGGACAGAGGTTCCCAGAACCCCCCCAACCCCCCCTCCCCCCACAGAACCTCCTCTATCTAAGCATTCCCCAGGAAGACAGGCCTTCCCCAGAGGCCCACCTTGAGGCTGACGTGTCCTGATGCTGCATCCTTCAGGAGCTTTATCTCCGTGAGAGCCCAGGACAGCCCCGCAAAGTAGGCAGTGACGGTCCATTTTACAGACGAACGGTGAGGGCTCAGCAGCGTGCCCGAGTTCACACAGCTAGCAAAACGCAGAGCTGGGTTCAGGCCCTGACCTTACGTGGAAATCTAGGCGGGGTCTTAAATAATGACGGTGTGATGATGATGATGATGATGGAAGCCAACCTTCCTGAGCTCTCCCAGGTGCTCGTACCGTTTCAAGCACTCCATGTGTATTAATTTAGTTTATTCTCTCCACCATGCTATGCAGTACACACTATACTTAGCTTCATTTCACGGACGGGGAAATGGAGGCACGGAGCTCTGTAGGCAACATGGCCAAGGACTCACAGCTAGGAAACTGTAGGCCAGGATTTGAACGCAGCCAGGCAGGCCGCTGAGCTCATACTTATAACCTGTGTGATGGCTGTTTCTCTAATCACAGGAGCACCCTGTCTCCCAGCCTGGAGTCCTTGATCCTGGGTGGTTCTGGGATCCCAGAGGCCAGGCAGCCATTGGTTGCCCAGGTTTCTCTCTTTCTTGAGCCAGGAAGAGCCCTGGAGAGCTCCTTACCCGCCCTGGACACATCAGGCAGGGGCCAGACCGCATCTCCGGGTGTGTGTGAGTGCCAGTGCGCACGCCTCAGGCCTGCGCTGCATCCCGAGTGTGCGTGCAGCTGATTTATAACCCGTACAGAAAACAGAATTGCAAATCTCACCCACAAATCTTCCCTATCGAGGTACTGTGACAGGCAGACATGCTGTGAATTGCCAGGCACAGGCAGCCCTCCACCAGCCTGGGCGCCCTCGTGCTCCCGGCTCCGGGACTGAGCCCCGGGGACCAGGGTCCTCCGGTGGCCGGCAGTCTGGCCAGCTGGGCCCTGGGAGTGGCCGCCGACCTAGAAGGCCCAGTCCTGTTCCGCAGAAACGCTGGCTCCTGAGTGGCCTGGCCCTGGGGCAGCCCCATGTGGCACAGGTGACCGTCCCTCTCGGCTGGTCCCCCACATCGCCTGCCCTCACACTTTCCTCACTGCTCAGGGCAGGGCCGCTGGCACCCACAGAACTGAGCAGGGGGACACTGGCAACACGTACGGTGCACCTGGGCTACACTCATTGTTTCCCCTTGTCTCGTGTGATCAGCACATCAAGGCTCAGAGAGGTGACGTGGCTTGGGCCCTGGATCTGAACACGGGCGGCCTGATTCTAGAGCCTGGGCTGAAAACCACTCTACCCTCAGGTCCTCAAACCCGCTGAGGGCCCTTCGGCCCTGTCCCTGACACTCACACTACCTCCCTGTCCCTGAGAGGGGACAATGGGAGGGCCCGGGTTTGGGTCCGGTTGGGGCCACCTCATCTGTGTTCTACCCCGTCCCAACTTCCGCAGCTGGGAACGTGGGAGGCGTTTCCAGCTTCTACAGACCTGGAACTGGAGCTGCTGCATTCTGAGTCCCGTTCACAGTGTCCCGGCCAAACCCAGCCCTGGGGGGCATGGTGATGGCACTACCCTGTGAAGGTGGCACCCAGCACTCAGCCCCTCGGAGGGCTGGGACAGCCCCGTCCGTTCCCTGCTGCCCCATCCTTCAGGATGGGCGAGGGCAGGGCAAGGAGGAGGCTGACACGCTGGGTGGCGACAAGGGTAGAGGTAGGCACCTGCCTTGGCTCTACCCTCACCTGCTGTGTGACCCAGGCCAGTCCACTGCCCTCCCTGAGTTTTGTCTTTTTTTCCTGGAAAATAGACTGGGCTTGCCTGCAGGCTTATGCGAGGATTAATTTAAATGAGCACAAGGGATCCCTCCACCCTTTGGAGACGTGTACACAGGCATGCACACATGTTCACACTCACACGCATACATGCACACACAGCTGGTGGCATCGGGTTACAGGAATCCCCGTCGCGGTCCCAAGAGCACCCCACACCAGGCTGCCCTTCCTGGGGGTGTCTCTGGGCCCTGGCATCAGGGTGAGAAGCCTGGCTTCTCCGCCTCCTCCAGCTCAGACTCCCTCAGCCCCAAACCTATAATCACCGGCAGGGAAATGACAGCCTCGCCCAGCAGCCACCCTCAGCTGGTGGGCGGGGAGGCGGGCGGTGGCCGTGGTGGTGGCTGGAAGGCAGGCCTGGGACACAGAGCTGCCGAGTCAGGGGAGGTCAATGGCGGGGACAGATGCCATGGGGACTGTGGGCTTTGGGGTGGGCAGATGATGAATGAGAGGGAAGAGGGGGGGGTGGGCACGAGGCTCAGGGCTGGTCTGAGGCTGACCCTCTGCAGGACAAGGCCCAGAGAGGGTCAGCAAGGGGTCATGACCCTGGAACCAGAAGCACGGGCCTGAGACACTGAGGCAGGCTGGCCTGGCCCTTGGAAGAAGCAAGGCCAGCAGTGCCCGCGGTTTGGGGTTTGGGGTTTGGGAAGCTGCGAACACTGACTGCAGGGAGACCAGGGCCGGGCCTGGGGCTCTGCATTTTAGAATGAGCTGCTTGGGAACCCTGGACTTCCTCTGCCCAGGAAGGTGCTGGGGTTCCTCCTGCTTGTGCCGCCGTCCCCTCGGCACCCGCCTCCATGTGGCAGGAGGGCCAGGCCATGGGCACTCTGACCACATCTGCTAAGCTTGGTTGCTCAACACTTGTCCCCTCAGAGGCACGTGCCCATTGGTGGGTGGGGCTGCAGGACTGTCCCTGTTTACTAAGGCCCAGCCATCCGGGTTCGCAGGGAGCACTGCTGCTGGCCCCCTCCCTTCCCCGCTCTCCCCTCACCCCCGCCCCAACAACAGCCAACAGTAAGCTAAAACCCAGCCCCAAATTTGCTGGACTCCATCCAGGGCCACGCGGACCCTGCTGCCCTGGCTCTCCTTGGCCTTGGACAAGTCACTTGCACTCTCTTGGCCCGGGTTCCTCATCTGCAACAGGAAATGAGAGGAGTCGCATGTGGGGCTGGGCAGCCGGGAGGGAGGAGCGTTCAGGGTGGAGGAATGGCTTCCGTAAAGCTGGGTGGGAGAGCAGTGCACACGCGCCCAGGTGGGCTGTGTCAGGAGGCTGGGGTGGAGGCTGGGTCTGGAGTTAGGGTTAGGGTCAAGGTTGAAAGTGTAGTTGCGGACAGCGTTGGGTTTATCTGACTGGCCCTGTCTGAAAGGAAAGTCTGTGGGCAGCTGCCTCAGTGTCTCTGGACTGCAGGAGGGACCACTCAGAGGGAGGCGGCAGTGTCTGCTTGGGGCCACTCAGAGGGCCAGCGTGGCTCCCACACCACCAGGGAGTCTGGAGGCGAAGGTGCAGCCAGCCTCCCTCGGCCCAGCCTGAGCACAGGCTGCTCTGAGACTCAAGACCTGGGTGACGTGACAGGCGATGGGACAGGGGACCTAAGGAAGGGCCCATTTGGGTATCAGGGCACTTGGCTTTGGGCCCAGGTGAGGGCCATGGGGATGGCCCAGCTCCGGTCTGCAGCCAAGGGCACTGCCTGGGCCTTCCCAGGCACAGGCCTCGCGGGGCCAGGACTCATGCTGACATCACCACAGCCACTATATCACCCCCGTTGTCCTGTTTGAAATTCGGGGACTCAACCTCTTTTAAAGAGGGCTCAGCTTGAGGGCAGGGTCACCAGGATGACCCTGGTCACGCAGGAGTGCTGGGTGAGTGCTGGGGTGTGCACAGCCTGGCACCCCTCGGCATTTCCTCGGTCCATGCCAGTGAAGGCCCAGGGCTGGTCTCTGCTGGGAACAGGCCACTGCCCCTCCCAGTGCCCCACCTCCCTCTTCACCTTCCCTCTTGACCTCCAGGATGGTGTGAGGCACGGGTCCACCTACACCCCCGGCGCCCCTCTGGGAAGGAGACAGATGGACTGGCGGTGGACAGGTGGGCGAGGAGCTATAGTAGAAGTAGGGCTTGCCTGCTTCTGTCTGCCCAAGGACGGGGATCTGAAGCTGGGGGCCCAGTGCCAGGGCAGGTGGCATGAGTGGCAATTGTTCCAGTGGCTTGTCTGCTCAGCGTGCCTGCTCACCCGCTGCCCGGTCCCCACTTGCCATGGCCTCACCAGCCCCTTCCCTGCCCCCTCACGGGCCAGAGATGGCTGTCGCCATGGCAACCCTGCTCATTCAGTCCGAGATAATGAAGCCAATGTGTTTTTCATTTCCATGAGCTGGAGTGCGAGCCGAGCGGGAGAGGGGCTTTCCCTTTTCAGCCCCTCCTCTGGGGGAAGAGGCAGGCTGGAAAGAGAAGGTATGGGTCTGACCGGCGAAGCCCCACACACCAGCAGAAAAGGGGTGAGACCTGGAGCCACCAAGCTCTCGCCTACCACGGCAGTCATGTCAGTGGACAATGCTGGCTGGAAAGGCCAACACCCAGACCAGGAGAAGCAGCCAGACAAAGCGGGACTTCATTTCTAGCTGTGTGACCTTGGGTTAGTGGCTTCACCTCTCTGGTCTTATATCAGCACAACCAAGTTCACCAAGCATTTATTGAGTCCCTTCTGAGTGTCTGGCCTTCTGCCCTCCCAGCGATCCAGAGGAGACCCAGACAGAGGCCCTGTTTTCCACAAGCCCACAGGTTATCAGAAGCAGCAGCTTACACTGGGTACATGTCTCAGCTATAAAAATGAGGCCAGTAACTCTTACCTGTTGCTGCCTGTCTTTGAGTTACTATTGAAAGGTTCACATGATGGCATGCATGTGAACGTGCCTGGCGCACACAGTAGGTGCTTTATTAGTGCTAGCCTCCCTTTTTTTCCTTCATCCTGGGTGTCTGGCCTGCAGCACAGAGAGAACAGATGTTTCAGAAGTTCTCGTGTGTAAGCCAGAAGTCACAACTGCCCTAAAGTCTGTCCTTCCTCCTCTGGTTAGAGACCTGCCCATTTGGCTGAAGGTGAAACTGAGGCCTGAGCAGGGCTGGGCTGGGCAGAGACTGGGTGATAAAGCAGTGGCCCTTGGCCAGCCTATCCGTGGCAGGACTCATTCTAGGCCCAGACCAGGGAGAGCAGGGCTGTCTTGGAAAACCACAGCCCACAGTCGCCGCCATCATACCCCCTCCCCCAACCTCCTCGAAGGGCAGGAAGCCAAAAGCACTCACGCAGAAAACCCTGGCCTGTCTCCCCCCCCAATAATTCAATCACCTTGGAGGCCAGTGGCCCTCTCTCCTGGCTGGGCTGACAGATGAGGGGGGGAGGAAGGGGAGACATGCCGGGGGGAGGGGTGGGAGACCAGGAAGGCCGACATGGAAAAATCAGAGCAGGGCTTGAAAAATGAAGAAATAAACCTGCCAGGAGGGAGACAGCCTCAATTCGTCCTCCATAAAGCTGTCTAAGGGCCACCAAGGACGTTGGCAGGCGGAGGAGGCCGGAGAGGGCTCCTCCTGGGACCCCCACCAACCCTGCCCAGCTGGGCTCCAGTCCCTGCCTGCTGCGGGGTAGGAGAGGAGGGGCTGGGAGGGCTTGTGGGTTAAAAGGAAAAGGGCTGTGGGAGATGCAACAAGGGGGAGAACAGGGCTGTGAACAGGGGCCTCTCGTCCAGAGGTTCACTACCACCTGCACACAGTAGGCGCTCAATGTCGGATGGACAGAAGAAGGAACGCATCGCTGCATCTGCAGGCGCCAGTGAGCAGGACCTTTGCAGCAGGCGGACCAGACGCAAGGACTCAGAGAGCCCGTTCACCCACTTGACCATTTCCCACAAAGGAAGACAGGCCAGACCGGCCCAAAGTCATGGGCAAGTCAGAGCCGCTTGGGTTCTCCAGCCAGGGGTCCAGGCCAGGCCACCTTCCCTGTGAACTGCAAGGTTGGGCACTCTCCCCACCACGTCCCTGGCAGTGCCACATCACAACAGCCCAGGCGGGGCCACGCCGACTGTGGACGGGACCCGGCCCTCCCCCGGGGCCCCTCAGCGGGCCGTTAACAATCACGTTTCCTAGGAACACTGAATGCCTCAGAAACCTGCTCGTAACCCCAAGTCCCAAAGGAAGGAAAGAAAGTATAAAGTGACCAGAAAGAAATACTCCAGAATGTTGACCAGCGTGACCTCTAGGTGGGAGGATTCTGGGCAGATTTCGTTTTTCTTTTTCCACTTGCCCGAGACGTGCAGACTTCCTGCAGTAAGCAGGCATTACTTGTACAATGAGGAAAAAGGGTGCAATCAGGTTTAAAATAAATAAGTCACTCCCACTAAATGCCACTTGTGTGGGATTCTCCACTCACAGGACAGAGACTCCTGCTGGTCAGCCGGCAGCTTTGCTCGGGCACCACTGCCCCCCACAGGAGCCTCGGTCGTGGCCTGCAGACTCTGGGGTCCCTGCAGGCAGGAAGGAGGGGCCCGGGCTGCCCTGACTGCCCTGTGCCCTGTGACCGTGGGTGAGTCCACACCTCACTGTGCATAGCTGTGCTCCCCTCCCAGGCTGGGTGCTGAGGACTCACGGGCCCGGGCAAACTTCAACTGAACTTGGAAGACCAGATGAATTAGGGCACAGCGCTTCTCTGATTGGAGGGGCACCGTGTGGACAGAGGGGGCAGCTGAGGTGCCTCCAAAGACCAGGCAAGCTGGGGCCAGGCGGGGAGGGGCTGAGCAGCCAGGAGGCGAGGGGCCAGCTTTCATCCCCTGTTTACAGTGGAAACACAGACTTGAAAAGGTTTCACTTTTCCACTGTTTTTGTGGCAGTGCTGTGGGGAGCAGGGCTTCCTGAGAGCCAGGCCAGCTTTCCAAGGCCACACCGAGTCCAGCCCCGCGCTGGCCTCCGACAGGAAACACCATGTTTTCAATTTACGGGTCCCTGCCAGGTGCCGCGAGCTGCCCGCGCTCCACCAGCCTAGCTGTGCAGGGAGAGCAAGGCCAGACCCCGTGGCGGCCGGGAACGTACGGCGGGCCTGGGGGAGCCTCGCTCTGGGGCAGCTCCGGCCAGTGATGCCTGGCGCAGTCCATAGGGCTTTGCAGCAGCTGATGCGCCTGGTGACTCCTCACTACAAACTCCAATCCCTGGCCTCCTGGCTCCCACATCAGCAAGCCCTACTTACTCCTTTGTGGGACAGAAGGGAAACTGAGGCCCACAGAGAAAAGAGGCTTCCAATGCCACCGGATTACTAGTGAAGAAAGAACAACCTCAACACACATTGGCAGGTCCCCAACTGGGCCCCCTAGCAAAGTGGACTGTCCTGCTTTCGCCATGATGATGACAGCTGGCCTCCACCACACACCATGGCCAGGCACCATCCTTGCCTTTAAGCCACAGAGAAAGCCCAAGCTGTCTGACCTTCGTCTTACAGAACGATTGGAAACGGAGGCCCAGAGGTTTAAGAAACTCTCCAGGCTCACGCGGCTGCGAGTCCCGGACCGCACCACAGAGCTGTCCCTCTCCACCCCTTCCTGGTTCCCTGGTGTTCCTTGTCCGGGCTGGCAGAAACCCTCACTACCATGCAGGCCCTGCCAGCAACTCCCACCTTTGGGTGCTTCTGGGAATTCCCAATGAGCCGAGTGATGCCAGCAGCAGGTCCATTCAGCCAGGGTGCGCTGAGGGCCTAGGGCTGTGCTGATGGGCAGGAGGCTGCCACCCCACCTCCCTGCCGCACACGGCAAGGCCTTGCAGGTCTAATGACCCATGCGCCTCTTCCCAGGGACCTGGTCTCTTGCTCACTGAGGTATTCCAAACACAAAGACGTACAGGTAGATAGTAGGTGCTTAATAAACATCTGTGGAATGACTGAGGAGTTGTGATTGGGTGGGGGAGGAGGGGCTCTCTTCACACAGTGGGTTTGAAGAGACCCGGAGGCTCTTCCCATTAGCTACGAATTTACAATGTTTCTGGGGAAAAGGCGGCCCCGTCTCTCTTCCAGCCCAGGTCCCATCTGCACAAAGCCCTCCCCATGCCCCGCTGCTCACTTTCTGGACTCACTGAGTTCCAGCACTAAACAAAGGGCACATTTTGGGGATCATAATCCCTTGCTTGTTTGTTTGTTTTCCCATGAACTGTCCCCTCCCTGCTTCTTCCTGTCCAGGGCATTGCTGCTCCCAAACGGAGTCACTTTCTAGGTGTGATGGCCAGGCTCACACTGGCTCCCTGGAGTCCTGGGGCTGGGCAGGGAGGCCCAGGAGACGCGGACACGGAGCCTTCTCAGCATGGGGAATACCAGGCTGCCATGGAGGTGGGGGGGACTCGGGGCTCCAGCTCCAGGCTGCCCTTAGAATTGGGAGAAACCTGTGCCCTGCCTAGTCCACAGAGGGGCAGGGACTGTGTGTGTGTGTGTGTGTGTGTGTGTGTGTGTGTATTGTGTGTGCGCACATGCAGGAGATGGGAGGAAGGACACACACATAGGCACGCAAACATGCATGCACACACCCCAGAGAGGGGGGAAAAGAGATTGAAAAAAGAGGGAGAAACCATCCAGTAAGTGAGGAAGAGGGCACAAGCTAGGGCACAAGAGACAAACCAGGACTGAGATGGAGTCAGAAAGAGGCCCAGAGACAGAGAGCCTCTGTGGAAAGGGCGCCCCCTGGAGTGTGCAGCGCAGCTGCCCTGGGCAGGACGAAGGCAGAGAGCTGCCGAGGGGACAGACAAAACAGATGCGTGAAAAAGACCCAGCGCGGGAAGGATGAGCGTGAGAGGGAGGGCCGCACGGGCAGGTGGATGAGAGAGAGAAGCAGACAGGCAGGCAGAGCGAAGGTGGCAGTGGGGCCGACGGAGCACTGTGGACGTGGCAGCCCTAGGCCCCGGTGGACTTTCCTGGGAAGGCTTCCTGCTACCAGCCTCCTTCCCTGGGCAGGTGCTGGGAGGTCCAGAGGAACCGAGAAAGATGGCTGCTGAGGCCCCACTGTGTCCCACGAGGCCCCCTTGCCCTTCGCCCTCCAAGGCCTAGCCAGGTGCCCCAGACGGAGTGCAGCGACCCTGCCCTCCCCCACCGCTCCTTCCCGGGCCTCCGGCGGAGCTCAGGGAGAGGCCCGGGAGGGGAGGCAGGCAGAGCAGCCCCTTTGGACCAGCCCTTCGTCTCTGGGCCTCAGTTCACTCCATCCAGAGGAGGAAGCTGTTGTCCTTTGCTCCCCGGTCCCTCACACCGTGTCTCCAGAATCTCACATGTAGCTGGCGTCTGTGTGCCCCATGTGTTCTGGGCCCTCTCTGCCTCGCCCCCATTTCCTTTTTTCCTTTTTATTGAATGTATTGGGGTGACACTGGTCAACAAAACTATACAGGTTTCAGGTGCACAATTCCATAACACGCCACCCATACACTGTCCTGTGCGCTCATCTCCCCAAGCCAACTCTCTGTCCATCACGTTTATCCTCCTATACCCTACTCCCCCACCTCCCCTCCACCTGTTTCTGAATGAACTCTTCCAAACCCCAAGCTCATTGGACTTGCATTTGAAAGCCCAGACTTATAAAAGTTCATCTCAGCTACAAAGGGGCTCCCCAAGATGAACACCCCTTCCCCTGCCAGCACCCAGGGGAGGGACCCCCTCCCTGCCCACATTCAGTGTCTTCTCGGACATGCTGGGTTCAGTGAAAGCCCATGAGGGATGAAGTGGCTGAGTCTTTCTACAGCTCGAAACCTTCAGTGGTTCCCTCAGCTAGAGGTGCAACCCCCCAGGCCTCATCACAGCCCCTCCTCCTACTCGCTCTCTGGAGCCAACAGCCGGGTGGTTGGGGATTGGCAGTGCCCTGTCTTCTCTTACGCTGTTCTATCCACTTTGTCTCGGCCTCTCCATGCCCCTCCCAGTGGGAGCTCTGTGTCCCAGGAGGCCCTGCAGTCGAGCCCACCTGTCCGCTGGGAACAGCTCTGGACACATCCTGATGTGGGCAGGCCTGATCCCGGCTGCGAGGGCCACTCCAGCAGCTCCAGCTGACTCCAGGCAGGCGCCTACTAAGTGCCTAATCCTCTCAGACCCCATGGAGGAGCCCTACTCTCTTCATTCTAGGGTAAAGAGGAAGAGCCCCTGAGAAGTCAGGTGACCTGGCCTCGCCCAGCTCAGCACCTGGAGGTTACAGTTCAGGCCTGTGGAAGGCGAAACTCACGTACCTCCAGGAAGCCTCCTCTGCTCTCCCTGGTTGGCAGGAGGCTCTCCCCCTGCAACATAAGTGGGTGCTCTGTGCCGTGGGTCTGGCTGAGGGCTAAGGCCTGAAAGTCAGATGAAGCTGGGAGCAAATGTTGGCCCCGCCACCCAGCAGCTGTGTGACCGTGGACCTGCTACTTAACTTCTCTGTTCCACAGTTCACTTACTTGCAAAACAGGCTCTACGAAGATGAAATCAGACGATGCATTAACACAGGCACACATCCAGGGTCCTGGTTTGGGTCATATCCTGCCTTAAGGTTGTGGCTTTTCCTATCTCACCCCTGGCCCCACCCAAATCTTGAAATCCTCTTAAATGTCCATCTGCTCCAGCCAGCCTCCTCCATAATGAGCTTTCCATAACCTCATCCCCCAAAGACTCCTCATGGATCTCAATACCTCCCTGACCCCAGGGGCCCTGGGGACCCCTAATTCTGTTCCCTGCATGGGAGCTTTGGCCTAGACTGTGCACTACCTGAAGGCTGGCATAGAATCTGCTGCTTCCTTGTTTCCTCAAGAGCTGAGCACAGACCACCACACACAGTAGGTGCTTACTACATACCACTGCCTTACTGACTGCAGACAGTGTGGGGAGGAGGGACAGGCTTATGCAAAGGGCTGGGGCCTGTACCGGGTGCCAGGGATGAACAGAGGACTCAGCTGGGCTCCCAGCCCAGGGAGAAGACAGGCTTGCTGTGCAAGAAGGATGCCCGTGGCCAGAGGAGCGCTGGTCCCTTGTGGTTCTGCAGCCCAGATCCCGAGCCCCAGCCCTGAGAATCATCCCAGGCCAGGAGGGAAGGCCCGACAGTGAATAATTCCTCCCCGACACCTGCCAGGGCCTAGTCGCCTCAAGCGAGGTCTTATTAGGACAGGGCCGCCTCTTCACCTCTGCGTATTGACTCCCTTCTTGAGCACCAGTGAGTGGAAAATGGGAGGGAGCCAGCGAGAGAGAGCCTTTTCGTTTTGGGAGCACGTCGCCCTCTGCGTGGATATTCCTGGAAAACTTCCACGGAGCTGACCTGGCTGGGGCAGGAGGACCTGGGAGCCGAGCGCTGCCTGTTGATTTAGGCTGACAGTTTGGGGCAAAAGGCCCCAGTGTTCGGGCGCCGGTGGCCCCTTGGTCCCTGTCCTGAGATGGCCCCGTCTCTTCCCAGGGGCTGCAGAGGCCGGTGTAAGGCTCAGGTCTGATGGGCTGCCCATCCCAGATGCACTGCCCACAGAGAGGAGTGGCACAGCCCCGAGGCCAGACTGTATGCCCAGGGGCCTGTCCCCCACTGTCTCCATGAATGACCTGGCGAGGCATGTTCTACCCTGGGCCTCAGTTTCCCAATCTATAACGGAAGAGGCTCCACAGGGCCACCCTCCAGTTGTGAGTGGACCTGGCAGACGGCTGTGGATCTCACCTCCTAGAAGGCCCAGGGGACCCTCTAAAAGTCGAGTCACAGCCCAGGAACAGCTTTTCTGTCTCTGGGGCTCTTCGCCTGGCAGGAGGCTGTTGACCCGACCACTCTGTGGCCAGAGGGATGGGGCTGAAACCCCCAGAGCTGCCTCCGGGAGCCTGGCAGAGGGGACACCAGGGAACATCCTTCTGATATTCACTGTAAAAACGATTTTATTACTTTTATTTTCTATTATTATTATAACATTAACTGAACTCCATGGGAACGAAGATAAACATCATGGTGTTTTAGGAGCAGATCATCTAAACTCCTGGTTCATTGGTGAGGAAAGTGAGCCACGGAGAGGGACAGGCTCTGCCAAATTCACCCAGTGAGGCCGTGACCTGGTCCAGGGTCCTAGCTCTAGGCCAGCTCCCCATTGCAGGCAGCAGTGTGCCAGGATAGCCCAGTCACAGGTATTATATGGATCGTGTCTGAACATTCAGAGCCCTGCGCCCAACTCCAGACCCAGAGAGGGGTCTGGGAATATGCATGTAGACAAGTGCCCAGGTGGCCTGTGCCTGTTGTGTCTCTATCTTAAAGTGTCGTCCTGAAAGTCCCACTCGAGCTGCAGAGAGGATCTGGGAGGCCAGGATCCCTGGGGAGGGAAGTATGTGGGTACCAGAGCTAAGGACGCCAACCTCAAGCAGATGCCCCAGTGCTGAGATAGCAGACGGCTCCCTGAGAGCATCGGTCTACTGTTAAGAGAGAAGACTGGCGTAGCTAGTGTTGCCTTCCATCCCCAAAGCACCCCTTGCAGGTAGGCGGGCTTCTTCCCACTTTACAGATGAGGAAACTGAGGGCATCAGAGATGAAGTCACGTGTCCAGACTGGCCCAGCTGATAGATGGCAGAGCAGGGATTTGAACCCCAAACTGTCTGTCCCGAAAACCCTTGCTTCAACCACATGTCACCGCACCCTTTGCCACACTGAAATTCACAAGAGTGAGCCTGTGGTGAGCTCTCAGCAGTGGAGGTGTGCAAGTAGCAGGCCCGAGGTGACCCCGACCAGCCCTCCTGGCACTGTGACTGAGGACGGGGCTGGGCTGGCTAAGGATGCAAGGGTGTTCTCTGTGTTTCCTCCACACACAGAGAAAAAATGTTCCCGATTGTTTACAGGTTCCAGTTCATCACAGACCTCCTGGCTCCATCCATGGCCACCCTGGAGCTGTGGGCCAGGAGATGGCTGGGTGCCTCGGCTGGGAGGGCAGGGGTTCAAGGGGCTGGCTCCCCAGGCAGCTACAGGGCCTGGGAGGTGGGTGGGGAAAGGAGCTGTGGTGGGGAGTCTGGGTGGGGGTGGGGCTGAGAGCTCACCCGGCCACCCAGTGAGAGCTGTCACATGTTAGTTAGGCTGTCCCACTGGAGTATGGGCCAGATGGACCGGGCACCACGAGCGCGTTCTACGACGGCTATGAAGCAGAGATGCTCCCGCAGGCTCCAAAAGAGGCCCCCAAAGATGCCGCAGGGAAGCAGCGGAGGGTCCCAAACAGCTGGGAGGCAAGATGTGCTGCTTCCCAAACCGGAACTGAAGAAGGGCGCGAAGCACTTACCAGGAAAGACAGATGTGAGGGGAAAGCTGCCACAGACCCCCAGAAACCAACTGGGCTGGGAGTGGGAGTGGGGGGTGCACCTGCAGTCCTCATAACCCAGGGCTCTAGAGGGTCCTCTGGGGCGCAGTTTGCCCAACAGTCAGGATGAATTGACCCCTGTGAGGCCACACTGAGGTCACTGCCCCCTCCCTATGCCTGCACTGCCCATAAGCCAGAACTGAAACCCTGACACGTAGACCTGCTGCCTGGGGAGTGAGGGCGGAGAGGGCAATGTATGCCACGCAACGCATGCCACTTTCTCACAGGCCTGTGCACGGCCTCAGAGTCCTTCCTAACACGGTCCACCCAGCACATTAAGAACTGGCATACCGAAGAAAGCCTTCCATCCTTAGAGGAGGCTGAGGGCACATGGCTGGGTGCCTGCTGGCTTCCTGCTGCCATTCAGCACCAGCACGCCAGGCACTGTGCTGAGGCCACGGTTCGGAGCTTGCCTGAGCCTTCAAGATGCTTACAGCCTATCAGGGAGACAGCAGGCAGCCAGCCTGGAGGACAGAGACAAGAAAAGGCTGAAGGAGGGGACGGCTGTGTCCACTGGGCCAGCTCAGCGCACACCAGCTCTGCAGCCCCCCGAGGCTGGCAGGAGGCAGCCCCTTGGAGGGGTTAGAGTCCCAACCCTGCCTGTGGCGGGGCACCCAGGGAGCCAGAGAAGCCCAGCACCAGCGCCTTCTGTGACTTCCCGCCACCCTGCCTGACCAGAGCGGCAAATGGGTCCGACTGTCGACAGAGAGGCAGCCAAATGCAGCAGAGGAGCAAAGGGGACAATCGGCTCTGGGTCGGGTTGTCTGCTCCCTGCTGGCCTGGCTCCTGGGAAACAGCTCGCCTCAGGAGAGCCCTTCAGGCTGGCAGGGGCAGGGCCAGGCACGGGCAGACAATCCTGCCTGCCCCAGGCAGCCGCCACCCTGCGGGGAACCTCTGGGATCCGGGAGGGGGTCTGGAGCCAGGGAGGCCCTCCCTTCATGGGAGGAGCTGGCACTCCCCCCCCTCCCCCCAGAGCCTCTGCACCCTAGGCTGTGTGCTTGCTGTTAGGCAGCTGGAAGAGCCCAGGGGTGGGAATGAGCCCACCTTGTTCAGGGCTGTGTGGTTATTCGGTGAAGCCTGGAGCCTGGAACCCACTGCGGGGGGAAGGAAGGAACCTTGAGAGCATCTTCCCTCTGTTCCTATTGAGCTTGGTTGCTTGGGCTCTAGCAACAGTCCTGCTTGCCTCGATTTACCTTTTTGACCAGTGTGCCTCCATTCCTTATTTTTTTAAAATATATTTTTATTGACTTCAGAGAGGAGGGGAGAGGGAGACAAAGATAGAACATCAATGATGTGAGAGAATCATCTATCGGCTGCCTTCTGCACACCCCACACTGGGGATCAAGCCCACAACCCAGGCATGTGCCCTGACTAGGAATCGAACCGTGACCTCCTGGTTCATAGGTCGACGCTCAACCACCGAGCCACGCCGCAGGGCCATTCCTTACTTTGGACTGCGGAGCAGAAGCGGCCTGGCCTACAAGGAGCGTACTTGCTCTGCCAACTCTCATCTGCAAGACGGCCTCCCCAGCCTCAGTTTCCCTGCCTGCAGAGGAGAAGACTGGGCCCTCCCAGGCTGTGTGGTCCAGCACAGCAGCCAGGAGCCACACGGGACTGAGACCAGCGTCTGCTCTGTGGTGAATATGTTAAACACACACCAGTTCCAATGACTTAGGAGGAGGAAAGAATGTAAAATAGCCAATATTATCATTCCAATACATAACACATCGTACAAGACGACGCAGCAGTCTGATGAGCACTGTGAAGGGCGTGAAGGGCAAGGTTTCGGGTTTAGGAGACTCGGGGAGGAATCAACCAGGGCCTCTGACAGGTGGAGTCTGAGGGGCCCCAAGCTGACGGGGCCATGTCTGACCTTGAGGAGGAGGCGTGGCTTGAGGGAGGCTCAAGCCGTAGGTGGGCGTGGGTGGTGGGTAGGTGGTAGGCTAGGTGGTGGGTGACAAGGGCAGAGGACCTCTGAGGCGGAGGAAGTTTAGGAGCAAAGGTGATAAAAGTGGGGATCGGGGGCATGACAGACGCTAGTGTGTGATCTGGCCGTGAAAGGAGGCCGGGCCAGATGGTGGGGCTTCGAATGCCAGGCTGTCGGCGGGTACATAGCAGGCACCCCAGAAAGGCTGTGACCCAGGGAGCTCCCCAACAGCATGCAGGGGAAGGGAGGGTGTGTGGCACTAGGGCCCAGCTCGCAGATCAGACCTCAGGCCTGTGGCTTCCAGGAGTCCACCCACGGCTCCTTGTCCCCAGGGTAAGACAGTTGGTTTATTCATGAGCATATGCCTGCCCTCACAGGCAGCAGCTTCTGGACACCTCACTTCTAATTATAGTGGGGATTCCATTGGTGCTGGAGGAAACCCGGGTTTGAAGCGGCCCTGCAGGCTCCCCGGCTCTAGCCCATGGCGGTGGCCCTGGCCCAGGACAGCACAGCACGGCTACCAAGCAGATTCTCTGCACCCCGAGACGGGGCTCCATCCTGAGCGGTTGGCGGCGGGTCCATGGGATGGGATGGTGCCCCCCTCAGCAGTTGGCCACACACAGTACACAGCCTCCAAGCAGCTGAAAGCGGAGGGCACTGCCTCAAACACCTCCAAGAGCTGGAGGGACAGAGCTGTGTGTTGGCCAGAGCTGGGTAAACAAGGCGAAGGTGGCAGGCTGGGTGCCCAGGGGTCTCCGTTCTGCTGAGCCCGGGCGACGACGGCGGTGATGACAGAGCAGAGGTGCTGCCTGCACGCCGGGCAGGGAGTGACTCCAAGGGAAAGGAGCGGGGTGAGGAGGTCCAGACTCAGGAAGACAATCCAGACGGGGTGTGAGGGGTCTCAGGCGTGGAAGGACAGGGAGAGAGCGGCTGAGCTAGGAGGTGGCAGTGGGGCTGGCTGTGAGGAGGGAGGCGGGAAGGAGCGAGGTGTCTGCACAGAACGAACCAAACAGAAAGAGACAGAGTCCATGGACGGGCAAACACACACACACACACACACACACACACACACACACACACACACACACACCCCACCCCTGAGCAGGGGTTGGAGGCCAAGGAGAGAAGAAGTAAAGAAACAACTAGCACCAAGTGTGCCAGGCTGCTCAGAGGGCTCCCCAAATAGTCGGCCTGCCCTGCCAGGGGCACTGGGCCCACCCCAACACTCCAGACCAGGCGCCCAGGGCTTGGGCGTCCGGAGCAGGAGGCATGGACCTCCAAGAGCCGTCTCCTCCCATGACCGCGGGGAGCTCCCAGGAGAGCCAGCAGGAGGGCGGGCGGTCAGTGTGCTTGACCTGGGCATGCTTCCCCTCGGGGTCCCTCAGGTCCCTTGGTCCACCACAGTCCACTCTGCGTGGTCAGTGGGGTGACAGGACCCCGCTGGCCAGTCCGAATGTGAGGTCTGAGGCGCCAGGGTCTTGACAGGAGCTGCACAGGGGGTAGGGGTGGCTCTCATACAGGGGTGGGCATACTCACATATTTACACACATCCTCATACTCACTCATGACGCACACCAGCACACACACACCCCTGCACACCCTCCTCTCCGGGGAAACGGGCACAAAGCATCTGAGTCCTGCACGGGCAACCCCGCTTCTCAGCTGCCTCCTCTAGCCTTAGGGAAGGGGGCTCCCCTCGGCCAGTCCAGCCTCCCAGTGTCCATCCCAGAGAACCGCACGGGTCGCCCAGACTCAGGAATGCTCTGAGCCCTTCAAATCCGCTGCCCCAGTGCCCTGTGCAGCCCCGGCCTGTTTGCATACATTTTAGTGACGAGGAACTCACCAACTACCCAGAAAGCAGCTTTCAAAAAAGTCCAGGCAGCTCAGACAATTGGGACGTTAAACTAGAGGATGTGGGGAGACAGCATGGCTGCCACCGAGGGGCTTGAGCTGTTGGCCAGACAGTCCTTTCATCATTAGGTTGGAAAGTGACAGGGTTGGCCCATCACCTTGGCTGTCACTCCGAATTATAATAGATCTAGAGAAAAGATGTCCTCCATCCATCTTAGGATAGCTAACTAGGACCCAAGATAACCTTTCATTCAGTTAATAAAGCATAAATTGTGCCAGGCACTAGGATGTGGTAGTGAGCACGTATAATCATTTAATACTCTGTTCTAGTCTGACACCGGCCTCTCACCTATTTTACAGGTGGCAATGCTGAGTCCAGGAAAGGCAGCGACTTGCGCAAGTCACACAGGGAGCCGGTGGTCCTGGGCAGAGCCTCTCGCGTGCTGCAGCAGGCAGACCACTTCCAGCCCCGGGAAGAAAGGGAGAAGCCGCCCACCTGCCATTCCTGTCTCAGCATTTCTGGGACACAGAGGTATTGATTACCACCTCGCCCTTTTCTTTTTCCACCAAGGCTTTCTGTTTCTCCTTTTTTTTTTTTTTTTTTTTTAGAGAATACACTCCAAGCCGCTCCTATGATTAATTACTAGCTGCCTAATGCTCCACCACTGGCAATTTCTGGAAAGGGAATGAATTACCTTGAAAAACATCCGAAAAGAGAACCCACCGTGAAGGAGAATCTCAAAGGTTACCTCACAATTAGCAGTGGGTTCCCGCGGCATTATTGAGCTGCCGGCAGGCCCTCGGGGAGGGCAGGCTGCCAGCCTTCGGGGCCACCCTCTGGCTCTGAGGTCAGCCGGGCTTGGAGGCCTGGGCAGAGGCTCCAAGGCAGGAACAGAGGTGGTTTTCTGAGCACCTACCGTGAGTCTGCCTCGTGGCTCTGCCCCTGCCTCTAAAGCATCATGTGATGCTTAATTCCAAGGGACCACGGTTCAAATCCCCACTCCACCACTAGCTCCATGGGTTTCCTAACCACTTTGGGCCTCTGGCGAGGGAGGCACTAAACACACCTCCTCAGGGGAACTGGGGGAAGAATCATACATTTAAGGCACAGAGTGCCCGGGACACATACAATCTCACCAGCTATAACATTTAAAAATACACCAGGCTCCTAAGCCTCCTCACACCAGCCCTCTCAGCAGTGTTGGTATAATTTATCTTCATTTTCAGAACTGACTGTCCTAGAAGGAAAAGGACTAACCCAAGGTCACACAGCTGACAGCAGGAAGGAAGGCTGAGTACTGCGCCCTGGTGCCGGAGCCGGAGTGAAGCAAGGAGAATCCCCGGGGCTTGCGTGGCCCAGCCTCTCAGCACGAGGAGAGAAGCTGAGGGCAGCAGGGAGACGAACTGGCATGGCCTCATGCCAGGGCGAAGACTCCGGCTCCCCACGCGGGGCCCCAGAACCTCGGGACAGAGGGCCCTGGCCCACGTGAGCATCTTTGTGAGGCTTCTCATCCCTGGGTCAGGAGCTACAGAGAGGGATCACACACGTCGCCCTTGAGCATAAGGCCAAGTGCGATCAACTCAGAAATGCACGCTGGTGTCCAGGCCCTCCTAGGCTGGAGGACCAGTTTGTGTCCATCCTGGCATTTGTTGGTCCTCAGGGAGAAACTGAGGCACGTGGGAAGAAGCAAGGCCCCAGCATCCTTGAGGAACACGCTGGCATACCCTGAGCATTTACTGGTGGTAGGTGTGCCTGTTCCCCCCGCCCCCAGGGGAGGCAGGTGCTGCGATCCCCATTCTTCTTTCATAGACAGGTAAACTGAGGCACAGAGAAACTGCACAACCTCATGGTGGACAAGTGGCAGAGCCGGGATTTGAGGCAGGCACTCCGTCCCCAGCACGCAGAGACATGCGAGCGCTCATGTGCCCACCTCGGTGTATTTGGGGGAGAGGAGGGTGGGCAGCCACAGCACCCAGGCCAGTAACAGGCCTCCACTCACCCAGGCCTCTTCCTGCGTGAGGCCCACATGACACGGGGTGCAGAGTGGTACAGATGGCTGCTGTGCCAAGGCTGGGGACACCAAAGCTGCCCCTTTCCTGGGGCGCATCCCTCCACCCCTGCCCTCGCAGCCTCTCTAGAGAGATTAGGCCTAAGAGGCCCCTGGGGGCCCTTTCAGGGTCTGGCAAGGTCTCAGCAGGGTGGCTGTACCCAATTCCACCTGTGGCCCCAGTGACAGGCTCAGTGTGCTGGGACACCACTGTCCCTTCCCCAAGCACCAGGCCAAGCCCAGCTGCACACCTACCTCAGCGACCCAAGAATCACCAGCGTCTCACGTTCTGGTCGGTCAGCAGTTCGCAGCGCCCCCGCCTCACTCCATCTCCATCCTGCTGCAACGAGAAGGCTGGTCAGCGGGTCCACGCTTGAGCCCAGCCGCCCACCCGCTGAAACGTTTACTGCCGGCAAAACCGAATCATCCCGCGCCACAGACGGGGCATCTGAAGGACCGAGAGGAAAAGGGGCATCATGACGCAACGGGCCCCTGGCACCCATCTGTCAGCTACCAGCTCTGAATTGTGAACATGCTCCTGACCTCCCTGTGTTTCAGTTTCCTCACCCGTCAAATGGGATCACGATACCTCAGACATCGTGATCCCGGGGATCTGAGAGGATCTAGGATCTATGGCGACACAGCACTTGGCATTCATTTCATTCATTCACTCAAGAAATATTTAACACACCAGAGCTGTGAACAGGATAGTGGGACCTGCCCTCGTAAAATTCTGAGAATGAGCAAATAGGTAATGAAAAGTGGTGTCTGCCGGAAAGAATGAGTCCAGGGGCTGTGCTCATTAGACCCAGGGTTCAGGGCCCCGCTCTGGGGAGGTGAAGTTGAAGGATGAGCCTGAGAGAGGCAGGCCAAGATGCATGGAGCAGCATTTCTCACAGAGCGAACAGCACATGTGGAGACTCCAACATGGGGAAAGCCTGGCCCAGCGGAAGACCTGAGAGTGGCTGGTGTGGTGGGTGCAGTCAGGGAGTGGGGGGAGCTGTCGAGAAGGTGGACAGGAGCACAGGAGGGTCTGAGAGCCGAGGGATATGACCCGAGTTCTGGTGTGAGAGGCTCTCCATGCTGCTGGGGAGGAAGGCCTTGGGAGGGACAGGAGGAGGCAGGGAAACCAGTGGGGCGGCTGCTCCAGGGGTCCAGGCCAGAGACAGGTGCTCAGAGCAGAGGGAGCAGAAGGCAGAAGTGGACCTGCCGGTGCTGGGTGTGGGGTGTGACAGAGGGAGGGAAGAGGCGCGGACACCCCCTTCACATCAGTGGCTTGGGCTTGGAGGAAGCAGTGGGCTGAAAGGACATGATTATCTGTTATGCGGGCCCAGTTGGCCTCTTCTCAATGTGTCACCAGTACTCCCGCCCCTCACTGCCCCCCAGCACTCCAGGAGAGGACCTCCCCGGCCTGCTGTGGTGGGAGCTGCAGAGTCCGTTTGAGTCCCAGCTGTGCAGGCGCCCTGCGGGTGGCTCCTGCAGTCACCATGTTCCCTACACCTGCACGCAGGGCTGAGTGCAGCCCAAGATGGGGCCCGTGGCCAATAGTGGGAGAGGGAGTGCACACCCATGCTAAACGTGGGCTCCCACCTGTGCCAGGGGACCGAGAGGCCTCAGACCCCGGCCACACCTCACTGTGCAGCAGGCAGGGCTCCCGGGGAGAGAAGTGGATGCCCCCCTATAAGAGGCACCGCACAGCCTGGTGTTGGAGGTGTGGGCTCAGTAATGAGAACGACCTGGTTCAAGTCCTGGGTTCATCCTCTTAGGAAGTGGGTGGCTTTGGGCAAGTTCCTTAAACCTCTCTGTGCCTCAGCTTCCTCGTCTGTGCAAAGGGTGCGGGGATGATAGGAGACCTCCCTCGGAGCTGTACAGACTGTATTAGGCTCACGACTGTGGACACGCAGGCAACTGTCCAGGCACGGCAGCTGAAGCATGAGTTACGGTACCCGGCAGCGGCTGGCTCGGGGCTCCATGGTGTGCTGGGTCTGAGCCCCAAGCCCTCAGAGCTGCCATCCACACCCCAGCATGGGAGGATGTCTCCGTGTCCTGACCCTTGGGCTCTGGCAGCTCCATACTTTGCACCATGGGAACACAAATGGCCCTTGGGTTCACTGACTCCTGCTCCCCATTTCACAGAGGAGAAAACTGAGGCCTGGAGAGGGGCAGCGACTGCCCCCATCCCGCTGTCATGAAGCAAGTCAGTGGCTGGGGCAGAAGTGGAATCAGCCCCCGGCTCGGGCCTTTCCCAAAGGCGAGCTGGCCCGCGGACCCGCTGACAAAGAGGAAATCATTATCTTGGCAGCTGAGACAGAAGCCCGAGCCGGGAAGTGCTCGCTCACTCCGTGGGCATCGTCCAGGCCTCAGGGAATGATGCCCGCCGTCCTGCCTCCGAGGTGACCCGGCTCACGGTGCACACGTGCACCTCGCTGTCCCCAGCGCCAGTTCTTTGGTGTGGGCTCGGGCAAAGGGACAAACAGACCTGGCCAAGGTCACATAGTGAGGGCACCACACAGGGGCACCAGGATAAGAGCTCAGGCGCTGCTGGGGGACTGACCCCCTTGCTCACGGGCCTGCACTGGCCCCCCACCTGGGGAGACAGAGGAGTGGGACGCTCGCCTTGGCTGAGCTGTATAGTGGGCTCTGCCTGGGATGCTTCTCTGACCATCGGTGAAAAGCTGTGAGGCAGAAACCGAGCTAGCATCCCTCAGTGACACGCGGGTCCCAAGAGGTCCCCTAACTTCCTAAGGTCACACATAGGTAACAAGGAGCTAGAAAGTGGTAAGAACAGAGCTATGACATGAGCAGTTGGTCTGTCCCCGTTCATACTCTGCCCACTACCAGGCCACCAGCAGGGAGCCCACAACGGTCCTGCTCAGAACCAGGGCCGGGCATGCAGGCTTCCCTGCCACCGTGCGGGCACCCCCTCCCACTGGATGCCAGTCAGGCGGGGGCTCAGGCTATGAACAGTGGCAATATCATCCATCCTCATGCTTGGTGACCTCAGGTGTGGCTCACACCTGGTGTGGGCTTGGCCATCTGGTGAGACCAAGGAGAGACAGTGGGACGAACCGGTGTCCTGCTCACAGCCTGACTGACCACAGCCATAAACATGTGGGTCCCCTGCAGGGGGGTGTTTTCTGCTCAAAAAGCACTGGAGCCATGGAGTGGGTGTAGCCTGAGCCTCAGGGCCTAGCGGGGGTGGGGCCCAACCGGGCTCCCTTTGGGATGGTGCCTCCCCCCACCCCCCCGCCCAGAGGACTCTTGTGGGCTCCTCACTCTGGGGGTGGGTGGAGTGGTGAGGCCCCAGTGACTGTGAGGGCAGGAAGGGGCAGCGTGCAGACCGCAGACTGAACCGTGCTCTCACTCCCTGCATGCCAGGAGCTCCCAGGGCAGGGCAAGGCAGTAACAGTGCCCACCCTGCGGAGTAAGATGGGGCCTGGAACATGGCAGAGGCCACTTGGATTGGAGACTGCCCCAGGACCCAGATGCGTTCTCCCAACCACACCCACCTTTCCATCCCCTCCGGCTCCTGGGATCCCCTGGGAAGAGCAGGGTGTGGGCTTAGGGGAGGCACCAAGCCAGGCTGGCTGTGGCTGTGGCTGTGGCTGTGGCTGGCCCAGAGCGATGCAGGCTGGTCCCGGATCCCTGCAGGACAGAGGTGCCTGTGCCTCAGGGTGTCCAGGACATGGGGCACCATGAAGGCCCGTGCTTGTGGCTCTAGCCTGCAGCTAAGTGTCCAGTTTTTCTCTACAGCTGCCATGGGGTGGGAGCCCACATTCTGGGCTGGAGCCCTGGCCCTGTCTTCAGTGGGGAGGTCAAGGGAAAAGGTGGGTAGAGCTGGGTTTGATTCCCTGGTTGCCCTTTATTTCTCAGTGACCTTGAGCAAGTTTTGGGCATTTCTGAGCCTCCATCTTTGCTCTAAACAAGGATTAATTGCTCCTCCAGCTAGTCACCCACAAGAGAGATTCCAGGCTGCCTTGTAGGTAACTGGGGGAGGGGGTGGGACTGCCCCAGTGTGGTCTGTACGGCAGGGGGTATGCTGATGGCATCTGTCAGTCAGAGTCCAGGGCTCCCATCACCTGCTGCTAAGTGACACATACGTGCCTCTCGTGCCCTGGTGGCTGTGAGAGCTTAATGAGACATTGGGTGAGTAGATACGGGTGCCATGGAGTAAGGGACAGGTCAGAGAATAGTGACTGTTAAAGTTAGGGGGAGGCGTAACTGCTCAAGGTCTTAAGTGGCCATCTGTGGGCCAGAAACCTGGTCAGGTGAGCACCCAAACCAGCCCTACCCTGCTGCTCCAGTGGCTGACCTCACCCGAACCAGCTCTGGCCATTCTGACCTGCCTCGCCTCGCTGGACCACAGCTGTCTCTATGCCCATTTTACAGATGGCCACGCAGCTGCTGGTCAGGGGTCAAACAGCCAGGGGCTCTGCCTCTGGCCCCACACAGGAAGGGTGGCCTCTGACCCAGCTCCCAGGCTCTCTGGGGGGACACGGGCTCCCGCACCTGAGACCCACCGGGAGGCCTCCCCTTGCGTGACCCTGGAGCAGGCCCTGTCCTTCCCTGGCGGCCAGTGCTGGCTCCAGGAGCAAGGCAAATATTTACCCCGATGGTTATCCAGACGTGCCGGCCGCCCCGCCTCCTGCATTCCTGGAATACATGTTCCCTGACCTCACCATGCTAGGGGGCTGGGGGAGGCATCCAGACAGCCGTGGGTCAGCGCCAGGCCGCGGAGCGCCCTGGGCCTGGTGGGAGCCAGTGTGGTGTGGTGGGGAAGGGGCTACATAAATGCCACCTCTGGGCCTCCTTTAGGCAGCTCCTCACACCTCCTGCTTCTCTCTCTCTCTCTCTCTCTCTCTCTCTCTCTCTCTCTCTCACACACACACAAACACACACGCGCACACACACACGCCCGTGCCCATGGAGGGAGCCACGCAGCCTGCACACACACGGCAACTCTCCCGCTTGCCAGGGCTCTTCCTCCTCAGCCCCAGCAGCTCTCATGGCCTCACTCCACCTCAGCACAGCCCTGTCATCGGGGAGCTGTAGTGTCCACTTCACAGATGAAGAAACGGCCCAGCAAAGGCCAGAGGTCACGGAGCTGCAAGTGGGAGGACATGCGCTGCCTCACCCCAAACTTTCCACAGCGGGGTGGCCCCATCAGAACCCTGCCCATCCTTCCGTGCCCAAAGCACCACTTCCCCCAGGCTGCCTTCCCGATAGGCCCCATCCCAGGGGCCTTTTCCCTTTTCTGAACTCCCAGAATGTTTGATGGGTTCCTTTCGCTCTCCTCGCATAATCAAAATTGGGGGCCTGGTCACCTCTCCTGCTGGGAGAGCCTGTCATACCCCCTGCAGGCATAGCAAAGCGGGGCTCGGGGCTCGGGTGGCCCCGAGTGCTCAGGGAGGGCTGAAACCCCAAGTCTTTCCAGGAAAGAACAGGAGTGGCTGCAGGCAGCCTCGGGAGCAGGTAAGAAAGCCCCAGTGAGCTGGCTGTTGGGGTGGAGGGGCCTCCTGGGCAGGGCTGCCTGAGAACCAGGAGGTGCCCTTGGTCAATCCTCCTGTCTGTCTTCACTTCGCTCTTAGGGGAGGCAGACCAGCAGGGTCCCGCCAACCTGCTGCGGACGCATGGAACGCCAGTCTGTGCTGGGCCCTCAGGGATGCCTCCAGGTGGAAAAAGCTTCAGTGGACAGAGGCCAGTGCAAACGAGGGACACACCCTGGCACCAGGGGGGACCCAGAGAGCGAGTGCTGGGGAAGGGTAGTGGCTCTTAGAACTGTCCGCTCACCCACCTAACACCTCTGAGACTTGGTTTCCTTATTTTGAAAACAGGGGCTATAAACCAACTTCTAGGGGGTTGTTTCTTTATTTGTTCATTCCATCGATACATCCATCCATCAATCCATCCATGCATCCATTTCCTTCTTACAACAACTAATGACAGTGCCTACTAGCTGCCAGAAGAGGAAAAGAAGGAGAAGAAAGAAACTGGGGATGGCTGGGTGTGGAGAATGAAGGCAGGGCCAAAAGCCAACCGGTACACTTGCCCAGCCTGTGTGCTTCCCAAGGGTGTTGGTGCATTGTCTAAGGCAAAGTGGGTGAGACCCAAAAGAAGGGCAATTCTAGGACAAAGTGCTGGAAGGCGTGCCTGATTCAGCCTGACCGCAAAACGGGGGGGTCAGGGGCATCATCCCCTTGGGCAGAGTCTCTCATGCAGGAGGGCACCCCTCCGAGGCAAAGGCCCAGAGGCCTGGCAGGAGAAAGGCTCTGGGCTGAAGAATTATAGGTGGCACCAGTGAGCAGGGAACACTGCATTCATGGGGCAGGGACACCAGCTTCCCTGGGCACAGGCAGACACATCCCCGGGGTCCCGCCAGGGCTTCACCCCTGCCCAATCCTGATCTAATGTGTCTTCAAGGCCACGTTGGAGTGGCACCTGCTCCAGAGACCCTGTTGGGCCCGCAAGTCCTCATTTGCTCAGTGGGCATTGCCCAGGCCCAAGGAGTGATGTCCATCTATCCTGCCTCTCCGGTGCTCCGGCTCATGATGCACACTCGTGTGCCTTGCCCCCACTCAGCCCCTTGGTATTGGGCCTGTACCAAGGGGCAAATGACACCAGAGAGAGGAAGGATCCTACCCAAGCTCACAGAGCAATCAGACCCCAGTCAGGGACTGGCTCTCCTTTGCTGCAAATCTGCATCACGTTCTCACCCGGAAGCCTCCTGACTGGTCTAGTCCACACCTCCTACCAACCAGAAGCCCTGGGCTCTGGCTTGTGGGCCACTCACACTAGAGGAGGAGGAAAGGGTCTCTTCTATCCTCAAGTCATCAAATGGACAATTTCTTCTCTAATCAAGGGCAAGGACTTCACACAGATTGATGGTGCAGAGTGTGGCTTTAGGGTTCTTATACACCGGAGTTGGGGTTCAGCTCTGTCACTTACTGAGGTGTGTAATGTTGGGCAATAAACTTAGCCTCTCTGGGCCTCAGTTTCCTCAGCTGTAAAATGGGATAACAAGAATCACTACACTCACAGAATTGTAAGGACTTAACATTATTCCCATACTGCAACTTGCACAGCAAATGCTCAATAAAGAAGGACTGTCATTATCCCTGGCTTAGGCTGGCTGCCAAGTGCAGACTTGGGGTTGACCCGTGTGGAGACACTGGACCCCTTATCACAGATATGGAGAAAGGCCCAGGACTCTGGAGCCAACTCAGGAGCAGCCCCAGGGGATCTGCTTCCGGGAGACGGGCTTCACGAGGGTCACCTGCTCCCACAGAAAGGCCGGGGCACTGAGCACCCTCCAGGTGCAAGCTCTGTGCTCCCTTCCACACCCTCCATCTCATCGGACCCCATGGGTGGGCAGAGCCTCCCCCTTGTCCAGGGTCAGGGTCTTGCCTAGAGGGGCACCTAGCTGCTGGAGTTGGCCAAACCTGTGCCCTCTGGCACCCACCTGGGCATCTGCCACTCCCAATGACAATGGTCAAAACCGAATTTTCTGTCAGCACCCCGTTAGGAGCTCTGTCCCTCACCTCTGTCCATTCTGCTTGTGGTGGCCTGGCACCTGGTCCTGCACTGCCCATGTGAAGGCTGCCCTGGAGAAACACCGCTGGGTCGCCCCAATTCCCAATTCCCAATCCCCTGCAGCTTTAACGGGGCCTGGCAGAGGCTGTCCGCAGAGTCCTTGGAGGGCCCGAGTCCAAGCTGCCACCTTACAGAGGGGACGTGAGTCTGCGGAAGGACAGCCTGGTGCTGGAGGCTGGACTGTCCCTCCAGGTCTGTTTCCTCATCTGGGGCTACACTGGCTGGAGGATTAGCTGAGCTGACGTCACACCCATGACTGGTACAGGGCTGGGCAGCACCCTCGTCGTGTCGTCAGCTCGTGGGGCAGCCTGGGCCCAGGCCCTGTGCTCCCTCCACTCGAGGAGACAGGTGGGGCCATCGAGAGGCTGAAGGGCACAGGCGCTCCCAATGGCCCACGCAAACCGCCTATCACCAAGTGTCCCAATGACCCCATTCCCGGGCCAGGGCCAGGCCCCTGGCGGTCACCCTCTCCAAACAGGCATCCCTCTGGGATTCTGGCCACACGTGGGCCAGGCCAGTCTGCAGTGATGGCCAAGGGCCAGGTTTACAAACGCTGGACAAAGGAAGGTCCTGTTCTTGCTAGTAAGAAGTGGTGGGTCTGAGCACAGCACTAATGCCACCCAGGCCTGAACAAAATCCTGGTTCTGCCGCTTGCAAGCCATGTGGCCTTAGCCAAGTCCCCGAGCCTCCCCTACCTCAGTTTACTCAATGGTGCAGCGGGGAGGGAGAAGGTCTAACTGGGGCAAGTGCGTGGCCAACCCCTGGCCCGGGAGGAGCCAGGCCACGGGACCTCTTCCTGTTTGTAGGAAAGCCAGCTGTCCCCCCAGGGGCAGCCCAGTGCTGGCTGCAGGGGAACCGGTGGGAAGGCCGGGGATTGTAGGGAGTGTTAATCCTCATACTGCACTTTGCCACCTGTCCAAGATGCTCCACCAGTATAGTCACCCAGGGAAGCTCAACTAGCCCCACTGGATCCTGCACACACAGAGGAAGGTTCCAGTCCGGCCTGAGCCCTCACCCTCCCTGACCAGGGCGAGAGCTCCCTCCCCCCTGAAGCCTCCCTCACTCTGTCTGCTGAGTGGGAGGAATAATGCCTGCTTAATCCCTGGGTTGCTGAAAGGACTCTAGGAGACGGAGGACGTGGCCCGCCCCGGCGACGGGCTTCGAGGAGGTTCCCTGTTCTGTTCCACACACTGCCGGCCTTGGCCACGCTTACCTTCCCAGGCAGCCCCAGGGCCCAGCCCCGTCAAAGCATCACACACCCAGAGCCCGTCCCAGGGCTCCCACCAGGAGGCACGAGGGACCCCCGGTGCTTCCCAGCCAAGCCTGCAGGACCAGCAGAGGGTGCCCCTTTCTTCTCCCTTCTCGGGATGCTCTCTGCCTTCTCTCAGAAAGAGGGGCTCCCTCAGCCCAGCAACTCAGTGAGATTCTCGGGGGATCTCCCCACACACCTGTCCATCACTCCTGGGGATTGGCAGCCTGTTTGCTAGGGCTGGGCCCCTGATGGGCTAAGAGGAGGGGCCGAGGCCAGCCCCATGATGGACTTCTGCCTGTTGCCCACAGCACCCAGCACAGGGCTGGCAGGAATGAGCCCCCAGAACGTTTGCTGGATGAACGAATGAGCGGTGGTGGGAAGTGTGGTGGGAAACAGATGCAGATCAGAGCACACAGAGGTTAACACTTGCGCGGCGCTGACCACGTCCGTACCGGGTCCGGCCCTACAGACACTATTTATATAGCAAACCCACTTGGTCTCCGCAGCAGTTCTATAAAGCAATGTCATTCCCATTTCACAGAGGCTCGGAGACGGACGTCGCCTGCGCAGTGTTAGAAAGTGGCAGAGCTGATTGAGTGCCGGCCCTGGGCTCCAGGATCCACACGCTGTCCCGTGTGTCCTGGAGAGCAGACCGACCAAGGCTGCACACAGAGGTTTCCCCCAGGGCTGCAGGCCCCGCCCCCAGGGTCTGATTTAATTGGTGTGGGTGGGCTGTCTTTCTAAGCTGTTCTGGCTCCCAGGTGGGCAGGGGCTGAGAACCCCTGGCCAGCCCCACCCTTACTCCGCAATGGGGAAACTGGTTCGGAGAGGGAGGGGACACTCCCCAGGTCTCCCTGCACGTTGGGGAGGGGGAGCCTGTGATCTGAAGTTCAGTCCCCCGACTTCTCCATCGTGGGCTTTCAGCTCATAGCAACAGTGCACCATCCCTGCAGCCAGCCGCCCACGGTGCAGGTGTGGGCGGGAGGGCTGAGGCAGACAGGCGCAGGGAAGCTAGAACAGTGCGCAGCCAGATGACACACAGGCCCAGCCGTTCCTGACTCACGGCCACCCATCCTGTGACTCCACCCACCGCCAGCGTCCCCACCCTGGCTTCTACCCCACAGCCCACTGCAGCCACCAGTCACCTCCCATTTCGGACCAGAAAGCCACAGAGGGAGGAAGAAGCAGTGGGGCCCCACCCAGGGCTGGGTGGGAAACCCAGACTACCCCGAGCTGGGGGCGGGGAGGACAACGCTGGGACACGCAGAGGAAGCGGCACTGGTGCTGACCCCTGCCCCTCCCTGCAGCACCGCATTCTCCCAGCCTGCGCTAGCCCCCGCCCTGTGGACCTCGCGTCTACAGGAGGAAAACTGAGGCCTGACGCCCACCTGGGCCGACTTCCGTAGCCACGTGATTCCCCACACCTGGATGAGCATGCCAGGCTTTCCCACCGCCAGTTCCTCTCCCTGAGAATGCATTCCCCCTCCGTCCAAGAACCTTCCATGGCTCCCACTGTCTACAAGGTTCAGCTCTTACTCTTCAGCCTCATATTCAAGGCCCTATAACCTTCCCCTACACGTCTGTGTCTCGGCCTCTGTACCCGAGGCCTGGAATGCCCTGGCCCGTGTGGACTGACACCCTGGGAAAGAAATTAACACCCACCAGGAGCCACAGGGGTCCAGACCCTGTTCCCAGGTCTCCAGGACTCCTCACAGATCCTTACGACACTGGCTCTGAAAGGCAGATGCAGACTGCGGCTGAGCTGTCACCACCCACTGGGAGGAACTTGGGTTGTTGGGACCTATGGTGTCCCTGTCGCTGACAAGCTTTCGGCTGGCCCGCGAGCTCAGGGTGGCGCTAAGTCTGTGTTAACCATCCAAAGTCATGGCGACTTGGGTCTACTCACCTTGGTGTCCTGACTCTCCCTTCGGCCCCCTTGAGAAAACAGCTAATCCTGGGCGTTAGCCCCAGCTGACACTAAGCTGGGTTTGGGCTGGGGGCTGCCCAGGGGGAGGTGTCATGGATCAGACATGCTGCACAGTTGTGGGGGCCAAGGGCACTGACTCTGGGGCCAGCTGCCCAGTGCAAAGCCCAGTGCAACCATCCTGGGCAGGTCGATTCACCTCTCTGTGTCTCAGTTTCCTAGTCTGTGGGAAACAGGAGGAGTGACCTCCCGGAGTCGCTGTGATGACCATGAACTTCTGTAAGGAAAGTACGAGAGCAGCCCCTCCATGGGGTGCTGTCTTAGCGTTTGGCCTGTTCCTCCCTGCACCTTAGGCTCAACACCACATCCAAAGGAAAACCCAAAGGCCTCAGAGCACCTACTGGAGGGAGGGGGAGGGTGGCGGGAGCTGTCCCTTAGCACTGCTCTCTCCAGCCCCAGCCTCAGGCCTGCTAACCTGGCCCACATGCCTAATGGCAGCAGAGGGATCTCCCACGCCCCACCTCCAGCTCCGGGGGAGGGAAAAAGGAGGGCTCCTTCCTGGGCAGAGGTGCCCAGCTTTGCCCGTGTTGTCAGCGATGGAATGACCCAGAGAGGGGCCATGCCAGCATCACCCTGTCTGCCACGGAGACACCGGCAGGCACCCATGTCTCTCTCCCTGCTTGGGGGTCATCATGGACAAAGCGCCCTTGGCTGGGATGCGTGACAGGAGTCTGGGCAGTTAATCCCAACGTGGTTGCCCTTAAAGGATACAAAATTCACCCTCCCCCAACCCTTTGTCCATGGGATGCTCGCAGCTGGGCAGAGCTCCTTTCTCTGGCTTTTCTTTCTACAGATGAGGCCAGAGGGGTTGAGTGACTTGCTCAAGGGACCAGTGAGCTGTGGTAGATCCTAGACCCCAAACCCCGTTCTCTGGGCTCCCAGGCCTAGCCCCACTTAGAGCTTCTCTCTCCAGGCCCATAAAGGTGCCTGGCTGTCTGGGAGAAGATAAGTCATCAGCATGTGTGGGGTGAGGAATGGGTGTGGGCCCAGAGCTTCCACCAGCGGGAGGGGGTCAGAACAGGTCAGGGGCAGGGCAGCCCAGAGCTGAGGTCCCGCTTCCTCTCTCAAGAGGGCATGATTCCTGGCAGCAGCTCCCACGGGAAATAGTAGAAGCGCCACCCTTGGGAACATGGGGTGGGACGGGGGGTGCCTGGGCAGGGTTTCCTGTTGTGGGGGCGGTGGCCACTTACTGAGGCCCAGTGACCTGTGTGGCTGTGGCCCTGGGGCCAGGCCAGCATTGGGTTTCGCCTCATCCCTGGCTCAGACCCAGTTCACCCTGAGTCCCATCCTCCAGGCCCGCCCTGGCTTCCTGTCCCATAGGTCCCACCCAGCCTGGGAGGCAGGGAGGGCCCCGTGGAGCCTCCTCAGAAGTGCCAAAGTTTTCTGGAGCAGGAGTGGGCAGGCCGCCCTGGCCTGTTCGGTGGCCTCTGACCTCTGATCTCGACCTCCAGCGATTTGTTTTCTAGCAGGAGGCCTTGGCAGAAGTACCACTGGGGTGTTTTCCTAGTAACTCACAACTTCAGGCACAGCTGAGCAGGATCAGCCCCCTGCCCGCCCCGAGCAGTCGGATCACTGCTCCCCCAACTCTGGGCAGAGGGGCAGGGTCATTTTGGGGCCGTGCCGAAGGGACTAGGACAAGGGGAGAAGGGGAAGTGGGACCCATTTCAGGCCTCCAGGGCAGGACTTCCTAGTGGTCAGAGATGAGCAGCTGTGTGGCAGTTCCTGCAGAGGGGTGGCCTCCCAGCCGGGCAGCACAGCCCCCACACTAGGGACAAGGTGACATCAAACCCTCAGAGCAAGACCCCTTCATCCCACCCAGCTTCGCATGCCTGGGTCCTTAAAGTGCCAGCCGTCTGGGTGGGATGGGAGCTTGGCCCAGGGTGCTGTGGGCCCACCATGGTCTGGGCCTCAGGAGCTGCGCTCACCTGTCCTCTAGGGGGCTATGCTGGAGTGGAGAGGTTGGTGGCCTGGCCCAGTGAGAGGGAGCGGTTTGAACAGAGGCCCTCCCCTGCTTTCCTAGGGCACAGGCTACAGGAGGTCGTGGCAGCTCAGGTCTCTCTCAGGCTGCTCTGGAAACAGGTGCCTCAGAAAGCACTGCCAGGACGAGCGGGACCCCTCCAGCTGCCTGTGGGCCCTCCATGGACAAAAGCCTCTTGTCACTCAGTTTGGGGATGAGTGCAGATGGGAGATGGTTTGGGGCTGAATGGGCTGGTCTTGTCTGAGAGCACCCCCGGGACAGGGGCAGAGCTGGGGTTCCGGGCTCCCGCCTGTACCAGGGGCACCTCAAGGACCTCCCCGTGAAGGCTGACAGCCAAACTCACAGCAGTCCCCGGGGCCATGCCGGGAAGGCGGGGCTGCCCAGCGCAGGACACTGCCCACACTACTCCCATCCAACAGGCGCTGGGCGGTCTGCGGACTCCACTGAGCTTCTGCCTGGAGGGAGCAACTCTTGAGAAGGGTTCGGTCAGGAGGCTGAAGGCCTGAAGTGAGCAGGGTGGACCACAGAGCCAGGCTTCAGCCCCACTGGGCGGCCAGGGCACAAGTTACCAGGAAGAGTTTCTAAGACAGCCATGTGCAGGACTGAGCCTCTTGACCCTGGGGGCATGCGAGGCCAGGCCAGGACACTCGGGCCTAGGCGGCCTTCCGGAACGCTAGCCCAGTAGCTTATAGCCACCCCAGGCCAGAACCCACATGTCGTCATGGGTGGCAGGATGGCTGGCCTGTGTCACCAGCTCAGCCACTGGCCACCAGCTCCATCCCTTTTCTGTATGGGAGCGTCCCAGCTGGAACAGCCTTGAGCTCAGGAGCCCAGCCCGGTAGGACACCCTCAAATCTATCACAAGCGAGACCAGGTCTTCCCACGCTCTATGTGCTCAAACACCAGCCCACCAGGGGAAAAGTATGCCTAAGCTTCCCAAGAACCCAGGGCATCCTGTGGGGTCTGCTAACCCTGACCCCCACCCCATGATGGCCCCTCTCCTGGGCGTCACCTTACCCTGGACCCGCAGCCCTGGAGATGCTGCTGGAGGTGGGCTGGGCAGGGCACATGTGTCTCAGGGAGCACAGGTCTGGCACAGACTTGGCTGCCAGGAATGGTTTGTCAAAGAAGGAGAGGGGGATGCACAGACACAGGATGGGCCCTCAGAAGCATGGACCCAAGGCCACTACAGCCTCTTCCTCCACCAGGCCCGAGGGGCGCTGTGCCCTTACAGCTAAGCCACACCATACAGGCCAGGCAAACCTGGAGGAAGGCAGAAGGACATCTGCCATTTCTTCTGAGGCTCTGCTGCCCAGAGGGGTTTGGGGAGGCCCCAGAAGTCCCTGCGCTCTGCTGTTATCTGTTTGGGAAGCCTGGCTCCAGCTCTACCACTCTGAAGGAAGGGGACCCTGGGACCTGAGCCCCAGCTGCTCAGCCTACAAGGGACTCAGTGACATCTCTCCCCCTTGCCTGCCACCCCTACCCAGCTCTAGGGTTCGCCTCCTGGAATGGCAGCGGTGGGCCGATCTGCCTTAGGACCAGGGTCTTTGCTCTATGAAAAATGGTCCTGCCCCTCCGACAGGAGGAAAGCATGGCAGGGGTATGGGATTCTGACAACCCCACACCCCAGCCCGGCACAGGTCCTGGCACACAGTAGGTGCTCCATCTGTTGACTTAAGCAGAGGCTTGCTGGATACATGAGGGAAGGCCTGACGTGGGCTTTCCTGCCGAGGGGTCAGGGCTCAGCAGCCACTCCGGGGACACGACAGACAGTGGCCATGCCCACATGTGCCCCTCTCTCTGGCCAGGGCTCTGCCTCTTTGAGCCCCCCTTGGACAGAGAGTGCCTGCCCTCTCTGTTTCGGGGCTGGGAGCATTCTCTGTAGTCAGCAAGTCTAATACCTTCTCTTGACAGGTGGAGGTGGGGAGCCAGGGAGAGCAGGGGATCAGAGCAGGGCCATTCCCAGGCCAGGCCTCCTCACACCGAATCCAGAGGCCCAAGAACTGCATGCCCGGCTCAGGGCTGCCCTCTGTCCCCGCGATCTTCAGGTCGCCGCCCACGCCTGTGTGGCCCCCTCCCCTGGCTCCATGTCTTAGCTGCCTGGCTACAGCCAGCCTGAACTGCTTACTTAAACAAACAGGGA
The DNA here is from genome assembly GCF_951640355.1 of Cnephaeus nilssonii. Classification (NCBI taxonomy): domain Eukaryota; kingdom Metazoa; phylum Chordata; class Mammalia; order Chiroptera; family Vespertilionidae; genus Cnephaeus; species Cnephaeus nilssonii. The sequence continues at coordinate 13,326,250 of NC_137087.1, forward strand.
AAGTGGCCACGTGACTGGCTAAGGTTTCCTAGACCAGGGACACACACACACACACACACACACACACAGACACGCACGTACATACACGCACACTCGCTGCAGGTCAGGTGGTTGGTTATGTGGCCCAGCAGGGCAGGGACTGGGCCGGCTCAGGTTTCTTGTCTCTGAAGGACAAGTGATCGGCCTGCCTTTCCTCACCCAAAAGAATGCCTTCTCCAAACACTTGTTTTCTGCTTCCTGGACGCGCCAGGGACGTGCTGGATGGGAATGCGGGGGGGGGGGGGGGGGGGGGGGTGCGGGGAGAAGTGGGAGTGGAGGGAAGGACACAGCCTCCTGGCCCTCGGTCTGGTGTTTTCCTTCCGCCCTCCCCACCCAGAGGGCAGATGCCTGCTGGGAAACTGTGGTGGCCCAGCGGCTCTCGGCTCTCACGCAGGGGAATCCAGAGCCCAGAACGCGGATGTGGGGCAGGAGGGGAGCCGAGGTTTTCCCCGAGGGAGACAGAGACAGGCCTGGAAGGCCTTGCACCCGGAGCAGCGGTTTGGCAGTGGGACTCCACAGCCTGGGCCCGGGCGTCCAGGGAACGAGAACAGTGGAGAAGGGAGCTTCCAGTCCACCTGGCAGAGCACGGCTGCCTTTGGGCTGCTGTTTGGGAAAGGTCTGGCCACGTGACTGGCTACGGTTTCCTAGACCAGGGTCTTGAGGGCTGCTCTAGCTTTGGGGGGTCTATGCCTCAGATGCCCCACAGACTGGCAGCCTGTCACACAGCCCTGAGGGGAGCCCCCGAAAGGAGAAGGAACCCACCTCTCCTGGCAGGCAGCGCTGAGACCTGTTCCAGGTGGACCACGCACCAGCTCTGTGGGGGGCGGGGGCGGGCATCTGAGTGGCTTCCATCCCCCCGGCCTCAAGCCGGGCCCCGACCCTAGCAGCCGCGCTGCAGAGGCGCCTTGGGCAGGGCACGAGGAGGTGAGGGGCATGGCCAGAGCACCCAAATAAGAACCAAGCCCCTCTCCTATGCTGTCTCATTACGTTCTCACCACAGCCCTACGAGGCGGTCATGTTGTCACCCCATTTACAGACGGGGGATCAGCAACCTGACAGCCACGGTTGGTAAGGGTTGGATCAGGAGCTGCACCCAGAGAGGCCAGCTCTGGTGTTCGTGTCCTACCAGTTTCCGGGGTACCAGAGGCCGGCGCCTGGACAGGGCTGGGCACAGATCTCTAAGCAGGTGCCCAGGGCCAGGCCCTCATTCTCCAGGGACGCACACCCAGCCAGCCCCTCCTCCTCCGCCTGTCCCACCACTCGGAGCAGCCCTGGCACGTGGCTTTGTGAAGGGCTCTAGGATGGAAAAGGAAGAGGTGGAGACATAAAAGAGAAGAAAATGTGGGGAAGGGGAGAACATGGGGTACAAACAAGAACAGAGAGAGAGAGAGAGAGAGAGAGAGAGAGAGAAAGCTAGGTTGGGGTGGGAGATAGTGGAGAAAAATCGGAAATGGAAGAACAGCAAGAGTGAAAGAGAGAAGGAGTGACAGAGAAATGGAGAGAGAAGATGGGAGAAACAGCACTGGGAAAGAGGGCAGGAAGGAGGGAGGGAGGAAGGAGAGGGGCAGGGAAAGCAAAGCCAGAGAGAACAGAGGCGAACAGAGGGAAGAAGGAGCAGCTCGAGAGGAAGAAGGGAAGGAAGGAAGGAAGGAAGGAAGGAAGGAAGGAAGGAAGGAAGGAAGGAAGGAAGGAAGGAAGGAAGGGAGGGAGGGGAGGAGGTGGGAGGTGACCCACAGGGAAGGGCCAGAGGATGGAGCGAGCAGGAGCGAAGGAGAAAGACAGACAGGCAGAGGGAGGTCAGGGCAGGAGAGGGCCTTGGTAACGGGAGAAACAGAGAGAAAGCACAGCCGCCCACCGAACATTAAATACCTAACAGGAGATGACAAATCAAATGGGAATTACTGCGGTAAAAACATAATTAGAAACTTGATTGAAGTTAAACAGAATTTACATAACACTGCAAATTAACTTTACACGGAAACTATTCACGGGGAAGGCAATGAAAAGGCATTTCATTAGTAATCTATATTTAAACAATAGGCACAATGGAGCCTTCTGATGAGGAACTTGGTGCCTTCAATCTGAGCGAATGCCAAAGGCCAGGGGGGGACAGAAGGCAGTGGGTGCTCCAAGAGGAAGCGGGCGGGGTCCAGGTCGGGTGGGTGGGGGTGGGTGGACACGGTAAACCAGATCAGATTCTGGTGTAGGTTCTGCCCTTGACTTGCTGTGTGGCCATGGCCTAGTGTCTTACCGTCTCTGGCCCTCTGTTTCCTCACCTACAAAAGGAGGAAGCTGGAGAGCGGGTTTACGTGGAGGTGCCTGCAGGGCCGGATATTGTAGAAGAGCCGGGGAGATGGCAGAGGGCATCGGGCAAGAGTGCTCAGGATTCAGACAGACCTACACTTCTACACTTTCACTGCACTGCACTGGTCTGGCCTGTCCTCCCCAGAGAAGTCCATCACAGCTCCACCCCCACCACTAATTAGCTCTGGCATATGCCAGCTTCGCCCTCTCCGGCCCTGATTTACCCATCTGCTCAATGGGGATATGTCCACGCGTGCCCAACGTCACACAGGCGGGGGGGGGGGGGGGGCGGATTTAGGGAGATATCGGTGGGGACAGGCTTAAAGAAAAGTGAGTCTAAGGCACAGGATTACTTGTCGCATCCGAGGGGCACACTAATGAGATGACCGGGGCAGCCTGCCATGGAGCACGCATCATCCGAGCAGCTTCCCTCAGCTCCCCCACCCAGTCCCCGAAGCAGCCAGAGGCAGACATCCCTGAGGGACTCAGGGGTCACAAAGTCCCTGCTGGGCTCCCCCTCCTAGTCTCAGTGTGGAGAAGTCTCCCAAGCCTCCCCCACACCCCAGTCCCATCAGCCTCTGGCGGTCGGGCTGGTCCGTGCCCCTGCAAACCCCCGGCGGTGTGGTGTGCATGCTCCTCCCACGCTCATCCCACCCGGAGCACCACGCTGAGCACTGGCCCACCCTATCCTCAAGGCTGGTTCAGGGACAGGGGCCTCTCGCAGGCGCCGTGAACGAGCTGGGCCCCTCTCTCCACTGAGAGCTGAGTGCCAAGTGAGAAACACAGCAGACGCACAAGGGCGGACGCCTTCCCCCGACCCCCGACCCCCAACGCACACACCTGCCCACCAAAGGCAGAGCGCTCGGCTGCTCTAACTGCTGAGCATCAGCAGGCAGCTCTGACGCGCACTCACAGTCCACGAGGTTTCTAGTTTCTTTTAAGATCAAGGATCCAGACGGTGCTTAGGGATTCAACAGGGAGGTGTTGGGTGCCCTTCCCCCTGCAGGCAGCCACCTCTAGAGCCAGTGTTTTCAGACAAGCACTCCAGGCAAAGGGGAGGCCTCAGGGGCCCAAGAGCCCAAGAGCGGAGGGAGGAGGTCAGGAGATGGAGGGGAAGCTTCTTAAAAGAAAGCGCCAAGTATGCAGACCTCAGGGCAAGAGGTTCGGCTGAGCCCAAGGAATGCCCGCCAGAGTGACAGGGAGGGTCCCGCACATGAGCAAACCCACAGCCCAGCCAGACACCCATGGGCCTGGGCCCCTGTGTGGCCAGGTGTGGAAGCTGCTCTGGTCCCTTCTCCCTCTCTACCACCTCTCTCCACACATGGCTCATTTTATTGAGGCCTCTGAGCCTTCGTTAATGCTGTTCCGTCTGCCTGAGGTGTCCTTTCCCTCTTTGCCAGCAAAATCTTCCCCATCCATGACGAGCCCGCTGTCTCAGTTCTCCTCCCTGCCTGGCTACACCTTCCCGGTCTGCTTACTGCCCACCCCCCTCCTTCCCTCGCTCTGGGGGCTGGGTGCCCGGTGACAGTGACACAGGCTCAGGCTGTGGTCTGCTCTAGCTCCACACCCTCCCGCAACAGCATCCATACACGACAGCTACCACATTTGTACCTCCAGTCGGGACGCACGCTGCCTCCCAGACTCATCCATCCGACGGCCTGCTCAGCCCTTCCACTTGGAAGCCTCAAAGCCATCGCAAACGTAACTTGTCTAAACACAGCTCCTCGCTCCCTTCAGCCGCCCCTGCCGTCAGCCCTGGCGGAGTAAACGGACCGTCTCTGCTCTGCCAGGGCTCCAGTCTCACACCCATGGCCTTCCTCGACTCTCCCCCTCTTCTCTCATCCTCTACCTCAAATCCACCGGCCACAAGCTCGGCCGCAAGATCTTTAAATTATATTCGGACTTCAATGGCCTCCCACCCACCTCTCCCCCTACCGCCGCCACCCCTGCCTGGATGTGGCCCGCAGCCTCCCAGCCATCCCCGGGCTCCCCTCTTGCCCATCTACATGAGGGGGTCCCCAGGCTCTCTCTGCCTTCTCCTTCTACCCTCCACTTCACTCCAGCCTCGTGACTTCTCTGCCAATTCCTTGAGCACCCCAAGTGCACCCCAGTCCCCACCTCCTTGGGTTCAGGTCTCTGTTCCAATGCCACCTGGTCAGAGGCCTCCCTTGACCATCTTTTGTCAAAGATCACTTTACTCCACCTGCAAACGTGGTTACTTTACTTAGTTAACTTCCCTTCTTGAAATTTAGCATCACCGGACATGTTATATACCACGTTCGGAGTATTTATTGTCCATTTCTGCTCGTGAGAATGGAAGCGCCGTGAGGAAAGGGAATTTTGTCAGTTTTTCCCAGCTCAGAGACTTTCCCAGGAAACATTGGGGCGTGAATAAGTGAACAGTGCCTCTTCCCCCGGGAAGCCTTCCCCGAATGCCTGCCTGCAGAGCCGGCACACGGCCCCTCCCCGTGCAGGCAGACACTCTGGCTCTGGGACCAGGTGTCCCCCTCCATCGCTGATTGCACTTTTTCAGGGCAGGGCTGGATCTGATCGTCTTCAAAAGCCATCCCTCAGCGTGGGCCGGGCCTGGTGTAAGCGGTGAGTGAATTAATGAGTAAACGGATGGTTAGAAGAGTGGGTGGATGGGTTGATGAGCAGATGGACAGATGAAGGAGTAAATGGAAGGATGGTTGGATGGGAGGATGGAGAGATAGCTAGATGGCTAGGTGAGTGGATAAGCGGTGGGTGGATGGACAGGCCCACCACAGGCACACAGGTAAGACTGGCGGTTGCGTGAGATCGACAGCTGGACTTCTCTGGGGAGGACAGGCCAGACCAGTGCCGTGCAGTCAAAGTGTAGAAGCTGATATGGCAAATGGGATACAGCAGAGCTGCTCCGATGTGGCCAGAGCTGGCTGCGGACCCTTGGCAAGCCCATTAACTTCCCTGTGCCTTGGTCTTGTGGTCTAAAAATACCGATAACAATTCTTACGCAGAGAAATCCCTTTGGAGTTTAAATACTACCACAGCCACAGCTCCAGCTCCAGTGAGATGCCTCTCAGCCAAGTCTGCATTAGGAACCCTCTTCCCAAGCCCCAAGGGGCCCTGCTGACCTCATGGCCTCCATGCTACTCCCACCAGAGCCGGGACCCCTGATTCAGAGTTCTCAAGAATTAGGGGACCCATTTTAGAGATGGACAAACTGAAGCCCAGCAGCACTTTGTGCTGGACACACAAGGAGTTGCAAGAAGCCTGCAGTCTGGGTCAGGAAAGGCTGGGGGAAAGTCTGGCCACCTCGCCCCTGGCCAGGTCTCAGGAGAAGGTGCAGTGGCCTGGGCATCAGGGCGCTGGGGATCTGGTGTTACCTTTCTAGGTCTGGCAGCGGAGTGATGGACCTCGGCTCTTTTCACACCCCTCGCAGCATTGGCCTGACGCCAACGGCCTCCTCCTCGTCCTGGGGACACAAGAGAGACGGACACGTGTGAGCAGCCAGGGACAGACAGCCGCCCACGGCCTCCCACCTCTGCTCCCGCCGCTGGCTCTGGGCGCCTCTTGGGCCACTGAAGCAGCTCCCCAGCCTGCGCACGCCAAGCCTACGCCTCCTAGCAGGAGTCTTAAAAATGTGGTCAATATATCTGTTTTGCTTCTTCTGGGGCTCAGGGGCTTTGTGCTGTCTCTTTCTTCCTGGTGAGAAAAGCAGAGAGCCGTGGCCCCCCTGTGCGGCCCCCTGTGCGCCCGGGCAGGGGGACGGGAGAAGTGGCGGGTATTTTTAGCGGCCTAAGAGCCCCGCAGTGTTCCCTCGCTGGGCCTGCCTGGCTCCGGGGAATTATCTCACACGGCCGGCAGCCACTTCCAAAGCCACTCTGTGACCCCTGCCTGAATTCCTTCCTCATTATGAATCGCTCACCAGACCTCTGACCACACTCGGAGCCATTTTATGTGCGTGCACCTCCCCGCAGAACCGGCTGGCGTCCCGCCTCCCCCGCGTGCAGGGCCACACGGTTTGCTTACAGCTGACAGGAAGCTCAGAACCAGAGTTTAAAACAGAGAAGAGCCCTGGCCATCACTCATTTTGCGTTCCCCGAACTTCAGGCCTTTGTGACTCTTGGTCCTCGCTGAGTCCTATCTGAGCGATGACTTAATATTTATCTTTACTTCAAGTCACTTTTTTTTTTTTTTAAGCTCCAATCTGGTCTTGTCCAAAGCAATCATATCCGTGAAATAGCTGGTTTGATATGCTAGGTATATATTTCTAATACACCTTAATAAATATTTAACTAAGGAAACAAAAATATACGCTCTTTCGGGCACTAATTCTAGAAACTTTTCACAGGTTACCGGAGTTCCGAAGGCCAAGCTCTGGCAGACTCACTATTGTTTATCGACCCTCTTCTGTGTGGAAGGAGAGAGGCATGGGAGGGGTGCTTGGTAGACAGGACCCCAGAAAAGTTAGCAAATAAGGCCACGGGAGGGGAGGGGCCGAGCCAGCGAGCATGCCGTGTTATTTTTTTTTAAATTACTTTATTGATTAAGGTATCACATATTTGTCATCAACCCCCTCCCCCCGTTCCCTTCCCAAACCCCCCCACACGCAAGCCCTCCTCCCCCTGTTGTCCGTGATCACTGGTTAGGCTCATATGCAAGCACACAAGTCCTTTGGTTGATCTATGAGCATGCCGTGTTTAATGCTGACCTTTCTTCCCACCGCTGGGTGAGACCCTTCACCCAGCGTGGACTCTGCTGTGAGAACCTAGGAACTGGGCTCCAGGCCTTGTGAGAGATTTGGCCCCAGGAGGGGACGACCCAGCGCAGGACGCCAGGCCATGCAGGGCTGCCGAGGGTCCGAGATGCATCCCTCCCAGGTGCCCTGAGGCCTCTGGCTCCCCTTGGCCCCTTTCCTTTCGACCCCCCCAGGCCGGAGTTGGTCAGCAGGGGCTGGAAGTCTGTCCCCTCTCTGGTTAGATTCGGAAGCACAGAACGCAGTCCTGGGCTCCACCATCTGAGCTCCTGCCCTCAGCTCCTGTGGGCTCCTGGGGTGCCCTCTGGCTCCCTATGTGCCTGGGTCCCCTGGGGGTGCCTTCGGGGGTAGATCCTAGTGACCCCGGAGGCCCCACCTTGAGAGTCTCAGGCCTCGCTGAACTTCTCTGACTCCTCCAGCTCTGCCCATGGCTGGAGACCCCGGCTGGGCCCCTCTGCGGAGAACAGGATGTGGTATCAGGAGGTGAAAGAGAGTGTGGGGTCGGGGTGGGGAGTGGCCTCGGGAAGAGACTTCCTGAAGCCAGATCGGTTTACCACAGTCAGTTGGGCCCAGGACGGCACAGCTGTGAGTTATAAATGTCCCTGTCAGAGCCCGGGACAAGAGGCCCTGCTGCCAGTGGAGGCGCCAGGGCCCACGGCTCCACTCCACTCCTCCGGGGCCTCCCAGCCAAGGGCCCGCCCTCCCCAAGGGCCCAGCCCACGGACCTCTGGGCTCTCTTGGCTCCTCTCTCTGAGATGCAAGTCGAAGGGGCCTAACACCGCCACCCCTCCCCCACTCCCCGCCTCTCCAGCTACCGAAAGAGCTCTGAGGGCAGGGCCAACCTGGGCCTCCACCAGGCACTAAACCCGGGACTCGGCACACAGCCAGCCAGCCTGGTGGCAGCCTCAGGGGCAACTGTTCCAACTCAGCAACCTGCTCCCCAACGGCCCCGGCGCCTGCCCACAGGGCACACACAAGATGGGGAGCAGGGAGGAGGGAGAGGACAGGGCCCCAGCCTACAGCGCAGGGGCAGGGACCCCTGCACATCTGGGGTCTCCTCCAGGAGACCTTCCCTGAGGTCCCATTCTCTTCACCTGCCCCCCTCGGGCTTCCTCAGCCTGGGCTGCAGGCTGCTTCTGGGGTGCTCGGAGGCAGGCTGCCTACAGGGAGAGAGCTGGGTCCCTCCAGCTCCCAGGCCCAGGCCCGCCTCCTGCCGGGGCCGAAAGCGGGCAGGCCAGCGCCAGCCCTGAAAATACAATAATGGTGACAGAAATAAGCAGGTCCAGGTGGGCAGGACCTGAAGCTTACACTATTCCGGAGGCCCTCTTTAGAAATAGACATAAAATCACACCTGAATATTTAGAATGAGAAAGTAAATGACGACCAATTCCCAGAGCCTTGGGAATCCTGGCCCCTTTCAACCGCTACCGGAAATGCTTACCCAGAAACGCACCTCCCAGCAACCTGCCCTCCCACCTGGCTCCCTCCGCAGCTGCCAGGAAAACGCCCACCCTGGCCACGCAGTGCAGGGGAGGGGCTTGGAGGCTGAAGCTCCATGGTGACCCGGCATGTCCACCCCTAACCAATGAGAGTGCTGAAACTGATGACAAGAGCGGTACCTCACATTATAGACCTTTATCTGGTAGTGTTCAACATACCGTATGTGAATTAACTCACTTAATCTAACCACAACCTACGAGGTAGGTACTATACCCATTTTAACAGATGAGAATACAGACACAGAAAGGTTTAGAAAGCAGCCCAAGGTCACACAGCATGGCCCAGATAGCCTGGCCTCGCCCGGTGCTGTTAGGAACCTCCTCCTCACTGCTGCCCTGGAGGGCCCGGGAGAGTGACCGTCTCTCCAGGCTCCAGCAGCAGCAGCCACCAAGGGCCGACGCGGGTTAAGCCCCCTCTGATTAAACCATTCCTCCGTTCCACACGAATGCTTACAGACCCCGCACTGAGATACCGAGATCTTGATAGTGTAGGGCCTCGTGCTTGCCTTGCTCCGCCAGGGCACACTGGGGTCCTCTCTAGGGGCAGAAGTGGGCCCACCTTGACGTTCTGAGGCTGGGGGGTGTCCTAGAGATGGATTGAACAGCCTCAACGGGACCCCCGCCCAGGGGTAGGGATAGGGGGCGGGTTTGCTGAAGGTCCTGCAGCGTGCGGTCCAACTCTCTCATTTGACCAACAAGAAAAGGGTGGCTTGGAGAAGTGACTGGTCAAGGGGTCACCCAGCGAGTGGTGGCACCATGTGAGGTCTGAGGCTAGTCTCCACGGGGGTGGGGCAGGTCACCGGCAGCCTGGGGGTGGCCAAGGCCAGGCGCTGGTGGGCCAGGCTGGCCAGGCAGCAGAGGGAGGAGGCAGCCTGCCTTTTGGCCTCCTCGGAGCAGTGCCTTTGTTTTCTCTCTTTGTTTTCCATCTGCCCAGCCCCCCGTGGCCTTCCCGGCTTCCCCTGATTGTGTGCAGGGCGATAAAAGGGCAGATGAGCGGGAGATCGCTGGCGGCAGTGGGGTCACCTCGCACAGACACAGTGGCGGCGGGCGGGTGGGTGGCCGAGGGGGGCCCTGGGCGGGTCGTCGGGCTCTCCACCAGCTGCATTGAGCGCTCCTCTCCGGGGCGCTCTGCCCGCGGCTCTGAGGCCCCTCCCAGCAACCCTGGGAGGAAAGCATGACAGTCTCCAACTTACAGAGGAGGAGCCGGAGGTTCCAGAAAGCACAGCCTGACCTCTGGGATTTCCATCAGGCCATGCCGACCCTGGCCCTGACCGCTTTGGCCGCCCAGGTGACACCTGGCCTAGTCAAAGCCATTTTCCCTTTACGTCTAAAACTGGCCGTCACAGACTGCTCAGGAGAGAGAGAGAGAGAGAAAAAGGCCAGCCAGGGACTCACCCATCAATGCCTGGGGAGCTGGGCCAGCCAGGGAGTCCCCGAAAAGTCACTCATCTGCCCCTGGTCACAGGGGTGAGACGCAGCAGTCCGACTTCCTGGCTTCCCCGAAACAGAGCCCCATTTACACGGACTCTGAAAGCCAGTGATTTCTCTGTGGTGGGCTAATTCCTGCTGATTGCAGGGCCGAGGAGAGGAGGGCATGACCCCGGGGGCCTGTCATCCTGGGTAGGGGATGGGGCAGTGGTGGCCTGCAGACCAGGCCAGGGACTGGCCAACCCTGCCCTGGGGTCCCTCTGCTGCCCTTGGCCTCCTCCACCTGCTCTCCTGACCAGATGCTCTCAGACCCTCCCCGAGTGTGTCCCCAACTTCAGTTACTAGATCCTGTAAGCCACATCCTGGGTTCCACCTCAATTATTTACATATTGTTATTTAAATCATTTCGAACCAACCACTTTCTTTTTAGTGAACCAAGGCAATGGCTTTTTTTTTTCTAATTCACACAAAAATACATAGTGTTAAGATCTGGAAACCAGAGCCTTGCATACGTGCTGGCGTCCACCGTGCACAGGCCCGGGCTGGTGCGGCTGGGGGAGTGAGGCTTGGAAAGGGAGCCGAGGGGCTGTGGGAGCAGAGCCCTGTGCTAGACGGGGAAGTGGGAGGAAGCAGAAGTTTCCAGAAGGGTACGAGAGGGTTTGGTTTGCGCCATAGGCTTTGACCAGGCTACATCTTCCCCTCACTTGGGCGGGAGTTGGGCCCAGATATTTCTCTAGCTGCAGATAAAGCCGTCGCCCTGCAAATTCCTCCTGACAGTGCTCCATACAGTGGGGTGAGCGCTGGAGGGGTAGCCCAAACACATGGCCAGGGGTCTGTCTCTACCACTGCCTTTCTGGGGGATGCTGGGCCTCCCTGAGCCTCAGTGTCTACATCTGTACAGAATAGTGTGTGAACCAAAGGTTCCTCCCAGCTCTATCAGTCAGACCGCGCCCCCCGAGCCCGGACAACACGCCCTGCTTCTGGTGATCCCCGAACCTCAGACAGACCCTCTAACAACCCTCGGGGACCTCCCTTGACCCTCTCCTCTAACACCTGATCGGAGTGGTGTCTGGGGTGAGAAGGGGAGACAGGGCCATCCTGTGTGATAGCTATAAAATTAGATAATCAGCTAATTACCAGCAAATTAGCATCCCATCTTAACATAGAACAAATATAGTATTTACGTAAAAGTTGTTAGGAGTTTCTCTCTTTTTAATTAGCAGAAATAAATGCAAAATGAATGGTAATTAGGCAGCTGATGGATTCGGTAGTACAATTATGCCTACAGCAGTGCCCCAATCCTTAAACGCTGCGGCTGCAAGCTCCCGAGGAATCAGAGGAACCTATTTATACAGTTTATTTATAAAACAAAGTTAGCAGGAACAGAGCGAAGAGGCCTGGGCACTGCTGGGGGAGGGGTCTGCGCTGCAGGGCAGGGCCCTGGGCGGAGAGGGAGTGTCAGTGCCCAAGGAATGGGGGGGCTGGGCTGCTTAACATTGGCCTGAGACTGTGCCCCACCAAGGCCCCACGTGTGTCTATTTCAGGCCCCACATGTGTCGGGGAGAATGACCTCCCTGGCAGGAAGTAGGCTGGAGTGGTGCGGAGGGGCTGGGAGCAGCTGTTCCATGCACTCCTGTCTTTCTCTTTCTCTGTCCCCATTCCTCTCTTCTTTGCTGGCTGGTCCCATTCACTGAGCACTTCTCTACGCTGTACCCTGATGGATATTCTTCTAGAATGTTCTCCCTTTCCTCCAGGATCTCAAGGGGATCCAGGTCTAGGAGCAATGCACCCAACAGTACTATTAATGGTTAAGTTCCAGACCAGTGGAGCACCCAGTGGGAGTCTATGGGCAGGAGTCCTGAGAGGAGGCAGCCCAAGAGTTGGGTTTTGAAGGACGTGTAGAAGTTTTCGGAGGTGGGAGGTCGCCAAAGAACCTACCTATGCAAAGGCAGGGAGGTAGCAAATAGCATCCTGAGACTGTGGCAAAGAGCACCAGGGGTGTGGAGGCTGGAGGAACAAGCAGGGTCTCGTTGTGATGGGGCCTGGATGCCAAGCTAAGGATTTGGACTTGATCCTAGAAGGCGCGGAAAGGTCTGAACGGAGGGAGGGAATGGAGCACCCTTCCCACACACAGCTCTAGCCTAGCTTCCCCTCCCCCACGCGCAGAGCCAGGAGAGGGCCAGGTCGGCAGGCCATTAGAGGCAGCTGGTACAACTCAGCAGAGCAGGCATGGAGCAGGAGGCTAACCTGATTAGGAGGGACAGGAGGTTTGTCTGTGGGGGAGGGTAACCGCACTGGGGGCAAAGGGAAAGGGGGAGGTATGCTGGGCCACTGGGTCTCCTGAGGGAGGGGCCTATCTCCCCTAGAACAGAGCCCCCAGCCCTGACTGCTGGGGGAGGGGAGCAGCACTCCCTGAGAGCTGCCCGCCCCCCCTTTCCGGCTCAAACCCCTGCTCCACCATTGCCAAGTGGTGTGACCTTGAAGAGCCACTCCCAACTCCAGGCCACACATTCTTGTCTCTAAAACAAAGGCCTGAATTAGAATCCCTGAGAGGCAGTGGCAAATTCAACCCACAGTCCTATCCCGTACAGTTTCTTAAAACCCTGTGACTTTTACGGGTTTAGGTGAGGCGGGCACTTTCCAGTGTGCCAGTCCCTGCCAAGCCCTCCTGCCTTGCCCCAGCCCAGTTCACAGGCTGCCTGGCATGCTGCAGGCACGGAGCTGAGACCCCTGCTCAGTGACCCACATGGCAGTCTGGGCTCAGCAGACAGAAAGCTCAGGGGTGGGGAAGGGGTGGGAGAAAGTCTGGTAGGAAGAGGGGCTTCCCTGTGGGACAGATGGGAGCACAGAGGCCGCACTCAGGCCCCCAGGGCTGGTCTCAGCACCAGCAGCCCTTTCCCAATCCAGTGGCTGCCCTTGACTCAGGCTGCCCACCTCTAAATTGGGAACAAAAACACCTGCCCACCCAGCTCTAGGGTCATCAAAAAGCTCAAATCACTCCTGGCAGTGATCTGAAAGGCAAAGCCCTGCCTAGCGGTTTGGCCTTGACTTTGATGGCAGAGGTTCCCAAGGACTTCACAGAGGGAAGTTCCCGCTCCCCAGTAGGACAGCTCTCTGACCTCCAGAACCGCCCCTTTAAAAGAGCAGTGACTGGCAGCCCCGTCAAGGTCTAGAATGAGAGCTGCTGTCACTCTCAGGACCGTGCGCTCTGAACTTGTAAGGAGGACAAAGATCACACGGCACCACTTCTCTGCCCTGTAAGTTGTGCTCCTGCCTTCGGCCAAAATCAATAAAAATCTCCACTGTGACTGTTTCACCAGCACAAGGGCAGGCCCTTGCGATGACATTCCACTGCTGCAGCCTCCCTGGGTCATGCAGCCTCGCCCCCTGCAGGCATCAGTGCCGTGGGGTGGGGTGGGGGTGACGGGGACAGTGCACGGGTGGGTGAGGGGCCCTGCAGAACGGCTCTAAGTGCCTCTCCAAAGACAAGCCGGTGCTATTCATCAACTGGTTTTCAGGGCTGTGAGAAATCAATGGCATTTGTGCTGCAAACTCATCATTAGGACAGGAAAAACTCTGCAATGGAATTGATTTGTTTAAATATAATAACACAATTTAACAGAGAACTGTGGGGGTGGGGAAAGGGCCGGGTCAAACAAAACGAGGAGCGACAGCTCAGAGGCCCTGAGAGGAAGCAGCCTTGAAACACCTTCCTCCAGAGAGGCCCAACCCCAGCGCTGCCCCCCCCCCCCCGCCCCCAAGCCCCTGAATCCAGGAGGCCAGAGTGGACACGTGCTGTGACCCGGTGTGAGGGGGCTCAGGTCTGGCTTCAGAAATGCCCCTCAAGGGCCTTCGGATGAGCCCACAGGCCCGGCTAGGCATTGCTGTGTTGTTCTCGGAAGTGACTTGGGCTCGGTGAACATCGGTTCAACCCAACTCTCCTTAGGCGCCGACTGTTCTCGAGGCACTTGTGGAAGGCCTCGGAGAAACCGATAATAAATGCTGGCCCCAGACCCAAAGGCATCCGTGGGGCCCCGGGGGAAAAGGCGGGTGACAACAGGAGGCCAGGAGGGCTGGTCTTCCTGGGGTGTTAGGAAATGTGGGGGAGGAGTGCTGGGACAGGACGAAGGACCAAGAGGGACAGTGGGGGGCAGCAGTGCAGGGTCCCAATAACCAGGAGACACCCACTTGCAGGAGGGCCCTCACTTCTTGGATATGGGACCTGCCTGTGCTGATAATGATGACGATAATGATGATGAAAGCTAACTTTATTAATCCTCAAATGTTCCAGGACCCTAGGAACACTTAACATGTGTCATTTCATGGAATCTCACCATCCTGTGGCAGACGGACTATTGTTACCCACATTTCACAATCACCACTGAGGCTCAGAGAAGTTAAGTGACTGCCTGAGGTCACACAGCTAGTAAGGGATGAAGCTGGGATGAGACCCCAGAGCCTGTGCACTAACCACTGATATCCTGCCCTGATGGGGGCTTGGCCTCCTGTGAGTTGGGGAGACAGATGGCTCCTGCCCTCCCCTCCAGGAGCTGGGGCATGAGATGCACCGGACAGTTCAAGGCCGAGTCTGAGGAACGGCATGGAGTGGTCCATGCATCAGGCTGGTCTCCTGGTCACAGTGGGCTCAGCGCTGCAACCTAGGTGAGGCTGGCACACAGGACAAGCTGGGTGGGCACTCAGGGTACATACACTGCAACCTCACACGTGACCTCTTCCACCTGCCCCCACTGCCTCCGGGGAGAAAAGCTGTGGGCTAGGCCCTGGAAAGGCATGTCTGGAGAGAAGGCGCCCAGGCACAGAGAGAGGGCCAGGAAGGCTCAGACCTCGTCTGCGGGTGGGGGCGGCAGCCTGCAGCCTGAGGAAGGACTGGCAGCTTTGGGCTGCCTCACTGAACTAAGGGCCTTAATGCCGGCCCCAGAGTTTGTACCTTATTCCTGATGACAGAGGGAAGTCATGGGGGGCAGTGGAGGGCTGGGAAGGGTTCAGTCACTGAGAGGCAAGAAGATGGTGATACCTGAATGCCAGGAGAGGATGTGGGCGCTAAGTGGCACACAGAACCAGAGATGGTTAAGGTGTCAAACCAACTGTCAGGTGTGGGGGTGAGGGAGACAGAGGTGTCAAGGGCGACTCAGGCATCTCCCCAGCCGCTGCGTGAGTCAATGTGGATTGACCAGGACCCAAGGAGCACGGGGCCCCTCCCCCAGGAAGCCCTGCCCCCGGGGTGGGGGGAGGGCACTGAGACTAGCAGGCCGTCACCAAGCCCGCGCTGTCCCCCTGCTGACCTTTCTCCTTTGTCAGCAGCACTCTCCATCAATGCACCGGAAGGGCCGGCGCTACCTCTCCAGGCTGCCCGGCCAGGGCTGGGGGCGGGGCGCACTCCGCCTTCTCTCCTTTAAGGGACTTTCCAGCATCTCTAGAAAGCAGGGAGCAGAGGTGCCCAAGCTCTCGGTGCACATGGTGAGACTGAGGACTGGTGAGGCGCAGCCCAGGATGCACTGGACACGACCCAGGCCCTCCAGCTGGCGAGGGTGATGGGGCTGGAAGAGGGATCTATGAGGTGTGGGAGGGGGCCCAGCCCAGAATGCAGCAGCCAGCCCTGTAGCCAAGGACGGGGCCAGGTTCAGCGGGCTTAGACCGTCTGGTGGGCCTGGAACAGAGAGGTCTCCAGGATGCGGAACTTCCAGCTCTAAGACCGGGATGGTGCCAGGCAAACCCAGGCGGCTGGTCACCCTGGCAGGGCTCTGAGATAGGTTTTCAGTTGTGCCACTTTCAGACTGGGTGCCCTCTCTGTGCCTCGGGTCCCTCATCTGGAACACAGAGCTTATAGGAGGGCCTTTCATATGGTTGCCATGAAGATTAAATAATGTATGTAAAGGGCTTAGCATCTGACACTAATACAGTCAACAAACGGCAGGTGGCCACGGTTCCTGCCACCGACTGCTACTGTTGCTGCTACAGGACCGGCTGACACACCCCAAGTGCTCACCCCGTGCAAGACCCCCTTCCAAGCACAGTACGTACGTTCCTAATTTAATCTCACAGAGCTTATGGGTAAGGGCCACTAATTATCCCACTTTCAGATGGGGAAACTGAGGTGTGGAGGGGCTGACCCACTGGCCCCAGTTCTCAGAGTGGGCAAGTTCAGAAAACTATCTCCATTTCCCCTGGGCTAGCCCCACAGGGGAATGTCAACCCAGTTCTGGCCACACTGACCCAGGGCAAGAACTGGACCAACACAGGGAGGCAGGGGTCGCAGGCCACTCTGGAGGTGCAGGGAATGGGAAGACCGTCCCCTCCTGGTCCAAACACATCAACCAGATGTACTGGGTTTTCGGGGTCTATTTACCCAGCAAGAGAAAGGCAAGCCCCAGAGGCGCTGGGCCTCCTACTGGCCCATGGGCCCAGCTCTTTGGATCTGGCCGTTTCTGCACATGACCTCATTTCACTCCTGCAATAACACTCCAAGGTCAAGCTGCTCTCCTCAGAGAGGAGAATACGGAGGCTAAGATCGCACAGCGGGATTTAAACGTATCCAGCCCCAAAATCTGGGCTCCTCCGGGCAGCTTGTGTGACAGGATGACGCCAGCGTGAGGACAGGGGCCACGACTATACATCTGTGTGGGGCACGGTACAGGACTCAAGGTGAGTGCTAATAACTCTGAGGGTGCGAGCCACAGTCTCCCCTCCCCTTAGAGTCCACGTAACCCAGGAAAAACTCCAGCAGCTCAAGGAAGGGGGGGTGTCAAGCGCCCTGGGGGGGGGGGGTGTCCAGCCTGGCAGGGTACTGCCACCCAGGGAGAAAAGAGGATGGGTGCCAGTGTTCAGGCAGGAGCCCTGGGGAGCAGGTGGGCCTTGCACCTTCTTCAGTCTCAGGAGTTGAGCATGCAATGCCACTGCTGTCCCAACTCCTAGGAAGTCCCCAGCACAGGAACTACATGCTCAAAAGCAACCGGCTTCCAGCACCCAGGAAAAAGGTGGCCGAGGCCAGCAGGCACTGGCTGGGCAGGGGCCCCAGGAAGCTGGGCCCAGTTATTTTTAGCACCTGGATTCAAGAGGGAGGAGGCCCTCCCCCTCCCCGCCCCCGCCCCGCATCCCCTCCCCCCCAGGTAAATGTCGCTGCCACTGGAAGACCCAGCGAATCCAAGTGGCTGGAGCCGAGGGGCAGAGACAGTGACTTGGCCCTCTGCCTCCAGCTTCTCGACCCCCTAAAGCTCTTCCTCCACCTCCTCTTGCCAGGCCCTGACACCCCCCCCCCCGGCCCCCCCGTCTGGGGCCTGAGCAAGAAATACTGGCTCGGTCTCAGAAGGAGCTGGACCCATGGCCTGGAGTCCTGGCTTGAATCTGGCTTGATGCATGTCTCTGGGCAAGTCCCATGTGTCTTCTCGGACTCTACTTTCCTCCTCTGGAAAATGGGCCCCTGCTAAGCCTACCGGATATTACGAGGGTCATGACAGGAGCTGGGGTCACGAAGAAGCTCAGCCTGAGGGCGGCTTGCCCTCCCTGCTGTGGTGAGGTTGCAGTATTATTCCAGAGAAGAGGTCCGGGCTTCCCAAGTGGGACCCGGGCCGGTCCCCAGGGGACTGGCCTGAGCTGACTGCCGGGAGGATTTGCGCAATCCCGGGGACTGGGAATCCAAGAGCCTGTGGCTGCCACTCTCCTGACAGGAGAGGGTGACCGAGAGGCTGCTGCAAATACAACCTGGGCTGAGCCCAGAGCCACGGGAGGGCCCGCACCCAGAGGGCGCCAGGCACCCAGGGCCCACAGCAGATCACAGGCCTGACACAGCTCCTCTCCGTTGGGCGCTAAGCCCACCCACAGCCTTGGGGAGGGCCACCTACTCCCTCTCTTCCCCAGAAGCAGGAAGGAGAGGGGAAGCCTACCCCAAACTCTCAGCACTGTTTCTTAGTCCCTAGGTGGGTCTGTCCCAGGGTGCTGATATTCCCTTTATCTTTATTGGGGAGACTCCTGGCAGACCTCCCAAGTTTGAGGTCCACTCTCCCAGCCAGAGATGCCCTGGGTCTAGCAGCAATGTCCTGGGCCAGCTGTCCAACTCTGGCGGGAGGAAAAAAGCCCAGGATCCTGGTGCCCACTAAACCCTCCCCAACGGCTGACCTTCCACCGAAGCACTGCCTTGCTGTGGCTCCCAGGTGCCTGAAGCCCCAGGGAGATCCAAGGGAAACTGAGGCACAGAAATGGGCCAGTGATCGGCTCAGGGACATTTAGCAAGTCAGAAGCGAAGTACAAAATACTTCCTCCTCCTTCTGCCATCTGGCCTCTAGGGGGCATCTCTAGCCTCATTCCTCCACTGCCCAGTCTCAGCCCCACTGATTTGCCCCAAGTATGCCTGCCGCCGGGCCTTGGCCCAGAGGGTCCCTTTGTGTGGAACGTTTTCAGTTTAAAGTCTAGTTCATTCTTCAGGGCCCAGCTGAAGGTCCACCTACTCCAGAGAGCCCGCCCTGCCCTCTTGTCACTCAAAGCACCTAGACACTTGTCCCTGCTACCAAAGGTCCAGCAGCCTTCCAGGCTGCAGGCCGCCGACCCCCGCTGGGCTCGGTGAAGGGGACTGACCAGGAATACGGATGGCCCTCTTTCCCAAGTCCACTTTTCCTCCTCACCCCCTTGCATCTTGTCAGCTTCCAATCGGCCCTGACTCTAGAGCATTCATTCTCTCTGCCGTGGCCTCAGGCCTGCAACCTCCAGGCCTCTTTGGCTCTCAGGGTAAACAGATGGGAGGAGAAGCCCTAATGGTGGCAGGCTCAGCAGGAGGTGGTAGTTACAGGAGGTGGAATAAAACCAGGGCAAACTAAGCCCTGCATAGCTCTCAGGCCTGCTCAGGTCCCTGCCCCTCTGGGGTCAGTCCTGCCTTTCAGTTTAAAGTTTAGTTCATTCTTCAGGGCCCAGCTGAAGGTCCACCAGTGCCCCGTGCCCCAAGCCTAGGTCACTTCGCTGCAGGTCTTGCCCTACAGCAGCTACACTCACCATGCATCCCCTGCATTGGAGCAGTGAGGTCAGCGGAAAGCCTGGGAGCGCCACGCTGGGAGGCACTGGGGTGCACCCTCCTCTCTCTGAACCTCAGTTTCCCCATCTGAGGCTCAGAGGGGTTGGGCCAGATAATTTCTAAAGACTCCCGAAGGCAGCCAGGATGCGATGATTCAAATGAAGATGCCGCCCTTGCAGCCCCACCCAGTGTCTGCTCCCTCCCTGCAAGGTCACAGAGGCTTTGGACCTGGGACCCAGGGCAGGGGCGGGGCTGTCCTCAAACTCCAGAGCTCAGTGTGAGTCTGGTGAGCAAACACCAGCTGGAGGGAAGCACCCGCTGTGAGTAACACCAAAGGAACCCTTCAAGGTGTAGTTTGCCAACCCTCCCAATCCAACTTGTCCTTGCAAAGCCCCTCGGGTCCACATGCAGCCACACACACCTACACAGGTGAACACATACAATCCACAAGGAGCCCCTTGGACTCTGTGGGAGCCAGGGGAGGGACCCAGCCCCGGGAGGGATGCCTCCTGCTTGGCCTGCTCACCTCCTGCACCTGCCATGATGCTGCTGCATGACCCTGAGCTGGTTTCTGGGCCTCTCTGTCCCCATCATATCACTGAACAGATCCATCCGTGTCTCCCTTCCAACCCCAGCCCTAGTCTGAGGTCAGGCCCATATCAGACAGGGCACAGACAGTGGCAATAGAGGGTGGCACCTGGGCTCCACCCTGGGCAGCTTCATATTTCAGCATTTTAGAAGACTGGCTTTTCCTCTGATAAGAAGCTCCGGCCTCCGGTCCCGGAGGGACCCCAGAAGAGGCAGGGTGCTGGAAAGGGCCTAGCAGAGCCGGAGGCCCGGCCAGCTAGAGTAGACAAGCCCCCAGCCCTGCTCCTCCACAGTCTCTGGGTGAGCTATGAGCCCCAGCTCTTGTGCAGAGTCCAGCTCTCTCCTCCCAGCCTTCACAGAGGAGCTGCTGCTGCTCTATAGCCCCCTTTTGTGCAGAGACCCCAGGAAAACCCTTCACCCCCACTCCACTGTATTGGGATCCAGACCCCTCCTCCAGGCAGTCTCCCCTGCCTGCCTCCTCCAGCATCAGGGAAGAGCTGATCCTCTCAGCTCTTACTGCCTTCATCCACTGATGGCATCCACCTAACAGTCTCCAGGGCTCTACCCTGGAGGCTCTGACCTTTGCCTGAGCCTGGGGCTGTGTTCCCCCAGTTCCTCGAATGCAGATTTACTTTTGGATGCCAGTGTCTAGCACAGTGATGGGCAACCTTTTGAGCTTGGTGTGTCAAACTTCGCCAAAAAACTGAGCATAACTCGGGTAGTGTGTCACTTTGAGGAAAAAACATTATTTCGCAAATGTTTCATCCTCAGGAGCAGCAAATGTTTCATCCTCGGCATGTGGCCGCCTCAGCGGCCGTGTGTCATCAGAAATGGCTACGCGTGTCAGTGCTGACACGCGTGTCATAGGTTCGCCATCACTGGTCTAGCATAACACACTCTGGCTGATGAAGTGAATGGATCGCCCAGCAAACTTGGGTAGGTACCAGTTTGATGTAGTGGGGGGAAACGTATAATGATACCAGGTGAAGTTGGGCCGAATCCCAGCTGCACCAAGAGCTCTGTGACCCTGTATACGTTTCTTAACCTCTCTGTGCTTTGAGCTTCCTCATCTGCATGGTGGGAGACTCCCAAGCTTCACTGAGTTGTTGGGACCCTTGAGATCATTGTAGTTGGTGACCCCTACCCTGTCCCAGCCCTCTGGTTTTACAGTTCAATGAACAACTGCTCAGAGAGAGGCAGTGACTTGTCCAAGATCACAAGACAGGTCTGCAGCAGGACTGAGGCTTGAGAGACGTGCTCAGAGGGTCTGCCAGGACAGCAGCTCCATCCTGCTCACCCAGGGAGGGTTCTACCTCAGGCAGGAATGACCAGTGGGCTGTAGACTATATTCAGCTCCAAGCTGGGGCAGGGGTTTCAGGGTCAGGGCAGGCTGCAAAGGCTGGGGGTTGAGAGGCCTGGACTATAGGCAACAGATTCCAGGCAGGGAGTGGGGGGGGGGGGGTGCATTCTCAGCTGGTGCCGAAGACTGACAGGCATGCCACATGGGGACCCTGGAAACCCAGCTCTGCGTAGCCCAGGCCTGCTGTGAGCTGAGTTTGACATTCAAGGTCTTTGCAGCCAGCACGAACCTGCCCTGCACCCATGTAACCCTGGAAGTCTGCTGACTGACAGCTGATGGCACATGCTGGCAGCTTGAAGCCACAAACCAGGGGCTGGAGGCCACCTTAGGTCCCGCCCACAGAGCTCTAATCAACAGCTGTTTGGGACTGCCTCGGATGAAACCCAAATCTGGCCTAACCCCAATCCCTGCTGTCCCCTCCATCCTTTTAAAAATGTCAATCCAACCATGTCACTGCCCCATGTGGCACAGCCCTCGGGCCAGCTCCCTCACTCACCTCCATCTGCTGGCTCACCATCGACCCATTTGCGTGGAGCACTAACGGTCCAGGCTGAGGGTTTATAGGGCTTACTTCACTGAATGCCTCATCGCTCAGTGAGGCAGGTTCTCTGTCCCTACTTTCCAGATGAGGAAATGAGGCACAGAGAGGTTAAGCCCCTACTCTGGAGTCACGCAGAGAGGAGTGGCAGAGCTGGAAAACCCCAAGCCTAGGCCCAGAGTCGACCCCTGAGTCACGTCAGTGCCCGCTACATTCACCCACCAAAGGGGTTTTGAGTGTCTTTTATATGCCAGCCATATGGGACAGCTGTCATGCCCTCCACGAGATACCCTTTCACTATGTCCAGTCTTTGCGGCTGTTACGGCTCAGACCCGCTGGGGCCCTCTCGCCCCTGCCTGCCTGTGTGGGACTCGGAGCCACACACACCTGGCTGCAGTCCGCCCGGCTGGGGGCTTGTCTACTCCAGCTGGCCAGGCCTCTGGCTCCACCAGGCCCTCTGCAGCACCCAGGCACCTCAGGGGCCTCTCCGGGGCAGGGGCGGAGCTCCTTACAGGGGAAAAGCTAGTCTTCCACGCGCACTGGGGCTTCAGTGAGGGTGGACCGGCAGCCCCTCTGGGAAAGAGCTCCAGGAGGTGGCAGGTCAGGGGCCCTGGGAGGTGCGGAGACATTTGCTGGGTTGATATAGAAGGAAAAGGAAGACCACGTGGAGAGCCTGACTCTCGTGAAGTCCCAGAGAAGTGCAAGTTCATTCACTGGCCCTTTCCCCTCCCCCCACCAGCGGCCACCAGAAGCTCCTAGAATCAGAACCAGCTACCTGATTTGCACTGGGTACCCTAGAGATTCCTGCTGGCCAGGTTTCCAAGGACCACACTGAGGACATTTACAAAGGGGTTTCAAAGAGGAAGTTACTAGATTTTGCCTAGATAGTGGATCCCAGAGAATAGCCCACCTTCTTTTGCAAAAAAAATTGACACTTTTGCCTGTGGAATTCCGGGTCAGGCTAAAACCCAAATAACTTGGAAGGGCCCTACTGGGACAAGAGAAGGAAGGGAAAAGGAAGCCTTGAATCTGGGGTGCAGCTGCCACTTCCTGGCTTTGAAGCCCAACCACTAAGAGCCTCAGTTTCCTCATCATGAAATGACCTACCCCTGAAGGGAGCACAAATCCTGGCCTCCAATGACAGGGACAGGAGCTCAGCTCCAACACGAGGGAGCAGGTGTCCCTGAGGACCTCACCAACCTGCCCTGTGCCTCAGTTTCCTCATCTGGAAACTGGTGAGGCCTCCCTCTCAGGATTCTTGGGGATACTTAGTGAGCTCATGTAGGTAATGTGCCGGTCTCCCCACAGGGACTCTAGTGCGGCTGAGATAATGAAACTGGCGCCACAGACCCCAACTCCTCAGGAACCAACAGGGGAAGTGCAGATGGATGACACAGACCCGCCAGCTGGCTGTGCCCAAGACTCAGAGGACATCCAGGCTCCAGGGAGCTAGGATGGAGTCCCCAGGGGATGAGGAGTAGGGACCCATGAACATCCCTCGACAGCACCCACAAATCCTCCACCCGCTTCCTTCTCGTAAAAATGACAGTTCCAACCTGCTGGAGCCCTGGCATCAGGAACTGCCTCGGCACTGGGCACTGGTGGTCCCTAATCCTCACCAACACCCTGTCCAGGAGGTGGGGGGAGACAGTGACTGCTCCTGGTTCCAGATGAGGAAGCTGAGGCCACAGAGAGCAAGAACTTGTCCATGGCCACACGGCTGCCCCTCAGACACCCTCCCTGACATTCCTACAGGAGCCATGGCTCAGCCTGGGCCCAGAGCTGTCCAGCGACTGCAGGGGCTGCTGGGAGCTTTTGCAGGCGAGAAGCCAGTGAGCCCCGAACAGCCCCTTCTCCTTGGAACCCATCTCTGCCCGTGAGTGCCTGTGAGCATGTTCCTGTGTGGGGAATGCCATGTGTTGTGAGAACCTGTGCCTGTGTGGAGCGTCAACACAGAAGTTTATGACCATGTGTCTGTGAGCATGCATGTGCATGTGAGTCCGTCTGTGTGCACATGAGAGTGTCTGTAGCATGCCTGGATGATGTCTGTGTATATATGCACATGAGGGAGTATGTCTTTGTGCACACACAACCATTCTTGTATGTGTGCGCATGCACACCTGTCTACCCTTAGTATGCATGGACAGCTGTACAAGTACACATGTGTCTGTGTGCTTAAGTATCCTTGGGACTTGTAAGTGTATCTGTACTTCTAGAGGAGAGCATCAGGCCCATGTGTAACAAGGCCACCCAAATCACCTTCTTCCTCATGAAAATCTCAGCCCTGTCAGAGACATTCTGGACCACAACCTGCTCCACCTCCTCCAAGAAGCCTTCCTGGATTCCATACTCCCATACTCAGAAGTAAGCCCCTTCCCTATTTCCTCAGAGATGACAGCCTCGCTCCTGGATTTCCAGGCCTGAAATAGCACCAGCCGCTCAGCAGGGCCCCACAGCAGACACAGTGTGAAGGGCCAGCCCATGCCGCTTACCTGCTAAGGCCTCTGCTCACGATCAGCACTCGAGGCTGCTGAGAGTGTCAGGAAAGGAGGTGGGGGTAAGGAGGCAGGGGTCCAGCAGTCCAACCTGGCCGAGCACAGCTGAATCCTGTGGAGGCAGAAGAGGGCACAGTGAGCTCCAAGTCTTACCCTGGGGGCGGCTCGCACCCCCCTTCAGCGACCTCTAGGTCTCACCTGCCCAGAGCCCTCTGGCCATCTCCCGGAAGGCTGAGCTGGCCAGGAAAGTGGAGCCACCCTAGAAACTGGATGCTACTCCCCAATACCCCAATGAAGGCCCATCTCCTGAACTTTGCGTTAGAAGCTCAGAACCAGCCCAGCAGTGAGGTCAACCCCTAGGTACCCTGTACCCCAAGCAGTAGCAAAACTAGCTGGGACGGGCTGGGTTCCCTGCCTGGAGCCCGTACCCCACATTCCTGTCTTTCAAAGCCCCTGGCCTTTGAGACTCAGCTCAGCTGCCTTCGTGGAACCCCCTTTTCCTTGTGCATCCCCCAGTGGCCTTGGGTCTCGCTGGCCATGTCCCCTCCAGCTTTCTACAGGCCGGTCTCCTCCCTGGGCAGAGCGCGGGGCACCAGGAATGAAGTCTAGCTCCTCTCTCTGTCCCCTGAAGCAGGCACAGCCGCATAAACTGCTTGATGTTACGGATGAATGAATGAATGAGTGAATGAGTGAGTGACTGATAAATGGTGCAGCGAAGGTATTCAGTGAACAAGCTGAACAAAATCAGGCATCTGACATGCGCCCTGAAGTCAGGAAGCCTGCTGAGCTTTCCCAGGGCCTCCTGACGCCATTCCTTCTTAGATTCTGGAATACAGGGCTCAGGCTGGTGAGAGGAAGGAGACTTGGTGAGGTCGGTAGCCTTGTCTATCATTTTACAAACGGGGAAACTGAGGCCCTGATAGGGGATCTCCTCCAGGATCCCGCAGCAGGAGAGTGCAAGGTTGGAAGCAGAACCAGGCTCCTGGCTTTGCCCACTGCCCACATCTGTGCCGGATGGAGGCCGCTATGGCGATTCCCCCACTCCTGGTCCTCACGCATCAGCTCCCGCAGGCGCCTAGCTTCGCTGGCTGTGGGCGGGCCAGGCCAGCCATGGAAGGCGGCTGCTGGGTAAAAGGGAGAGGGCCTGGGAGGACCCTGGGGTGGGAAAAAGTACAGTAGGTGAGGTCACACGCAGAAAAGTGCCATCTGGTCCGAGGGCCCTACTCCCCCCAGCGTGGAGGCGCGAGGCTAGGGGAGGGCCGAGAGCGACATGACAGGGAGCACCAGGGTCAGAGATATCCCTCCACCCATCCTCAGCTTGGGGGCTTTTCTAACCCCCCCCCCCAACCTCCTCACTCCCCTCCACAAAGCCCTCGCAGACCTTCCAAATGCTGCTGGTGGGGCACACACTGCTCACCACCGTGGATAACAGTTTGAGCCTATCTCCTAGCCTGTGGTCTATCTGTGGCCCAGCATTCCCACTTCCACAGAAACATAGGCATGTGGTCACCCAAAGACGTGTGCTGGTATGTTCACAGCGGGGTCTTCATAATGGCCCCAAAATGAGAACTTCCCAAATAACCATCAGCTATGGAATAGATACACTGACTACGCACAGGACGGAATACCACACAGCAATGAACGAACGAACGACCTGCAACTATATCCCAATAGAGATCAATCTTATGAACCTAATGTTGACCGGAAAACCCAGACACAGTGGAGAACACGTTTAAGGGGTCCATTTAGATACAGGCCAAAGACAGGCACAGCGACTCCTCTGTGCTTGAGGGGGACCCAATGTGCCCCGGGTTCTTCGCAGCGCCTCTTATCCAAGGTGGAGGCTGCTGGTCACCGTGAGTCTGGGCTGGCCTCCAGACGCGTTTTGACCAGCAGGATTTGATGAAAGTGGCATTGTGTGACTTACGGAGACTAGGCCTCATGAGATCCTGCTGTTTCTGGCCTCGACCCTCTTGGAACCCTGCCTGGCCCTGGCAGGAAGCCAGTCCAGTCCGCCTTACTGGGGGGCTGAGGAGCACTGAGGCCGCCCAGCCAACAGCCAGCACCAACTGCCAGACGTGACTAAGGCCTCCTTCCACCTTCCGGCCCAGCCAGCCCTTCAGGTGCCTGGGGTGACGCGAGCGCAGGGGAAAGCACAGAGGATGCCCAGGCAAACCACAGGGCCTGAGCCTAGTCGATGGCAGTTCATTTCACCGCGTTTCAGGGTGGTGCGGGGCAGCGACAGGCAACTGACAGCCGCTGTGGAGGTGAGGACAGTCCTCATCCTTGGGGGGCAGCAGTGACTGGAGGGGAGCACACGAGGGGGTCGAGGGGTCTGGAATGTTATTTCTCGAAGTGTGGCAGATACGAGTGTGTTCATTTCATGACCATTTGTCAAGCCACATTTAGGACATGCACACTTTTCTGAGTGGATGGAATACTTCCATAGAAGCTAAAGACAAACCAACCTCTGGGGCTCTCTGCCCGCCCGGTGTACCAGATCCAGCCCGCCCCGGCCCGCCTGCACCAGCTCTCCTCTCTGCACACTCACAGCGCTGCCTCACACCTCTGCACGGGGGTGCCCTCCCCCTTCCCATGTGCTTCAAGCCAGAGGGCAGGTGGCACCTCCTCCTGGAAGGCTTCCCTGAGCTCCTCAGGCCTTGCCCAGGTGTCCATATTCACACGGCCCTCTTCCTGGCCCGGGCCTTCCTGAGCGTGGAGTTAAGTCTTTCCCTTCTGTCTCCCCAGCTCTTGCAGCTCTCCAAACAGGGGCCCTGTCAGGGATAGGCACCCCTCTTCCTCTTCCCCCGGGGTTGAAACCTCCTCCAGTAATGCTGTGATGATCAGAGCAGACTTGGGGGGCTGTGAAGGGGAGCGGTCTGGCCATGACAAGTCCCATTTGTAGGGCAGCACTTTCCTGGACCTGGGCTTCTCCCAAATAGATCGGGGCGGGAATGAATTTGGGGTTCCAAAGGGGACCTACAGAGTGGGGGAGGACTTCAGGGGCCTCCGTTGTACAGTGGACAGCGACACCCGTGAAATGCGCACCACCCCTTTCCTCTTCACTGTCTACCAAAATAAACCTCCAGTCAGCGCTGCCGACACAAAGCAAGCGGCCAGGCAAAGCAAAGGGGAGCTGTGAAGCCAGGCAGACAGACAGGCATCGCGGTCTGAAACCCTTCAGTCTCCGTCAGCGCCCATCCAGGTGAGAGGCCTCCCCCCACTCACCCCGGCAGCTCTCGTACGGCTGGGGTGGGATCTCGACTGACCCCCAGCACCAGGGCCTCAGTCCTGGAGGCCTCTCTCAGGGCCCCCTGTCCCACCTGTTCAGTTCCAGCTCTGTCCTCCATGGAGGTGTGACTTTGGGGGACACCTGCCATCTGAGAGATGCTGCCTCGTCAACAGGCTCAGATGAGACCCCACTTTCTATCCTGCGGGAGGACTGCCCCACAGGCCAAGACAGTGCTGAGGCCCAGCAGCCTTCCTGCCTCCCTCGGGGTCCTCACTGCCGCTGTGGTGCCTGTAAGCTCCTGTGCCCACTGCAGTCCGCTAGGGGAGGTCACAGCAGCCAGCCTGGAGAGGAAGGAGAGTGCCTCCCCACCCGATGCCGGGGCTCACCCTGGGGCATTTTCTCTGTTCTCCAAGGCCTTTGCTAAGAAAGAAAGCTCCTTGCCCAACTAAGAGGCACAGATAACCCAGGAGAGGCAGTCTCCCCTGCAGAAGAGGCAACTCCATGCACAGGAGGGCAGCTGGCTGGGTCCAGCCTTCCACAGGTGGGTATGCTGTCTCGGGTAATGAGCTCCCCATCCCCAGAGGCATGCAAGCCAAGGGGATCAGCCACGTGGTGCTGTGGGTGCTACCGGCATCAGAGCTGGAGCTGGCCTCTGTGTTTCCCCAACTCCTCTGATGATAAGCATCACCTGGGCTGCCTGTTAAACCTACAGCTTCCTAGGCCTCTCCCCTGAGAATGGAAGTCTGTGGGTCTGGAATAAAGCCCAGAAATTTAAATTTTTAATAAGTCCTCCCAGGTGATCCTTTGCATCTGGAAAGTTTGGGGGAGCACTGGCAGATGACCTTCCAAGCCCCTCTGGGGCCCAAGATTAGTGGTTCTGAGACCCCACTCCACACTAACCATACCCCATCTGGAAGACACATAGGCAGCAAACTAACTGCATCATTAAAAATGATTTGAAAGCTTTAGACGGGGCAAAGATGTCAGGGGGAGGGGGGTTCTCAGCCCATGGTGGTACCAGCAGCAGTTCCTTCTTAGCCCCCACCCTGGCCCCCCAGAATCATCTAGAAAAGCTCAGCATTGGGGGTGGGGGGAGGGAGCTGACAGCTGTTCAGCTGCTGCTCAGTGAGACCCGGAAAAGCAATTATCTTGCTCTTAGCAGAAAGCCACTGGCTTTTACCCGCCCCCTCCCACCTCCCTCCCGCCCACCTTCACACACACACACACACACACACACACACACACACACACGCCCATCCAGGCCAAGATACTGGCTGGCTCTGAACCCGCCTCTCCCCAACCCGGCCTCCAGATTGCTCTGACTCACTCAACTTCCATCCTCAAGCACATTTCCAACACTTAAATCATTTAGCCCGCTAAACCGGAGACGGCAAAATGGGTGCTATTTCTTAAAAACATACAGAGAGCGTATTAAATTATTGATAGCCATTAAACAGGGGGAAAAAATTAAACAGCTCTCAGCTCTTATCAATCATTCATGCAGTTTCCACTGGGGTGTTTTCTGGAGAGTGATCACACGGGCAACCCGGGGAGCTGGCTGCAGCGGCAAGGCAGGCACTGGCTGGATGGAGGGGGGGCGGGGGCGCTGCAGCCCCCAGCACTACCCAGGCCGCTGAGGCTGCGGAGGGGCTCTGGCGCAGGAGGGCCGGCCTCCCCGCTTCACCAGCTCACTGACAAATGATACTCCAACACTGCCTTCGGGAACCCCCTGATTAAATCCAGCCTGCCTTTATTGAGTGTCTACTATGTATCAGGCATGCGGGATACACAGAAACATCATACCCTTAGCACTCACACAGGTAACCGTGGGGGCCCTGAGGAAAAGGTGGTCACACACGTTGTAACCGGAACACTGTGACAGGAGTCCCGAGGGAAGGCCAAGGGGGTGGCTGCAGGAAAAGGGACAGCTGCCCAGGAGGAGGGGCTGCCCAGGGAGGCTTCACCAAAGAGGCAATTCGTGGTAAATTCTTGCCCAGAGGCCACGCCTGGAAGGCATTCCAGGAAAGGGGGGCCGGTCCAGCCCCAGCAAAGGCACAGCAGCCTAGCTGTGCCGAGTCCCAGCCTCCTTCCTGTCAATGTCAGTCACTGCCTGCGGGGTTAGGGGCTTGGGCACAGTAAATAGAGCAGGGAGCTGTCACCTCAGCCTCTCCTCCAAGCACCAGTCCAATCCAGGCTAGGCCAGGGGAGGGATGCACGAAGCCAGCCCCCGCCCCCCACAACGTGGACAAGCAGGAGGTTGGGGTTCACCCCAGCTGCCAGGGCAGCCGCACCTCCACCCCCGCACAGCAGATCCATTTCCTGGCTCTGACTCAGGACACCTAAGCCAGCATGACGCAGGCCGTGGAGGCTGCAGGGCTGGGACACCACCGGTCTCCTGGCCACAGACAGGCCTGGCAGAGCTGCCCGGGGGAGTCGGGCTCCCTCCTGCCCTGAGCTGTGCCAAGGACCCAAAAACGAGGGCTGTGGGAGCCAGAGGACACCCGATCCCACTCCACCCTCTCTTGGGGACCATCCACCACCAGGGGCCATCTGAGGCTCCCAGGCCAGGCTGAGGCCAGGCTGAGCTGCTGGCTGCTGCGGCGAACAAGAGGCTAAGCCTATGCCCGCCCAGCCCCTTCCCCCAGCACACAGGGACAGCGCCACATTCCTGAACGTCTTTCAGAAGCCCCAGCTTCGCAGGAGCAGGGAGCTGGGAAGAGGCCCTGCCAAGTGTTGATAGCACCCTCGCCAGAGAAAGCTGCTGTCACAGGGAAACATTCTGGGGAGAGCGGTTGTTTACCACCAACGCCTGGGACTGTCAAGAAATAATCAGAAGAAATTAAATTTGCAAAGTGGGAACGATATCATGGAAGCCCTGCCCCAAGCCGCTGGACACTGTGACCTAGAGAATCAGGCTGTTCTATTTTGCCCGGTTTGAGGAAATGTTCTCAAATGTGCAGGGGGTAGGGGGATATGTGTGCCCCCAGCCAGGCCTGGGAGGTGGGGGCCGGGGCTGTGCCTCCCCGGGGGCACACGTCTTCCCTTGTGGACTCAGTAAGACCAGGCTGATCTTACAGGACAGGGCTAACCTCCTGGGGGTCTGCCCACAGTCTACGGGGAACACGGCTCCTAAGGCTGCCCAACACCCCTGCCAGTCACTCAGGGGCGTGGGGTGACGGGCCTGGGTGGGTCTGAAAGTCATCAGCCACCCTGCACAGCCCTGCGCTCACACCAAGGGCACTGGGCTCTGCCGAGTCCCTGTTACCCCATCACCTTGTTGCCGCACAGGACCCCTTCCCTCCAGTCTCCCTCCACGCAGGCACAGGGACCTGTGCAGGGCTAGGGCCTGAGCTGGCGCAGAGCAGCCTGCCAAGGAAGGTGTGTTGACCCACAGAAACAACACACACGTGACCCCAAAACCCCAATCAAACACACCTGTCCATGCTGAGGTAACAGCCCTGACTCCTCACTGCCAGCATCTCCCACTGTCAAACCACCTGTCCGTTGTGTCCATACTTCTAGAAGTCTCTCACACCCTCTAGACTCCAGCCATACCATAACTCCTCAACCTTCCAGAACAACCTCCCCTGGACTTTCGTGCCCCAGGGCCTTTGCATGTGTTATCACTTTCTTTAACCTCAGGCAAGTCCTGCTCTGGGTCCAGCTCTACTTACCCCTTTGTAACTGTTGCAACACTTTTTGCATTATAATAAACTGGATTCTGTTCGCATCTGCTCTGAACTAAATGGGGGGAAGGGGGGACACCTTGAACAGCGACAGGGCTCCTTCCTTCAGCGCTTGGTACAGTCAAACCAACCACCCCAGCCCCGGCCTGCAGCCCAGAGTTAGTTCTTCTTAATGGCTAACCTGCATCGCTCCTGCTGTCATTTTAAAAACCATTCCCTGGAGAGTGGGTGAGACGTTCTCAGCCAAGTGAAAGTGAGCCTGTGCTCCTGGACTCCTGGAGCCGAGGGAAGGGGCAGGCTTGGGAATTGCCAGGCAAAGGCCAGCAGAAATTGGCCACAAATGAATCATTAACTCTCGAGCTGAGAGCTCCGAGTGGCTGGTGCCAAGGTCTCAGGCTCTGGCCTGTGTGGGCCACTTGGCCTCACTTGGCTTGGGCGGAGGGGGCCCCGCCCCCCGCCAGCCATCTGCTTCAGCCCATGGCCACTGGGCATGGAGAGCTGAGGCTGCCTGGGCCAGAACGGCCCAGATGTCTTGCGGGAGAGGGCATGCCTTTTCCCAGGAACGACTCCAAGCCTTTGCCCACACACTTCTGTCCTTCTGGAATGCTGTCCCTTCCAGCAAGCTAAATCCCCTTGTCCTTGCAGCCCTGGCGGCCTCTCTTCCCTGCCCATCTGGGCCCACAGTGGCCCCCACACCTCTGGGCCCTGAGAGCCCTGGCTGCATCTGCCTGCCCTGGCCTGGGTACCGGGGCTCCTTTCTTCAGGGAAGCACCTGCCGGGAAGGAGACTCTACACATCTTCGGGACCCCAGCAGCTGGCACAAAGTGGGGCACTGACCAAAGAGCCCAACGTGACGAGGTTGTTCCTGGGGTCAGTCTGCAGCCAGCAGGAGGAAGCGCCTTGGCGTGGGGTCTGCAGTCCCACCTTCTCAGGTGACACGTCAGTCCCCTCCGGGCCCCCTTTTAGGCCTCAGGTCAGCGGGGATGCAGTTGAGGTAGGGGCAGAGGTGACCGCCAGCCTCCTCCTGGAGAGCCAGGGGGCTGTGGTGGGGCATGGCACCCTGATTCCCAGGAGGGAGCAGTCAGCACTGACCCCCTCCATCCCCAGGGCACATCCTGCAGGCAGGAGTGCGCTTTCACCACAGCCCCTCTGCGCTGCCCTGGACATTCTTCTTGGGTGGGGACGGATGGAACCGAGGGCTGGAAGCAGGTGCTATTGTAACATGATGTTAATACGGCACACGCTGTGCATCCACCTGCGTTCCAAACGTGGTCCCCCTATGGGGATGGGCCAGAGATGCTCTGAGGATGAGCCCACCTCCCACCTCCCTGCAGGACCCCCAGGCCAGGGCACTCTGCGCTCAGTTATGAGGGCAAACTCTTACTGATCAGGCTGCGATGTCTCTCGGCCAGCCACACAGGTCACCAGGTGTGTATGAGTGTGTGGGTGTGTGACTGTGGACCGCACCCATCTGAGGAAAACAAGATGAGCTGGTGACCGCCTGTGTGTACCTGTCACCCTGACACAGGCACACACAGGTATGCACGCCCCTCACTCGTGTATGCAGGCACACGTGTTTGTCGGGCACACATGTGCTCATCTGCACACATGCTCACGCCCAGAACAGCACACACCTGCATTCAGGCACTGGGGGACCACCGAGCAGGGACGTGGACGGCTCTGATGCACACACACACAGGGCCCAGGAGAGGGGGCGAGGGCAGCAGGTGGGCAAGCAGCCATCTGCGGAACTGTGCGAGGGCCCCTCGCTGCCGCTGTGCTCATGGAGTCAGGCCTGTCAAGCACAGCCCATCAATCAGGAAGCCGCCTGCTGCAGGCATTAAATCATCCCTAGGACGCAGCGCTTAGAACAGAGAAGGAGCCGGCATCTGGTCCAGGCCCACCGTCTGGGTGGGGATGGAGGGGACCTGTTATTTAGCACCCACCCCACCCCAGGCTACCTCCCTGTCCTCAGCCCCGCCCCGTGAGATCCCTCTCCTGCTCCCTCCTGAGGCCCTGCTTCCCTCTGGCTTCCCATTCTACCTCTGTCCTCTGCTCTCACCCGAGATGCCTGGGTTCACCCACAAGCTGAGCGCTGCCCTCCTACCCTCAGTGCTGAGGGCTTCTCCTAGCAACCAGCACCCCAGGACTGAGCTGTGCTGGGGCTGAAGATGGGTGTGGGGAAGATTCCACTTCTGGGCAGAACAATGGGGTGCTGCCACCAGACTGGGATCCAGGCCTGGGCCACTCCCAGCTGCATCTCCTGTGAGTCACCTCTGGTCTGGCCTCCCCGCCCCCTACAAGTGGGGACTAGAGAGGGACCTCCTGGGGCTGCTTGTCCTGGGGATGTACTGCCCAGGGGAAAGCGCCTCCACGGATGCCGATTAATCACGACTATTAATAATACAACCATCTGTATCTTGTGGTGGAGCGAGGAGGATTTCAAGTGGGCCCGGGCCCCGCAGAATAAATGGGTCTTGGGTGTGCGGGGGGTTAACTCCGGGCCTGCAAGCAGATCTGTGGGGGCTGTGTGTTAAGGAGGGGCTGTTGGTACTGCACTGCACAGACAGACGCAGGAGAGGAGAGACAGACAGGCAGGCAGGCAGACAGACAGATGGCAGGGAGCTGGCTCATCACCCGATGAACAATAGACAATTACCGGTGCCAAAGCGCTCGGGCAAGATTCTCACTGCCTCCCACGGGGACACACCAATACCTGGCCTTTCTGCTTCTCCTCAGCCCTCACCCCACCCCAGAGGCCTCAGCTGCAGGGGTGAAAGGGAGTGGGGATGGGAGCTATCCTCTCTCCAGAAGTCCTGGATACTGTTATCTGCCAGGGCCAGGCCAGCCCCCCCCTCCCCTACCAGCACCCTAGGACTGGAACCCGGGCCACCCCAGTTCCTGCCCCGTGTCCTTGTGCACTCAGGTTCCTCCGCCTGGCAGGTCCGCCTGCCCTCCGCAAGCCCCGTTCTGATGGCCTCCCTCTCGGGGGTAAGCCTTTCTCAAGGCCCCATCCCTCCTCCCACCGGCCCACGGCGGCCGGCGCACTGTTGACTTTGCCTGTCTGCCTAAAATGCCCTCTTGGTGTGCACATCCACTCCCACCTCCCGGTCACCAGACCGTGAGCTGCTCTTGCCAGCTCACTTCCACAATTCCTCAGCGCCCGCACGGGAGGGGCCCCAGCTGAACTCAACCCTCACCCTGAGCCAGGCACTGTTAACATGCTACTCGTCTCAACAGCCCCATGTGGTATTTATGCCCATTTCATAGATGGGGAAAGTGAGGCACAGAGAGAGAGGAGAACGTGCCAAAGGTCATATGGCCAGGAAGTGGTTGAAATGCAAAGCAGGCCATTGGCTCCAGGGCTCTTCCCCACAAGGCTACAAAGATTCTGAGTGAACGAATGAATGAAGTTTAAACACCAGG
This sequence comes from Cnephaeus nilssonii, assembly GCF_951640355.1. Lineage (NCBI taxonomy): Eukaryota > Metazoa > Chordata > Mammalia > Chiroptera > Vespertilionidae > Cnephaeus > Cnephaeus nilssonii. The sequence goes on from NC_137087.1 coordinate 13,360,602, forward strand.
ATGCATCAAGTCCTTTGAGCTATTTTTGTAAGTGGAAGGAAAAGTGGCCAAGAGATGAATGTCATGGGTTCAGGCAGGGTCTTTGCATTAACTGATTATGTGACCTCAAGCAAGTCACTTGTCAATCCTGGGCCTCAGTTTCTTCACCTGTAAAATAGGGGCAAATCAGGCTGCCTGGTCTGCAGGTCAGCTGTGAAGACAGTGTAGAGTGAGCACTCTGAGGACGACGGCAGAACAAAGCATGATCATGATGTGTGTACCAGTACATGTGGCAGCCAGGACTTCCAAACCAAACGCCTGTACGCCCGCTCCAGCGGGGATCCCCAGAATAACGGACGAGGGATCGGAAACCTGGGCACCACATTCATTGTTGGGGTCTGATGAGCACACTTCCTGGGCAGCTGCCCCGTGTGCAGCCTGGGCTGGCCATGGTGGGGAGGGGACACAGGAAGTGCATGGGCTTCATGAGCACAGGGCCAGGTGCGACCCTCTGGGGCCTGTGACTTAGTTGGGGGATGCCCCCTGCATAATGGGCCAGGCTGCTCCAGGAGCACCAGCTCCGTCACTGGCTGACCGCCATGCCTGGCGCTGGGGGTGCAAAGCAGACAGGACTCAGCCGCAGGCTTAGGGGGCACCCAAGGGACAGAAAGGCAGACATGTCACCCAGCTCCCGTCCCACACCTGTGGCAGACATTACCAATCGATCCCCATACTCTCTCGCAGAGTTCAAACGTGACCTTGGAATGACTTTTCTGAATAGCACTCTAGGCTGTCGCTCCAAAACCTGTAGCGTTTCACATCCCTGTTAGTGGAGCAACTACTACACTCCCGCAGGGGTCAACCATGCTGGGCAGGGGTGGAGTCTGCGCCCTGACAGAGGAAGTCCCTCAGCCCCATGTTATGGGGTGTAGTGTTCACCTCTGAGTATTGTGTTGTTGGAAGACAATTGATCAACATGTCCTACCAGTAGCCCCTCCCTGTCCACCCCTCTACAAGGAGATAAAAGGTGAAGGAGGTAAAAGTCCACGGAGGTGATGGGAGAGAAAAGGGCGACCCGGACAGTTTGCTGAGCCCCTCACGTCCCCTAACCAACTTCTGGGTTTTGTCATTTCCTCCTGCCATCTAGGCTGCCATTTATTTAGTATTTTTCTTGAAATCAATCCACAGTTTTTGCCAAAATATACTTACTTACAAAAAACCTTGTCCTGTTACCTTAAATACAAAATTAGCCTCTCTCACCACGAATAGAAGTTAAATGTGAAAACAAGCGCAGGAGAGTAAACGCATTTCTCTGCTGCCTGCCTGCTGGAGGCTCCGGAGACCAGCAAGCATACCAGGCCCAGGCACTGGGCGCTGTCCTCAACGCAGCCAGAGGGCGGAGGGGACTGGGCAGAGGGCTGTGCTCCGCCGTGATTAATGCAGGGCACAGACCTCAGAGTCACCTTTGTGTACTTGGAGGAACACAGCACAGCTCGGTGCGCCCGCTGGCTCCCAGAGGCGAGCCCACCAGCCTGAGGTTGCACAGCAGCGAGGGGCACGCAGAGCCAGCCTTCTGGCTCAGGCCTTCTGACCACGCACAGCGTTCCTTCCTTGTGGCTGCCACCGCCTCTCAATGCCACACGCAGTCACTTAGCGCGGAGTCTCTGGCCCACGGCTGGCGTGCTAACGGTTTTTACACCTGAGGTTAACAACTGTGATTTAAGAGGTTATTTGTCTTAATTTTCGGAAATCACTCTGTCAGGGAGGAGGTAACTAACACATCGGGCTAGGGAAGCTTGTCTTTATAGAAAATATTTATAGCATTTCCAGACAGTTTGGTGGCAAATGGATACAGCATCTGCTATTTTCCTCACTTTCCACCACAGCTCTAAAGCCCAGAGCAGTTAAAACACACAACAACAACAATAACAACAACAACAGCAACACAACAACCACGTCAATGCTGATGGGAAGGCAAAGCCCGCTCTTCTGGAGAAACAAAGCGCAAAACCGGTGTGATTTCAGAGAGTGCATCACTGCCTCCTCTAGCCGTACCTGTGCTCGCGCCCAGAAAGCCACGGCAGTGGGCCAGTCCCCGAGGCCACGGCGAGGCTCACTGCCTGAGTGGGGTTTGGCCGGACTCCCAGGCCCAGGATTATGGCTCTCACAGGAAGCCCCAACAGCAGAAGAGCCCTGGAGAGGGACAGGGGGAGGGCAACCTCCAGAAATCGAAGGTGGTCTCCGAGCTGGAGCTGAGCCAGTTGCTCTCCTCGTGCTACCTCAGTAGTTATTCACCCTTCTGAGGCCAGTGACGTTCATTACTCCCATTTTGCAGATGGCAAAACTGAGGCTTTAACAAGCCAAGAGATTTTCCCAAGGGCACAGCTGCTTCTATGGTAAGCTGGTCCCTTTGACTCCCACAGGCAGCCGGGAATCCCTACCTCATTTCCCGTGACCATCCTCTGAGTGGCCCCTATGCTACCTGCTCCCCGGGGCCCTGCCAGGCGCCTCCACATTCTGGGCTCCAGGCCTTGTCTCACTCCCTGACCCTCAACACCTAACCTCTGCCCCCAGAATGCGGAGTCTAGAGAGAGGCAGACTCGCTGTAGGACTCTGAGGGTCTTTTGCTCCATCCTGGTGTCTCAGGGGGGAGCCCCAAGGCCCAGGGAGGGGACGGGGAGGGGATGTGTTTGGGGTCACAAAGCTGGCTGCTGACAAAATAAAAGGAACCAGGTTTGTTGTTAAAAATCCCCATCATGTTGCTCCTCCCTCTGTCCTTGGCACCTGGGTCCAGCCGCACGAGAAGCTTCCTTGCTGCTTCATAGTAAGAAGTCAATGCAGCTCAGGAGGAGGCTTGGTAGCGAGACCTAGGGCTCGGGCCCACCAGCGGCACACGGTGCTCGTGTTCCCAGCTGCACGGCTCTAGTCCAGCCAGCCCAGCCATCCAGACAGAGCCTCCCACTCCCACCCACCGAGGCTGCAGGCACTGCCCACCACGCCCTCCCACCAGCCAGGGAACCAGAAAGCCTTCTTCCATGATGCACTGGGACAAACCCCAGGCCAGACCCAGAGGGAGCACCCCCCTACACAGCCTGGCTTGAGGCTGGCAGAGAGCCCCCTGAGGAGATCTGTGCCAGACTGGGGCCTGGCGCTCCCCATGTCACCACTCCCCTGAGCAGTCCTCTCCACTCGCATTTTGACAGACATTGCAAACGCACATGTCCAGTTAGCTCTGTCCCCGGAGATCCTGGTCTCCCTCCACCCTTCCAGTGCCTGGCCTCTTCGGAATCAATTGCTCTCCGCACCCCCAATCCAGGCATCAAATCCAAAAGTCACGGAGCCTCCTGGATTCTGATGCTCCCTCTTAGCCAAGCCATCTGCCGTTTCCACGGTTGGCTCACCCTTCCTGTGTTCCCTTTTTTTTTTTAATTGAATTTATTGGGGTGACATTGGTTAATAAAATTATATAGGTTTTAGGTGTGCCATTCATACCACATCATCTGTATATTGTATGTGTTCACCCTTCCTGTGTTCTAACCTGCCCACCTCTTGCCAGCCCCTTTGCCTGGGCAAAGTCAACAGCCCCTCACTGGCCTCCCACTCTCACTTCCCCCTTGCTCTCCTTTGTAGCTGTCAAGTACATCTTTTCCTGTTTATGGCCTCCCCAAGGCATCCCCCACGGCCCACATGGCCTGCATCTGGGCCCTGCTCACCTCACCCAGTACATGCTTGCCCACCACCATCGCTGCCCGCCTGCCCCATTGGTGTCCCAGCCCCGATGGTGGGCTGGTGGGAGGGCGTGGTGGGCAGTCTCCACCATGGCGGCTCTATTTTATTTAAGTCTCTCAGCGGGCCCTTCCAGATTGTCGTCTAAAATGCAGTCACTCCATAACACACCACTCCATAGTGTCCCTGTATTGCAGGTACTGCAAGATGATTATTGCTTCTGTAGGCACTTACTTATTATCTGTCTCTCGCCCCCACCCTGACGATGTCAGGCCCAGCCCCTTGTCAGGCTGGCTCCCTGCTTCTATCCAGTGGTTAGAACAGTGTCTGGCACAAAATCGATGCTCATCAGTGTTTGTTGAATGAACAAGTGAGTGAACGTCCATGATCTCATTAGCCCCCCCTGCCCCCACCAGCCAGGGTGGGAATTATCCCACTTCACGGGTGAGGGCTTGGATGAGGCACCCTACCCACCGGGGAGCCACGATGGTGAAAGTGGCAGCACAATGGTTTGGGACCAGGCCTCCTAACGCCTAGACCAGGGAAGGCACGAGGACTGAGAGGATAAAAGCCCATGGAAAACGCATGAAATTGTGTGGCTCCAATATTTCTCTTGCAGCTTGAAATGTCGCTTCTCTGAAAACCACATCCTGCCCCTTGTGAGCCAGCCTTGGCCTCAGCTCCCAGCTCTGGGCAGCTTCGCTGAGGCCTCCACCAGGCTCCCCTCTGAGAGGGTCCTGGAGTTCACTGGCCCAGCCTCGAGACGGACGGGGGCGGCCGGGGGGCCACAGGAGGCCTCCTCTCTGGGTGGGGCAGAAGGAAGGGGCTGAGCCAAATGCGGGTCACGCTGCTGCGCCCACAGCCCTCCGAGGGCTAAAAATAACCATGTTTACACACTTCCAGAGCTGGGTTTCTGCCGCCCTGTCAGGAGGGCTCGAGATTTCACTATGCCCACGTCCTCGCCGCACACCTTCTACTGGGCTGGCGAGGACCAGGGCTTTGGGGTTTGTTTCCTTGGGCGGTTGTGGGTGGAGGGAGGTGAGGAAAGCTGCCCACGCTGCGATCCCAGGAGGAGACTGCTCACTGCTGGCAGACAGCTCCTCCTCCCGGAGATCAGAGATGCAGGACGGCAAGAGCAACGGCGGAGGTGGCCAGATCCTGAGCCACGAGGGGCCCAGCCAGCTCTTCCCCAAGTTTTGGGGGCCATTGTGCCATGGGGAAGCCTGGGAGCAGCCGCTGGTCCTCCCTGTGTATGTAACCCGGGGCAGGCCATTTCCCCGCTCTGGTCCTCAGTTACCTCTCTGTGTTGTGGCAACTGGTGGTAAATAACTGACACCTTGTTCCTTACGTCACGTCCCCTGAGTGTGGAGGGCTGACGGTCCATCCTCAGTGTGTGTGTGTGTGTGTGTGTGCGCACGCGTGTGTGTGTGTGTGTGTGTGTGTGTGTGTGTGTGGAGGGGGGACAGTGCAAGGGACAGAGCAGGCCCCTGGGACCTGTGGCTTGTCTTTGGGATGACAGGCACACCTGCCAGGATGGCCGTCACCTGGCCACCCTCCTCCCTGCCTGCCCCAGTTCGCCCGGATGGACTTTGACACCGGAGGGGCAGGTGCCAGTCGCCAGCTAGAGACAGCCCCGCCTCCTGGGCAAACAGGCCCTTCTCCACCGCACGGCTCCCGTCAATGTGGCCATGCCAAGAAACACGCAGGTTGCCAGAGGGCGGCATGTCGGTCAGCCACCCTCCTTGGGCAGGCAGCGCCTGGCAAGCACTGCCGGCCCCCTCACCCCACATGGCCGCCGTGGTGAGGAGCTCAGGCTCCCCAGAATCCAGCAACCCTTGGCTTTTCTTCTCCCACTGGAGAGGCCAGATGGGAACAAAGTCCATGCCTGTGGCCTGACTGAGGGCTGTGCCCTCTGACAGCAGTCCTCTGGTACTATGAGCCTCCGTAGGTGCTGTTCCCTCTGCCTCAGATGCCTTTCCCTCACTTCTTGGCCTGGGGATTTCCCACTCCTCCCAGCGGAGTGAGCTCAGCGCTGACAGTGCCCTGTGCCCTGTCATTAGACAGCCAGCAGCTCCCCCTGAACACCTGCAGAGCCCGAAAAGGAAGGGGCTCGGCAACTGTCTGCTGACTTCACTCGGTCTTCTCGCCTCCTGGTGATGAAGTCCACCCTCTACAGTGGCGCTGGGCATCGCTCCACGATTCTGCAACCTGTAATCAGCTCCACCATTTCCCTCCAGAGGCGCTGTCCTCTCGGGACCCTCTGCGCCCCAGCCTCCACGTCTCATCAGGCCTGCAGCGTGAGACCAGGTTTCAAAATACACCTGCTCAGATATGCAGCAAGAGGCCCGGCATCTGCACAGCTAAACAGGAGCTTGGGGGGTTCTGTGTGCAGAAGCCCCAAGGGCCCAGGGCACCCCAAGGCAGTTGGAACTAATGTCCCTAGGAAATCACAGTACCCCATGGCCCTGCAGACCACCCCACCCCTGCTGCGCCCCCTGCTCCCGTGCCCAGGCCCTATTGTGGGGGCAGCTCATGCCCTCTCTCCTGGACAGTGGCAGGATGCCTCAGGCCTCTGTGAGAGCCGCCGCCAGGTGGCCACCACAGTGATCATTCTACAGATTTGATCCGGCTACGCCACTCCCCACCCCAAAATCTTGTTTTGTTGAACCTGTGTCAAGGCATGATGGCATTTAAGGCCCTTTAAGACGTGATCAGGCCCTCGCTGAGTTCCCTGGCCTTGCCTCCTACCTACCCAGGTCTGATGCTGTCTGCTGTCCCCTTTTTGCTGAGCATTCCCTGACTCATCCTTTTGGGGGGGGGGGTGAGCTTGAAGGTCACCTCTTCTGGAAAGCGCTCCCCGAATGCCCAGCCAGCAGGCTGGCCTGCGCTGCTCCACGGGCGACTAGGCTCTCCTGCTGTAGGAAGCTGCTGGCCTGTCTTATTCCCTAGCAAGGCCTTGAGCTCCTGGGTCAAACCAGGATCGCTCATTCAGAGCCTGGTCCCAGGCTGGCACTCAACAGCACACATGTTCTGAGCATCACCAGGCATGGCCTACAAGGCCCGCAATCCTGTGGGTACGAGGACCCCCACTGTGGTGACATGGAAAGTGATATTCAGCCAAAACCGGTTTGGCTCAGTGGATAGAGCGTCGGCCTGCGGACTCAGGGGTCCCAGGTTTGATTCCGGTCAGGGGCGTGTACCTTGGTTGCGGGCACATCCCCAGTAGGGGGTGTGCAGGAGGCAGCTGATCGATGTTTCTCTCATCGATGTTTCTAACTCTCTATCCCTCTCTCTTCCTCTCTGTAAAAAAATCAATAAAATATATTTTAAAAAAAAAAGAAAAAGAAAGTGATGTTCAGAGGGGCTGAGAATTTATTCAGGTCATATACAGTGGTGGTGGGACCCACTCAGGATGGAATCAGCCGGCACCCATGCTCCTACCTGCCTCCCGCCTCCAGGTAGTGGAAAGACCCCAGCCCCCACTACCACCAGGGCAAGTTACTGGGTGGGAGGGGACCCTTCCTCCAAGCCCAACCCATGGTGGGGGGTGGGGTTATGGAAAGAGATGCCTCTCAAGGGAGTCACCTGTGAAATGCGGGCCCTCCCTAACCTAGAACAAGTAGCAGCGTCCCAGACTCAGCACCTGGATCTCGTAGGGATCACGGAGGCCTGAAGGGGTGCAGAGAGAGCCTGGGGCAGACCTGGACCCAGATACCCCTTCTCCTTGCTCCAAGCACACGTCTCTCTGTCTTTTCCACACCTCAGTCTAACAAGGTTTCTTCCTCTTTCCTGAAGCCCCAGGGGACCTGGCAACCCTGCCTTCCTTTCAAAGCAAACACAGATAAAGAGCCAACAGTAAATGCTGGGGTTCCCATGAAGCCATGGGAGGAACACATTAAAGGCAGATTGGGGAGAACCCCTGCCCAGTGGGGTGGGGGGCCCTGTGCCCAGGAGACCCCAAGGAGTACTGGCCTCCCAGCATGGGCACACCCAACTCCCAGGCCCTCAGGGTGGGCCGCAGCAGTCCATGCAGCCATGGCTGCATCCGAATGCACCCCCCCCCCACCCGTCCTCCAAACGGCTCAGGGTCCTCTCACTGTGTTTCCAAGGCCATGGCTCTGGGGCGGGCGTCCAGGAGGCTGCAGGCCTTGCTGGCTCTCAGGGCCTGCTCCTTGGCAGGGGGCGGCAGGAACATTGGAACCCTGCCCGCTGCTGGGACTTGCTAACAAAGTGGTTCCTATCTGGCTCATCTGCCACACGGTGCCCACCTTCTCCTGCCAAACCTCGGGAGCCAACCCTGACACCCCATACTCAAGTCCCGAGTCTCAGAATTTCTCCAGCCCCCAGAAGTTACCAACAAAGCTTAAGCCCACCTACTGCCTGCCCTGCTCATTAACCTCCCTGCTAACGACTTGACCGCACAGTTCCAGTCCTCTGCAGGGTGTCGGACTGGGCCCGTCCCCATGCCACTCCTCTCCCGGGCACCTGAGGCCCACGGCACAGGAGTCCCGGCTCAGCAGCAGTTGGGCTCAAATCCCAGCTCTGCTTCCTACGGGCTGCATACGTTTGGACGCCCTCCTTCACCTCTCTGAATCCCATCTGTGTGGCTGGCTCTCAGGTCGCTGGAGGGCTAACTGAAATAACTGTGCAGAAGCAATGCCAGTATTGGCCAGGTGCTCACCGTGGACCAGGTCCTGTTCTAAGCTCGGTACCAGCATTCATCCATTCATGCTCACAAAGATCCCCCGGAGGTAGGTGTTGCTGCTACTAAATCCCCATTTCACAGATGAAGAAACTGAGGCACGGAGTAGCTGAGTTACTTCTCTGAGGCTGCCCAGCTGGTGAGCATGGGAGCTTGCATTTGGCCCCAGCAGTCTGGCTCCAGAGCCCACGCACTGACCACCATGCGCTGCTGCCTCCAGGGGCTTCTACCTTCTCTCCAATGCCATTGGGGCCTAGCCCTTCCAAGCCTCCCTCCCCCTCAACTCCAGGGCCACCGTGCTTCTGGGCCTGAGTGCCCGACTACCTGGCAGACACCGACTGCTACGTTAGCTCCGGAACTCCTACTTTGCTCTGACCCTTGACCCGCAGGTAGAAATGACCCCTTGACTACTCCCCACGCCCTAGGCTTCCATCAAAAACCCTAGGACTGACAAGGGCAGGGCCCAGTGGCATCCTGGACCCAGCACAGACTCAATGAATGCTCGTGGAGTAGCTGAGTGACCCATGGGGTCAGGTCCGAAGCCTCCGGCTTTGCCCGTCCCCCCCCCCCCCCCCCCCCCCCGCCATGTGGCCTGGGCAGTTCTCAGTAGCGAGGCCCCCACAAGGTTCCAGGCCGAGTGTGGAGGTCCCCTGAGCAGCATTTCTTCCTCACACTCCTGGGGTGCAGTTAGCAACCAGGGAGCCTGCAGAGAGGTGCCATGAAGACCACATATGGAGTGAGCACAAAAGCCCAAAGTGACAGAAATTGATAAAAACTTCACCGCACTGCTGACACCCCATATATCAAAGGCCCCAAATCTCATTCTCTGCTTGCCTCCAATTTCTATCAGGGCTTGCCAGCTGCACATTTATTGAGAAGTTTGTGATCTGACAGGCACTGTATTACCAACATTAATGATGCATCAGTCTCTAGAATTACTGAGGAAACAGTCCAATTGATTTTATTATTATCTTGAGTTCTTCGCGTTTCATTCCAGGCAGCTTGCTACCGGAGTTTTTGAGCAAGGACCAAAGTAAATAAAGGTTGTGGGGCCAGGGCTGACCTCAGGTGGGAGAGCCTGGGTTTGTCCTGGGCCCCTGGGTGAGTGCCAAGCTGGAATCCCTGTGGAGAGACGAGCTGGGGACAAACAGGAGCTCAGGCCAGGCCTCCCATTCATGCTACAAAGATGGAGGTGGCTGGCAAGAGGCAGAAATAGCCATTGATGTCATCTGTCACCTGCCCCTTGGCTGGGGCAGGGAGCTGGCCTGTATGGAACCCACACGCAGATATGAGCCCAGGCTCACACAAGCCTGGCAGCCCAGCTTGCTATCGGGGGCAAGTGGAAGACGTGAATGGTGCCCACCTCGTCTCAGGCCACCTGGCCTCTTACCCACTATCTTCCAGCCACACGAGATTCCTTTCCATTTCTAGAACATGTCAAGCTCAGGCTGTTTCCAGGGCCAGGGCCTGCCTCTGCACAGGTTACCTCTGCTGCAGGTTCTCTCCTCTCTACCCACCACCTCATGGCCCTCCTCAGAAAGGCTTCCTGCCTAAAGGCCCCCCCACGTCCACCCCTTGGTACTCCCCATCTAGCACCCTACTTGTGTTTTCCTTAACACTTATCGTAATTTATACAAGGGGGCACTGATCGTCCTGTTGACCCATTTCCCCCCTCTGGGTCCCTGCAGACAGGGAGCTTATCAGTTCTGGTTGCCCCGTGGCCCCAGAGCCTCTGGGTGCTGCCCCCTGCAGCCCCCACACCCACTGTGGATGAGCGCCTGGGTCTGACAGTAGCCAGGGACTGAGGAGCCAGTTTCTGTCAATGCCCGAGGCAGCATTTAGGTCAAGTTCTCCGAACATGGCCTGTTGTCTCCGGGCGGTTTTCCTCCTCCCACCCCTGACCTCCACACTAGAGGCTCGGTGAAGCCCTTTTCCTTCTAGCTGCTGGTACAAACATTTGTCCATCAGGACTCATTTCCTTCCTCTCCTTTTCCCACCCTTCACCCTCAGCTTCTTCCAGGAACTCTCCACAGCAGGGCCAGTGGGAAGTGGAGGGCTTGAGGTTAGGTCAGGAGCTGGGTTCAAATCCCTACCTTGCCACTGAAGCAGAGATGTAATTCACTGTACCAAGTTCCGCCCGATTACCTCCCTCTGAAGTGGACGAGAAGCCTCCCGTCTCAAAGGGATCTCAGGAGACGGCAGTTTCAGCAACCAAAGTAGGTGTCTCCCTAAGCGGCCACACACAGCACAAGCCTACGGTGCCTTCAGCGCTGCTGTCTGCGCGCTTAAACTGACCCTGAGGACTGAGGTGCAGAATCCCAAGTGGCCAGGAGACGTGGATCTCCAGTGAAGACTGGGCTTTAAGGAGCAGGGACCTACCATACCCTGTAGAATAACTGGGCGCCTAGGGGAGCAGGGGGTGTCTCTGGGTGGACAGGTCCCAAGGGCCCTGGTTCATGCCGTGCAATTTGTTAGGTGCATTCCATTGCCAAGGAAACATGGGTGCAAGGGGGGGCTGGGGGGAGCAACGCATCTGCCCTCACAGCCGTCAGCTAAGAAAGGCGTGATGATCCTTATTTGAGCGAAGAGGTGAGCCGGACCCCAGGAAAGCTAAGACACCACGGGAGAACCCGGGAAGTTCGGCGAGTGGGATCGGCAGTGACGGGTTCCCATGGAAGTTCTGGAAGCAGCCAGGTGAACAGATGGGCCTTGTGGGGCAGTCTTCTAACTACGTGTTATGGCTATTATTTTTATCATCTGGAATCAAATCAGAATATTTGACTTACTAGTGTTCTGATTTGAAAACGGATTCCCCCTCCCTGAAATAGGTATTTCATCTACAATTTATTAATGAGCATTTAGCAAGTGCCTGGCTCGATGCTAAGCACTGACCATACATTATTACACTCCGTCCTCCTAATACGCTCCATTACCCTCACTTTACACCCAGGAAAACCGAGGTGATGAGAAGGGAAGTGGAGCGCTGGAGGTGCCGCAGGTGAAAGATGCAGGCTTTGACTCCGGCTGATCCAGGTAGGGACTGGGAGCCAGAGCAGCGCCCTCTGGCCTGAGGGTCCCAGGGCCGCCCCCCCCCTCCCCGCCCCCCCGCCAGCATGCAGCCCCATTGCTTTTCCAAGAAGAACATGAGGCCCAGGGAGGCATTAGACGTGCCCCACTTCACCCCATTACCGCAGGGCAGGGCAAGGACGACGGGTAAGTCTCCTGTTGACGCCACCTCACTGAATATTCAAAATAACCTGGAAGTAAGTCCTACAGAAAGCATGAGGACTGCTGGGGGCAGAGCGAGGGTTGGACCAGTCCTGGAGGCTGTGTGGTGGCCAGTGTGCAGGCAGCCCAAGCTTCTGGAACCGGGCTCAGGTGCCTCCGTTCCAGCTGTGGGGAGAGCGGAGGCTGCCCGGCCCCAGCGCTCACAGCCTTCTTTGTCCTCACGTGGCATCACCGGTGGGTTCTCACCTGCCCACGGTGCCAGCAGCCACAGTACACAGACCCGGTCGCAGCCGGACTCACCCGGCCTGCCTGCCTGCCCGGGGAGCCAGCTCAGGGGACGGCTCCCTGGCATTTCTGGCGGCATGCTCTTACTCAATTGGGCCCTTTCTGTCCAAAGGGCAGCTGTGACGTGCGGAACGGGTCTGTGGTGTCAATATGAGCCCAGCATTGTACAACTGGGGACACACAATGCCCTTGGCCAACTGTTTATTTATAAATCCACCCAGCGCTCACCGCGGCCTTTACACTCAACTCTTTCCCAAAATGCAAATTGGCTTCTTCCTGTAAGTCAAACCGGCTTGCTAAGCTGATAAAATCATCCCAAACGGGCTCTTTTATCTCCCCAATACAGAGAGCCCTCTGCACCCACACATCCTAGAAAGAGGAAGCCGTCCTCACAGCACTTCACCGGGGGCAGGGGGTGGGGGGAGAGTGCTGGCCCAGGGAGAGGCCCTCCTTGTGGCATCCCTACGAGGGGGAATGGCGCAGAATCTGAGACTTGTGTTCAAATCCTGCTTCCAGCACGGTCTAGCTTTGTGGCCTTAATCTCTCCGAGCCCCACTCCACTTGTGCACGTATGTTCAACGAGGATAAAAGCCATCTCTTCCTCCTGAGGCTTCTTTGGAGAATTAAATGAGATAATGCACACGGATAATTAAATGAGATAATGGCACTGCGCTGAAACCCTAGTCAGTCGCCCTCGCTCAGTGGTTTAGCACGGTCCCTTTTGCTCTCTGAGCCTTACCCTCCCCCACTGTAAAGCTCCCAGGAGCCTTTGTCGTAGTGGCTGGTAGATCAGCCCCTCAACTGCCTGCATCTTATTCAAACAGCTTTGGGGGTGCTGTTTCCTATACCCTGTCTCTTCATTCTCTCCAGGGCTCTTTTATCAGAAGAACAAGATCTGTTCTTAAAAAAAAAAAGCCACTTGTCTTATAGAAAAGCGAGCTGCCTGACCTCCCCTCTGCCCGCGGGTGTTGGGGTTTGTTAACAGCCACAAGCCATGTGCAGGGCTCGTGGGGTGGGGGTGGGGGCATCTGATAAGGGTTCATTGCCCACTTGGGTAATACGGGGCGTCTGGAGAGTGGGCAGGAGTGCAAGGAAATGCAAAACGGACCTAGAAGTCCCCAGAGACCAAGAGGCGTGCAGGGGAGCTCTCGGTGGAGGCACCACGGCTTAAAAGCTGTCGTGACAACCGGCCTTGCCCACAGAAGCCTGCCCAGTCTCGGTCTCCTAGCAGGGAACACTGGCGACGGAGCACACGGCACACTGTCACCACAACGCAGCACCCAGGGAGGCAGGGATGACCAGCAGGGACCCAGTTACAGGAAGCTGAGGCCTCAAGGAGGGAAGTGGCGGGCAGAGGATTTGTTGGTAATGACACTCAGGTCCCCAGGCTCCCTCCCTCTGGAGAACGGGGGAGGCCAGCCGTTGGGCAATGGGCATGCTACTGTGGCCCCCGATTTCCTGGAACTGGATGAACGACCTGCCCACGGCAGCTCACAGAGCCCTTCCCTTCCCTGAGCATAGCTTACTCCTCACAGCAGCCGGCAGAGGGCTTGGTGGAGGTTGTTCAAGGCCCCCATTTGCAGGTTGAGGACAGAGGCTCAGGGCCACCTCCCCTGTGAGGGAGTAGCCAGGCCCAGCCTGCACCCAGACCTTCAGAACCCGCTGCTGCTGGCACCTCCTCCTCACCCTCTCAGCATGGAGCGAGGCGCCAGGTTGCAGGAGCGGTCAGCCCCCTAGCACCTTTGGGTGGTTCTGAAGTACACCTGCGGGGCTCCTCTCACCTGTGTTATTGACAGCGTTCTGGTCTCCCCCTCCAATCCAGGCAGCCCCCTGCTACCTCATTAACCTCCTAAAACCCTGCCCTTCCTGTGTCCAGTATAGGGTCCCCTCCTAACTGTGCCTTCCCTCTGGGGTCCCAGCTACCCCTGGAAACTGGGTCCAGGTTACTTCTTGAAGAAATGAGCGCAGGCTGCACTCCCCCAGACCCTCAGGTGGGCACACTTCCTTTCTTTTGTTCAGGCCTTTCCCAGAAGTGCCTTTCCTCCACCTCCTCCTTGCCTAGTTCTAGCTAAAGCCTCTTCCTCCAGGAAGCCCTCCCTGACCACGCTAGTCCATTCTCATCTCTCACTTGGTCCAAGTTCTCCTTGGAACGCCTTAGCTGATTTCTCTGGCGCTTTCAGGATAGGTCGTTCCTGATTTGCCAAGTAGCCAAGGCTTAATTTCCAAATAGGCTGTGAAACTCCTTGAAGCCAAGGTCTCCGGATATTTGTTTAGCCATCCTTCCACCAAGAAATTCTGGCTTAGCCTGAGCCCCCAGGCCCTCACCAACATGCTAGGGCAGTGGTCGGCAAAACCGCGGCTCGCGAGCCATATGCGGCTCTTTGGCCCCTTGAGTGTGGCTCGGCGTTAGAACCACTTCTTCAAAATAGACTCGCCCAGGCCGAAAACCGACTTCTGCGCACGGGCCACGAAGTTTCAATCGCACTGTGCGTGCGCGGCCGCACGTGGTATTTTGTGGAAGAGCCACACACTCAAGGGGCCAAAGAGCCGCATGTGGCTCGCGAGCCGCGGTTTGCCGACCACTGTGCTAGGGGCTACAAGAGGCAAGGCCTGGCCTGCTAGAAGGAGCTCAAGTCTAGAAACGGGAAAACAAACAGGCAGTTGCCATCCGGCACGGTGAGGGCTGCGGCAGAAAGCAGGAGCTTTGGGAATGTTACCCAGTCAGGTTCTTGTTCTCCATCGGGAGCCCTCACGTGCCAAGGACAGGGCCCTGCCCCAAGGAGCCGCCCCAGCGGGCCTCCCGGTGGACTGAAACTGCAGGCAAGTGATCAACCTGTCAGGTCTCAAGACAAAGGGGGTCTGAGAGCGGCAGTGGTGGAGGCAGCTTGGGCAAGTGTTAGCCTCCAAAGCCGAGGCCAGGGCCTTTACCAGCAAGCGTTGGAATCCTCCGGCCTGGGCGGAGGCTGGTCCACCTGATGGAAAAGGCGGTGAGAAATAGGGCTGGGGGAGGGGGGCATCCAAGCCTGGCCATTCAGAGTGCCCGGGGCCCTGCGGGTGGTGCTGGGAGATGCACAGGGCACACCGCTGGCTCTCGGCCTGGCAGGAGGGGCGGCCGTCTCAAACTCTGAACATCTCCGAACATCTCAGCCAATGGCGTCACTGTTCTGCATCCCGAATCCTTCTCTGGAGAAGGGCAAGGGTTTCTGAGGAATAAATAATGAGATCCCACATGCCAGCGCGGCCTCTGACCATACCCCCTTCTCCAGCTCCCTGTCACCCCAGCTTGTGTCCTTGGCCCTGCACCCCGGGAGGGGGCAGAAGGCCCTTCACTGGCTACAAACACATCTGGGCTGCCCACCCTGACCCTGACCCTCAAAAATCTCTCCTGAGCTGGAGTTCTCTTTGGTTCTTGAGTGATCTGGCCACAGCCACGGGGTAGAGAGAGGTGTCCAGGCTCCAGGGGGTGGCAAGGAAAACCCTCCAGCTGCAGTGCCCAGGTTACTGCCAGCAGCCTCCCTCCCCACTGCGTCAGGGGCCTCAGAAAACAACTGAGCATCTTGCACACTAGGCCAGGGCGTCCCTGCCCTCCTGAGCTTGTTCCTCCATCAGAAAATGGGAAATGGGTGCTGTCTCCCAGGTCCCCACTCTCATTCTAACCGATCGGGCCTGAAGGAGGGGAGCGAGGAGGGAAGGAACAGCACGGAGGCCAGTGCCCAGAGCAGCGGGGCGCTCGGAAGGCAGGATGGGGAAAGAGGTGGGGAAAGAGGTGGGGCGTCGATGGCTGCAGAAGGCTTAAAAGCTGGTAAAAGGCTTAATCCTGCATAATGATTTACAAAGTGACACGTAAAACAGATTTACTGTGACAGCTTGAAAGGAGAACCACAGAAATAAAATTACACTTGGGCTCTGTCTCCCTACAACCCGTCCCCACTCTCTTCCAAAAACCAGGAACCCACATGTGCACATATGGACACAAGGGAGCAGGTGGCCGGGGTGGGGTTAGGGGAGTGGGAGAGGGACAAACGAGAAGGAAGAGCTGGACCCT
This sequence comes from Cnephaeus nilssonii, assembly GCF_951640355.1. Classification (NCBI taxonomy): domain Eukaryota; kingdom Metazoa; phylum Chordata; class Mammalia; order Chiroptera; family Vespertilionidae; genus Cnephaeus; species Cnephaeus nilssonii. The sequence goes on from NC_137087.1 coordinate 13,376,567, forward strand.
GTGCTGGGAATGGCCAGTTGGTTCCCATTCCAGGTGCAGCCGGCGGAAGTGATGCTCCAGCCGCCCCCCCTCCTCCCAGCCAGGGGTTAATCCCATTTACAAATGAAGAACACATCTGGCTGACATGCCCTGCATGGGATTTCACCTTTGGGAAGCACACAGCAGGCACCCCAAGTGCCCACGAGGCTCAGCACCCCCAATTTCTGCCTGACTCCCGTCTGATCCAACACTGCAGACACAGGTTTTCAGGGCCCAGGGAGAGGGGTGCACTGCTTCCCCTTGATTGAGGCAGGGCCTCCAACAGCACTGGGCCGAGGCCAGCTGAGAGGAAACCACAGAAGACAGGAAACCCCTAGGCAAGCCCATCGCAGGGAGAGAAAGTGAGCGATGATGCTCCTGCCCTCGATGCTGGGCTCCGGGTGGCATCTCCAGTTCTCTGTCTGTGGTGGCCTTCATTCTGCTGACACAGTGCCCAGGGAACACTGCCCTCCACTGACGCAGGCCCCTGGGCTCCAGCTGTGTGTGGGGGAAACAATGCAACACGCCCATATTCTAGCCTGGACCAGAGATGCTCTCCCCAGCAGCAGTAAATGCCGCCAGCTGCTCCAACTCTGCGGCCGCCGTCCACCACCTCCAGGGCAGCACTGGCCTAGGCACCTGCCCAGGCCCTCCAGTCAGAAGCAGGGCTGGTAACTATGCCCATAGGGATACTCATTTGTACCAACGGGCATACATTTAAAAAGAAAAATCGAGAAGGGGGTCACATGGAGAAAGAGACCAGATTCCCCTGGGCAGCTGTGGGCCTGAAGCACGTCACTCCTCAGCTCCAGCTTCCTCCGGGTTAAAGTGGGAACAACACCTGCTTCTGAGGGCTTCGTGACCCTCCGACACACCAGAGAGCCTGCCTGGTGCACAATGGGTGTTCCCAAGGATGTCAGCTTTGCCTCAGATGACGCGGATTGAAAGGCATTTGCAGTGAGGACAGCCAGGCCAGAAGCTCTGACCTCAGTCATGGCTTAGCAAAGTCACCTTCCCCGGCCGCCCACTCTCCCCAGGTCCTAGGGAGCTGCCAATGTTGAGGTGGAGACAAGATCATCAGGGGTGGGCGGGACAGCAGTCAGGCCCTCTGCCCTCTCTGTGCCTCCATTTCCCCACTCTGTTCATCTCTGTTCTGCTCTGTTTCCAGCAAAGACTGGAGGGGCCGAGCCCCAGGCAAGGCCTGTGGAGGCTCAAGCATTCCTCCTCGTCACCCTCTGGCTGACACCTGGCAACTCCAGCTCAGTGAAATGCCATCCTGCGCCTCTAACCGACACAGCACAGGGATGTGTCTAGGCAGGTCTGAACACCCATGTTTACCCAACAGGAGGGTGGCCCTCCCTCCCCCCACCCCCAGTATCATGGCAAGCTGGAGCCCATTTGCCCGCAGACTCGCCTGGTGCGTAGGCTGTGTGTACGAGGCTCCAGCCCCGGCCCTGCCCAGGGAGTCTTGCCCAAGAGGCGCTGCACCCTGGCTAGGCTCTTGCTGCTGAGCCAATTCTCCCAGGAAGCCAACCTGAGGAGGGCAGCAACGTGGGCACAGCGGACACCCAGGTGGCCTCAGACTTTGGCAGCTTTGGGCAAACCACCCAGGCTAGGAGGTGCTCCTGGGAACCAGGCCTGGCCCAAACACCCCTCTGGCTCTAATTGGAAAGGGGAGGCAAACGAAGGAGCCAAGGGCTCAGATCATGTACACAAGCAGCTGTGAGTCTGGGGCTGAGCTATTCAATTCTTTCTCAAACGAAGTGTGCAAGTCACTTCCAAGGCACCCACTGTGAGTGCAAAGATGATAGATAGATAGATAGATAGATAGATAGATAGATAGATAGATAGATAAATTATAGATAGATTCCCAAATCACAAAACTTATCAGCTCTATGTAAAGTGTAGCTGTCTTTTATTCATCCACCTATTCAGCAAGCATTTTGGAATGCTTGCTAGATGCCAAATGTGGTGGCTGGGGTGCCCTGAAGGTAGCTGTGATCCTGCCAGATGAGGGCTTCGACAGTGGTCGGAAAACAGTGCTGGCGGAGCGGGGGCAAAGGCAGGAACCTCCACTTGATCTGGCTGGTGCATAAGGGTAAGCCAAGGCTTGAGCAGGGCTTTGCAGGATGCCTAGGAGTTCACCAGGCAGACAGAGCAAAGAACAGAATGTGCAAAGCACAAAGTGAAAGTTCAGCTGGGGCCAGAGAACGAAGGGCCCTGAGCGCCAGGCTGTAGGTGGTAGGAAGCCACGAAGGCGCTGTAAGTAGAGCAGAGGAGGTAACAGGATCAGAGCTGCTTTTCATTAAGGTCACACTGGTGGCCAAGTAGAGGGAGGACAGGAGAGGGGAGGCCAGAGCCTGGGGTGGAGAGAAGGGGTGGCTCCGAGAACATTCGGAAGGTGGAGCCCAAAGGCATCAGTTCCCTGATTACATGCCCCCACAGGCCAGGCTCTGGGCAGGACAGTGGGGACATGGACACCCAATGTCACAGCCTGCAGTTCTGGGGAGGAGTTAAGGGTGACTCTCAAGTTTCAGTCCGGGGCAGTGGGCCAATGGCAGTCCTGCTTCCAGTCCTTACAGCGGCTCTGTAAGAATGAGAACAAGGCTCCCATTCCTCAAAACACTTTGCCACCATCCACCAGAAACCTGTATGTCCAAAGTATGGGGACTACAAGGTCAATGCCCCCAAGTTGTACAAGGTGCAACCTACACTATCCCACGTGGCAGTCCTAGCCGACACAGTGCCTCTGAGCAAGCCCTGGGAAGATGGAGTGCCAGGGCTCCGGCAGGAAGAAAAGGCAGATAAAATCTAATACACAAACTGAAAACACAACAAAGCCGAGAAGAAACAGCGCAGGATGTTTACTAACCTCGCTGCCTCTTGGGTATGTGAAATCTGAATCAAACGAGAGGTGGCATTATTTACTATATGGAATCCAAAACGGAAAAAAAAGTAGCTGCTCAAACCAGGTAAACAAAGGAAATGCAAAAACGCAAGTCAGAAAGCATCTGCTTGGAAAGAGGGGGATTGATCAAAAGTATAGAAAACCAGTCCTAGCCTTAGAGCTTACGAAAAAATTGATTTTAAAAAAATCCTATATACTGAGCAAAACCCCAGCAAGTGAACAGAGCAGAGTGGAGCCCATGTGCTGAGAAAATTGAACTGTCTGGACAGCTGAGGGTCTCCGTCCCATCACCCAGCTCCCGGAGTTTTAATGAATACCTTCTCTGCTCTGCGTCTGACACGGGCATGAGATGGAGCTGGTACCTTTGTGGAGGAGACAGTCCAGTGGGGAGCATATGGAGGCCCGGGGAGTACAGAGGGGGCCACCTGAGAGCCCCCAGGAGGAGGCAATGACAAAACTGAGGCATGCCAATCAAGAGGAGCTGGGGGACTCAGGCCACCGCCCACCTGAAGGCTAAAGCCCTGGTGACAGCTGGCAGGCCCTTTTGTAACCAAAGTGAGAACTTTGTGAGCAAAGATGAGGTAGACAGCATTCGGTTTTGGGGGAGGCGGGAGTCGAAGCCTCGCCTAGCCTGGAGGTGCAATTGCTCAAACAGGCTTCCATGGGAGTCCTAGCTAGAAGGGGTCTCAGTGAACAGATGGGGAAACTGAGGGCAGAGAGCGCCGGGGGCTTGACAAGGTCAGGGAGCTGACCCGTGTTGTAGATGGGAGTGGCCAGGGCCCTGTCCAGTGCCCAGAGCTGCCCAGGGAGCGGGGCCAGGACGGGAAGGCACACCGATGGCCGGCCAGGTCCCTGGGCACTGCTTAGCAACAGAGGGGCGGTGCTTCCCACGCAGAGCCAGATTCTCATTCTTGAAGTTTCCGGCTTTCGTTTCTCGAAAAAGATGCTCACAGGGATCTCTGGCCGAGGTCTTGCTCGCCGCCCTCTGGCAGCCCTAACCAGCGTTTGTATTAGGCACACACTGCCTTCCTCGGCCTCCGCTCCCAGCAGCCCGGGGAAGGGGGCACTCTCCACCCATTTTACAGATGAGCGAGCAGGCCCCGAGAGCCCCACAGGCTCTCATCCCAAGTCACCCTCTTTCCGGGCCTGACGGAGGCGGCTAGTCACTCCGAAGCAGCACTCAGGTGGGGTTTCACCAGGCTGAGGCCTCTGCCCACTGAGCTCAATGGCAGGTACAAATGGCAGGTGGGGACCTGGCTCAGGGCCTGGCCCCGTGCTGGGCACCTGGGACCCTTGGCCTCCCCAGTCTGAACCCTGCAGGCTGGTATGGAGTCCCCAGAACTGCCCTGCCGCGCTGCAGGGCTCTGGAGGGTGCTGGCAGCCAGGCTGCGGTTTTGCGCTCGGCTAACTCTTGGCTTCTGGGCAACGAAGTGGAGAGAGAAGAGACATGGCAAGAGGCACTGCCCACCCACTCAGCGCCACTGCCGGCCTCGGGCGGCCTTTGGGGCTGGGCGGGCAGCGTCCAGCTGAGACAGGGCCCACCGTACGCACACTGGCTCTGCCACCTTCAAGGTGAGGGAAGGAGAGACCCGGGGGCTCGTGCAGGTTCAGACCAGAGCGAGCTGGCCTGGCTTCTCCCCAGCCCACCTTCCTGCTCCCCAGCTGCCACCCCGGGAAGCAGGCTCGCTGTTTGTGACTCTGCAAGTCACAGAGTGCCCGTTTAGTTATCGAGGGCCGCCTGGCTGTGGACACTGCGCTTTGGAGTTTCCTGACACAGGCAGGTATCCTCTTGGAAGGGAGAGATGAACAAAAAGGGGAAATGGAGGCACAGAGAGGGCAGAGGGCCTGCCTGAGGAAGGGTTAGAGACACAGGAATATGGGATGTTACAGCTGGAAACGACCACGCAGTCCCAGTGCCCCCGCCCCCCATGTTACTAATGGGAAACTGTGGCCCAAGGGACCAGCTTAAGATGACTTTGAATCAAGAACCCTAGGATGGTCATCCTGGGTTGATCCTATGGGGCCAAGATAGAGCTGCCCTCTGTGACCCAATCTCAAAAGTTAGGGAAATTGCAACACTTCCTTGTTTCCATAGTAACCAGCTACTGCTCCAGGAATACACTAAATGTTTTTGCTCCCTCCTCTGTGCTGGCCCTGGGCCAGGCTGTGGGGACACAGAGAGGAAAGGAGGAGGGGATGTGCAGGGAGGCACAGACCAAGCCTCAGTTCCGGCTGATCCCAGGCAGTGGAGGGCAAGAGGGAGAGAAACCGAAGAATGGTCAGTGGAGGAAGAAATCCCCAGTGCCTGAAAGTGGCAGGGAAGAGTTCAGAGCTGGCAGCTTTTGAGCTGGGCCCTTAGGGGGTGCATCGGAGTTAACCAGATAAAACTGTGGGGGTGAAGAAGCTGACATAGGCGAAGGCCCCAGGGCCTGAGCGTGCCAGCGTGTGGGAAAACACCAGCGCGTGAAGCAGAGGAAATGAAAGTGTTGGAGATGGATGGAAGGCTCACGGTGGCGGCCAAATGCAGCATGGCAAAACTACAAGTGTACAAGGAGCACCTCACCACGCCTCTGTTTTTCCAACTGTTAAATGGGCATCTTATGACAGAGTAGCTTATGGCTACATGGGAGGTGACAGGCATACAAGACAAAGGGCTTGGACCCACAGGACTTGGAGACCTGGGCCAGCTCTCCAACCCTGACTGCTCAACCTGTGTTGTGAAGATAGACAGGCACTTCCCGTGGGCTGATGGGCATAACCTTGGTCAACCTTCAAAATACATCCAGGATCTGACCACCAACATCCTCATCTGGATTCTTGTAAAAGCTGCGGGGTTGGCTCATTGCTGCCACCCTTGTCCCTACAATCTATTCTCAGCTCACTAGCCTTCACAGAGGGCACATCAGACAGTCTCGGTCCTTTAATTAAAATCCTCCGGTGGCTTCCAAATCACTGAGCAGGAAGTCGGAGCCCTTCCCGTGCTGCATAAGGCCCTCTGTGATCTGGCCCCTGATCGCCTTCCTCACTTCCTCTCTATCTCCTTCCCTTTCCCCCTCCACCCAGCCACTCTAGCCTCCTGGCCTTTCTTAGAGCATGTCAGGCATGATCTTGCCACCGGGCCTTTGCACATGCTGTGCTCGCTGCCTGGAGTGTTCTTCTCCCAAAGGTTCATGGGTTCACCCCCTTACCTCCCTGAGGCTTGGTATCTGCTCAAATGCAGCCTCTTCCGAGAAGCCTCCCTAATCGCTCCATCTAAAGAAGCTCAATCTGCCACCCACCTCCCTATATCACCTTATCCTAATTTATATTTCTTTAAAATATACATTAAGTCGTAGACTTATTGACTATCTGTCTCACTCATGAGAATATAAGCAGAGCCTCTGTATCCCCACCCAAGTTCACCACTCTATCTCCAAGGCCTGGAATAGTGCCTGGCACACAGTAGGTGCAGACAGGAAACCGTATGCTCAGGCTGGCATGGGGACCCATCCACAGGAAATATGTGCTGACCTCCCAGGGCACTGGCCCCCAAACCAGAAAGGGAAGCAAGGCCTCGCCTGCCCCGTGTCCCTGTTTCCACATTCACTAGGCCTGGGCAGCCCAAGAATCAACCTCAGGGAGCCGGAGACAGGAGGAGGCCAGGCTGGCTAGGGTGGGAGGAGTCGGTACCCTACTGGTCTTGCAGCCAGCTTCCTTCCCTCTCTGGAGCTCAGTTTCCTAATCTGGGAAATGGGGATGAGAAGAGGATGAGAAAAGCTGGTTGCCCGGGTCCCTCCTGCTCCAACAGTCTGGGCATCTTTGGGTCTTCAGAGCCCTGGGAGGGGTCCCACCAGATTGAAACTAGGGCCATGGTCCCAGGCCAGGGTAACATCCTGCAGCCAACTGGGCCAGACACTTGGGCAAGGGGTCTCAGGTGGGCTCCTGGAAATCCTGTTTCCATTCTAGGTGACAGGAGGCAGAGTGCAGGGCAACCCAGTCTGAACCAGGAGGTGGAGGGGAGCGCCCTGTCACAGGGCAGGGGCCCCAGGCTGGGGGAGCTGGCTGTCTCATGGGGACCCCAGGGCTCAGCACTCTGGTTAGCCCAGAAGCTAACCAGAAGCTTCTGGTAAGGACCAGAAGCTTTGTGAAATGTGGGTAGTAAGGACCAGTCCAGCCAGGTGCCAGTGCCACACCCATGGGAGCCTTCCCTGTGTCTCGCTCCAGCAAAAGGTTTCTGTCAAATGACAAGGCAGGGCCTGGGCATGGCTGATGGTCAGGATGCCTGGGGGTTAGCTCCAGCTCTGCCACGACTTGCTGTGACCTTGGGATGGCCTCTGTCCTCTCTGGGGTCAGACTCAGCAGCTAAATGAGAGGGTTGGCCTGGATGATCTCCAACGCCTCTCTGTGCTGACATTATCATCACTGCACAAGGTAATAAAACATTACATTCCCGCCGCTGCTCGGATGCTGCGCAGCATGCAAAGTGCTAGTCCTCCCCCGACTCCACAACAGCCCCCGGGAGACGTCAGTAGGAGGCAGTTCAGACTCCAAATCCAGGGCTCTCTGCAGACACCCCAGGTCTCTGGGGCCTCAGGACACGTAGGGAGGGTGTTCCCTGACAGAGTGGCAGGGAGCAGAGCCGGGCAGAGAGGGGCTCGGTGAGGAGGAGAGTGGAGGCCGGCAGGGGGGAAGCACTACTCACAGCTCCTTGGCCTCCTCCCAGCAAGGGACCCCAGTGCCAGGGGGCAGGTGAGTATGCTGGAAGCAGCCAGGAAGGTGCCAGCCTTCTGGAGCCATTTAGCATGTCTGGCTCAGCTGGAGGAGCAGATGCCGGGCCACATTCGTTCCCTGGGACCCCAATGAGCCACTGCTGGGACCTCCCCAGCCTACTTCCACGTTTCACGACCTGAGTTAGACCGTTTCCAGGTCGGGCCCAAGGCCTCCAAGCTGCCCAGGCTCTCACCAGAGGCAGAGATAATAAGGGGATATTATTATCTCCAGGTAGCCTGCTCTGCCGAGTTCAGCCTTGCACTCAGCGTAGAGAGGAGAAGCCTCTGGGAACACATCTCTGACGCTGAGTACGGAAGGGAGTTCTGAGACCCAAGTTCACCACATTTCGCATGGTCCTGAGATGAGAAGTAGAGAAGGCATCCTTCCCGGCCCCATAACAGGTGGAACTTCCTAGGTGGAGGGGCCGCTGGGAGGCAAGGAGCGGCCTGTTCCTGGAGGTGTGCAAACCCACACCCGAAGGTGCTCTGTGGGGATGCTGTGTAACAGGCTTCAGATGAGGTGGCCACCAAGCTCCCCTGTGGTCTTGCAAATCACAGGTCCCGTGAATACCGGGGAAAGAAGTATCTGGAACCCTTGGGGGGGTGAGGGGGAAGGGCAGGAGGATTTGGTCTTGTGCTGGCCCAGACACCTCTAGGGAGCAGCTCCACTCCTGCCAGGGACCGACCCTCAGACGGAGCACAAGGGACACTGAAGGTGTCATGGGCTGGCGTTGGAGGAACCAGCGCTTCCGCAGAAGGTAAGTCAACGCTGCACGCACAGCCTTGAGGAAACTCCTTTCACAGTCACAGCCTGTCCCCAACAGCAGACAACAAATAGCACCTGCGGTTTCCTCCCTTTTTCCAGGGTCAGATGCACAAGGAGGCCCTGGAGCGCAGGGGTCTGAGCAAAGCAGGGAGGCTGATGGCCAAGCAGCCCCTGACCCGCTCCCTGCCGGCCACAAAGCCCACTCCTCAGAGTCCCAGAAAGTCAGGGACCTGAGGACTGGGAGCAGGGGGAGGACTCATCCTGGTCACACAGTGTTCCTGCCGGCTCGGGGGCCCAGCTGGGGCCAGAGCTCTCCCCAGGGCCCAGCTGCCTCTCCTACTAACAGCAGCACCACACCCCCCGCCAAGGGCTCACAAGTGGCTCGTACACCCTGCCGAGTGCCTCTCTGTGTAAATGTCAGTGGGCCCACGGCCCATGAGGAGGAAACATTAACCGGAGCGGGATAAACAGGCAGAGCAGCCAGCAGGGTTGAAATCAGCCGCCTGACACAGGAGGTCAGCCCTACTAGTAAACCAGCCTGCTAGCCTTCCTAGAGGGAGGGGCGGGCCTTCCTCCCCTCACCCTGATCCCCACCTGCTCTTTTGGGGGTGTTCTCGCCTGACACTGGCACATCTCATAGCGGACGAGACTGGACAGCTTCAGCAGTGAGGTCAGCCAGCACTGGGCCATCTGCTCCATTGCCAGGTCTATGTCCCTGTTAGTGACCTTGGTTAGGTCCCTTCCCCTCCCTCGGCCTCAGTTTCCTCACTCGTACACGCCCGGCTGGAAGGGAAGCAGGAGTCACGTACACAATGCCTCCGTGGCTAGGGAGGTGACACAAATGACTTGGAATGAAAGGGTCTGTGGGCAGGAGGAGGGGAGAGACAACACAACAGTTCCACTCAAGGGCCAGGGTAATTTTAGCCCCTCGGGTGAAGGCCAATGTCCGTACGCTGCTCTCGGGCATCCAAACTGATTGAGGGATATGCATAAGCCGTGGGCCATCTCGGCAGGAAAATACCCATTTTCAAAGATGTGCACGCAGGTTTAGGGGTTCACGGCCCGGCAGGCTGGGTTCCAGGCCCTTCCTGCTGACAGCTGGCAAGTCTTTGAGGCCCATCTCTAGGGACACCGCAGAGCTGCCAGCCCTCTGCCAAGGGGGCCTTGCTTTTGGGACTGCCCCACCACAAACAGATTCGTGGTCTGCTAACAATAAAAGAAGCGGAGGCCAGAGAAAGTGGCAGAGGACTTGCAGCTTTGAGGGGGAAAGGTGCCAAGAAGCACCGGCTGGGGAGGTTTCTGTCCATGCAGAAGCTGTCCGTCTCGCCAGCAGGAGCGGTGCCCCGGGAAGGTGGCCTCAGGCAGGGAAACCATCCTCTGGACACCACCCATGCCAGAGCTGGAAGGGACCATCTGGCTTGGCATTTCCCAAGATGCACCACTATATAAAGAAGGGAGGTGGGCCCGGCCGGCGAGGCTCAGTGGTTGAGCATTGACCTATGAACCAGGAGATCGAGGTTTATTCCGTCAGGGCACATGCCCGGGTTGTGGGCTCCATCCCCAGAGTGGGGCGTACAGGAGGCAGCCAATCGGCTATTCTCTCTTCATCATTGATGTTTCTATCTGTCTCTCCCTCTCCCTTCCTCTCTGAAATCAATAAAAATATATATTCTTTTTAAAAAGGGAGGTGAGAGGAGCATCCTGGAGTTTGGGAAACACTGGTTTTTTTGGGAAACGCTGAGCCAAAGGGTTCCCAGGAGAGGGAGAGAGCGATCCACTTTCCTCCCTTTTGTGGGCGAGGGTCCCTGAGAACCCACTCTGGGAAACCTTCATGTGGTCTTAGCTCATGATGAGGATGAGGAAACTGAGGACCAGGAGGGATTCGTGACCGGCCGAAGGTCCCATAGTTAGTTCCGGTTCACAGCGATTCTGGTTGACAAGGCTCAGTCCCTCCGTCCTCTGCCCCACAAAGGAACGGACCGAGAGGGAGGTAGCATCACTGGCCTCGACTTACAGGTGGGAAAGCAAGGTGCTGAGGCAGGCCCGCAGGTCTGCAGATCTCCAAGCTCTCAGAGATAAGCTGCCAGCAGCCCTTTCTGCTACAAAGGGAAACTATGAATAATGGCAGGGCTGGGGAAAGCCTGGATCCCAGGCCGGCTTCGGTTGGTTCTGAGATACCAGGTGGCCTTGGGCAATCCGCCTGACCTGAGTCTCCTCATCTGTAAGTTGGCGGTAATGCAATGCTAACGGCTGCACCAGGTGTCACGGGAGCAATGGTCATGACAATGACTGAGGCTACCATTTCTTGAGTACCTACTATGTGTCAGGCACTGTCTGTGCTCCATCTTCTCAACCTATGGGGAAGGCAGTATGTTATTCTTATGCTATTAACAAGCCTGTTTTGCAGATGTGGAGCCCAAAGTTGGAGAAGGTAACCCTAACTTGCCCACAGTCACAGAGATCACCAGAGGCGAAGCTGAGAGCTGAACCCAGGCAGTCGAAGAAGAGCCTAAAACAAAACAGTTGCCCAAGAAATGCTGGCTATTGTGATATGGATGGGAGACTCTGGCAAGTTTTTTTAAAGATGTAAACAACAGCAGGAGCCCCAAAGCACACCAATAGAAACTTCTACCCCTGCCCACCCAGACCTCTCAGCCCCGCCCTGGTGAGACAGTGGGTGCAGGGAGCTACCTCGCTGTGTGACCTGCGCCAGTCCCTTCATCTCTCTGGGCTTCGGGTCCCCCCACCTGCAAACAAGAAGGTTGGACATAGATCCTCGAAGGGCCCTTCTCACTTGCAAGTGCCAAGTAAGGGTTTCAGGATCCTTCCCACCAGGTCTCTGTGCCCCCGCTGTCCCTCCGCCAGGGTGCCGGCTGGTCCAAGACGGCTGCCTTGTTCCCCACCTTCAGCCCAACTCACCAGGGAGCTGGGTGGGAGTTTGGGGAGAGCCAGAAGACCAGGCAAAGGCCAGGTACCGGCATCTCCTCCCTTGTCCTGAGCCCACTGGCTCTTCCTCACATCCTGTCACCTGGGCCTGAGGAGGGTGACTCCCAGGGAGGACCCAGAGGGCTCCTTCTCTGCTTTTCCACGCACAGAGGAAGTGATAGCAGGAACCAGGCAGCAGGGGCCATTACAGCACGTGGAGGGGGCAGGCGGAAGAAGCCACCCATCTTCTTGGAATAAACAGGCCTAGGCAGATGAGACACCTTGTACCCTCCCTAGAGGGTTTAAGTCTTACTTCCTTCAAATCTGCAATGCAACCAACCTTCTATTACTTTTTAAATATATACTGAGATGCTGGCAGGACCTGGGGTACTGCTGAAAACGTCCCTTATTTCTAACCCTGAGTTCAGAGATGAGCCCCGTCCTCCCGGTTCAGCTGGCCCTTCCCAAGTCAAAGAGGAGAAGCCCGGCTCAGTGGTTGAGTGTCGACCTATGATCCAGGAGGTCATGGTTCGATTCCCAGTCAGGGCACATGCCTGGGTTGTGGGCTCGATCCCCAGTAGGAGAAGTGAAGGGAGGCAGCCGATCAATGATTCTCTCTCATCAGTGATGTTTCTATCTCTCTCTCCCTCTCCCTTCCTCTCTGAAATCAATAAGAATATATTTTAAAAAAAAACAACAACAGGAGCAGCAGTCAGTCCGAGCTCTGGAGGGGGGCTAACAGGGCTGCACCTGGCCGACAGTACATGCTCAATAAATGTTTAATGATCTAATGGGCTGAAGAGACAGGGTTCCAGGCCTGGCTCTGCCACTAATTCGCCGCTGTCCTTGGATATGGCCAATTGTTTCCACAGTTGTGTCTTGGGTTAGAAAAGTAAAGGTCAGACTAGGCAACCAGGGGGCAAAACCCAGAGCCAGGGAGCTTCCGGAGGGACGGAGGTTTCACACTTCTCCCCAGTGCTCCAAAGCGAAGAGGAGGGCACGATGCAACTTCTGGTGGGACCCTCCAGGGCAGGGGTTCTGAGGTGGCACAGCCCCCCCCCACCACCACCACCACAAGTGCCAACCTTGCGGGTGGATGGCTGGAGTTGTGGGGAAATGAGAACTGGGGTAGGGCAGGGGAAAAGATGGGAATGGGCGCAGTTCCTATTAAAGCCAGACACCAAAAAAATAAACTTGGAAGAGATTATATTTTAACAACACCCCCCCCCCCCCCATCAGAATAGCTTTGCTGTTTTCTTGGCAAAGCAATTATCTGCATTGAATTGGACCCTCCAAGAGACCAAAAATCTGGGAAAGACTGTGGGGGAGGGGGGAGCCCCATGTCTGGGAGCCTGGGAGAGGAAGGCGTTGGTTCTCTGCAGACACCCGGGCCAGCAGAGGCTGCAATCCTGTGGGCCCAGAATTCACGTGTGTGTGTGTGTGTGTGTGTGTGTGTGTGTGTGTGTGTGTGTGTGTTGGGGGGAGGGGAATAGGTAATGCCAACGGGAATCGGATAGAGAATAAGTAATGCCAATGAAGTCCCCAGCCCCTATTTCTGGGGAAAACACATCTGGAGGGTCCGCTGGCCCCTGGGCAATTCCAGACCTGCCCTGAATTTTCCAGGGACAAGGATCACAAAGTCAGACCAACGCAAGTCCCGGAGACACTTCCACTTCCAGCCATCGAGGCCCTGAGCCAGGCAGGCTCAGTTTCCCCATGTGTCCAGTGAAGGGTTGAAGCCGACAATGTCTAGCGGCCATGCCTGCTCTGACAGCGGGTGATGCTAAGATTCTACACCACCTACCACCACTCAGGCCCCACCCCAGAGACCTGGGAAGGAGTCCCCAGTCCCCAGCCGGCTGTCTAAGCTGGGGCTGGGGCAGAGTGGAGTCCCCACACCGTCTGTCCTCAACAGCCTGCCACAGCTGAAACCTTCAAGTGGTTACAATTACAGCCGGGCTAACAGGATTAGGGGCGCATTGAAATCTAAGAAATCTAATTAGCTCAGACACCCCGGCCTCCCCCAGCATGATCCTGCAGTAACCCCAGCAGCTGGGCCTGACAGGTGGGGCCCGGGGCCCTCCCAGGCTACAGTCATTACCTGTGCAGGTGTGCCAAACTGGGCCAGGCTTCCCGGGGAGGTGCCAGCCCAGCCTGCCCAGCTGCTCCCTACTCTGGACCCCACCCGATGCAGCCCTGTCCTGGGGTGGCACTCAGATGAGCTTCAGAAAAGCAGGCACAGGTCCTAGGCAGCAGGCAGGCTATGCAGAAGGAACCCAAGAGCTCCCACAGGGCAGCTACCCCACAGGGCCTGGGCACTGACTCAGCCAGAGGAGGGGCAGGCTGAGTCAACGTCTGTATCTATAGAAACCATCGCAGCCCAGGGAAGAGCCTTGGGCTGCACAGGAACCTGGGGCCTAAAAACATTTCTGCTTCCTGATCCAGGGCCAGGGATGGTGGTGAAGGCCCATGCACAAACATGTGCACCCAGGAAGTCATGGAAGGATTGGGGGGGAGGGGGGCAGAGCAAGCTCAGGGGCACAGCTGCAGGTGGGGTGGGCGGTGTGCTGCCAAAAGTGGGAGCAGGGACAGGTGAGCCCACCTGTGGCCCTTCCTGGGCACAGCTCCTCCTGCTTAACCTAAGGCCCCCACCCCTATTCTCGGGGTCCCGGCCAGCCTCTGCATCCGGGTCCTGTCTGGTCGGTGGGCTGGGAAGGTGGCAGCACAAGAGTGGTGGCATCTGTAAGGCCTGAAGTCGAGTCCTGGCTTAGTCACAGCCGTGTCACCCCTGTGAATCTCGGTTTTCTTCTGTTAAATGGGGGTAATTCCAAATAGTAGCTAGCTGCACTGTTATTATTGGGGTTAATCAAAGTGGGAGAGTGCTTCCAAATCCACCCAGTGCCACACAAAGGCAAGGGCCGCGGTTATTGCTGCATCGCGCGCCCCGTGGCAGGCAGCCAGCTGGTAGTGGTTAATTATTTATTTAGACTGATCTTCCTGCCCTGACTGGGCTGGAAACTCCGAAGCAACAGGAACCGACTTACACATTTCTGGGTCTCACTGGCCACAGTCCTCACACCGTGGGCTCTCAGGAAATATCTATGGCAACAATGCTGGGCCCCTGACCAAACCCCACCCCTTTATGTATCTCCTTCCTACTCCTCATCCCGGATCCAACGAGAGAAGTGCTAAGAGGCAAGCCCAGCACACAAAGACAGGACGGTGAGCCCCTGGGCAGACCCTTCCCCACTCCGCACAGGTCCCGCCCAGTAAGGCTGGAAGCAGCCACTTGAAGGATGCTCCCCCCTCCCCATCCCATAACAGTGTGGCTTGCTTGGGCAGGGTCCAACCTCAGATTATGCCTGGAGCTTCCAGCCCAGGCAGCCTCTGCCTCCCTCATCCTTGGGGGCTTGACTCCGATCATTCCGGAAAGAACAAAGCTGGGATCTGCAGGAGCAGGGTGAGGGTCAGGAGGTGTTGATTTCCAGAAGGTATGCCATGCAGTAGAGCATGCTAACAGCCAGAGCTGTCCACGGAAGGCAGAAGCTGCCCATAGGTGGTGAGCGCCCTGTCGTGGGGGGCATGCAAGCCAAGGCTAGACAATAAGCTGTCAGGGAGGTAGGTTGGGTGGGAGAACAGCACCTGGAAAATGCTTCTAGCACCCCAATCCAACCCCTTTGTGCTCCATCCATTCTGTGCCCAGAGCCTGCCAGGACTTTGGGGGATACACTCCCGGGACTCTTGTGTGACAACATCTGTCTCATCCTCACAGCAACCAAGTGGGTGAGAGGGGTTCTGCCTTTGGATCCATTTTACAGATGAGGAAACTGAGGCCCAGCAGAGTGAAGCTACTGGCCCAAAGGAGCCAGCCAGCTACAGCCTCCTGACACTTCTCCCCCATCGCCTCAGGTAATGGGAAGACCCACATAATCACACGGATTTCTGGACTCTTCTTCCAGAGCCTGTGCCTGGGGCTGTTTTTTCAGCCTCGCTTTATCCTCCCTGAGGGCAGGGCCCAACCTCATACCTTAGACTCCTCCCTGGAGCTTACAGCCCTGACCACGCTCTGTCTCCCTTCATCCTCGGGGGCTCTAGGGACAAAGAGCGCCCTCTCCCCCACCCCCAAAGGGTGGGCTGAGGCCACAGTGTCCTGCTGAGAGGCCAGGGTTGTCACTAGGCAAGACTACAGCGGTGTCCAGGGTAATTACCGCAGCCCGGCCTTTGTTGTCCATACAAAACCTAAGGAACCTCATAAAGATGAGGCAGTGATAGAAGCCAGGCAAGAGCCCTCGGGAGCAAAGTTATGAATGAAAACGTATGGGACCCAGTCATGGCCTGGCAGGCCCTGCTTCCTGGTTCCGTGACAGAGTGCCCAAAGAAGCTTCCGGAAATTAACTTGTTGGTTCCTGAATTTCTTACAGCAACGTCTCTCCCTGGGCCTGGGGTCACAGCGTCTACTGGACTCTGGCCAAGGCCAGAGAACTCAGTATCAGTGGCTTCACACACGGGTACTCTTGTGACAAAACTCTTAGAGGACACAGCAGGCCTCAAAGTGTCTGCCTTCCTTATCCACCTCCATCTCTGTCAAGCAGGGGAAAGTGAAGTCTGCAGCTCTTCGGAGTTGAGTCCTTCCCTCCGCAATTTTCCAGGGTCAGTTGACAATGGACACCTGTCCAATGGAGGCCCATCTCTGGGGACCAGGATTGGAGATAAGTTTGTGTGACTTTCGCTAGGGGAGTGTGTGTGTGTGTGTGTGTGTGTGTGTGTGTGTGTGTGAGAGAGAGAAAGAGAGAGAGAGAGACAGACACCATGGCTCTGTGGCCAAACCCCGCCGTCTCTGGCCTTCCTTGACTTTGCTCCTGGCTGTGAAGAGGAGGATGGGCCTTCCCTCTTTCCTTGGGAGGAAAAAGGGACATTTTGTCCCCACAAAGAAGCCAGCAATCCTTTCCTGCATAGACAGGGCTAGTTATCAAAATTTCCCGTAAGTCCAGTAATTTCTTATTCCCAACTTTTCTCTGTGAGCCATACACCGAGTGCCTCAAAACTCAATCCAAAACCACTTAAAACTTTTCAAATTTCCCTACTCTCCTGCCCCAGGTCACTGCCACCAACTCTCAGAAGTTGAAAGTTTGGAGATTTGCATGTGAAAACAGCATTTCATAACCTCGTGACTTGGGACAAGGAGATGGTTCTGTCCTTTTGGGAAAAACAAAACCCAACCGAAATCATAAAACTCAGAAGAAAACACCATCTCCCTCCAAATGCATTCCCTTGGCCCCAAAGTCACACGTGCTCTGTGGCAGATACAGCTTTCAATGTGTCTTTTGTTTGATGCTTGTGTTTCAACATCCTCAACTTGAAGAAAGAAAGGTCAGCACAGGCTTGGGGCATTCACAAACCACGCTACCAGGGCCAGGCAAGCGAGCAGGCCAGGGGCCAGGAATTCCCCCCACTCTGGACCCCCTCCAAAAGCAGCCAGGACAAAATTAGGGGCTTGATCCCTCTTCTAAACTTCCCAGATAGCTTACAAGCCACTTTACACCCCCAGAACCATACAAACACCAGTGAAGGCAAGTTGGAGTTCATCACCAGCCAAGCTGCCCATTCTGCAGCCAGAGCGCCTGCCCCTTTATCTCCTCCTTCAAAAAAACAAAAATAAGCAAAGCCAGGCTCCTCTGGGAACAGCCTCTGGCCTCCTGCCCTGACCTGTGTAACCAGCCTGTCCTCACACCCACAGGGAGGAGGAGACAGCCCCGGTTAGCCCTCTGGTCCACCAGGCCCTGTCCCCGGGTTGCAGCAGACAAACTGTTGCTCAAGAAAGTCCTCCAGAAAACCCTTGGCATCACAAGGCAGCTCCGGTGGCTCCTACCCAGCACCAAGCCAGTGGCTTCCGCAGGAGGCTTCCCACTACCCTTTTAAATCTGTGGTGGTGGGTCTTCCTCTCCCATGCCCTGGGCATCTACCCAGGGGGGCTCCAAATGACCATGGCAGAACAGGGAGGAGGAAAAGGCTGGCGGAGCAGTGCCCTCACCCTGCCAGCCCAGCCGCCAGCTTCTTGGAGGACCTCTGAGAGAACATTTGTTTGGGCTGCCAAGTTAAATCTTCCTCCCTCATGTCAGGGCATTGGAAAAGCAGTCAGGGGAGAGGAGAAGGGGGAGCGCGGGGGAAGGAGCAGCGGGAGGGACGGAGGGAGGGAGGCAGGCAGGCAGGCGAGCAAGCTCTCGGAGCCCCAGTTACTCAGGCACTGCCTGCTCTGGAAGCTGGCGGCTCCCAGGGAGGCGCAGCCGCAACTCTGGACACCCAAGCAGGGGCCCGGCCGCCAGGCCTCGGGGGTCTGGCACTAGGTGCCAGCGGCCCTGGGCCCGCGCCTGGGGAGTGGCCCTCGCTCTGTGCCCCACGGGAGAGTAGAGGTGGTAAGGGAAGCAGAGGAAGAAAAGTTTGGGGCAGGTAAAGGGGGAGGGCCGGGCGGCCCCATCGTCGGGCAGCCCCTCGGGGAGGGGTGGGGGGCCCGGGCGGCTGCCCTGGCGCGCTCCCGCCCGGGATGTTTACATTCCTGGAGTGTCTTTTAAACCCAGGGCTGAGGCCGGCTCCCGGCCTTCTCCGGAGGCTCCGGGGCAGTCTCCCGTGAAAATCTGCTGGCGCACAATGGCCGGGAAGGCGGCCGCCCCTCGCCCGCGCCCCCGCTGCTCCGGGGCGGGGAGCCTGCCCTCCTTACCGGGCCTTCTCCCCGCCCGGCTGGCTTCCTGGACAGATGTCCCTGGCGAGGGGGCGACGCGCGCCCGCTGCCCGCGCCCCAGACGCCGAGGCCGCGCTCCCCACTGTTTTCTCCCCAGCCTAGACGCCAGGAATGTGAAACAAGCTTCCAGAGCCCGCCCCCCACCCCAGCTCCAGCCCTGGCCCGGCCCCCCAACCTCCGCCCCGGCTGGCCTCCCACTCCCCAGGGGCCGCAGCCGCCGCCGCCGGAGACGAAGAGGAAGAAAGAACCCGGGGAAATTACTTTCGTATTTGCGACGCGCGCGCACACACACGCATATCTTCCCTCGGGGCTCCCCTCCTGGCCGGGGCAGCCCCATCCAGGCGCTGCCTTTAATGCCCCTCCGGATTCTCAAGACCTACAGGAAGCCCCTACACACACCCCTCGGCGGGGAACGCCGGTGCTGCGCACCACGTCTCCTCGGGCAATTCACACACAAACAACTTAACCGCGCCCCCACCTCCCATTTACAAAAGTGTGTGTTTTCCCTGGAAATTTAGATGCACAACTTAATACCGCCACCCCTAGCCACCCCGAAATCCGCCGCGGTCCCCGGCGGTTCTCGTACAGACAGGCTCACAACTTCGCGTCTTCGCAAAGGAAGCGAGGGAGACGGAGGTGTTCCTAGCCCAATCCTTCGCTCCCTCCCTCCTTCCGCGAATCCCGGTCCTGCCCGGCCCCGGGGTGTAGAGCGAAGGCTGGAGGCGCACCGGCAGGAGGCGGGCACCTGGTCCGCGCGCACACAGCCGTACCAGTCCCGCACACCCGGTGAGCCCGGCCCCCGCGAGCAGCCCCGGCCGGCTCCGCACAGCCAGGCGTTCGCTGGTCGCCTGGGCCTCGGCCCCCGGCCGCCACGGGGAGCGCAGCGGAGCCCGGTTGCCGGCCGCTCGCCCGCCTAGCTCTCCTAGCCCCAGCGGACCCTTAGACGGAAAAGCCCCAAGCATCGGGCGCCCCACGCTCGCACCCCAAGAGTCCATGGCGAGCGGGAGGAAGGCCCGGGGCCAGCGGGCGCCCGGGTCTGGCTTCAAACTTACCAGGCACTGCGAGCGCCGCTGCCGCCGCCGGAGGACGCGCCGCCGCCGCCGCCGCCGCCGCCGCGCAGGGCTGGCTCGGGCCGGGAGGCGCGCTGCGAGGGCGCCGAGATTGGCTCCGCTCCGGCTCCTGTTCCGCGCGGACCGGGGCTGGGGTCGCCGCGCTGCGCCGGCGCTGCTCACTAGCTCGGCCGCCTGATCGCCGCTCGCCCGCCCGCCGCCCGGCCGCTCGCTCCCGGTCGCCGCCGCCGCTCGCTGTTTAATGTCCACAGACAGTGAAAAGGAACTCGGCGTTAGGGGGTGAGTAAGTGAATCAACTCGCCCGGAGCCGAGCAAGTTGAAGTGTCAGATTACATTGGCTATTCTATTTCCAAAGGGCCCCGCGCCGCCGGCCGCCCGCAAAAGCCGGTGCGGAGTCTCAGACGGAGCGGGGCGCCCAGCCGCCGCTGCCGCTGCCGCTCGGCTCTCCTCTGCTCGCGCGCTCTCTCCGCTCTCTTTCCCTTTCCCTTTCTCCTCTTTCTTTCCCTCCTTTCCTTTCCCTTCTTTTGCTTTCTTTCGTACCGGCTCCTCGGTCTGAGCCCTCTTCAAGCTTCCCCCCTCTCTGGCTCTGATGGACTTCACGTAACACCCCCCACCCCAGCCACCCACCTCCCTTTTCTCTCCTACTCCCACCACTACTCCCAGACCGCCCCCCTCCCCTCTCCCCCAGCAACTTTGGAGTAGGAGAGAAATGCTGAGCTTGGAAGGGACCACACTGGGAAGGGGGCTAAAATCACCCGGTTCACTGGAGTGACCCCCTTCGGTCGCACGCCCCCGACTGGAATGCACACCCGGCTGCGAACGCAGTCAGGTCCCCGAATTGGGGGTGAGCGAGTTGCTAACAAGGTCGTCAACGCCTTCCTCTGCAGGAGGCTTTGGGATTCTCCCCAAAGCCCGGGGACGGGTGGGTGGGGCGAGCAGAGGACACATCACCACCACCACCACCAAGGGCGATGTTGGGGGAGGCTGGTGCGCTGCACTCCGACGGCTGGAAAGGAGAGGTGCGCGTGGTCTGCCTCGGGTACCCATCGCATCCGGGGGCGTGCAGATTCCCCGAAGGCCCTAGGGAGTGCCCTGGGCCCAATACTCGCGGGCGGGGTGGAGGCGTCCGGACCCGGGCCCAGCCCTCAGTCTCGAGCTGGACACCGCCTGGGGGTCTGCGGAGAGCGTGGGCACTCACACGGCGCAGTTGGGTGCTTCCACTCGCGGCATTTCTCTCGCAGACCCACCCCTGAGAGCATCTAAGTGGGCGCCCACCTTGGCTCCCGTCCACTGCCACTCACACGGAAACTCCTACACAAATGGCACACACATTGGCGCCCACACTCAGTATTACAAGCACGCTTCCTCGCGCGTACACACGCAAACACGCACACTTACCCTAACAAATATGCGTGTACACGGCCATAGCAAGCACACTCACAGACGCACGCAATTTCACAGGCACACACACATCGGTGTGCAACCACACATACACTCAAAAAACAAAACATTACCCTGTGCACTAAATCCTCACGTTCACGTACACATACAAACACACCTCCTCCTCCCTTCCTCTTCCACACCCCTTCCTCAAGCCCACCACTCATGGTGCCTCAGTCCCAAATCATAATCGCCGCTCGAGCAGCACGGGTTGGACACAGACACAGACACTCGCGCGCCCGCACGCGCTTCCCTCCCCACACAAGCCGGGGAGGCTTCAGCCCCGCTCCCGGAGCGGGTTCCAGGTGTGGCGGCGACTCCGCTCTCCATGTTTTGCAGTCCGCCGCGGTGTCGGAGGCGAGGCGAGGAAGGGAGCTGGAATAACAAAGGCAAGTTGGGGAGAGCGCAAGGGGGCGCAGCCCCGGCCGGGCCGCGGGGGGAGCCCTGCTTGGCCAAGGCTTGGGAGGCTGCAGGGTCTTGGGCGCCTGGAGCTGGAGGTGGGGGTGAGGGAGAGTGGGGGTCGAGGGGCGGGGCCGCGGCGTGACGTCAGAGAACAATGACACCGCCGGGGGCGGACACCGGGAGGCAGCGGGGCGGGGGTCTCCCGCGGGGCCTGAGACCAGCGGAAGACGTCCTGGCTCGGCTGGGGCTGCTGCCTGATGGACGAGGCCCGCTTGGGAGTGCGGATGTGCCACGAAGACTCGGGGGTCGCCCCCGGCCTCCCGGGCAGTGATCAGCACGGACCCTGGGCCAATGCGGGCGCAGGCGGGAGTACCCTCCTTGGCCCCATTTTAAACATCTTTCAGAAAGCTTCTCTGACCTCGGCTTGAACTCCTCCAGGGCCAGCGAGATCACTCCTTTAACCGCTGAGGGAGAGGAGGCAAAATGAATTTGCCAGCCCTGATTTCATTCTCAAAGCTGCACTAGCCTGACAGCCCGCGAACTCAGCCTGGATTCCTGAGGGCTCAGAAGACTGCCGCTCAGGTCCACGGGACGAGGGGGCGTGGGGATGCCGGGAGCCTGCTTGATTTTCCAGGGGAAATCTTGCCTCCCTGTGCTATTAGGTGCAGGGAAGGCACTCCTTTCTGGGCCTCAGTCTTCCGAACTGTCACATGGACTGCGTTCTCACTGCTCTGGCACAGGTGGCCGCTGAATATCCCTGGAGAGGATGGATGGTATGAAAGCTCCAGACCTCTAGGGACACCAGGGAGGCATGGTCCCAGCGCATTCCTGTGGGAGGAAGCCCCTCCCCCTCAGCCTCTGGATGGCCCAGTTTCCTAAGCAAGGACCTGAGAAACCCTTGGCCTGACCCAGGGCTGGCAGGTGGGAACTCAGCTTGCTAAATGGTGGCTGGAGCCACAGCTGTCCTCCACTCCCAGCAATTCATAGCACTGCAACAGCCACCGTGCCACCCTCACCCATGTCCAAAACCTCAGGGCAGAGTGTCTGATGGTTAAGGACCTGAAGGGCAGAATCTAGACCAGTTCCTGTTGCTTTGATGACCATCTAGGTCAGGATGCTCTGTCCTCTGAACATTTCTCACTGAGTGAGGGCTCACCACCTCCAGGAGGTAGAGGATGCGGGTGACCTTGGGGATGACCACTCATGTTTAAAAGCTCCTGTCCAGAAGACTCCCACCCCCACCCCCACCCAGTTCCCTTTACATCTGAAAACTGGGAAGCTACTAGAGATGGCAGAGGAGCCCAGCCCAGCACAAAAGCAAGCCCATCACGCTGTAGCATGGAGCCTCAGAAAATTCCAGCTCTTCCCACGGGCAAGCATGACACTTGATGGCAGCAAGACGAAGAAATCTCACCTGGGCCCAAGCCTCCTAGGGGACCCTGGGCTCCCGTTCTTGGGGCTCAGGCCCTTGCTGTCTCTCTTCATCTTTCAGGGAAATAACAAGGCAGGTTGGATCCCTGTGGGATCTTGGAAGAAGCCATGATTATTTTGTACCTACTGTGTGCTGGGTACTCTGATGAAGGCCTCTTAGCATTAACTTACTGAATTTTCACATTGCCTGGAGTTAGGTGCTATTACCATCTCCCCTTCAGAGAAGAGTGTATTGTTGAGTGACTTGCCCAAGGTCAATCCTGATTAGAATTCAGACTCTCATTAACAGCCGTTCCTTCTGGCCTCTCAGCCCCAGCTCTGCATCCTCATCCATCCACTCTCTGTGTGATCCTAGGCAAGTTGCTAGCCCTCTCTGGGCTTCTGTAAACCAAGGGCAAGGTTTATGGCAGTGGTCAGGCTTCTTTGGGGATTGTATGTCCTGAGCCTGCTCTCTGGGCCTTGGCCTCCGTGGGCCTGGATCTCTGGGGGTGAAGCAGTGAGGGAAGTGCTTCACTTTCCACCCACTGAGAGCGGGAAGTGGGTCCTATCAGCTAGTACAGACCCACAAGTCACCTGGCTGCAGAGGCAGCTTCAGTGTCATCAGGAAGGTGCAGGCTACACGGGTCGGCCTGTGGGCACCAATGCAGGGCAGGCCCACACCCACCTTCAGAGAGCGGACTCGAGTGCCATTAATTTCCTTACGTCTGGGAGCTGCCAGTGGGGAAGTGGCCATTGGTTAGGCCTGGACCAGGGGAGCAGGGAGCCAGGAGGAAGGCAGGGGTGGGAGGCTTTAGGTCCTGGGGCAAAGCAGAGGACCTGTGCAGGGTGCGGGGAGTTCAGCCTCGTCCTGGGCCCCTCCGTGGGCTGGGGACCAGAGAATGGCACGCGTGGGGGTGGATTCCTACTTCTCCAGGACTGCCTTCTCTGTCTCACTCTCCACCCCTCACTTCCCAAAAGGGAGCCAGGGAGAAAGGGGCAGAAGGAAGGTCACTTGTTGAGTGCTTACTGTGTGCCAAGCACTTTGGAAATACTCTCTCATTCTGTCCTTTCCACAAACCAGAAAGTGTAATTCCTCCTCCCTCCCACCTCCCCCCGCCCCCACCCCCCTGCCCAGTAAAGCTCAGAGAGGTTAAGTGACCTGCTCAGTGTGGCTGGGATGGGTTCAGGACTGGGCTGGGCCTGAGGGTTGAGAATGGGGACTTGTCTTCATCTCAGCACCAGCATTGGCCCCTCACTCACCTACTGGGGAAAGATCAGGGCTCACCCCAGGGCAGTGGGGTAACAGGGAGTCCATTTAGTCTTCTTGCCTTGGTGGATCCAGGAGGCATTTGGTTACTGCCCAGCTCGGGGCCTATGCCTCTCAGGGTGGTGGTTGGGTCCCGTCAGTAGTGGATTCCCTTCAGCACATCCGGCTGCCCTGGTCCACCTGCTCCCCATGTTCATTGCCCCTCTGTTCTCTGAGGCCACACCTTCCCAGCCTCCTCGGCTCTTCTAGGCCCTTCCACCAAGCACGCTGTCTTCTCGGTTTCCATCACAGAGCTCTGCCCTGTGGTCTCAGACACAGCTCAGCTACCACCCCCTTCTTCCAAAGGGAGGTCCCCGAGAGGAGACAGAGCTGCCTCCGAGCAGGGACACTCACCCCAACAGGCCGCTGCCCAACGGCTGTGCGGCTTGAGCACATCACCGACTCGCTGCGCTCCGCTTCCTCGTCTGTCAAGTTAACGTGGAACACACAGGGGGTGCTGGGTGGAGCTTTTGCTCCCCCGAGGGGGGGGGGGGAGTCTCCTTCTGCGCTGGGGGAGTGGAAGAAGCTATCAGCCTCAGCACCTCCCCTCCTCACCAGGACAGAAGTCGTCCAGCCCCAAGGCTCCTCCCTGCTTGCCGGCCCCTTGGAGCTGGGTAGCTTCCAGTACTGCCAGCATGCCATACACACTCTTCCCTCATGCTGGTCCTGCCTCCTGGGACACACCCCTCCGCCCTCCAGGCCAGAATCCTAACCTGATCATTCTAGTGATGTGCTGTCTACCTGTCTCAACCCCTGTCTGCTGCTGTCCCTGCCTCCAGTGTCATTATCACCGTAGCAGTTACTTATCAAACTCTGACTGTGTGTGAGGAGTAAGTATCCCCTACACATGAACTCCTCCAGCCTTCTCACGAGCTGAGGAGGAGGAGTAACATCCATTTTACAGATGAGGAAACTGAGGCAGAAGGAGTTTCGTTTGCCCAATGTGACACCTCACCAGTCCAGGAGGTTATTTTGATGATGTGTACCCATATCCCCCCACCACAGTCCACCTCCCAGCAAGAGCGCAGGTGCAGGCTGACTCAGTGCTCTGTCCCACCAGCCAGCACCGTGCTCAGTGCCTGAGGGCAGTCGGGTGCAGTGCAGGGCTCACACACGGTGAGCCAGACTCAGCCCTGCAGGAGCTCACGAGCTATCAGGAAGGACTGCCCACGCCACATGCCACTCTAAGCGTTTGGGGGAAGGAGAGGAGTTCACGTGGAGTGGGCTCTGGATGGCAAGCTCTGCTGGGGGCCGTGGGGAAACAGACCAGAGGGAGGCATGGACTGCGCAAGGTCACACAGCCAGTGCGAGGCAGCATCTGGGTTGAGACCCCGGCCCTCAGCATGTCGTACCTCCTTGCACCTTGCAGCCAGCTGTGGGGCCTCTGTGTCTGTGCTCTTTTTCAAGGACACTCGGTCCCAGACGCCTCCACGATGCTGAGCTGTTCAATGAGTGGCTCCAGTCCTTCTCTCCCCTCTATTAAAATTTTTTCTTAAAGAAGAAGAAAGAAAGAAATCCAGGCATTGTCCCTGACTGCAGCTGGTGCCAACTAGAATCCCGCCGAACAGAATGGAGCTGAGAGCTCGGCCGCCCAGGGGCCTGGCTGCTGACACAGGGCCTTTCTATTGTGCTTTCCGCTGGGGGCCCGGGCTGACGCTGCGGCCCCTCCACGGGAACCCTCTTCACCTGCCTTCCTGGCCCCAGTTCTGGGTCTCCTGCTGCCCCACCCTCTTCGCAAAAATCAGATGCCACTTGGAAGGGCTGTAGGAGTACTGCCACCCCTGCTTTCCTTCTGCATTGACCCACAGCCTGAGGTGAGCTGTCTCCCTCCCTCCCTGCCAGCCTGTCCCCCCACCCTCCCAGACGGCTCTTCGGATGCCAGCCTGGGAGAGTGGCAGAAATCCTACCTCCATGGAATCATTGGGAACACTGGTTTGACTTCAGAACATGCCAGGAATTTCCATTCTCCCCTCCCTCTGACTTGGTAGCTGCCAGTCCAGGCTCACCCATTAAGGCAGTTTACAGTGGTGAAGGCATGGGGGTTGCTGGGTTGCTGGGTGGCGAGGGGGGAGGGAGGGGGGAAAGTGGGGGTGGGGGGAGACAAACAGTTTGGCAGAGACACAAAAATGGCTTTTAAAGTCACTGGTTCAGCCCTAACCAGTTTGGCTCAGTGGCTAGAGCGTCGGCCTGCAGACGCAAGGGTCCCAGGTTCGGTTCCGGTCAAGGGCATGTACCTTGGTTGCGGGCACATACCCAGTAGGGAGTGTGCAGGAGGCAGCTGATCGATGTTTCTCTCTCATCGATGTTTCTAACTCTCTGTCCCTCTCCCTTCCTCTCTGTAAAATTCAATAAAAACTATATATATATATTTTTAAAAATAAAGTCACTGGTTCAGCCCTGGGTGGGTAGCTCGGTTGGTTAGAGCATCGTCCCGATACACCAACATTGCGGGTTTGATCCCAGGTCATGGCCCATATGAGAATCAACCAATGAATGCATGAGTAAGTGGAACAACAAATCGATGCGCTCTCTCTCTCTCTCTCTCTCTCTCTCTCTCTCTCTCTCTCTCTCCCTTCCTCCTTCCTTTCTCTCCCCCTTCCTCTCTCTTTCAAGTCAACCAATAGATAAAAATAAACTCACTGGTTCACCTGTTCCTTCTGCTCCAAGAGACTGGTCTTAGGTGGGAAAGGGTTCCCCAAACTCTCCCTGGCTATTGTCATTTATTCTCCTGTACCTGCCCCTTTAAAACCTTGAGCTCCCTTTTGCACACACACACCCTCCCCCATCACAAGCTGGTCAGGCCCATATTACCCCAAGCAGCAGCCCTGAGAACAGCAGCCTGGCCAGCATCCAGTGTCCACCAGAACCCTTGGGCTTGGCGCTGCCATCAAAGCCAGCATTCGGAGCTCCCCGCTTACTCCAGTGGGCACAGCACTTTAGAGTTTATGAAAAGCGCTTGATGTCTCACCTGAGTGCCACAGTAGCCTGAAGATGCAGGCAGAGATTGCACAACCCACTCTGCAGAGGAATAAACTGAGGGTGCCAGAGGATTGGCCAAGGCCATACAGGCAAGGGCAGAGTTGGTATTTGAACGCTGGTCTCTTGATTCCATGTCACTAAGCAGGAGTGGAGACCCGGGGGCTAATGGTCTCAGAGGATGGCATTCCCAGCTCTCCAAATGCTGCCAGGAGACAGGATCCCAGACACATTGATTCATTCAACTAATAGCTATTGAATACCTGCAATGTGCCAGGCACGAGACTAGGCCCTGGGGATCCAACAGTGAATGAAACAGGGGGTGGCCCATGCTGTCACAGGCTTATATCCTGGTGAGGAGACACACACCAAACTGGGTGGAAAACCTCCGTCTGTACCAGTCCCAATGCGCTGGGAGAAGTCCCGGCTGGGTGGCTGCAGATGCAGATTCTAGCCCCAGTGTTGCCCCTAATTCTCTGTGTGACGTTGGATGAGGTTTTCCACCTGTGACATTTGCAAGTGTGTGGTCTTCTCACATTTGCTGAGGTCCCTTCCCTACTCCCAGCCTCTGAGTCAAGTGGTTAATGATTTCCTGGCATGAATGATTAGCCTGCTTAGTTTTTTTTAAACCTGACATTTCAGAGGCTCTCAGGGCCAGAAAGGGGCTCCTGAGGCCATCTCATCTGAGCCCCTCACGGAGGCAGAAGCCCCCGGCCTCATTCTTTCCAGGGGGTGAGTGTGCCTGCTAGCATCCTCCTGGGAATGGGTGCTTGCGGCCTCATAGAGCAGACGCTGCCTAGTGGTGTGCTGGTAAATGTGTAACACCTGGCTCTCCAAAGTGGGGAAAACCTGATTTATAGCATTGACCGATTTCCATGGTGTAAATACTCCCACCATGGCCAATTTCAGGCTGCCACTTGAACATCAACCAGCTCACACAGGCCCTACAAATGTGTCCGTCAGCCCTCGTGAGCCGGTTGGAGCTGGCTCCAACAGACCACTGCTCCACCCCTCAGAGAAGCCCTGTCCTGCTTGACTTGTCAGAAAGTTCTTCCTGGTATTGAGCAAAACATCTCATTGTCAGGACTTCTGGCCTGGATGTCCTGAGCTACTTCTCTGGGGTGTCACAGGACAACGGGAACCCTCGGCTCCAGGAAGTCCTTCAGAGAACTGGAGGGACTGACCCTGTCTCTCTGTGAGGAGGGAAGTTCCTGGACCAAGTGGGGCCAGGGTATATTCGCTTTCCCTCTCTGCCCTCCCCGCCCCCTCTCCCTTCTTCCCTCCTTCCCCGCCTCCCACATATATTTCTAGGGCCTCGAGGACACATCGGGCGCTGTGCCAGGTACTGTGGACACAGTGACCCATGTCCTCCGTCACACTGGCCTGTCCAATTGGAAAGTGTCCCTGCTCAGCCTTTCCACCTTGGAGGCTGCGCTCGGATGCCACCTACTCTCAGAAGCCTGCTCTGACCTACGCCTTCCCCGCCTCCACCCCCCCGCCCCCCCCCCCCGCCCGGAGGTGGAAAGGCCCCCTCCCTCCCAGAGCCTTTATCGTCCCTGTTTGGCACTTATCACTTTCTACCTTGGATCACAGCTATTTGTGTACAAGGCTTATCTCGCTGCCAGACTGAGAGGCTGCGCGGGCTTGTTGAAAGAGCGTGGACTTTGGAGCCTCAGGCCTGGCTCCGAATCCAGCCCCGCCACTTAGAGTTGTGGGCCCTCAGGGGATTCATGCCACCTTTTGCAGCCTCAGTTTCCTTATCTGTAGAGTGGGGCTGACGATGATTACTTCCAAGGTGGTTTGACCATTGCATGAGATTACAGATGTAAACCCCTTTCCTGTTCCTGTCGGGACTCCCACCCGCTCGGGGACAGAGATTGTGTCCAGTGCCTTTTTGCGTTCTCCTGGTTATAACAACAGCAGTATAAATACTAACAGTGGCAAACACTCATGCAGCAATTGCCGTGTGTAGGGTATTAGTCTAAAACACGTATATCAACCCGTTTCATTCTCACAACAATCTCGTGGCAATGGGACTATTCCTATTCCTATTCCTAGATGAGCAACCTGAGGCAAAGACGGGCTAGATAACAGGCCCCAGGTCACACGGCTAGTGAGTGGGAGAGCTGAGATTTGAATCCAGGAAAATCTGCTCCTTAGCGGTTGGTCGAGTGCTGTTATATGGTCACAATAAAGGGCTTGGAGGGGCTTCTGGAGCAGTGTGGGTATGAGTGCACACGCTGCACCCCAGTCTGGGAACACCCCAGACCTGTGGGGAGGCGGGGAGGCTGTATAGAGGAGCTCCTGGTCTGCCTAGAGGACCACCCCAAGGTAAACTGGTTAATGCTGAGCGAGGACTCAGACTCAGAGGGACTGAGATCACTCATGGACAAAGCAAGCAGAGAAGGCTTCATGAAAGCACTGGCATTTGCAATGGGCCCTGACGGGTGAGGAGGATTTGGACCGGGATGAACAAAGCAGTGGGAACAGCAGGAGCAAAGGTGTAGAGATGGGAGAGGTGTATTAAGGCTTCATTTAAGTGCCAGGCTAGGCATTCTGGAGGGTGGGTGGAGCACAGACAGTAAATGTGGGGAGGGGAGTGTTGCTCAGTCTGTGATTCAGAAACAGCTAAGGGAACCGTTTCAGAGGCTTCGAAAGCCTGCGGACCCTGAAGGGTTGAGAGCCAATTGGGCTGCCCTAGGGGCCAGATGGGCATTTTGCTTCTCTGTGAACTACTCTGAGATTCCAAAGTCCTAGGCGCCTGAATCGATAGCTCTGCCTCTTGGTCTCGTCCCTCCATGTCTCTGAGCCTCAGTTTCACTATCTGCAAAATGGGCATGAAGAGTGGACCTTGCCAGCCAGTCGAAGGATGAATCAGAGCTGGCGGAGTGATGTGCCTGCCACTCCTGGGACAGGAAGTAGGTGGGAGGTACTTGGAGGGAATGGAAAGCTGGAAGGGGAGGGTTGGGAGGAGCTCTATGTGAAGGCCAGTGAGTGCCAAGCCTGCCAAATTGGCTCAGGTTGTGCCTCGTGATTCTCCCAACACCACATGCTCCATTTCCCCGGCCCTGCCAAAGCCTGCCCAGCTCTGCTGGCGGAGAAGCAATCTTCCTCCCAGGCCTCTGCAAGGACAGCTCTCGGCAGGCTCCAGGCTGACCCTGTTCCTCCTGCCAGCCCGGCTCAACCCTGCCATCCCCTCTCCAGGTAGCACTCATGGTGCTATAGAGCCCTGTGAGGGCACTCATTGCGTGCCAACGGCTGCTTTAAATGCTTCCCTTGTATTAACTAATTTAATCCTCACAACCACACTGTGATCACCCCCGTTTAAAATGAGGAAACTGAGGCACAAAAAGACTCAGCCGGGTCATCCCAGTGCAGTTCCATGGCAGGAAAGGTGAAGCCAGTGGAAACCGGAAGCAGGCCTGCCAGAGGGTCGTCTGGACCCTTCTAGACGGTTCCCAGATTGGAAATACTACAGTTCTGAGCCCCTCACACGTGCCCTCATGTCACAGTTCTCCGGCAGCTCCTCTGTCGCATGCAAACCCAAATGTTCGCACACTCAGCACCGACACCGGAGTCACCCAGCTCACACAGACACTCACCCCGAGGCTGGCGGTGCAGGCGCTGTTCCCGCCCGGCCACACAGAGCTGCACACTCTCACCCAGGCGCCCACGTGGTCCATGCCGACTGAAAGATACCCATGTGAGTGCCCCCATCCCTACACACAGGCTCCTGTGTCCTCCGAATGGCACCGTGGGATCTGTGGTCTCCCATGGCAGGCCCCGTGCCCCCTGTCGAGGCTCCAGCCTCTGCAGATATCCCTTTGGCCCAGGCATCTTCATTCTTCAGAGCATGTGCAGTGTGTCCACTGTGGACTGCAGGCCTCACCCAAATCACTGCCCCTGCTCTGCCTCTTTCCCTAGGAACGGGGCCTCAGGGGTGTGGTAGGGGCTTGGGGGCTGGCCGCTCACCCTTCCCCCCACTCCTGGGGCAGCGGAAGGAACAGCAGGAAGGGGAGAGTGGATTAATCCTGGCCTCCCCTCCTCCAGGCTCTCTGTGATGCTAATTCCCTCTGCCTTTGATCCACTCCCCTAGCCCAGGCCCCTAACTCGGAGCAGGAGCAGGAGCAGGCGCTGGGCTGGCCTGAGGCCTGTAGATCCCCTCCCGTGGCAGATTGGGGTTTCTCCCCTGGGGAGGGGTCTTGGGGATTAGAGCCCTGGTTGCTGGCCCTGGCGTTTGCAACAAGCTCTCCTTTGCCAGAGCTTTCTCATTCTTTCTCACTTTATACAGAAGCCAAGTGAGGCCGGGGTAAAAGGATCAGAGGCTTTGGGCCAGTGAGGGGTGGGTGGAGACCTGCAGCACCGTCTTCCATCTTCCAATCCTGCCCTTTCCACTGAGGGTCTTTGCTCCGTGGCTTTTTTAGCACCACTAGTCGCTGCATACCAGGAACTGTGTCTTAAAGGGCATCATCTCATTCAGTCCTCACAGCATCTCTGTTACGGTCCTTACTTTACAGGTAGGGAAACTGCTTCGGGTAGCCGTGCTGCTAAGCCGTCAAACCCAGGACACGAGCAGAGTCCCTCCCTATACAGAGGGGACACAGACCCAGAGGAGGGAAGCCCGTACAGCAAGCTGGCTGGGTATCCATCACTCACTTTCTAGCTGCACCAGCCTTGTTCTGGAAATGATTAGAATCTTCTCCGGACCCAGGGGAGCTGGGACAAGAGACTAGGCCCCTACACTGCCCAGAGCAGGAGATGGGCCACCTGTGAGGATCACACTCAGGTAGTCACATAGAGGCATCTCCGCCAACCTGGCCTTGGGACAGCCCCGTGAACTCGGGCATAAACACAATGAAAACTTTATTGTATTGTGATTCATACATATAAAAGACTACACACATTCACATGAACAGCCATGACCACTGCATTTCGGAACTAGAGTAATGTGGACATTGGTGACACTCTGTCTCCCTGGCTCTTGCTTCGTAGAGGGAACCACTGCCTGAGAGTCACCCATCACTCCCTTCCTCTTTTTAACAAACAATTCTAGCTCCTGCGTGGGATCCCTCGGGTAACTGCACTGTTGAGGCATTGAATTCTATGCTGCACTCCCAGGGGGAGCTTTGAGGAGCACCTTCCCGCCAGGGCTGCCTTCTGCCCTAACCACGCTCCGGGGTCTGTGCAGCGGGTGCCCCGCTTTGCCCTCACTCCAGAGAATAAAAAGATATTTCTTCCTGGTGCAGCCAGCAGAAACAGGGCCGGCACCCGGGCTGCTGGGCAGCCCCTGAACAAGGCATGCCGCCATGCCTTTGCATAAGCTGTTCCCTGCACCTGGAATGCCCTTCCCATCTAGTTGGCTTGGGAAACCCAGTTCCATTGAGGTCCAACTCCAAGCTTTCATCTTGGGGGGAGGTTTTTTCCGTGCCCCCTTGCACTCACCCCCCCCTCCCCCCGCCACCACCACACAGCATAGTTGGATGTGCCCTTTCCTACCCAGTCAGAGTCCTTGGGCATCCCCCTTTAGCCCTTATCCCAGGACAGATGTTCTAGAAGCTACTAAGAGCAGACTTTATCCCCAGATCCCAGGCACAGTCAGGCATTAGACCCGGACAGATGCTTCCAGAATGACCAAGACATGACCAGTGACATCCCTGTGGAACCCCATGGGCCAGGACCTTCATGGTCCTAGCCAGTTGGCCCCAAGGCCTGTCTGGGTGGGGAACTTGGAGGCAAGCTGAGAGGAGATGCCCAGGGCTTGGGGCTGCTGCTTATCTATCTGCTGTGTTGATGGGTGTGTGCAAGACGTGTGTGCAGGTCTGGGGCTTTGCCAGCAGGTGGGTGTGGTCATAGGAGCGCACACGTCAATGCACATGCCTACAGATGCATGTGCACACATGTGGTCCTAAGTCCACAGGCCCTGCAGAGCACGCAGGGGCACTTCCTTTCCCTGCTTGCAACTCCTCCCCCCCCCCCCCCCCACTGGACAGGTCGGCTTCTCCTGAGCCCTGCACAGCACGCATTTATGGGACGCCTGCTTTGTGCCAAACCAGAGAGGCCGCCAGAGCAGTGTGGGGGCAGCTGGCCACCGAGGGGGCGGGAATGAAGGAGTGTTCACATGTCTCCCTGGTCTGCTCTCCCTGGTCTGCTCTCCCCTGGGCACTGGCTCTGAAAGCCAGGTGCCCCTGCCTCCATGTCCCTTATGCTGCCCCTGAGGTCCAGAGGCCAGAGCGGGCACCGGTGGAGATGGGATGAGATCCTGGGAGCAGATGGTGCAGGGCCTGCCAGAAACCCTGCTGCCAGGGAAGCCTGGCATTGGGAGGGGCCACACGGAATCCTTTCCCCTCGATGAAAACCTCAGTTTTGGGGTGACAGTTCCCTGAGCGTCCTGTAGGAGGGCGCCATAGCTGTTAGCAGCAGCAGGGATTAAGGGTAGCTCTGAGCTGAGTCAGGGGAGACAGTGTGGGACAGCACCGAATATCTGAACTGGGGACCGGTCACCCCTAACCCCAACGCGTGCACACGCATGCACACACGCACGCACACACGCTCACACTTATAGGCACACAAATATGCACAGTGCACACACACACTTGCACATCCAGAGAGGTCTAAGGTCACACGCAAACAATGCTGGCTCTCTCCTCCCAGCCCCGGGCTGGTCCTTTAACTCAGGCTGCCCTAGAAGGGGACCTAGGCGGCCAGTTCTCCAGCTTGCCTCCAGCGGAGACCCAGGCTCCTGTGTCTGAGGAAGACGGTCTTGGGGTGATAGGGTGCTCCTTCTGGAGCACCCCTGGCCTCCCCTTCGGGTGGAGGGTGGCGTGGGTTAGCCCACGTGAGTCCAAGGGCCGGGCAAGTGAAGATCCCTGTCTTTCCTTCCCCTCACCCGAGTGCAACCGGAGGCCCTGAGGCCGGCCTCGCTCCTGTGACGAAGGTGGCACCGTGGCTTGGCAATCAGGATCTTTGGTTCTGGACCCTGGCAGACCTGGGCAACCCAGGATTCCTTGC
Organism: Cnephaeus nilssonii; assembly: GCF_951640355.1. Taxonomy (NCBI): domain Eukaryota; kingdom Metazoa; phylum Chordata; class Mammalia; order Chiroptera; family Vespertilionidae; genus Cnephaeus; species Cnephaeus nilssonii. The sequence continues at coordinate 13,410,280 of NC_137087.1, forward strand.
TTCTAGCTGTGGGGTTGTGGGCAGGTTGCGTCATTTCGCTGCAGCTCAGCCCTGAACCTGTGCCAAGAAGACGAACACGCTGCACGGTGTTGGGAGATGGTGCGCAGGCCAGTGCCCGGGAGATGGCAGTGGGGTGGTCAGGGCTTGTTCTTGTAAGTGCCCATGGGAGACCAAGCCACACTGTGTTTGGGCCACCCAGCCAGGTGACTTGGCCCTGCCTCGGGGCCCCAGGAGAACTGAGCTCCAGTCCTGGCACTGCCTCGCCAGTGGGTGACCTTGGGTGGGTCACTGGGCCCCTCTGACCCCAGCCACCTCAGCCCCAAATGAGCCCATCTGTCTGAGGGTCACGTGGCGCTAGCGTGCCCGCTCAGACAGGAAAGCCTTGTAGAATGCAGGGGTGCTGGAGTGGGCACAGGTGACCATGGCCACTGGAGGGACCCTGTCCTCTGCACCCAGACCCAGCACTCTGGCGTCCAGCTGGCCTGAGAGTCCATGTCCTCCACAGAAGGGTGAGCCGTGTTCACCTGGGCACCCTGCAGGCCGCAGCCCGGGCTGCCAGGCTAGGCGCTCCCCCTCGGGGAGGCCGAGGGCCCTTTGAAGCTAGGAAGTTCCTCCTGGACGGGCAAAGGCAGCCTGGATCCAAAGCACCTTCCGGCCCTGCGTTCCCCTTCTCCACCCACAGGTGGACTTTCCCTCAAAGAGCTGGGGAAGGGCCGTGCGCTGGGCCTGCTTCCCTGCCGCTTTGCGTGGCAGCGCCAGCCGCGGTGGCACAGCTTGGCTTTCTGATTTTAATGATTTCCTGAATTCATTCTGCTTCCTACCTTGGGGAAAGGAGGAGAGGTGATCCTCTTGAAAATTCACATAATTGCTTTTATTTGATTTTTATTAAAATGCATTCAGGAATAATGTGATTGCCCCGTTTATTATGTTGTTCATCAATCTGGCGTGGGGAATCCGCCTGGGGAATGTAGGGGTGCAGGAGCCTGGGGCGGGGTGGGTGTGGGCACCACCTCGCACCGGCCAGGTTGTACTGGGGGAGTTGCAGTCCCCACTGCTCCTGCCCGGGAGGTGGGGTAATGACCCTGCAGAGGAATGGAAGGTGGCGCTGAGTGTGGGTGCTGTGCGCCCCAGATGTCCTCCCCACCCCAACCTGCTCCCCCCACGTGCCTCCTCTTCCTGCCTCTGAGTCCCCATAGGCTGGGAGCGTGGTGGTCTGCCCTCCCAGCATCCCTCAAACACCCCTCCCATCTGCTCCGCCGGTTGCCTGCACCTTTTTCGTGGCCTCCTTGTTGGTCTTGCTGTCTCCAGGCTCAGGGCCCTCTGTGCAACTTGCACAGCCGCCCAACAGGCCACTCCCCCGCTCAGAAACCTTGGTGGCTCGCAAACAGCCCTTTCCTTTGGGACTCGGTGCGCAGCGGAGAGAGCCCAGAGCTCCGGGCAGACCTGGTCCAGTCCTTGCTCCACTCCATGCAGTGGGATGCTGGGCCAGTCACTGCCTCCCTGGCCTCCGTTTACTGCTTCTGGAAATGGAACACCAAGGCCTTCTGGAGAGGATCACCGAGAACACAGAGTGAACAGGCAAGTGGGAGGGGGCCATGACTCCTGGCATGTATGTGAGGGCATGAAGTCATGTGACCGCCTAGTGAGAGGCTGGAGCTGTTCAGCACGTGCTCAGGAGGAAGGGCAGACCCAGCACCGGCCCCACTGAGGCCGCAGGCCTGCTGAGGTGGCCACAGTGCCAGTGCCAGTGCCAGCATTTACCAGTACCCTCCCCCCGCCCCCCGCCCCTCCTCTTCTCCAGCAGAGCCCGAGCTCCCGGCTCCTCCCGGGGGCGGTTTCCGGGCAGGTTGGGAATGAGTGTGCGGGGCTTCCTGGCAGCCCTCAGCCCCCTGAGCTTGCCCCATGGGCCACACCCCCGAGCCTGTCTTACTCCCTCCTTTACAGGCGAGGTAACTGAGGCTCAGAGGTGAGTGACTTGCTAGGAAGTGTGAGGTCTCTTGGGCACAAGAAACTAGGATGGCTGGTGACTCCCTGCCATCTTGACGCCGTTGGTGAGCTGCTTTGAAGCGGTGGGTTTGGCGGTGGGCAGTGCCGGGCAGAGCTGCCCATGTGTTGGGGTGGGGGTGGGGGCCTGGGTGTCAGCAGGTCCCCTCCACCAGGCCTCCCGGTTCTCTCGGGTGGTCTGTCCCTACCGGGATGGCTGTGCGGGGATCAGGGAAGCGTGATGGGCGAGGCCTGGGCACCCTCTTCCAGAGCACCCTTCAGGATTCAGTCAGTGAAAGGCCCATCTTCACTCAACAACAATAAACAACACCTTGCTGCATTTTTCCTTTTTATGTGTCTGTTTTGATGCACATCATTTGGCAGTGGATGCAACTAAGGCAGTTGGGAGCAGAGGCAGTGCATTTAGAAATGCAGCTGTGGGGCCCGTGAGGGCCAGCCGGGGCCCCCCACCCAGCAGGTGCTCGGCACAGACACCGTCCGGGACCCCCACCCAACAGGGTGCTTGGCACGGCCACTGTCCAGCCTCCTATGACCCCACCTGTCACCCCATTGGAATGCCCACTGCTGCTCTTCTCTGCTTGTCAGACCCTCCCATGAGGCCCAGGCCACACTGGGCCGTCTGTACCTGCTCCCCACTGGTTCCTGTCCTGGAGGCTGGTTCAAGGCCAGTCTCTCCAGCCAGGCTGTGAGTCTGTCCAGGAGGACAGGTCCTCAGTCATGGAGAGTACCATCCGGGAGCTGGGGAGACCTCTGAAGTCTCATCAGAGGAGATTCTAGCCCAGACCAGCAAAGGGCTAGAACCAGCGGGTCCCCGGGTGTGAGGTGTCCTGGGTGCAGACTCTCAGTGCCAGATGGGGACAGCCTCGGTCAGGCGAGCTACAGCCGCTTACTCGGGGCCCCACAGTGAGCCCGTGACCCTGAACCTCCCATTTCTAGGCTAGCACTGTGTCCTGATGCTGTCACCACAGACAGCCAGCACCTCCTTTGGGGGGAGGGGGACACTGAGGCTCAGTGGGGCAGAGGTTGGCCCAAGGCCATGGGTGAGTTGGCTGCTGAGCTAGACAAAGGGACCACCAACCTTTGAACCTCGGGCTGGTTCAGGGAAACAGCTTGCCCCAAGGAGGGGTCCTCACTGAGCCCAGGACACTATTGTCTGAGTGCCCAGCAGGGCTGGGTGCCACCCCGGGGAGCCCTCCAGACCCCAGGTCCAGCTCAGCGGTTGCAGGGGCTGCAGAGGGCTGAGCCTCGCTGGCGCCCCATGCCCCAGCCTCGTGGGCTAGTCCTGGGCGCAGACAGCAGAGCTCCCTTATCAGATCTCCGTTTCTCCCCTCCTCTCTGCCTGGCCTCCGCCCCCACCCCTGGTAGCCCTTTCCTTTCTGAAGCCTTTTCCTGTCACCAACACCCAGCATGCAGAGATGTTGGTTTCTGTTGCTTTAAAAAGGTTTCTTTTTGGCAAGGGGGGTGGAGGGTTGTTTACTGGGCTTGCACAGCCCCACTGTGGGCTGCAGCTGGGGAGGGCGTGCAGATCTGGGGCTGGCAGTGCCTACACCCACACTCCTGAGCCTCCGGATCCTGTGCCAAGGCAGGGGCTTGCATAAACACCTGCCGTGCGCCCGGCTCTGAGCTGGCTCTGCAGCACCCGCTGCACACGTGTGAGGTCAGGGGATTGACTACCCATTTCCCGCAGAGGCCCTGAGGCTCAGCGAAGGCAGCTGGGCCCACGCCTCTGGATCGACGGTCAGGCCTCTGCCCATCGCACGGTGCTGCCTTCCTTCAGAGCTCGCCATTCAACCCCCTCCTTCCTTACCTGACATTTCCCCCACCCACACAGGGCGCCGGCTTTGCCCAGCCAAGGGCACAGCTTCCCGGAGCTGCCGTCTTGGGCTCCTGGCCCCTCTGTAGATAGGGTGTGGATTTTATCCAAGTCACCAGAGCTGGATTCAAGTTTGCAGTCCTGCTGTGTGACCTCTGGCAAGTCACTTAGCCTCTCTGAGCATGAGATGGCTTAGCCATCAGATAAGGAGCTTGGGGGAGTCTTGGAGAGAGCCTGGTGGACTCCGAAGTCTGCCAGGCCGGGGGCTGGAGCCTCTGCCTACGTAACAAGGGCCTCGGGAAGTCTCCGTTGCCAGCCAGGTTGGGGAAACTGACGGAGGTGATGGGAGCGGCCAAAGGTGGGTGAGCAAGAGTGCCACGGTCAAGACCAGGCTCCAGAAGGACCGTGTGGGCAGCAGAGGGGGAGGACTACAGGCAAAGGTGGAGGCTGGGGGGCAGGTGAAGGGGCTGTAACCCACTTTTCAGGAAAATAAGGTGCCCCACACCCCAGCAGGAGCAGGAATTGTGGAGGCCAGACCATTAGGGAACACTGGGGCCCTACTCAGGGCAGCTAGGCTCCTCGCTCTCGGCCTCCTCCCAGCTTCCCCGTGGGGTCCTGAACCCCAGCCCACCCAGCAGCCAGGGGTGAGACTGGGGGTGTCCTCTTACCAGTAGTCCCAGTGTGCCTGAGAGGTGTTGGTAACCTAGGCCCCCCTGAGAACCGTGGCTTTCATTTCTCACTGAACCCCATCCACTGGGTTTCCTAGACCTTGTTTCAAGCATCCCGACATCACCCCAGCTTTGAGACCACTCCCCCGGCCCCATCTATGGAGGAGGAAGCCAGGCGGTCTGCATTTCCCCACCACCTCTGCCTCGCCCATGGCATCTCCTTCTCTGAAATAAGTGCCTATCTGTAAAGCGAACGAGTCCCTGACGGTCTGCGAGTGTCACAGGCATTCTCACAGGTGAACAGTTCTCCGCGCCCAGTGGCGGGTTTCCCGGGGAGACCCCGCGGGGCAGAGAAGCACAGGGAGGCCACGACACCTGTGGACACTCTCCTGTCCCCTTCTCCCGAAATCTGTGGGCTGGAGGGTGTGGAGAGTGGGACCACCTCTGTCTCAGTCCGAGAGGCTGCTGTAACAGGTTCCCCAGACTGGGTGGCTTCTGAACCACACACATCTAGTTCGCACGGTCTGGAGGGGGAAGTCCAAGGTCAGGGCTCCAGCAGACTCCGTGTTTGGTGAAGGACACTTCCTGCCTCATAGCCACATTCTCGCTGTGCCCTCACACGGTGGAAGGGGCGAGGGAGCTCTCTGGGTCTCTCTTATAAGAGCTCTGATCCCATTCATGATGCCCACCCTCATGACCTAATCACCTCCCAAAGGCCCCAGCTCCCAATACCATCATGATAGGGATTAGGATTTAACATATGAATTTTGGAGGGACACAAACATTCAGACCACAGCAAACTTGTTCTCTCAAAGATACTTTAATGTGAGAAGAATAAAGTGTCTGAGGCTCACAGCCCCTCTGTGGCCATTGTACCCGTTTCCCAGACAGGAAAACTAAGGTGTGAGTGCCTAGGCCTCCTTGCTCATATTAAGAGGCTGACTCCCTGGATTCCTGGCCAGCACAGAGTCTCCGTGGGATGCTGGTCCTTGCCAGCCCTGCGCCTATCCCTGCCGTGCTGGCTCATCCGCTGCCCACATGCTCATCCCTGTAATAAAAACAGTTCTCTAATTAGTTCTAATTTTAACTATCATCAGGACCCACATCACTACAGGGCTGGCAATGAGACACCCCAGGAGTGTGCCTGCCTCACCCTCTCTCCTGGTGGTCAAGGCCTCCAGGATAGGGAAAGAGTGCGCACTGCAGGCCTTGGGCACCCTGTTTTGCTGTGTGACCCTCCCCAAGGCTTTTACCCTCTCTGGGCCTCTCCTACACCATCTGCAATGTCTGCCTCCTGGGAAGGCAGGGATGGAAGGATATGGGCACAGAGGATTGGAAACCCTTGCTGTGGGCCAGCAAAGGGCTGGCACCTTCTGTAGGGTTTCATTTGTCTTCACAGCAGACCCAGGTGTGACGACGGAGTGGGCCTCACAGACCCCACTGATCATTCACCCCGTGCAGGAGGATGACTACAGAGACCACACCTGTCATTCCCGTGCTGACCAGGCCATTGTGTTCCTTTACCTGAGGGGTTTGAGCGCTGGAGCAGAAACTGCTCCAAGTTTCGGGGGCTGAGGTTGTGGGAGTAGATGAGGGAGGCAGACTGGGAAGGGAAGCAGGAAAAGAGGACCTGGCCTTGGCATGTGAAATGGCCTGGGCATGCCTGGGAGGCCAGTCCTGCACCCGGTCCAGCCTTACGTGCAGAGAAGCAAGACACTGCAGAACGTGAGGGGCCTCCGTCTCAGAGCACGAGGGCCTAGAGAGAGGAGGCCCTGCAGAGCCTCCCTTCTCTGAGGCCGAGGAAACACAGCCCGATGATGAAAGATGGGGTGCTCAGAATTTCATTTCCTGAAAGAAAAATCCAGAATGTGATACTTGTCACAGCTGTAAATTTTGGTATAGCATCATGATCTAGTCATAGCCCCATTGGACAGATGAAAAAACAGGCTCAGAGAGTTTGTGATGATCTGAAGACATTTTACTTGGAACTGGGAGATCAGGGACCAGAACCTTGGTTTGTTCATGTCAAAGCTGTAGCTTTTTACCTTTTTTAATGCTTCCTTGGCTGGCAAGACCACCCCACTTAGGGGACAGATGGGACAACTAAGGCCTAGGTGGGCAAGTGGCACAGCTAGGCAGTGAGGAAGGAACCCAAGTCTGCTCCGAGACACCAGTCTGCCCAGGGCCCATCCAGCTTCCTCCTTCTTCATCCGGGGACCCACGCCAGGCCTCCAGGCCCTCTGCTCAGTGTGGAGAAGGTCTGCCCTGTTCCCCAGCTCCCCACAGCCCCTGCTCAGCTGCAGATCCTGCCCTGGGCCCACAGAAGTTGTGTCTCAGTCCTAGAGGTGGCAGCAGGCCCTGCCATGAGCTCTTCCTCCCCATGGGGTCTGGGCCTGGATAGCAACACCCACCAGCTCAGTCCGAGCCTCTATGGGTGTGGTCAAGTTTGGTGTCAGAAGCTCCAGGGTCAAGTCTGGGTTCTGCCAGTAGCTATGTGGCCTTGGTTAGTCACTTGCCTTCTCTGGCCTTATTTCTCCCATTCTGCAGTCATTTTTGTCCTAGGAGGAGGGCAGGCATGAAGGAAGCTGTGTCCTCGGGCCCGAGCCTCTCAGTTTCCCTGTGAATAAAACGGGAATAACGAAGCCCATTCCTTTGACTCTGAAGGACACTAATATTAGGTCAGTCCTAATATCTGCGGGGCTGGCCCTGTGCCAAATGCCCCCTGAAGCCTTCTCTCCCATAGGCCCCTATCACAGTGCTAAGATTGGAATCTGAGCTGAAAATGAAATGAAACGCTTTATTTTTAGTCTTTCATATGATGAGTCTAAGGACACAGCCCAAATGGCTTCAGAAGAGGTGGCACCTGGTCTGAGCCTGGAAGGACAGGTGACCCCCTTGCTGTAGGCAGGAGGGGTCAGTGCCCTGCTCTCGGGCAGCACCTGCTCCATCTTTGTTTCCCTGGGCTCCCAGGGACAGGGGCAGCCCCGAGACTCCTGGTTCCTTCTTGATGTTTCTCTCTCTCTCCCCCTCTCTCTACCTCTCTGAAATCAATAAAAATATATTTTAAAATAAATAAATAAAATGCAATGGTCAGACAAAGAGTAAGAGTAGTCCACATTTCTTAAGCACTTACAATGTGCCAGGCACTGAGCCGAGAGAGTTTCTTCTATTACCTCTTTAATCCTCAACTGCCTCATGAGGGAGGCTGGACACAATGTCTACCTTCTGGGGAATGGAGACTCGGAGGGGCTGAAGTACAGCCAGTGAGAGGCGCAGACAGGGTATGCAGCCTGGAGGCCTGACGGGAGTGAACAGGACAACTGCAATCTTTCGCATTTGCATTGTACGCTAGCCAAGTGCTTTACAAGAACCACCCCCTTTCATTCCTACAACAAACCTGCAAGGAGACACGATTTTAATCTCTACTTTCTATAGAAGGAAACACAGGCAAGTTGAGAACTTGGTCAAGATCATTGAGCCAGGGTTGGAATCCAGGCAGTCTGACTTCAAAGTCTGTAAGAGATTAATGTGAATACATCTCCTGGCATATAGAAGATTGCATGCAGGTGGTGCTCAATAAGTTATTTCCAAATTGAACCGAAATAAATACCACAAAGGATCAGGTCTTCAGGTCCTGTGGTCCTGGCCTTGCCATTTCCAGGGCTGCTTCTGCTAAGGCAAGAGGAAAAGACAACCCCAGGGACCCCTGAGAACCCCTGGAATGGGGCTCAAACCCTTCAAGGGGTCCTCTGCAGTCTCCAGGCCTCACCCTTTCCTTCTCTCAACACTACATTCCTTTCCTCCTTCCAATCATTTCTTTTTTTTTTAAGTCAATTTTATTGAGGAATAATTTACAAAACACACAAACTTAATTGTACAGTTCAATGAGTTTGGACAAATGTAGATAATGAGATAAACATTGATATACTCAAGATTTGGCACATTTCCATCATTCGGCAAAGTTTCTTCATGCCCCTTCCAAATCAATCTTTCTCCCTACTCAGGAAACCATTGGTTTGATTTCTAAAGTTATCAATTAGTTTTGTGTGTTCTATGACTTCCTATAAATGGAATTAAGCATGTGTAGCCTTTGGTGTAGACCCATCCATGCTGCATCATGTATTGGTAGTTGGCCCTTTCCTTGCTGAGGAAGGAATAGGAATACAACCATTTGTTTATCTGTTCCTATACATTTGGGTTGTCTCCAGTTTTAGGATTTTCTGGGTGAACATTTATTTCACCTACCCAGAAGCTATAATAATCAAATATGTTGTGGCTATTATGTTGAACAACCATTATCTGTTAGGTCAATTAAGAATAAGAAAAATGAACGTTTATATTTTACCTTCACTTATTCCTTCTCTAATGCTCTACCTTTATTTAGGGAGATCTTGGTTACTGATCTATATAATTTTCCTTCTCTCTGAAGAACTTCTTTCAACATTTCTTGAAAGGCAGGTCTACTGGCAACAAATTATTTCAATTTTTGTTTGTCTGGGAAAGTCTTTATTTCTCTTTTACTTTTGGAGGAGATAATTTGGCAGGATATAGAATTCTAGCGAGATGATTTTTTTCTTTCAACACTTTATTTTACTTCACTCTTTCTTGCTTGGATGGTTTCTGAGAAGTCTGATAAAAATCTTTGCTCATCTATACATAAGAATTGTTGTTCCTTACCCTGACCCTGGCTACTTTTAAGACTTAAAAAAAAAATCCTCACTCAAGGATATGCTTTTTATTGATTTTGAGAGAAAGGAAGAGAGAGAGAGAGAGAGAGAGAGAGAGAGAGAGAGAGAGAGAGAGAGATCCATGTGAGAGAATAACATCATGGGTTGCCTCTTGTATATGCCCTGACTGGTGATCAAACCTGCAAACTAGGCATGTGCCCTGACTAGGAATTGAACCAGCAACCTTTTTGATGTATGAGATGATGCTGTAACGGGCCAGGGCTTGTAAGACTTTTTATCTCTGATATTTTTCACTTTGAATACTATATGTCTAGGTATAGGTTTTTGGCATTTATCCTAATTGGTGTTCTCTGAGCTTCCTGGAATATGTGATTTGGTGTCTGATATTAATTTTTGGAAAATTTCAGTCATTATTCCTTCAATTATTTCTTTTGTTTCTCTTTTTTCTTTTCTGTTATTCCCATTATATGTATGTTACACTTTTTGTAGTTGTCCTATAGTTCTTGGATCTTCTGGGGATTTCCTTTGTCTTTTTGAATTTGAGAGGTTTCTATAGAGATCGCCTCAAGAGTAGAGATTCTTTCCTCAGCTGCTTCCAGTCTGAGAATGAACCAGTCTTCGTTTTTTGTCACAGTGCTTTTGATTTCCAGCATTTTACTTTGATTCTTTTTTTAGAATTTCTATCTCTCTGCTTATATTACTCATCTATTCTTGCATATTGCCTATTTCCCCCTTAGCATATGAATCATAGTTATTTAAAATCTTTGGTCTGATAATTCCAATATTCCTAAAATATCTGAGTCTGGTTCTAATGCTTTCTCTGTCTCTTCAAACTGCTTTCCCCCCTTTTATTATGTTTTGTAATTTTTTTTTTCATTGAACGCCAGACTTGATGTAGTAGATAAAAGAAACGTGGTCCTGGTTCCCACAGAGGTTTCTGCTCATAGGTTCCTGCTCCAGTAAGGTGCGATTCTGGGCATTTGTCTTATCTATCTGTCTGTCTCCTCACTTTTAGAGGCAGTAGTTTGACTCATGACTTTAATGAATCTAAGAAGAGTTGTTGATTTTCAGTTTGGTTAGCTTTTTTTTCTTATTATGAAGATAGGAGAGCTCCTTAGATGCCAGGCTAGAAATTGGAAGTCTGATATCCATGTGTTTTAACACATTTTCTTACAAAAATAATCCTTTGTACATTGAATAACCTTGTCACCTTTGTTTAAAAAAAATTCAATTGATCACAGGTATATGGGTCTGTTTTGCCACTTTGTGCCATATGTTGTATCTTATACCAATACCACACTCAATTGACCACTATAACTATATAGAAAGTCTTAAAATCAAGCAATGTGAATCTTTCAAGCTTGTTTTTATTTTTCAAATTTGTTTTGGATGTTCTAGGCCCTTTTCATTTTCAAATAATTTTTAGAACCAGCCTATTAATTTCTGTATTTTAAAAAGTCTGCTCTATTTTTTCATTGGTTTGTAGTTTTCTTGAAATATTTCCTTCTGGTATTGATATCAGGGTAATGTTGACCTTATGAAAGAGTTGGGAAGTATTTTATTCTCCTCTAGATTTTAAAAGAGTTTGTTTAAATAATATTTTTTTATTTAAACATTTGATGGGCCTGGAATTTTCTTTATGTAAGATTTTATGAAATAAATTTCTGTAATAGGTATCAAACTACTTATGATTTCTGTTTCTTCTTGTGTCAATTTTTGTTTTTCAAGGAATTTGATTATTTCATTTAGGTTGCCAAAGTTATTATCTCAAAGCTGTTCAAAATTTCTTTCATTAGTTTAAAACATCTGTAAAATCTGTAGTGATGAACCCATGTTGATACCTGATATTGATCATTTATGTTTTATTTCTTTTTTCTTGCTACAGGTTTATTGATGTTTATTGATCTCTTTAAAACAATAAGCTATTGGTTTTATTGAGTTTCTTTAGTGTACATTCATTTTTCTAGTTCATTGACTTTTGCTTTTTATTATTTCCTTCCTTCTACTCACTTTCAGTTTAACTTAGTCTTTTTCCCCAAAAATCTTAAATATATATATTTTAGAGAGAGGAGAAGGCAGAGGGATAGAGAGATAGGAACATCGATGAGAGAAAAATATAGATTGGCTGCCTCATGCACACCTCTCACTGGGGATTGACCCCAAAACCTGAGCATGTACCCTGACTGGAAATCTAATCAGGGACCTCTTGGTTCATGGGTTGACACTCAATCACTGAGCCATACTGGCTGGGCTTTTCCCCAAACTTTTTATGGAGAATCCATGGTGTGTTGAAATTCTCAAGACCACCCCCAGCTTCAGGGAATTTCTAGGGGTACTTACAGGACTCAGCATACAGTCATACTCATTGCTTAGAGTTATTACAACAAAAGATTCAAAGCAAAATTGCAAAGGGCAAAGGCACAAGATGTGAAGTGTGAAGGAAATCAGACACAAGCTTCCCAGAGTCTTCTCACAGTGGAGCTATAAGCATGCACTCAATTCCCCCAGCACGGAGCTGTGACAACATATGTAAAATGTCGTCTACCAGAGAAGTTCATTAGAGATTCAGTGCTCAGGGTTTTCATTGGGGGCTCATCACACAGGAACCTTCTACCGGGCACATACCAAACTTCCAAACTACCAGAAAGAAAGTGGTGTTGAGCATAAACCACATTATTTACAGTAAGACACTTTTATAAAGAAAGCATGGGAACTCTTCTGAGATATATGTTCCCAGATGTCAGTCAAGAGTCAACCTTTTAAGCAGGCTTCTCTAAGGGTATCAATCTCAGGCTTGCTCTGTTAACTTCTTTCTGCATTTGTGTTTAAAACTTTTATTTTATCTAATATAAACATTTAATGCTATACACTTACCTCAGACACTCTTTTAGGCTGCATCCTACAAATATTGATATATTATATTTTTATTTTTGCATTCAGTTCAAAATATTTTTAAATTTCCCTTGAGATTTCTGTTGTCTGCTGTCAACTTCACAGATGCTTTTATCTGCAGTGTTGTAGATGCTATTAATTTATTTCTGTAAAATTTTAATTTAATAGATTATATTTTTTAGCTTTAGAAGTTTTATTTGTTTCTTTTTATGGTTCCCATTTCTCACTTCATCATATTTTCTTTTAAATCTTTGAATATTTTTATAATAGCTATTTTAATCTCATTGTCTTCTAATTCCATAATTTCTGCAATCCAGGTCTGTTTCTATTGAATTATTTTTCTTGTGGTTGTGGGTTTCATTTTCCTGCTTTCCTGCATGTCTAGGAGTTTTTGTTTGGATGCTGGACATGCGATGTTCCATTTCAGGGTGTTTGTCTTTTGTTGTCTTGTTGAAAGAGTATTAAATATATTGCTTTGACAGGCAGTTAGTTTACTTGTGGATCAAGCTGCTCCTTTTGAGGCTCATTTTTAAGGTTTATTAAATTGATCCAACCTCTATTCTGACTGGTTGGAACTCAAAGTCTCTCATCTTTCTGTGAGCTCTGGTAGTTGTTAAACTCATAGCTCCCTGATAGTAATTGTTTCTCTGATAGCTGGTCTTTGCCTGGCCCCATCAAGTCTCATCTTAGACATATACAGTTTTTAATTCATTGTAAGGCTCAAGAAGACTGCTATGAAGATTTCTAGATCTTTCTCTGCCTAGCTCCCTCCTCTCTAGTGTTCTGACCACAACTTCCAGCATCCTCAGGCTGCCTATGCTCCAGTCTCTGTCTCATTAGCTCAGTGAGACTGCTGTGCTCCACTTGGATTCTCTCTCTTTGTTCAGTGGCCTGGAACATGTCTCTAATTAGAAAACTGAGGCAATCATAGAGCTTACCTAATCTGTTTTCCTTCTCTCAGGATCACCGACCTGTGCTTCTATGTGAAAATAGGTTTTTCTATGTTTGCTCAGTTTTCTTTTTTCCTTTCTTTCTTTTTTAAAAAATATTTTTTATTGATTTTTTACAGAGAGGAAGGGAGAGGGATAGAGAGTTAGAACCATGGATGAGAGAGAAACATCGATCAGCTGCCTCCTGCACACCCCTTACTGGGGATGTGCCTGCAACCAAGGTACATGCCCTTGACTGGAATCGATCCTGGGACCCTTCAGTCCGCAGGCCAATGCTCTATCCATTGAACCAAACTGGTTAGGGCATCCTTTCTTTTGTTTATGGTGATAGGGCTAGTCTAATTACCAGTTACTCTGTCGTAGCTAGAAGTTGACATCATTGACTCCCAGTCCAATGTTCATGATGAGTAGACATTCACCAGGAAGAGATGGAGGAGGGCACCTTCGGAGAAGGGGCTGCATAGGTGAAAGTTCTGAGGCAAGTTCAGGGATGTGTGTGAGGGGAGTGTTAGAGGTGATAGGCAGGGATGTATATGCAAAGGACCTTGAATGACAGTCTAGGAGTTTGCACATTATCCTTGAGGTCTTGAGGAGGCAAAAGCTAGTAATTATAACTATAATAACAGTAACATGTAATTGATTTATTTTCATGTGCCAAGCAGTCCCTGCTCTAAGCTCTTTCCATGGATCATCTCATTTATTAAGCTCATGAGCTCCTCCAGCCAGCTCATAAAAGACTACAGTGCTATTAGGAATTGCCATGTGCTGTGTGTTTTTCTAAACACTTTACACAATGACCTCATTTACAATAACACTATGTGGTAGAGATTATAACTATGTCTATTTTACAGATCAGGAAATTGAGGCACAGAGAAGGTAAATGATGTATAGTCACACAAGAACAAGTAGCAGATAGTGATGATTTTCTTTTCTTCCAAAAATACTCTTCTAATATAATAATAATAATAATGTTCTTACAATGAAAAGGAGCTGCCTTTGGGCCACCCAGGTGCTTCATGCCCACAGATACTGTGAATGTTAGTGCACGTGGCCACCAGGCCTGGTGGACATGGCATTGCTGGCAGTCAGGTGGTCCCTATGCTGGTTTAAAATGATGTCCTCAAATTCTTTGGCGCTCTTCCCATCAAAGGTGGACCATAATTTCCACCCCCGTCAATCCAGGCCAACTTTAGTGACTCACTTCTAATGAATAGAACGTGGCAGAAACAGTGCTGCGTGATTTTTGAGGCTCATTTTCAAAAGACAACCCTGCTCCTGCCTGACTTGTCCTCTTGTGACACATGCCTTGGGAGTCCTGATCTGGTTTCTGTCCCTACAGTTTTGCCTTTTCTAGAATGTCATATAAATGGAGTCATCCAGTGTGTAGTCTGCTGTTCAGCTTCTTTTTCTTAGCACATTGCTTTTGTGATTCGTCCATGTTGTTGTGTGTATCTGCAGTTTGGTCCTTTTTATTTCTGAGGTGTTTTGTTAATCCATGCATTGGGCATTTATTGGTCCATCCCATCGCTGGGCACACAATAGATGTTCAATAAGTGGGTGTTGAGTCGCCAAGTGGGTGAATGGAAGGCGAAAGTGGGGACTCCTCTCCAAACCTTTAGAGCCGGGCTTTGACAGGGGTTGGAGGAGGCAAGGTGACGTTTTCTCAAGACTCATTTATCATTCATTAATTCACACATAGTGATTGAGTATCCACTCTATGCCAACTACTGTGCTAGGTCATAATACACAATTCCTGCCCCTCCAGAGCTGACTGTTGAGCTGAGAAGACAGCTCACCAAGCAGTTAACATCAAGGGAGATAAATGCTGGGAGAAAGGGAAAGCAGGGCAAGGCAGGGAGAGGGCCAGGGCTGGGTGAAGGTGGGAGATGGAGAGGGCAGGGTGAGTGTGGGTGGGTGGGACAGACAAGGCTTCCCCAGGAAAATCAAGGCCTGAGGAGGAGGTGATTGCTGGACCTCAGAGGAGGTGTGCCGGGCAGGAAGAACATGAGAGAGCACACAGCGGGTTGGAGGAATGAGCCCAGTGTGAATGTGGGAAATGGTTAGCTTTGGTCGTGAGACACATGAGGAGGGGATCAATTGAAAAACTGAAGTTGCAACGTGATCTAATTAGGGTCTCTGTAGTTCAGAGTGGAGAAAGGATTGGATGTGTGAGTCATGAAGGAAGACCAGTCGGGGGTGTTAAAAATATAAGTACCCCAGGTAAAGGATGGTGGGGACCTGGATAAGGACAATGGAAGAATAGATTATAGTCCCACTTAGTGGTAGACTTACCAGGATCTGATGACTGATTTTTCTGTGGGGAAAGGGGCAGGATGGAATAAGAGTAGATCCCAGATTTGAGACTTGGGCAACCAACAGAAGATAGTGCTAATCCCTCGAAGAGGAGCATGTCAGGGGGCGGGGGGGTAGGAGATGAAGAGACAATGAGTGAGGAAGTGTGGGAATTATTGAGGTTAAAGGGCCTGGAAGATATCCAAATGAGAGTCAAGGAGGCAGTTGGATATTTGGCCTGGAGAGGGAATCATGGCTAGAGACACAGATTTGGGAGACATTGGCATGGAGGAGGGAGTGTATGAACTTCCCTGGAAATGAGTGAAGGCCGAGGGCTCAAGACAGAGACCTGAGGAACACGAGGATTTAAAGAGGAGGAAAAGGGGTGTTCAAGCAAGACCAAGGAAATGGCATGCAGAATTAGGGGTGTGGACCAAGGAGTGTGTGAAGGAGCAGAGGGGGACCAAGTTGAAAGGAGAGGCAGGGACACCAAGAGGCATGCTGCCCAAGGGTCAAGTCAGGTGACCTGCAAGACTCAAGGATGGCCAGTCCCTGGTGACCATGAGCTGAGTCCCTTAGAGGAGTGGGAAAAGTGAAAGCCAGAAGCCTGGCAGAGGAGTAGTGATAGGGATGGAAGGAGACATCTTTGGGACCAACTGCTCTGCCTTGCAGTTTGGTTGTGAACAGGGGTGTGAGTTAAGGTTGAGGACATGGCATCAAGGGAAGGATTTATTTATTTATTTATTTATTTATTTATTTATTTATTTGAGAGAGAGAGAGAGAGAGAGAGAGAGAGAGAGAGAGAGAGAGATATTGATTTGTTGTTCCCCTCATTTATGTATTCACTGGTTGATTCTTGTATGTGTGCTGACCGGAGATGGAACCCACAACCTTGGTATATCAGGACTGTGTTCTAACCAAGTGAGCTACCCGGCCAGGGCTATGCTGCAGATATCTTAAGATCCAGCCTTGTAAGTTACGCAGTGTCACTTCCACCACATTCTGTAAGTCAAAGCAAATCTCAGGCTACTCCCACTCAAGGGAGGGAGGATATTCCATCTCTTGATGGGAGGTGCTGTTAAGATTTGGGCAGTCTTTAACATAACATAGGAGAAGGTGAAGCCATAAGAAGATAATTGATGGATCCATCAAAAAAGTGACAGTACTTGGGGCTCAGGGCACATGTAGTAGGATTGGCTTGAGAGAGAAGAAGGCCTTGAAGTGGGGTTCTGGGTGGGGAGGGTCATCTTATATTTTATCAAGAAGATCTGAGCAGGCCAACAACCACAAGGTTCTGGGTCATATAAACCACTTCAAAATTTTCCCTCTCTCTTTTGTAGGACAGGTAGTAAGTAGAGAGAAGCCCTCAAGAACAACACATATTATTGAAAGCTAATTTGTGGCCTTAATTCTCTCAATGGCCCTCTGAGGTGAATCGAAATTAATGTCATGATGCCCATTTTACAGATAGAGCAACTGAGGCTCAACAAATCTCTTTCTCTGATTGCACATAAAAAGATATTTGCTCCTTCCTATCTGAGGAGCACGTAGATGTCATAACAACTCCTTAGGGAAGGGAACCCACGTGGAGATGGAGTGGGATTCTCATCCCAGGAGGGAGAGGGATCAGGGATGGAGCATCAGCTCAGGCTCTGGCAGCCCAAGAGGTTCTTGGGATGGGATGGAGCCTGGGCTGTGAGGTCTGAGGACAGGGAGGGAGGAGGTGCTTGGCTGTAGAAACCATGGGCTGGTGACCACCACTCCCGCCACCCTAATCATGCACTAGTGATATTAATAAAAATAATTTATGTCATGTGACTGCTTTTTAACTAGCTGCTTTCAAGACTTAAGACCAGGATTATAAAAGGCATGCATTTATAAATTATTAGCCCAGAGCTCATAAGCACATATACTTTGGGGAACACTTTGGTAGCACTTTAAATTAATTTATTGTCATTCATTCCAGCTGCCTGTGATGTAAACCTTCAGCTATAAATTTGTACCATCATCTGACACACCATTAACTAAGGTGCTGCCCAAGCCAGAGCACATAATAAAGCATTCAAATACAATTTCTGTAGGGACCTACATCTCTGCCCCCATCTCCCCTCCCCTCCCTCCCTTCCCCTCCCTTCCCCTCCCTTCCCCTCCCCTCTACTCCTCTCCCCTCCTCCCTCCCCTCCTCTCCCCTCTCCACTTCTCTCCTCCCTACCTTTCCCCTCCCTTTCTCCTCCCTTCCCACCCTTCCCCTCCCCTCCCCACCCTTCCCTTCCCTACCTCTCCCCTCCCTTTCTTCCCTCCCCACCATTCCCCCCTCCCCTCCCTACCTTTCCCCTCCCTTTCTTTCCTCCCCACCATTTCCCCCCTCCCTACCTTTCCCCTCCCTTTCTCCTCCCTCCCCACCTTCCCCCCCTCCCCTGCTCTTCCCTCCCCTCCTCTCCTCTCCCCTCCCTTCCCTCTCTCCTCCCTTTCTCCCCTCCTCTCCGCTCCTCTCCCCTCCTCTCCTCTCCTCTCCTCTCCTCTCCTCTCCTCTCCTCTCCTCTCCTCTCCTCTCCTTCCTTTTCCTCTCCTCTCCCCTCTCTTCCCTCTCTCCTCCCTTTCTCCCCTCCCCTCCTCTCCCCTCCTCTCCGCTCCTCTCCCCTCCTCTCCCCTCCTCTCCTTTCTTCTCCTCTCCTCTCCTTCCTTTTCCTCTCCTCTCCTCTCCTCTCCTCTCCTCTCCTCTCCTCTCCTCTCCTCTCCTCTCCTTTACTCTCCTCTCCTCTCCCTCTTTCCCCCTTTCCTCCCCTTTCCTATTAATGACAAGAAACATGGAGAGAAGACAGGTACTTCAGAGTTGTGTCCTGGCAAAGGAATCAGGGCAGGTGAGATGGCCATCCTCAGAGCTCCTGAGGTTTCACCCCATTGCACAGATGGGACATCAGAGGTCCAGAGGGGGTGTGGTTTTATCTAAGGCCACACAGCTAGCAGAATCCACGACTGCATCCTACCGCAATGCCTTCTGGGTAAACAGGCTGAGTCTATGCTCCTGAAAATGTAGGCCTGGGCATGACTGGCCCCAGAACTCAGAAGAAGGCTAGGAACAGAAAGTAAGATCTTCCTGAGAGGAGTTTCTGGTGGGGCGATCTGAGGAGCATTCCCGGATGCTGGGCAGAGAGGGAAAGCCTGGAGGGGGTCAGGCCACCATCACTGCCCTATGCCGGGGAGGCAGAGCCGGCACACTGGAAAGCAGTCCCCAGGGAACGCTTTGGACCCCAGGAGGGGGTTGGTAATGAGGAGAGCTGGCTGTGCTGGCGGGAGTTCCCAGTCACTGGAGGGTGCTGGGCACACACAACGGCGTACGGCTTCCCCTTGCTGCTGTGACAAGGGACCACGGCAGCTGTAGCTTAAAACAACACACACTTACTGTCGTGCCGTTATAGAGGTCAGACGCCCAAATGGGTCCCACTGGGCTGAAGTCAGTTCTTCGGGGGCTCTGGGGGAGAACCCAGTTCTTCGCCTCCTCTAGCTTCCAGGGGCGCCTGCTTTCCGACCCGGCCCTCCCTTCGCGGTCACACCTGGCCATGGTCGCTGCGGCCCTCAGGTGGCCGCTCTCCGGTTCTCCCTCACACAGGGATTCCTCCTCTGGAAGCAGAGGACACGTCACTGCTTCACTTAAAGGCGAGGCACAGGGAGAAGCAGGAGGAGAGCAAAAGGAGGAAGAGGAGGCAGGGTAGGAGGAAGAGGAGGCAGGGTGGAGAACTGACTCCCTCTCACGTCAGATGGCCTCCGTGTGAGGCGCGCAGCCCATTGGGAGACTTGAACCCGGATCCCAGACCTGCTCCGAGACCTGTAGCTTCCCCACCGGTCAGACAGGTCCCCAGGCCCTGGCCCGAGACCATCCTTGGAATCACCGGTCTGCAGGGGGCCACGTTGAGGAAGTGAGGGGGCGCCCTGTTGGGCCAGGCTAGGATGGTGGGGATGTCCTAGAAGGGCTGCCTGCGGGCTGGAGGCAGCCCTTCCCAGCAGCCAACTGGCCGTGGCCGCTCCGTACAGGGAGGAGCCCGGCGGTCCCTGGCCCCAGAGGCCCCAACCTCGAGTTAGCCCGCCCCCGCCTGAGCGAAGGGCAGGCCTCTCGTCCCCTCCCCCACACTTGGCCTTCTTGCCCTCATCCCGGGAGCCCTACCACGCTGGGACCTGGTCCTGGGAGAGCTGGGAGCAGCCTGGCAGGAGCCCTACAGGAGGTTGACAGTCGTCTTTCCCTTACCCACCAAGGGCAGGGGCCGGGCCTCTGGAAGCCTCCTCTGTCCGCCGCCCTCATGCTCTCAAACCCTGTGGATAGGGCCTTAGCTTGGCTAATAACAGTGCTCACCTCATAAGGCTTTGGACAAGGTAGAGCGACAGTCACTGAACTGCTTGGCGGCACAACGTCTGGCACGTGACAGACAATAAGGGGAGGAGGTGGCATTGCTGTCAGTGCCATTCTCCAATCTGCTGTCCTCCTGGCACCTGCCAGGGAGCCCCCCTCAAAGCAACTGCAGAGCTGAGCCCTGCGCTTCCGCTCATGTGAGCAGGCTTCGGGGTTACGTTCCTGCCTCCTTAAAATTTTATTTTGTTGATTTCAGAGAGGAAGGGAGAGGGAGAAAGAGATAGAAACATCAATGATGAGAGAGTCATCGATCGGCTGCCTCCTGCACGCCCCACACTGGGGATTGAGCCCGCAACCTGGGCATGTGCCCTGGCCGAGAATCGAACCCTGACCTCCTGGTTCATAGGCCGGTGCTCAATCACTGAGCCACGCCGGCTGGGCTCCTTGCCGCTGGCCTGGAGTGGGCCCATCGCCACACATACTGTGCAGTAGGGCCTGTGTCTGATTGGCCTCCTGGCTCCAGGAGCCCCTCCGCTGGGTGCTTAGTAGGCACTCAGTTGTCAGAATGAATGGACCCGTGAAGGAAGCCACGAGGTGTTCAGCTGGGGATTAACTCACCATGCATGGCTTGGTCTGCACCAGGCGTGGCGGGAGGTGGGCCCCTGCCTCAGCCTGCCCTCCAGGTGCTCGCTGGGAGGCGTGGACTTCCGTGTGCCACTGTGGTGGGTGTGAGGGGGCACTGGCAGCAGAGGAGGGGGGCAAAGGCTCAGGATGGAGTGTCTGTGGTCCTTGAATCTTCAGCATCCACTCTGGGTTGGTGCTCGTGTCTTATCTCTAGCCAGACCTTGAAGAGCTGAGAACCATTTCTATGAATCAATCACCCGCTGCCTACACGAGAGCAAAGCTGCCTGGCTAGATAAAGCCCCGAGCGAGGGGCAGGGGCCAGGAAACAGACAGGGGAGCAAGCGGAGCCTGCCCCTCGCCTGGTGGGCACGCACTGTGATGGGGGTGCCCCCATGCTCTCACCCTGATGTGTACGTCTTTGGGCAGCCATCACCTCCCACGCATCCACCAGCTCCTCACCCTCACACAGCCCTCCTAGTGCACTTGAACCCACAGTCACACCTGGACCTCTCTCGCAGCACGTCCCCTGCACACCTGGCTGCTCACATGCAGTCACACGCATCCTATGTAGACTCACGCTCTCCCAACAACTGCCCACAGAGCCTGCTCCCACATGCCGCCCCTCCACACACTCGTCCCGTGCCTTGACAATCACACACTCTCTGTGTATCTCCAGCAAGTACGTGTGTCCACATGAACATCCTCGCACACACCTTGCCAGCACCCACGCTGGGGCTCCCCAGTGTTCCCCAGGCAGCGTGGTGCCGCAGGGACTGGCCTTGCGGGGCTGCTGAGAGCAGGTGGACCGTTATCTGGAGCTGGCTGGTTTGGTCTGAATCTCAGGCCGTGGAACAGGAGACCTGGATTCGAGCCTGAGGTCTAAATTCACTAACCGTGTGGATCGTGGTGAGTCCCTTTCCCAGGCCAGACCTCAGTGTCCTCATTCGTGAGACGGGAATAATAATAAAAATATCCGAGTGGCTATTTCCAGGAGCCAGTCAGATGCTGCCACGGAAGTGAACTTGATCCACGAACATCGAGAAGATCCGTTTGCATTATTGTTGCTGTTTGCTCCCGTTATGGCTGTTGATTAGCCAGGGTTCTATGGAGCCCTGGGAATCCCCGTCGATGTGCCTGTGACCGGGAAACATGCCGGATCTTGGTAACCTGGAGGGCTCACCACCCGCACCCCGACCCCACACTCCAAATCACCGGCACCCTTCAGGGTTAGCTTCTCACCAGGGGCTCTGCAGCAAGCCCGTCGGCCCGAAAGGCCACTGGGCCTCAGCCTGCGCACAGCGCCTCCTGAGCGGCTCCTCTGGCCACGCCCATCCTCCCTCGCCCAGGGCTTGGGTGCCAGTGTCCGGCCAAGACTTTCCCACCAGATTCCCTTGCTGAGCAAAGGTGTCGGCCGCAGCAGTGACATCATCACACTCAGGGTCCCAGGAGACTCTGAGGAGCTGTGGTTCACAGCAGCTTGGTGGGGCCACAGTGGGGGACAGTGGTGTGAGAACATGTGTGTGTGTGTGTGTGTGTGTGTGTGTGTGTGTGTGTGTGTGTGGAGGGGTGTCTGTGTGAGCAGGGATGTAGTCTGGTTGACTATGTAGTGTGTGGGCACGTCGGTGCTATCTGGGAGTGTGAGACTGGGTGAGTCACAGTGTGTGTACATGTCCGCTTTGGTGTGAGTGGCAGTGTAGTAGGTGTGTGTGTGGATGTGTGAGTGTGACCTTGTGAGTACATGGTGAGTGTGGGTTGTGGTCGTATTTCTGCAGTGCTGGGATGTGAGTGCAGAGGTATGTGTGTGTGGTGTGTGCATGTGCTCGTGTTGTATGGTGTCTGTGTGTGTGTTTGTGTGTATGTGTCTGTGTGGTGTCTGTCAATCTGGATGTGGGAGCGGCTGTCTGGTGGCTATGGTGCGGGTGTGGGTTCTTTGTTGGGCATGTGAGTGTGAGTGCAGCGTGTGATGTGAGTGTGTGGGGGTGGTGAGTGGGGGAGAGCACAGGCAGGCAGGCGGCCAGGGCGCTTCCCCGCTTCCCCTGCACACAGTGGCTGGGCTGACAGCCGGGCAGAGAGGAAAACTAGACGTCAGGGAAATCAGTCAGAGACAAATCGATTCCCTTTAGAGGTGAGAAAAAGCAGATGCTGCGGCTGCTGGTGGCCTGTTAGGCTCCCAGCCACATCCCTCCCCAGCCAGAGCCGCCCTCCCCCACTCCTCTGGCTGCCAACGTCTCCCCCCACCGCCTTTGTTAGGGGCCCTGCTGGGCCTGCTGCCTGGGCTGCCGCTTCCTTGCTTCCTTCCCCTGCAGGCCAGGAGCACTTATGGAGCCACGCTGGGCATGCGTGCTGTGGTGCATGCATGTGTGCGCGCGCATGTGTGTTTGTGTGTGCATGCGTGTGTGTGAGGGAGATTGGGGGTACAGACCTAGCTGTGGGTCTCACCCAATGGCAGAATCTTCCTAGCTCTTCAGAGACAGTGACCACTGACTCGGCCGAGGAGACCCAGAAACCAGAGGCAGCGCTGGACCAGAACGCGGTCCTACCAAGGGCAGACCTTGTCCAGTCCCCCGCCCTCCTGCTCCTCCCCACAGGGGCTCCTTGAGCAAAGTGCCATTTCTTCCCTCCATAATTCGTGCAAGAGTTGCTGTCCTTGGGCTGCGCTGGTCACACCTCCTTCCCTGGGCACACCAGGCCCCAGGCCCAGCAGCATTGCTCCTTCCAGGCGCCTCGTGAGGAGGGTTTGTCCCCAGATCCCGCTCTCTGCCAAGCGGGCCCCAATCAGGGCGGCCCAGATCAGCTGCAGACTCTAGTGGAGGCCAAAGATCAGCCTCAGCCTCAGCCTCACAATGGGGTGTCCGGGGCCTCTGGGCCTGGGAGCCCTGCCTCAGCTGTGCGCAGAGCTGCTGCTGTGGGTGGGGCCTGACACCCGCCTCAGTCTCGCTGTCACCTTGGCTGGCTCACCCCCACTCCAGGACCTCCTCTCTGCCACCCCCTTTTCCATTGGGTCTCAACACCCAAAAACAAATCAGGAAAGCCTGTCAGAGCAGTGCTGTTTTCTGAGCTTGCCCTGGGTCCGGAGCCGGCCTCTGCAGCATCTGCTCAGGAGTGCTACTGAGCATGCTCTGGCCAGGTCCTGGGTTTGGAAATGGACAGGATGACCTGGGCCTGCTTCAGGAGCCTCATGATTAGGAAGACATACCTTGACTCTGGAGGGGACAGAGAAGTACAGGGTAGGAAGAGAGGGAGGGAAGGGTCCCACATTAAACCCACTTCCTTCTGACCCTGACCTTGACCCTGACCCTGACTTCCTGGGCTCCCCCTGCTCCCCTGGGGCCTGTGGATTCCCAGTTTTAGTTCAAGCTGGTTCCTCTGCCATAGTGCCCCTGGCCCCCGCCCCTCAATCTTCCGCTTGCCCACCTGGCTGCTCTGCCAGCGAGCATTCCCAGGCCACTGCCTCTCCTCCATGCCCGAGCCCGGGCTAGGCCGGCGCTCTGCAAGGCTCCAGCCTCCTTCCTTCAGGACAGCGGGCTCTGTCCGCACGGACGCTCTGCTATGTGAGTGGGAAGTAAGAAGCTGAGGCCGGAGCTGCTCCTTGGAGCAGAGTGGGAGGAGTGGCTGTTCTAGGGGGGTTTCTGACACAGGCTCCCCTCCTAAACCTTCCCCTTTGCCCACGAAGACCCCCGAGACCCTGCTCTCCACTTCCCACTCTCAGGCGTGTCCTGAGCCCTGTCTGCTTGCCTGAGCCGCTGTGGCCACCCCAGCCACGCTCTGGGACCTGGAACCTGCACTGTGCTTTCCCAGGCCTGGCTGTGGATCCAGACATGGTCATTAGACCTCCCTAGGCCTTGTTTCCTCGCCTGAAAGGGGGTGAGGACCCAGTTCTTGCTCAGAGGGATCTCAGAGTCATGGCAGGTACGACTGTGCTTTTGGTACTGATGGTCGGAGGGGTGGCTCAGAGAACCCTTCCCACACCCCACCTCCAT
Organism: Cnephaeus nilssonii; assembly: GCF_951640355.1. Classification (NCBI taxonomy): domain Eukaryota; kingdom Metazoa; phylum Chordata; class Mammalia; order Chiroptera; family Vespertilionidae; genus Cnephaeus; species Cnephaeus nilssonii. The sequence continues at coordinate 13,434,536 of NC_137087.1, forward strand.
CCTAGATGCCCAGTGGCCAGCCAGATGGGCGAGGCCAACGATTGATCTACAAACACTGATTGAGCCAATTTTGGGCCAAGTCTTGTGGGCAGACAGTGCCTAACCCATGAGATGTGTCCAAAAAAAATAACTGCTGAGAGAGGAGTGCGTGGTGTTGGGAGTGCGGATGGTGCTGGCATGTTCCCAGCCTCCAGGCGCTGGTAGTCGCCCTGGGACACGCTGGGTGGGACAGGGGAGTGGGTTCTGACTCCAGCTCTGCCTCTGACCGCTCCTGGCCTTCCTGTTTGTCCCTCAGTCACATTGGGAGCTCTGTGACCTTGAGCACCATTTCCTGCCGGGATATTAATACCAGCACTAATAATAACAGTGGCCGTCGAGGCAGGAGCAAGCCTACTAATATTAGCTGCACCTGTTGAGGGCAGAGCACGCGCCAGGCCCTCTGCATGTGTCTTGAGGCAGTCCTCATGAGCCCTCCCCTGCTCTGGCAGCTGGACTCAGCATCTCTGTGCTGACAACGTGGGGACAGATGCTCTGTACTAGCCCAGGGTCCCAGAGCTAGGACAGAAGTCAAGGCTATTTTGTTGGGGCTCTGAGGGTGACAAGGAACAGAAATATTCAGCTGACCTCATATAAGGGAGGGCTGAGTGAGAAGGGAAAGGTCCTGGGCTCCTGGGGGGCAGCCAACTCCTTGGCCTGCAGGCAGAGCTAGACTGCCGTCCGCAGCCCAGGGAGATGCCCGTGCAGAACCAGGGGCTGCAGTGCAGGCACTGCCCGCAGTGGGCCTCCTCCGCCCGCCCCGGCTTCTCTGTCCCATGCTACTCCGTGTGACCCTCTCCCTCTGCACACCTGCTCTGGGCTGCAGTCCCTCCTCCTCATACATGTGGCTGCCTTTCCCAACTCTCCCCGGTCTCTGTCCAGGTCTCCCTCCTCCCAGGTCTTGCCCCTGGCTGCCTACCCAACTCACTTCTTATTTCCCAATTCAAGGGCAGCCCCGGTCACCTCCCCCACAGGTCCCTGCCCCTTCTGCTTCTGGATTGGACTGTCTGCTGGTTAGCCCCACCTCTTGTGCAGTCACCTGCGGTGGATGGGGCACTTTCTCTGCACCCAAGAGTTCTCCAATGTGGCCTCAGGGACCCTGTCACACTCCTAAAATTACTGGAGACCTGAAAGAGCTTTTGTTCATGTACCACATTAGAAATTAGAAATGACAAGTCATAAAATATTTATTCTTGAAGAAGAAGAGTAAACCATTACATGTTGATATAATATATTTTTCATGTGAAATAACTGTTTTCTAAGATAAAAATACTTCGGAGCGCCATCACTTTCCATTTTTGCAAGTCTCTTCAGTGGTTTACTTAAGAGAAGACAGCTGGGTTGTCCTTCCTGCTTCTGCATTTACCTGTTGGAGCCTCTGGAAAATCCGTTCACTTGCAGAGGAGAGAGCGTGTTAGGCAAACAGCACTGCGCCTCACAGAGCCTCTGGAAGAGCTGGTCTTAGATGGCCCGGGTGTGGCCTGAGCCGGGCTCCGGGGTGTGCTGTGCCCTCTGAGACCTGACGAGTTGCCTAGGAAGGGCAGCCACCTGAGGCAGGATGTGGGGTCCAGGAGTGCAGCTCAGCTCCGTGGGGACTGGAGAGAAAGTGGGGCTGTGAGCTGCTTCCTGGAGGACTCCAGGGAAGGATGCACACCGAGGGCGGATCTGGAGAGGCAGAGCGGCGAGAGTTTCCCCAGGCCGTGGGAAGGGACTGTGCACACTTCAGCGTAGGCCGGAGAGGCGGGGCCAAGGCTGGCCGAGACATTTCGGGTCCCAAGCCCTGAGAAGGTCCTGGTGCTCACTCCCACCCTGCAGAGAAACATGGAACAAGATTTATCTTGCCTGCCGACACTAGGCTTCCTTGTATGTTGAAGTTGAAACAGCTCCTTCTAGTTTCTGGATTGCAAAACACGGGACAAGTGAGCAGAAACTGAACTTGCCTCATTTTTCGGTGTCATGTAGAGTGAGTGCCTGATGCGTGGGCTTGCTCTGCCTCTGGGGTCATGTGCAGGCCCTCGGGGAGAGTGATGAGAGGGTGGGTGGCGATGGGGACTGAGAGGACCTGCTGGCACTCCTGGAGCATCAGGGGACTCGGGGCACCCACGGCCTGGCCTGGATTGCCCTCCCTGGGGTGGGGTGGTGGAAGCCGGGGCCTGGCCTGGAATCCTCAAATCTGAGGTGGGGTGGGCTCAGACTCCATGGCCTCTGGTCCTCCACTTCCGTGTGGAGTGGTGGACCTTGGAGGGCAGAGGGGGGACCTCTCCTAAAGGAATGCCCCCCACCCAGCTGATCGTCAGAGGATGGGAGGGCTCGGTCAGGGGCAGAGCTGTCAGGGCTGAGTGATGGCTCAGGGACCCTATGAGTGTCTGAACCCCAGCTCTGCCACCTATTCTGAGCCTCAGTCTCCTCATCGGTAAAGCAGGGAGGAGGACATCATCTCACACTGCTGTCTGAAGGTGCCGTGCGAAGGCGAAGGTGAGGGGGACATGGAAGGGATAGAGCTCTGTACAGACCATGGGCCAGCTGAGGCATGAACTCCATCCCACTTCTGTTCAGGGCTATAGATCAGAGCTGGGCTCACAGGGATTGCTCAATGAATATCCGTGGAACTAAAGAATTAATAAATGAGCACATCAGTGGCTCAGGTACTGCCAGGTCCTCCTCCAGGCAAGGCCTCATCCAGCCACCTCAGGCAGGAAATCAAGACGCAGCGAGGGGAAGGGACTTGGTCAGGGCCCTTCATGCAGCAAGTTAGTGCCTGTGCTGAATCCTGAACGGAAGCTCTGCTCCATCAGCCAGGGAACCACAGAAAGGAAGGGCGTCTGGGGGCGGGGCTGGAGCTTCTTCCATTGCATGTGCATGCATGCATGTGTGCATGTGCATGTGCATGCATGCATGCATATGTGTGCATGTCTTGGAGTGCCAGGAGGCTAGACTCTCTTCTTTCCAGGGGTTTCCCCTCCTGCCTGAAGGCTTGTCAGGGTGGCTGGTCTGCCTGGCTCCTGCACACCTTTCCTATTCATTTGGAATTTTGTGCAGCCCGAACTCCTTGCCAGGAGGTGCTGTCTTTGAACCTAATAAGACCATCTCAGTGTCTGAGAGCCCAGGCTGGCTGCTCTCAGTATGGGAGTGAGACGGGAGGAGATTTGAAGAGATGGGAAGTGGAGGTGGTGTCATATGACCCTTTGCCTCCCAGGGCTGGGAGGGGCCCCTTCCTTCTCCCACTGCTAACATCCCCGAGCCCAGCTTATCCAGTTTGGCCATGGGCCTGTTTCCTACTGGGGGCTGTTCTGCTTCTCTCCAGACCTTCCCACATGCGCAGCGGCAGCCGCACAGGCAGCTGCAGGAAAGCAAACCGAGGCCCCACCCAGGCCCTCAGTGTCTACATCTCTGGACGTGGACTCAGGAATCGGTGTTTTACGAGTTCTCTTCTGATGCTTATAAAAGTTAAGAAATCACTGCCTTACACCCTTTCTCCACAAAAATATGACATCCAGTAGGGCTGGAACTAAAAGGGGGTGAGTGTTTCCTGGTTAGACTTAGAAACTTGTTTAAACTAGTCCGTTGTCCGTCCATCCATCCATCCATCCGTGCTTTATTCGATAGACATTTACTTGCACTTAGAAGTTGAAATGGGAAAGCTGCTCCCTGCTCCCAGCTTGCCAGGAGGCTTTGCTGTGTGGCTGGGGAGGTGGCCTCGTGCCCTCTCTAATTCAGCAGGCGTCCCAGTGGGTCTGCAAGACAGTCACTTGCTTTCATCTGAGTGTGCCTCTGGTCACTAAGCCTAAAGCAGCACCTAATGCAGAGTCCAAGAGGGAAGGGAGAGGAAACAACATTTATTTGGCACCTACTGTATGTTGGACATTTTCACAGGTGCTGTGGCATCTCACCCTCCAGCTTCCCTTCACACTGGGTAGTATTATTTTCAATTTTCCAGCTGGGGAAACTGAGACTCAAAGAAGTGGAGGGACTTGACCAAGGCTGTGGAATCTAAACTCGAACCCAGTTTCTCTTGACCCCCGAGGTCACCCTTTTTTTCTGTTCCTCGTTGCCTTACTCTTGATGGACCTGGGGACTGGTACCTAGAAGTGGAAGGGCAGGCTGATCTGGGATGTGCTTCTAACCACCTCACTGTCCAAAGGTTAGCAGGCTGCCTGTGAGGTGGTGAGCTCCCTCTCACTGGAGCTGTGCAAGTAGAGACGGGGAAATACTGTGGCCATGGTGGTGTGTGTGTGTGTCTGCATGTGTGCGTGTGCATGTGTGTGTGTAGGCAGTGTTGAGACATTGAGAGCCTTCTGCCCTCCAAGGTGGGCCTGCTTGGGCCTGCTCCGAGGTCAGTGTCCCATGGATGGAGGCTCTACAGCCAGCTGCTCATTATCTGTGGCTCCTCTGAGGGGACCCCCCAGCTCCCAAACAGGAAACCTGTCCAGAAAGCTGTAATTAGAGCTGGGAGCCACAGGCCCTGGAGGTGCCTCCGCAGCTTCAAGTGCAGACACGCTGCTCCGGTTAAGTCCCCGGGAGGGAACCCGGTGAGTCAGGTCCGCAGATCCTCTGCCTTCATGTGGCACCGCCCCACCCCTTTCTCCCTGGAGGGAAACCGGCAGTCACTGGGAGCTTACTGGATGTCTGGTCTCACCTATGTTCTCGCTTCCATTCCTCCCCAGGACCCTGGGAGGCAAGAAGCATCACCACTGTGCAGGTGAGGAGCCCGAGGCCCTGGGATGTCCCATGACCCACTCCAGGCCATCCCTCGGCAGCAGCGGTGAGATGTGCAGCCCTGCCTTTGTGAGTGCCTGGCCTAACATCCTGCTCATTCGAGGGGAGGATGTTTGAGTCACAGGTGGGGTGCAGGAGGCCAGGAGCACAGGGAGAGGAGGCCTAGGTGGGCCTGGCTGGGTCCTGGTTCTGCCCTGACTGACCACGCCTTTCTTTAGCCTCTGAGAATCCGCCATGGAGGGATGGGTCCCTGCTGTGCTCTCCTACCAGGCTGCTGCCCCAACCGTGGCAACTGTGCTGGTTTAAAACATGTCACAGATTCTTTAATACCCCTCCCATGGAAAGACAGGGTCTATGTCCCGCCCTCTTGAATCTGGACAGATCTGTGACTGCTTCACCCCACACAGAATGACAGAAGTGGTGCTCAGTAGGTAAAATCAATGCAACTTCCATTTTGTTAACACTTGTTCTTAGAGCCCTCAGCCACCCAGTAAGAAGTAAGAAAAATCACTAGCCTGAGGCTGCCATGTTGAGAGGAAGCCCAAGCCACATGCAGAGGCCATGTCTAGGTGCTCTGGTCAACAGTCCCAGCTGAGCCCAGCCACCCAGCCTCCCCAACTGTTTGAGGTTTCCCAGCCGAGGCCTGAGACGCCATGGAGCAGATACAGCCGATTCCTGCTGTGCTCGCTCGGAACCGCTGACCCACAGAATCTGGGAGTAAAGTTTTGTGGTGATTTGTTGCGTAGCAATAGATAATGAGGACAGCTATGCCAGCTGGGGCCCACCAGGGTCACCTCAGGGGGCCCACCCAGACCGTCCTTCCCTCCCAGCCCCTAGGAGGCTGGCTGCGGCAGGGCAAAACACTGCTCCAAGCAGAGAGTACTGAGACCTGGGGGCTCTGCATCTCCTGGTTCTGTCGCTCAGCACCCTTCTCAGAGCTGAGGCACCCGAATCGGGCCCTCTTGTGCATGATTAAGAGTCCTGATCCCTGCACCACCTCTTGTAAACCGTGAGACCCTTGGCAAGTTACGAAAGTCCCGCCTCATTTACAGTTTTGCTTTCCGCCGTTTCTGTTGCTTATGGTCAACGAGGATCCAAAAGATTAAATGAAAGATTCCAGAAATAAACAATTTGTAAGTTTTAAATTGTGTGCCATTCTGAGTAGCATGATGAAATTTCATGCTGTCCTGCTCTGTCCCGCCTGGGACATGAATCATTCCTTTAGGCTGCGCATCCACGCTGGGTACGTCACCCACCTCTGAGTCACAGCGCAGCTGTCTCAGTTATCAGATCGACTATCGTCGTATCTCATGGCATGTGTTCAAGTAACTCTTATTTTACTTAGTGATGATCCCAAAGCTATTCATGTAACTTTTATTATAGTATATTATATATATATATATAACTTCTATTTTATTAGTAGTCCCCTGTTGTTAATCTCTTACAATGCCTAATTTATAAAGTTAACTTGATTAGGTGTGTATGTGTAGGAAAAACATACTATGTGTAGGGTTTGGTACTGTCCGTGGTTTCAGGCATCCGCTGGGGGTCTTGGAAGGTATCCCCCGCGGATAAGGGGGACTGATGCGCTTTCCTCAGTTGTTCAGTCTGCGAGATGCAGATGCTGAGGGCTGTTGTCAGAGCAGTGCCTCACCCACAGTGAGTGCTCTAATGAGTGTGGCCCTTTATTATTATCATCCCTCACGTCGCCCTCTTACTGGCCCCGTGTGCCATCTCCGTGTGCACAGGACTGTACAGTCTACAGGGTGCTCTCCCGTTCTCCCAGGAACACTGTGGGAGGGGTTGGTATCACTGCCATGGAACAGATGAGGAAACTGCAGCTCTGGGACCTGGCCCCGGTCTGAGATGTGGTCTCCTTCTCCTGTTCTCACAGAGCCTCTGCGAGAGTTTTCCTCCGTGTCCCCCTAAAGACCCTGCTGACTCGCCTTGTCTCCTTCTTACTTCTGCTCGCTCTACCCCTGGACTGGAGTCGTCACCATGTGGCTTTGAAGGACTCCCTTCCCATTTCTGGGTCTCGGTTCCCCCTCTGTAAGATGAGAGAGTTGGGCTGGCTGATATCAGAGGGCCCTTTCGGCTCTAGAACAACCAAGCTGGTTTTCATATCTGGGGGCGGCTTGCCCACAGCACTGCCTGCTGCTGCTCTGTTGGCTGAGTCTGTCCTGGCTGTGAACAACCCAAGAGAGCCCCGCATCCCTGAGTCTGGGCAGCAGGGCCAAGCCCTGAGAAGGAGGGAAGGGGCACCACCAGGGAAGGACCCAGAGAGGCTGCTGGGGGCTGGGCCATTTGCTCCCAGCTCTGCCATACTTGCGGTTTTGCCTGAGCTTGATCCTCTCAGTGTGGCCTGGTGATGGGCCCAACCCAACCAGGCCTGGCCTCTTGGGGGCCCTTCCAAGGCCGTTCCCAGTGGCAGCTCTGGGCAATGATGGGTTCTTCAGCCTCCTGACTGCTGGTGGTCTAGCCACTTCTCCTGCCAGGTCTTTCCCTGACAGCTTTTTTTCCTTACAGGCCCACCTCAGGTCTCACTTCCTCCAGGCAGCCTTCCTGGATGTGCAGTATCCGGCCTTTCCTCGGCCCTCCAATAATGCTCGGGGTTTCCCTTAGGACCCTTGTTCCATTGTGTCAGTAATTGACTGTTTGCTTACAGGTTGCCTCCAAGAACCTAAGCCCTAGGAGCCCAGGGTCCATGTCTGCCCAGCTCAGCACTGCTTCTCCAATGCCCCCTACAATGCTGGCACGAACCAGGTGCTCAGGAAGTACAGGTTGCATGAGTGAATTTTAGAAAAATAAACTATTGACAAATGCTGTTAGTAGTAATAGCAATAATACTCCGTAATGTCTTACCAGAGGGAAAGGGGGTGGGGAGGTAGGAGAGGGTAAAGGGGGCATGAATGGTGATGGGGAGACTTGACTTGGGGTGGTGAACACACAATACAATACAATACAATACAATACAATACACAGATGATGTGTTACAGAATTGAAACTTATATAATTTTATTAACCAATGTTACCCCAATAAATTAAAAAATAAAATAAGGTGTCTTAGCCTCATGTGCCTGTGCTTTAAGCCAGGCCGGGAGAGGGTGACTTCCCTAGCATGTTGTGTTGGTCCCTGGAGGGCTGCCTTTATTGAATGGCTGTTTGTATGATGTTACTCCCCAGAAAACATCTCCATGAGACTGGTCTTTGTGTCTATTCTGAGAATTTTGTAATAAAAGGCTGCCAGGAAAAATCCTTCCTTGACAGCCAGAGGCAGTTATGATTTTCCTAAACATCAGGCCATATATACACCAGGTATATGTAACTTCATGGACATCAGTAACTGATACGGTTTCCCCTTTTGCACTTGTTACTAGGAAGTTCAGATTTAAAATTTTATCCCTTGAAATATGTTTAGGACTTTGTAGTCTTCATTTTTGAACTAGTCAGGTTTCCGGTTTATTTAATGTCTTTTCCTCGGTTTTGCTTTTTACCTTCCTATCAATTTCTAATGAATGTTTCGTTGCTGTACTTTAGCTATCCTTGCAAATCCCTTGGAACAGGCAGGATACAACTAAGTCACACATACACTGTACCTTTGCGCGCACTATTCCTCAGCTGATCTGGGGTTCAATTGCACAAATACCGGCTGAAGCGTGCCGGCGCTGGGTCTGCTCGGGACCACACAGGCCCATCTCCCTCCAGGTTCTGGCCACGCAGATCCTTGGCAGCCGGGACTATGCCTGGGTGGCCATTCCCTGACAAGAATGGGTCTTGTCACAGCCTCCTTCCTGAGCGGTTGGCTCCCCGCCCTGCACTGGCTTCCTGACCACCCTCCTCTCTGTGGTTCCTGATCTCGCTTCTGTGTCGATGCTGAGTACCGTTCCTGAGAAACTGGCCTGGCTCCCTGCTCAGCTGAGACTTGTCCCTTGGATGCAGTCCGATTCCATTTGGCATAGGCAACCACACTTGGTCACCCAGGCTGCCCTTGTGCTGGACAGCTTGACAGCGTGAGTCAGGATTAGGGGCCGGGAGCTCATAACAAGGTCAGTGTGACGTTGTGCCATTGTTTCATCTCCGGAGAAGAGCACTTACCCCTGGCAGTAGCAATGGAGGGTAATAGCAGCCCATCTGACAAATGGGGAAACAGGCCCGGAAGGATGTGATTTGCCCAAGGTCACCTAGGAAGTCAAAGGACCAGGGGGTTTTTGCCTTCAGCCTGGGGTTGGGTCCACCTCACCACACCTCCTCCCACCCTAGCGGTGGGGCCTGACACTCCAGGGGAGACTGGGGTGAGGGGTTTCTCCTGTCACTCACTCCCTGGCAAGGACAGCCTTCGAGGGCACAGTCCTCTGAGAACCACGTCTCCTTCCTTTCCCCTGCAGAGCGGCCTGGTTTCAGGAGATTCAGTCCGCACGCTCGGATGCTCTGCTGGGTGCAGAGGCGGGAGGGGAGGCTGAGGAGGTGTCTGGGATGAGGGAGGCCTACGCAGAATTCCGAGCCCGCCCTCTGATCAAGCGAGGCTGCCACACGTTTCCCCTAGGCCGCACCCTTTCTGCTTCCTACAGGGCTGAGGGGTCCAATGCTGGTCACTCTTGCTGTGGTGGGAGCCGGGCAATTGCAAGCGCCTCCTGGACATCAAGGCAGCTGGTGGGGCCCTCCCTCTCTGAGTGACCTCCTTTGACTCTGGGGCCTGAGTTTGCCATTCGTTAAATGGGACCCCGAGTCCTTGCCACCTCCCTCTCAGTGGTGTTGTGAAGACCAGAACCTATTTGTTCTAGAATGTTTCCCTGCCTCACATGCGAATGCTGTGCTGGAAGGATTCCCCGGGGGACTCCGTGTACCTGCTCATGCGGACTTGCTGCCGAAGGCAACGCAACGCCTCCAAACACAAGAGCCGTCGGTGCGTCAGCGTGCAGGCGCCGACGGTGGCGTGTGAACGGGAGCTCGCCGAGGTGCCCGGTTTCTACTCGGTACCAGAGCTTTAGTCCTGCGAGGAGAATTTGTTGAGGTTTTGTTAGTTCCACAAATATTTGTTGAGTGCCTGCTCCGGGCCCAGCCCCGCGCTCAGAGTTGGAGCTGGCGGGTGGGGACCATTAGGAGGCGAGAGAGAGCAGCAGCCTCGAAGTCAGCAGACGGACTCTGCATCCCGCTCTGGTCCTCACTGCCTCAGTGGTCTTGGGCCAGTCACCTCCCCTCTATGTGAAGTGGGAGTGATGCTAGAACCTTCCTCGTGGTGCTGTTGTGAGGATTAAATGAGGAAGTGCATTGTCGTTATTAATAGTGACTGAAATACTGAGTGTGATGTTGTTTTGTTAGGAATGCCATTGAGAGCAGATCTTTCTAGATTTCTGGGGAGACCGACTGGGTGCTTCATCAACGAACATTTACTTGTCGGCTCTGGGCTGGGAGTCCAGGTCAGGGAGCTGGTGTCTGGGGAGGGCTCGCTTCCTGGTTTGCAGGTGGCTGCCTTTTTGCTGCGTCCTCACTTGGCACGGAGACCATCTCTCTCCTGTCTCTTCTTATAAGGGAACTAATCCTATTATGAGGGTTTCATGACCTGGTTAACTTCCCAAGACCCTGCCTCCAAACAGCATTGCATTGGGGATTAGGGCCCACATATGGATTTAAGGGGACAAAACATGCAGCCCATAGCTGCGGGTTAACTGTTGGAAGGTGTCGTTGCATGTGTGGTGGGGAGGGAATTCCAGGTGAGGGACAGGGCAAGGGTGTGCATGTGTCTGGTGTGTGTAGGGCAGAGTGACCAGGCCAGTCCCCCAGGCACCCTGCCACTCCCCTTCCTTCCCCTGCTGCTCAGAGTGCGCTGAGCTTCCACTGGCCAAGGAGTTTGTGCTGGGTGCCCTGGGGATAGGGCAGCTCCGGCGGGAAGTCAGGGCGTGACCAGCTAGAGGGTTGCTGGTTCTCGGGCAGTGTGGACAGGGCCGGGCAGGGTGGGGAAGACAGGCAGGAGATGCGAAGGCTGTTTAGGCAGCTGAGGCACTAGTGCGGATTATTAGTAGACTCACCTTCATGTCAGAGTAGGGTTTCACAGTCTGCCTCACTGGACGGAGCTCATCAGGCCCTAACACCCTGGCCTAGACATTCCATCTGTGCTGCGGGGTCTTCTCCATCCCCCTCAAAGCCACGCTCCACTGGCTCAGCCTGCTCTGTACTCTGGAAGGGTGGCCCCTATGCACTGAAGCAAACATTTTGCGTAACTAACTACTGAAGATACTGTGGCCTGAAGCGCCCACCTTTCGTTATGCCTATGGATACTGTAGGCCAGGCATTTGGAAAAAGCACAGCAGGGGCAGCTCGCCTCTGCCCCATGGTGTCTGGGACCTGGGGTCGGAAACCTCGAAGGCTGAGGGTAGGACGCTTTGAGGGCTCACTCACTCAGAGGCGTGACAGTCGATGCTGACCTACGGGCTGGGACCTCAGTGTGGCAGTCATTGGAACACCTGGATGTGGCTTCTCCCTGTGGCTGCTTGGGCTCCCTCATGGCATGGTGGCTGTTCCAAGAGTGAGCACTCCAAAGAGAGCCATGCTGGCTCGCCTTTTGTGGCCCAACGGGGGTCACGCCGTGTCACTTCTGCGGGAATCACAGTTGTGCTTGGATTTGTGTTGAAGTCCCTTTGTAAGAAGAATGTGTGGGATGGGAGACACTGGATCAGTCATTTGGAATGAGATCTTCCACAGGATGAATCAGCAGGAGGTCAGATTCATTCATTCACCTACTCACTCAGTGATTCAATCAACACACATTCCGTGGCTTTCTCCCCAGGTGGATTAGTAATGATCATCCTCCTCTACCAAATGCCACAGCTCCTGTTGGCTTGTCTTCTCTTTCCCCACAGAAGGGCTCTGGAGTCATTCCTTTCCCTTCTGCTTTCAGTCCAGGGGTGGGAGCAGCTCCCATGCTTTTTAAAAGTCCCTTCGTTAGACTCTCTTCAGTCACCCTCTTGAGGGCCATTTCCAGCCAGGACCGTCGCTGATACACCAAACGCCATGGAAGAAACCTTAGGCTCTGAGTGCCGGAGTCCCACCGTCAGTGCCCGGAGGAGGCAGGGTTTCCTGGTTCCATGTCCTGTGCCCGTTCCCAGGACACCACTAGTGAGGTGTAGTCAGGAGATGCTCATCACACAGCTGGAGCCGGTTCCCTGGAAGCCCTCAAGCACCCCCTCTTTGCCTCCTGGGCTCAGCTGCCGACCTTATTCATACATCCCCAGGCTGGGAGATTCTCTGGGGTTCATCAGACCCCTGGCCTTCCTTGGGTCAACTAGCTCAGCGACAGAGGGCACAGAAGGGTGAGTGACATGCCCCCCACCTGCTCACACCCACTGGGTCACCAGGCCACAGCTGGACACCTAGGCTGGAGAGGTGAAGGGACTCACCCTTCATCGCCAGCATGGGAGACGGGAACTCGGAGCCCAGCATCTGTTTTGCACGCCCAGAGTTCTTAAACAGCTTCTGCTTCTCACTTGATGAGTAACAGCAGTGATGCTAATGACACAGGAGTTTACTGAGCATGTGCCACCAGCTGGGCCCTTGTCCCGCATCTTCTCATCTCATCGTCCTCCTTCTTCTGAGTGCACACATTTTGGAGGCCGCCCTCTCAGGCTGTGCAAGTGCAGAGGGGCTCCTGCGTGAGCTTCCACTTAAAGATGCGCCTCTCATCCCACGCTGCCCACAATGTCTCTGTGAAGGAGGTGGTGTCTCAATGGTGGCACCACACCACGGGGTCACACAATTAATAGGAAGCAGAGCTTAGATTTGAACCCAGCTCTGTCCAACCCTGAATCCATGGTCTCCTTATGTCCTTCCCTCCTGTGAACCAACAGCCTCAGGCTGGTCAGGAGACTCACCTTAGGCCACAGTGATGCTGGGCCAGGGTCCACTTTGAGCCCAGGTCTCCTCTCCGTGTCACCTCTGTTTGAGTGCCTGAATTTTCTCCTGGCTGCCATACTGGTGCCACCTCAGGTGGGGAACACTTGCAGGAAGACAAGGGACAGAGCCAGTCCATTAAGTCCTCTGTTCCTTCAGGGTAGGGCATTGTTGTCTTAATCTGCCCCAAGTCCCATCTCAGAGCCTGGGTATAGGCTAGGGTACTGGCACTGGGGAAATGTTTTTTGATGAAATCAATGAAAGAGTGAGTGAATGAATGAGTGAAAGAGTGACTCTTGACAGGGTAGACAGGGAGTGAGTGGCCCAGTAAGGAGGCCAGCGACTGAAGGCCCCAGGTGAGCAAAGGACTGCCTTTCACCTGGATGGCTTCTGTTCATCTATTCTAGGGGAAAACAGTCACACCTCTGATCTGACAACAAAGCAGGCCTGCGTGATAATTCTATTCCCAGATCAAATCAGAGTGCAGGGAATGCGTGATCATCAACGTGATTACCTTGGGGGAACCGAGACAGGGAGTTTTATTAAATGAGACAATCTCGCTAAAAGGAAGCCTTACATTAGACGTTGGGCCTTAAATAATATTAGTGTCAAGAACTGACAAATATTCTACACGCAGCATCGAGGAGCAAACTGCCTTGGAGTGCGTGGCTGCTGTGGGGGCCACGGACTCGAGTGACCAGGGCCATGGTGGATGGAGCAGCTCCCTGGCCCAGTGGCCACCAGACAAAGCAGTCCAGGTCCAGCTTCTCTCTCAGGCCAGCAGGCGCCTCGTTCCTGGTGATGGGAAGGCAGGGACCCTCTGCAACCCCACAGGGAGAGGGTTCTGCCTTTCCTGACCTGGGCACAATGACCCTGAGACTCAACAGAACCTGAATGAAGGCAGACTTGGTTCCCGGATGGGATTCCCACTCCTCTCCTTGAAACGTGCCTAGGCTGCCCTGTGAGCTTGGGCATGTTACTGAATCTCTTTGGATGTCAGTTTTCTCAGTGGGTTAATGATTTGGGCCTCACAGGCTTGTTCTTGGGACAGAATGATGTCACCTGTGGGAAGCTCCTGGAGCAGTGGCTGACATATGGAAAGCACCCTGTTCATGTTCTCTTTAGCTCTGGCCTGTCCTGGCCCTTCTTCCTCATGAATCATGCACATCCCTCCCTCCCCCCCATTTCAGAAAGGATGGCAGGCTGCTGAAGGCACGCTTCCCCATGGTGGGAAGAGAGCGCTGCATGGGAGACATTATCCTATTTGGATGACAGAGCTGCGGGCTCTCAGAGGTCACCCATCCTGCCCCTTCTGCTACAGCGGGGGCAACCAAGGCTCCAAATGGGAGCCTCAAATGGGCAGCAAACTGGCTGCTGCCCTGGGAGTTGGCTCGGTCTGTGGAAGACAGGCCAGGGTCTGACTGGGGCACACGAGTCCCTGGACCCCCAGGCCAGTATCCTTGAGATCAAACCCTACTTCTCCTTCTTCTCTCAACTGTGGGATGATTTAGAGTTAGAGGCATGATAATAATTCTCATTTTTCCAAGACCTGAGTGTGCTGGGCCCCGTGCTAGATTTGAATGGAGTCAATGAGGTAGTATTCTCAGTTGCAGAGGAGTAAACGGAGGCTCACAGCGGCTAATCAACAGGTCCAAGCCACACGCCTATAACCCGGGAAGCCAGTACTTGAGGTCCAGGTGGCCGGACTCTGGGCTGGCTGGACCCAGGCAGCAGCTCCTGAGGCCACGAAGCAGAGCGCTCCCCTCGGCAAGGCCGGCGGCAGGACGGCCATGTTGGACTCCATGTTTTCGCAGTTGATCTCAAAGAAGCCAATTATCCTTTCTGGGTCTCAGTTCGTTACCCCATCTGTAAAGTGGAGATCACCCACAGGATGGCACCTACCGCGATCACTGCGAAGCCCAGAATCCTGGACTCTGGGGCTGGAGGGACCGAAGAGGTCATCTCACCAGCCCACGCCACGGCAGAGGCATCCAGCGGCCTGCTGGTCACAGAGCCGGGAGGGGCCGGAGCAGGGATTTGGCTGAGGGATCCAGCAGCCTGCTGGTCACAGAGCCGGGAGGGGCCGGAGCAGGGATTTGGCTCTCGATGGCAGGATGCGAGGGGCTGTGCAGCGCCACCTGATTTCCGTTCTCCTTCCAAGAGGGCTCGTGCGTGCCGCCCCCAGTGCCAGCTTTGCCCACTCCTCTGTGGCCCTGTCACTTTCTCACAAGGTGTTTCTCCTGTCACTGCTTCACCCCCTCGCCTCCCCGCCCTCAGCTTACCCCAACTCAGAGAGGGAGCCTGGCAGAGCAGCAGGGCGTGGGGGGGACAGAGGGAGCTGTGACCACAGTCTAGCTCTGATACTGATGAGGCATCTGCAAGCCTCTTCCTCTCTCTGGCTCTCCGAGGCAGAAGAGACCGTGGTTTTTTCTATTAAAAACTAGACAAGTTTGCCTGTCTCCAAAGCATATCCCATGCACATCCCAGTTCCAGTGGAAGCTTCTAGGCAGTACACAAACAATTCATCACCAAAGGATTTGGGGAAATGCTGGGTTAAACCATTTAGCCGTTTTCTTTTGCTAACACTTTACTTAAACAATTGATTTAATGAAGATGAGATGCATCCTCACTGTGACCAGCAAGGAGCGTAGGGTCATATAAGGCAAATGCCAATACTCACCACCCTCCGAATTCTCACTTTGCAGAGCGAGCGATGCTAAAGCCTGGGCTGTGTCTACCCATCCCTCTCCGTGCTCATGGAACACAAGCGCAAACGCATGCACACAGACATAGGATGTCTGAGAGCCTTGTCCTGCTTTCTCCTGCAAGCCTTGCCGAGCTTTACATGCCTCGGGCTCTCGGCCTCCTCGGCCAGCTCTGCTGCACAGCTCTCCCGATTACCGGGCCCTCTTCACCCCCACAGAGCGTCTTGGGGCGAGCCTCCAGGCGAAGTGGGCTAGATGACCTAATACTGGGCTTTAGTGACTCATAGGTCAGAGGGAGGCTCCATGTGGTGTGTGGGTGGTGGGTGCTGGCTGCTCAGAATAGATAAGAACACTGTGAGTCAAACTGGCTGCTGCCTGGCGTTGGCTCAATCCGAGGAAGCACTGGGCCCGGGTGGGTGAATGACAGCGCTGGGGGGACCAGGGCTCTGGCAAGCTGGCCTGGCCTTCACCTCCTCCCCGAGCAGCCACGAGCAGCCACACCTGCAGGGAGCCAGGCAGGCTGGACGAAGGGGCGGCACATGTGTTAACACCTGTGTGCAAGGAGAAATGAGAGCCCGCTTGGCCCCCAGAGCCCTCTCCCAACCTAGATCCTTCCGGATTTAGGTTAGATGGACGAGTTGGCCAGTCCTCTACTCAGACCCTGCCCATGCAGCATGGATTTATCATCTACTCGCCATCTGTACCCTGAGGCACAGGGGTTCAGGGACACACCTGGGGTGCCATAGGTTGTTGAGGGTAGAGCCGGCCTAGGTCCTGGAGCCTTGGATGCTATGCAGCCCCCCTCCTCCAGGTGATGTCAGGTGGGCCAGCACACTTTCTGGGGAGCCAGACCTAGGTATCTGAAGACGCTGGTTCAAGTCCTGGCTCCACCACCCAAAGTGCTGTCAGAGCATAAGACAGCTCCTAACTGCTAGTCCCGGTCTCCACTTCTAGGTGGTGTGCTCTGGTCCGTGGCCTTGTCTGAGTCACCAGCCCCAGTGAAATGGAGCCTGGCCTGCTCCTTAGAGCTGCATGCAGATGCCCATGCATGCGCAGTGCTGCGTAGGAATGGAGTGGGTCCTCTTGCAGCTCTAACACTCTGTCATGGCTCATTTCTGAGGTCTCACTGGGTGCAGAGTTCTGTGCTGGGAATGGGAGGGGTGGAGCATGGGGGACAGAGAATTTGTATCTTATGGGAGCATCCAGTCTGGCTGAGGATCAAGGTGCAGCCACTGGACACACACGGAGATGTCCACAGTCCAGGCGAATGTGAGAGGCGGCCAGAGCCCCGAGGCTCTGAGAGGGAGCACATCTGCACCGACTGGTCAGGGAGGGCTCCATGGAGGTGTCGGGCCTGAAGGGGTGGGCAGGCTGGTATTCTTGGTGAGGGGCACAGCTCACCAAGGCATGAAGGTAGGAATGGCAGAGTGTTAGGAGCCAGCCTGAATGGCTTTGAAGGGAAGGTGGCTTGGTGAGCTACTGAGGATCTCAGTGAGGGCCTGCAGGGGTGACTTGTCCTCCACCGTTGGCACAGCTCTGATGGCGGACCCCAGCAGCGGCAGCCAGCCACCCACCTCCACTCTGGGCAGAGAAGCTGGCCTCTGGCCCCACGACAGACTCCCACGGGCCAGAGATGGCGGAGGGATAAACATCTCTAATCGTTAATTAACGTTCGTGGTGTGATTTTATGGCTTTCCAGATAAATGCTCTCCGAGGGAGTGTCACCATTACGGACTTCCAGCTTAATGATCTGGAGGGATGATTTAAGGGGTGGGGTCCCAGGCGGCTGGAGGATAGGAGCAAAAGTACGGAGAGGAGGGTAGGTCCCTAGGAGTAAGGCCCGGGGTTCCTGCCTGGGCAGGGGCAGGGCTGGCCTGGGCCTGCATGCCAGGTTGGTGGAGCTGCCTGCCCCTCCCGTGGCTCTCTGCTCCTCCTGTCACTCTCTGAAGCTGTCCACTCGCTCGCTGCTCCCTTGACCATGTTCCTGGCCCGCAGGCATTTGGGGGACTTTTTGGTGGGAGATCCTGCCAATCCTTCCTGTCTGTCTGCTCCCTTAGCCCTGCATGTCTGATAGCCTCTCACCGCTCAGGTTTTATTCCAGTCTAGTTGCTCACTAGGTGTGTGCTCTCCCTTCTCAGACTCACCCCACCTGCTCACCTACCCGCCTGTCAGCTCACCTCCACCAAAAAGCCCCCAGTCTTCCCCAAACCAGATGTATTTCTGAGTCTTCCAACTCCACACTCTGGCTGGGAGCCCTGGGACCCGGGCCTGAAGGCACACCTCGGATCCCGCCCAGAGCCTGGCCTGCAGCGGGTACATGCAGGAGCCTTCCTGGTGTTTACTGTGTTCGGCTTCCTTTTAGGGAGAAGGGCTGCCCTGGGGCAGAAAGGCCCCTCACTGGGCGCTGCTATGTGCCATGTGCTGGGCACTGGGCGAGGCTCTTCCATGCCTTGGCACAGGGTCAAGGTCGCATTCTGGAGCCAGACTGCCTGGGCTCAACTCTGCTACCCCAAGCTTGGTGACTTAGGCATGTAGCCCACCCTCTCTGTTCTTGGTTTCATCATTGTAAATGGAGACCCAGTAGTACCTACCTGAGAGGTTATTGTGAGGACCCAGCGAGTTAACACGTGGAAAGTTCTGGTTCCTGTTTCAGCACACTGACTGTGACGCTAGCTTGCTGTCATTAGTGCATTTCGTTGAAACCTTACAAGCCCCGAGTGATGGGCACGCATGGCATGGCAAGAGGCAGAGAAGTGGAGTGGCCGAGGGTTTAGACATGAGCTGACTGCCTGTGTTTGATTCCTGGTGTGCCATTCGCAATGGGAAGAGGTATTTAATTCTCCGGCCTGAGTTTCCTCATCTGTAACATGCTGATAACAGTCCCAGCAGATGCCTCCCGGCAGGAGTGCTCTGATGAACTGAGTTAACACCTGGGTGATAGGTGGCATGTAGCAGGCTCTCCATAAAAAGGATTGTCCCATATGTTTGACAGAGGGGGAAGCAGACCTGGTGGGGGGAAAGGCCTGACCTAAACAGGTCATTCAAACTCAGCTCCATCAGAGCCCAAAGCCAAGTCATATTCTTCTCATGCTCCCGCTCCCTCCCATGGACAAGGGTCAAGTTAAGGCCTTTTGGGGGCCTGAAGCCTCTCTTCTGGCACTTGTCACCTGCCTCCTCCTGCCGGCACAACTCCCTAGCCAATTGAAACATGGTGAACTGACGTCTCCAAGAGCATCCTTTATCCAGGAAGCAGGGCCAGCCAAGGTCACGCCACCGACCCCAACAGGTATGGCGGGTCCCTGGCCGGCCATTCAATCCCCTTTGTGACCAAGGCCACCATTTTCTCCCTCTTAGATGTCCTCTCTTGAAACCTGGTGCGTCCGCTCAGCACCTGGTCAGGGCACCGGCACCTCTCCCTCCGTCTGGTTTCCTTCTGCTCTTGCCTGGCCGCCTCGTCAAGTCAATGTCTGTCTCTGCTGCCGCCCTGCCCGCCTGGGAGTGCTGACCCAGCGAGCGGTGTCTGTGCTCAGTGCCGCAGACGCCACTCCCCCGGGATAAGGGCCAGTGCACACCCTCGAACGGGAAGTGTGTCCTCCTACATCCTCACTCGGAGGCTGGGCGGGCAAGGCCACCTCTCGGACTCAGAGTGGGCACTCAGCGAGCAGACGGCGGGGGCGACCCCAGCAGGCCCTGGAGGAGAAAGATTTGATTCCCTTTCGGTCTGGGCACAGGGGTGTTGGCGTAACAGAGGTTCCTGCTGCTGCCCTTGGAGAGAGGAGGCGTGTGATGTCACCCACATGGTCTCGTGGGTATCATGAATAGTATGTAAGAGCAAGGCTTTTGGGGCGAGGCCAGCTTTGCACTCCATTGGCTGCCCTGGCTAATAACAATTCAGTACGTTTCATCCCATACGGGTGCTTTTACCATGTGCCCATCATTCTTTGACACCCCTTTCTCTAAAAGTTCCCCTTAATTCCCCTCTCCTTGAATGTGGGCCAGACTCAGTGGCTATTCGCCTTCACCCAGGCCAGGGAGGGACCCTGGGCACTATAGAAACGTCAACAGCCATCCTTGTTACAACCCCCGGACACCTACGACAGGGCAAGTCCCAGGCTAAGCGGTTTCCTGTAGCCATTCATTTGCTCCTCACACCCACCGGTGGGTAGCTTCCATTGTTACCATCCCCTTTCTCAAAGATGAGGCAACTGAGGCACAGGAAGGTTGAGTGAGTCCCTCACAGCATCAGCGAGTAAGTCGCAAAGCCAGGTCTGAGCACCTGTGGCCCGGCCCCAGCCTCCTTCTTAGCCACTATGTTGCCCTGCCCCAAGGATGCAGCCACAGGAGAGCCCTGGACCAGCTGGCTGGAGACCCAGGTGTGAGTCCCGGCCAGGCCCCGGCCCAGACCCCCCCAGTCTAGGTGGGTGAAAAGGGTGTGGTGTTCCCCACAGGTGACCCATGAATGAGAAAGGACTTGGGGACTTCTGTGGTGTGGCTCTGTACCACGGGGGTCCGGTGGAAGCCAGGAGGAGGAGCCTCTGAGAGGTGAGAGGTCAGCCTCCTTCCTGGAGGAGGCGGGGAGAAGCCCAGACTCAGAGTCAGGCAGGGTTATGGGGGTCACCAGGGAACTGTGGGCGCAGGGGCTCTGAAAGCTGACCTGGGAATTGCTGGCTGGACGGTGCACACCGTGGGAATCTTTAACACAATGCCGGGAACACGGTTGGAGCAGGACGGTGTGGTTTACACGCAGTTTTCCCAGCTATCTCAGGGAGTCCTCACCTCACCCTGGGTGTGCCAGCTGAGTGACACCCTGCCACACACTTACGTCCCCCAGACCAGCTCCCGGGGCCCACTGGGTTCTTCCTGTCACCCAAGTCCCCTCATCTCATCAGCCACTGGGAGGTTCTGCCTCCTAGTGCCCCTCACTCCTGCCTGCTTCCTGCCCACACTGCTGCCCCCTCCCCTGCTGCCCGCACCCCCTCTGGCTGCTGGGTCACTGCCAGTGTCTTATGGCTGCTCCTCTGCTACCCACTGCTCTTCCCTCTGGTTGCTTCTCCACCTTTCAGACCGAGGGATCTTCCTAAGGCACAATGGCGCTGATCCTCCTTCCTGGCTTCCAGTTCCTCCGTGGCTTCCATGGACCTCAAGATCAAGTCCAAATCCCCGAGCATGTCTAGTGAAACCTTTTGTGCCTCTGGCCACCCTAGTCATGTCATTGAACTACAAAGTGCCTCTGTCAGGGGCCATGGTGGGAATCAGAGAAGGCTTCCTGGAGGAAGCAACAACTAGGCTGGGGGCTAAAGGATGATTGAGAGTCCATGTCATAGGCCGCACAGGAAAAGTGCTCTGGGACAACAGCACCCAGGATCTTCTCTGAGGTCCCCCCCCCTCATCCCCCTGTGCCTCGGGATTTCTGAAAGGAAGCAGAACTGTGGGGCTGTTCCACAGGTCATGCACTGTGGACATTCTGGGAAATACCGCTGGCCAGCAGGCCGGCATCCACACAGGAAAGGGGATCCAGGAGTGGCTTTGCTGATTCCAGATAAGCAGCCCCTGAAGCCCCAGAGAGGAAGCCCACATGCGCAGGAGCCCCATATGCACGGGTGGTAGCGGTGTTTGTAATGGGCGGAAATGGGCACACACAGACAGGAGTTAGAATGGCCACTGGAGAGCTGGCTCTCAGGGAGCAAAAGGGCATCCTGCAGGGCGGAGAAGGGACCACAATTCTCTCCTCAGGGGCCCAGGGAGGTCCCCGATGAATTTGTGGATGAATGAGGCAGGGTCTGCATCTGTTGTAAAACCACCTGCAAAGGCAGGGCTGGCACGGGATACGCCATGCCTGGGAAGCTGGGGCACCTAAGTTTTGCATTGGTTCAGAGAACAGGTCTGATACAACACAATGATTTGTGACAAATCAGTCCCTCTGCATGGGAAGTTGCCTCAAACCCAGCCCTTGACTCCAGGGTGCCAGGGCCCCAGGAAAGAACCAGACTTGGCATCAATGAAGAGGTCTCTGTGGCAACCCTCCAGTTGTCAGTTGTAACCAGTAAGTGATGCTGGGCCACTGCATCCTCCTTCATGGCTTCCAGTTCCTCTGTGGCTTCCATGGACCTCAAGATCCACGGAAGAGGACCTCAGTCTTTCCATCTGTAAAATGAGAATCTTATTACTAACCTTCTGCCTCCTAAGACAGTTGGAGGATCAAATAGGATAATGGCGATACATTTCCACAGGCATCAGGGAGCTGTGGGTGCGGGGACGGCAGGAGTGCTGGGCCCCCTCACACAGCTCTTGGTCTGCGAGGAGTCAGCTTAGTAGCCAGACTAGAGAATGCACGTACAGGTGCTGTGGCAGGCAGGGCAGGGCTGTGGAAGCACACGGCGCACCTCGGCCAGCGGAGGCTCTGAGCTGAGACCTGGCAGACAGCAGGGAGATGCCGGTGGAAGGACGGGTGCTCAGGGTGGAGGTCATGGAGGGGAAGGAAGCACTCGATGGCTCTGGCATCTTTCAGCCAGGCCTGTCGGAAGTCTGGTAGGAGCTGGTGAGAGTCAGAGCTCGACCAGCACATGTGTTGGTGCATGGTGGAGAGGAAGGGGCTCCGGCCTGGAGGGCGGGGCTGCGCCCTGATTCGTAAATCAGATGTGATAATGAATCTTAGGAGGAACCCCAGAAATTAGCTTCACTATCAAAGAGTGCACGGATGGAGGTCCCCATCCAATTCTCCAATCTTGTTCATGCAAACACCAAATGGAACAAGGATGGCTGGGACCTGCCACCTCCTCTGAGAAGCCTTCATGGAGTTCCCCTGGGCGAAGTGAGTTAAGACCTCCTGGGAACACCCATGACTCCCCACCTGGTCCCACCGTGGGCGCATTTGCACGCCCTCACCCAGGTTAGCTAAGGGACACCGGAGCCCTCCTGCCTGCCTGCCCTTCCTGGGGCCGGGCTGCCCTGGCTCTCGCTCAGCTCTGATATCCTGAGTGCTTGTGACCGTGGTTCGTCTGTGGTAGCCGGGTGACAAGTTCTAGTGCCTTCGGAGACCAGGCTCCCCGAAGGGGCACTTCCAGACACATTAGTCCACTCTGGGAAGACGAGAATTTCCTCATGCAGCTATCAGCTAATGGAGACCCTCATTACTTGTCACGGCGTTAATTTGAGGAGATAGTCCTGGTGCACATTAGGAGGCTATTTTAGTGCCGCACGAATTAGACACCTTTATTAGCCATCGGAGGTCAGGGAGGTAATGAAGTGCGGGAGGTAGAAGGAAGAAGTCACGCTTCACCTTGAGTCTGGTCATCTCCCCCGTGTTCCCACCGTATCAGCTCATCTGTCAGGCGCTGCCCACGGCCTGATCCGGTGTCAGGCACTCAGAACAGGGGCTGAGGGGGGTGGGCAGGCAGAAGGAGGGTCTGCATGGGTGATCTGATCCGGGTGTGCGCTGAAGCCTGACTGGTGTGCACACACATGTAGGAGTGTGTGTACAGGTGCATGTGTGGGCATGTGTGTGTGTGCGAGCTCATCTGTACGTGCACACCTGTGTGTGAAAAGTAAGTGGGTTTCCGTGCACAGGTACACATGCAAAGAAGTTTCTAATCGGGCTGCAGGATGACAGAATGGGCTCCCTGTGGAGTGGTGAGCTCTGTCATTTGAGGTGCCCACTGAGGCCCTGGCAGCCGGCCCTTTGGAGGGGCTCCTGGAAGGAAGACAGACCCTGCGGAGGTGTGGGATGGACCTGGGATCTGGACCTCTGCATGGGATGGGGAGACCCGGCTGCTGCTTGAGACTCTAGCATTGCCCGGTGACTAGGAGAATCCTTTGTCCCCTCTGGGCGTCGGCCCCCTGCCAGGGGAGCTTAGAGCAGAGGCCTCCCGCTGCTGCCCAGGAAACCGGGCGGTGCTGCTCGGGGCCTCCCCCAGCCCTGGGCCCTGCTCCCCTGGGCAGGGCAATCAGTCCTGCTCTGGGGTCTCTGCCCCTCTCCCTGGGGTGTCCACTTAGCTGGGCGTGCTTCAGGAGCGCCCTTTGAGGCACCCCGTTCCTCCCAGGCTGCCACCGTCTGGTCTCCTGGTGGCTCTTAGGAGACACTGGAGCTGTGAGGGTCACAGCTTCCCTGATAAACAGGAAGGTGTTGGGGAGTCACCTCCCCCTCACAGCACTCTGGTGTCTGTGGCTCACGGGACCGTGGAGGGAGGCAGGTGTGCTCCCATGGTGCACGCAGTGACTGGAGAAGGCCCCGAAGCGCCTGCCGGCCTCCCAGGCTGCTCCCGCCTGGTCACCCTGCTTCTGACAGGCAAGCACTTCCCAGTCCAGCAAGGACTGTCTCCTCCCCTTGTTCAGGAAGCTCCTGTTCCTGGCAGCAGCTCCGCGCCTTGGACAGATGAAGAGAGGGCAGGCCCCACGTAGCATGGGACTGAGCTGGGTCAGTCTGGAGCCCCTGTGCCCCTCAAGGGAGACTGCACCCCACGTCTCCTCTCTGCTTCTGCAGCCTCTGCGGGGCACATGCTGAGGGGCTGAGAGCCTGTGGGCAGCGAGGGGGGCAGGAGTGTGGTCTTTTTGGACCGCTTCCCGGTCATCCCTGTACACCTGGGCAGGGTCGACTGGGTGGCCTTGGGCAGGTCAGAAGGACAGGAGAAGGCCCAGCAGTTTTCTGGAGCTCAGGCATGTCACATCTGGTGGGTCGTGCTCCTGTCCCTTCCCCTTAAAATAGGCTTGGGTCTTCTTTGACAGGGACGAAAGTGGGAGCCAGTTTGCTGGGAGAATTCTGGCATGCTATTGCGCCCCCCCGTCCCCCCCCCCCCCCCACCGCCCCATCACCTTGAGCCCTGCTGTTCCCTTTCTGTCTGGGTCCTATGGCAAGCTCAGATGGTCCCATATTGGTCTGAGAGGGACCGAGGCAGGAGGAGCACAGAGCCAGGGCGGTGAGTAAGTGGGGGAACCAGAGCCCCCAGGCCCACCTGTCTGAATTTCTACAGCCATTGAGTGGCCCACCGAGGGCACGAGGCACTTCAGCCTTGGGCCCCAGGTCACATGTCCCTGTTTTGACGAGGGGCCTTCTGCTTCATCACTTTCTCTGCTCAGCCCCTGATGGGTGCCTAACACGTGGTGGCTGTTTGCAGAATAAACAAATAAATTCATCAGTGGGTGAGGGTCTCCGGGACCTGGCAGGGTCAGGGGCGTTATTCTTGGCTGGGAACCTGGACTTCTTTCCAACCCTCATCTTGCTGATGAGGAAACTGAGGCCGGAAGCAGAAGTCCGGGGAGGCAGGGGACTCAGTGGCTGGAGTCAGGAAGGCGGGTAAGGCCCAGAGCTGGGAGCTCTGTGGGGGCGCAGCCTGGGCTCAGGTGGAGGAGGAGATGCCAAGCAGCAGGTAGCTGGGCCGAGTGGTGGGAGGCCAAGGGAGGGGCGGGGTGGGACAGGCATCTTCTAGGCTGAGAAGAGAGAGCATATGGCGGCCCTGATGTTAGAGCGTGCAGCCACATTTGGGACACGTGGAAAGTTTATTAGGGTCTGGAGCTGCCTGGGCCACAGAGTGAGGGGCAGACAGAGCCAGGACTAGAACCCTGCCCAGCCAGTGTTTCTCCACTGCCGCCCAACCCATGTCTAAAAGCCTGGGCAGCCAGAGGAGGATGCGGCCAGATGCCATTCTGCTGGCCGGTCTGTGTACCGCACGAGGGAATGGATGGATGTCAAGGATTCCCCAGGCCTTGGGACCCACTGAGGAGGAGACCTGGGCCCCTGGACACAGCACCAGGGGCTGCAGATGGCCTCTGCCCACAGGCCTCCCTAGACACCCTTTGTCCCATGCCTTTGTTTGGGCTTTGTGTTCTCGGAGTGGCAGGGCTGAGGGGAGGAGGGAGGCACGGGAGCAAATTTGGGCCATTGATTGGCATTTATATCCTGCTTAAAGGAACCAGGCTGGCTGCTGCTGGGGGTGGGGCGAAGGGGCTGCTCTTTAGCATCTGAAGTTTGCAGATAATTGGAGGAAAATAACTCCAATAATGAAATCACTGCTGGATCGCATTCTGATACGTGACAAATCAATTCATTTATGATACCTTCTTTGTCACACTGAGCCATTCTGGCGCTCAGTGGAAACCTCTTAAATTAATAAAACTGTTAAATCCATAAAATCCTTCGTTCCGAGTAGCACATCACAGCCCAAGTTTGAATCATTAAAGGAATAAAACTGATAAATGTGAGCGGGGGAGTGTCTGTGTCTGCAAAGGGGCTGGCTTTTAAGACAGATAGAATATAATAGTCATAAGATGCATCCCCACTAAGTAAAGCAGGGGGAGGGGAGGCAGGCAGGGGTGGGGGGGAGGGCATCTGCATATCCCAGTGCAAGAAGGCTGATGGATGCCGGCCTAGCAGCATGGGGCAGGCTGCTTTAGTGGTGATTTGTGGGGCTGTAGCCTTTTGAATAAAATATGATTTAATAGCAAAGAGAAAAAGATAAAGCCTTTATTGGACCCAGTCGAACCTGACTTAGCTCAACAAGGATTTTCCAAAATAGCTGCACTTGTCTGAAAGGGGAGGATACAGCACAGGCTGTCAGACCACACACTGACAGGAGGTGGGAGGCTTGGTGGATGGGGGGAGGGGGAGGGGTCAGACCAACCCCTCCCCGCCCCCCCCCCCCCCCCCCCCCCCGCCGTCCTTCCCCAGGGCTGGGCAGTTTCCCAGCTTGACTGCTTGCTGGCTGTGTGATCTTGGGCAGGCTCCTGCACTTTCCTGAGCTTGGATGTCCTCACCTGTCAATGGGGTGGGGATGTTGATCTCATGGGCAGGAGTGCATGAGAAAGAGCTTTGCATCAAGTGCAAGGGAGGGTCAGTTAAGGATCATTCTTGAACGTGGCTCCAGCAGGTAAAGGTGACTGCAATTCTTGCCTCACACGGCTGGGTTTTTGGGTGTATTGCATGTGGGTCAAAGAACCCCATTCTGACAGAGTGTACTGTCGAGTTCTGTGCACATGAACTACATCACATGTGATACCGTGGGTTCCATCTGGGCGTTGCTCATCGGATTCATAGACCCAGGAGAGAGCCCATGTGACTGCTTCAGGCTGTTTGGGCTCAGGAGGAAGCAGCGGGAGCAGACACAGAAAACAGCCAGTGAGGGCTACTCCTCTCCCAGGTTGGTCCTGGGGGGAAGGGACGAAAGTATGTTCAGGGGCCCTCTGTGACAGGCATCGGGCGAGGGCGGGCAGGTGGGAGCCACAGCAAGTCAATGAGACCCTGCCTGGCCCTTGAGGTCTTACATGACCTCCTCTCTTATTCATTTGCCTTTTATTCCAATGAGACTAGGAGGTCCCCAAAGCCAGAGTCTGGGCCTTCTCCTTCCTTCGCCTCCTCCTTCCTTCGCCTCCTCCGGGCTCTTGCCCCACAAGGTACTTGAAATGGGTGTGTCCAGCCCACGTTCTAGAGCCCAGGGGCTCATCACTGTGGCCACTTTCAAACTTTAGTTACCTGACATAAGAAAAGCTCTTACATTGCACCCCACTATGCATGTTATACATTCATAAAAATTTAGAAAATGATACTTAACTTAATGCATGTTTGAGATTCTATTCTATTCTATTCTATTCTATTCTATTCTATTCTATTCTATTCATTCTGTTCCATTCCATCCCATCCCATTGTTTTCTCAGTTTGAAAAAAACGGTTTCTTAGTCCACTAAATTAGTTTCATGATCCACTAATGGGTGTGACCAGCAGTTCTGATCTGGTCCACCGCCCCAGTTTTCTGACCAGGGATATGTTAAAGGCCACACAGGACTGACCAGCCCCACCCCCAGGCTGGGAGGGTCCAAGGTCACAACGTCCCAGGCCATCTGCCCTTACGGACACTCCTCTGTGGCTCAACCTGTGCAGGACACAGGGACTCCACAGGGGAAAGCGGTGGGAAGCTGTCACAGAGTCCTCGGCCCACCTTCTTGAAAAGACAGTGGAGATGACAAGGCAGTTCACCTGCCCTTCCCCCCCTCCCCCAGAGGATCAAAGGGGTCTGGGGGCAGGGGAGCCCGTGCCCCTGGCATAACGAGCCACGTGGGCCCAGGAGCCTGACAAGCCTTCACTCCCCGCAAACGTCAGGAGTTTCTGACAGCCAGCAACACGAGTGCTAATTGCCAGCCAGGGCGAGGGTGGCAGCCCCGCAATCCATATCAATTATGGGCATTGGCCGTGGCTGCCACACAAAAAAGGTTCCTCGGAGGCTGTCAGACCCCAGGGTCATTACTCAGATGCTGTGCCTGCTGGAGGCTGAACAGGGACAATGGCCACCCGGCACCCCCAACCGCCTTGGTGGCCTGGCCCTGGGCACCGTGGGCTTGCCGGGCAGGGCCTGACAGGTGTAGGGCACACACTCGCCTGCCTGGCCCACCCTGATGTTTCGTCACCGCGCTCACCACCTGGACTGACGGGCTGCCGTCACTGCCATCACCTCTCTTAGGGAGGGAAAGCTTCAGGTTGGGTTTTTTGTTAAATCAAATGTGTGTTTTTTTCTAGTGGGGAACCTGAAATGGCTCCCAAAGCATCATGATTGGTGGCCTTCAAACCGAGAACTGCTGAGGGGAGCGGGGAGGCTCAGTGGGTGACATTTGGGGCCTTCATCCTGGGCTCAGGCGAAATCTCTTTCAAATCATTCTCTCGGTGACAACAGTAATTCTCAAACTTTCACATGCATCAGGGTCACCTGGAGGCCCGTTAGCCTGAGCTGGGGGTCCCAGGTGTCAGAGTTTCAGTTCAGTGGCTAGGGGGCGGGGCCACACCTGCATTTCTGACAAGTTCCCAGTTAGGCTGATGGTGCAGGTTCAAGGGCCACACATTGAGACCCCTCGTCCTAGAAAGTGCTTCTCAGGGTTTGTGTGTGCGCCGCATATATCTGGGGGCCTTTGTCAACATACACATCCTGGGGCATCAGCCCAAGCCCAGAATCCGAATGTTCAGACCATCGCTGGGGCTGGGGCATCAGATGCACCGTGGGCTCCTGGGCCCAGGTTGCGGGGGATGTCATGTTCCACTTCAGGGCAGGAAGAGCTTTTCGAACATTTGGAGATGCTCAGACGGGCAAGGACTGCCTGGAAAAGCAGTAAGTGGGGTCCCAGTTGGTTTGGGCTACCAGCCCCAGGCTGTGCCAGGAGGGACCCAGATGAGGTAGAAGTTGGATGGGGGCCTCCAAGGATTTTCCTCCCTCACCAGACACCTGCAAGCTGGGGGTTTGGGGTCTAGAATTTGGGTGGGACTTGGGGTCAGAAGCCTCTCTTCCATGTCCCAGGATGCCTCATGGCTCAGTGGTTAATTTTCCACCACATTGACTTCGTGACTAGCCAGTTCTCCACGCATCATCTCACCCCTCCTGAGGGATCCTGTCACCACCCCCACGTCCCCGTGAGAAGCAGACAACTGTTACCACACTGGCAAGTGAGGAAACCGAGGCCCGGGAAATTAAATGACCTGTTGAGCGGCTCACACACTTCTTCAGGGACTCCTGGGAGTGGGCACCCGGCCACACAGCACGGGGTACAGGTGCTGGGCAGCACGCAGGGCCAGCAGGCCCCACAGCTGAGTGGGTAATGGCTCGGGTCTGCTGGTAAAGAGGCCTCGGAGTTGTCTAGGACCCTGTGCTCTGGTGGGTCAGGGGTCAGGCCGGATTAAGGGGCTCTCTGGGGCTGAAGTCAGTCTGTTTCCTCAGGTCTGACTGCTCTCCCGAGTCTGAGTCCAGGGCTCTCTCTGCCTCTCCACAGCCAGCCTTACCCCAGGCCTGCCGCTGCCCCGCCATACGCTGGCACCTTGCTGAGGCTTTTTTAGAAAAACCAGCTGTACTGAGGTGTAAATTACCTACTATAAAAGTCATTCATTGGAAATGCACACAAAGCTGAGTTGTAGCAAATGTATAGGGTGAATGTGCAGGCATCACCACAAGCCAGTTTGAGATTGTGGTGATTTCCATCACTCCCCAAATTTCCCTCATGCCTGTTTTCAGTCAATCCCCGCTCCTGCTCTCGGCCCCAGGAAACTGCTGATCTACTTTTTTTCTCTATAGTTTTGTCTTTTCTAGAAATTTCGTGCAAATGGAATCATGCAGTATCATGATTTGGGCCCAGCTTCTGTAACTTAACATCATGTTTTTCTATAGTATGGACTTTTCTAGAAATTTCGTGCAAATGGAATCATGCAATATCATGATTTGGGCCCAGCTTCCGTAACTTAGCATCATGTTTTCAGGAACCTTCACGTCGTGTCAGGTGTCAGCACTTCCTTCTTTTTATTGTCGAGTGGTGTTCTCCTGTATGGCTTCCCCGCCTTTTATTTATCTGCTCACCAGGTTGTGTCAATAGGGCTGCTTCCAAGTTTGGGCAATTTCAAATAATACTGCCTTGAACATTAGCAGGTAAGTCTTCCTGTGGATATATGTTTTTATTTCTCTGGGGTGGATACCTAGGAGTCACATGCTAAGTGTATGCTTAACTTTTTAAGAAACTGCCAAACAGTTTTCCAAAGTGACTATACCATTTTATAGCCTCAGCAGCAATGCATAAAGTTTTCAGTTTCTCTACTTCCTCTCCAACACTTGTTATTGTCTATCATTTTTATTAGAGCCATTCAACTGGATATATAGGAGTGTCTCTAATTTGCATTTCCCTAATGACTAATGGTACTGAGTTTCTTCCCATGGGCCAATTAGTCACTCATATATCTTTGGTTTAGTGTGTATTCAAGTCTTTTTCTTTTAATTGGGTTGTTTGTTTTATTATTGTTATAAAAGTTCTTTATATATTCTCAAGACAAATCCTTTATCAGATATATGATTTATAAGCATTCTTTTCCCAGCCTCTGGCTTATCTTCTCATTTTCTTAATAGTCTTTTGAAGTGCAAAAGTTTTAAATTTAAATAAAGTCCAATTTATCAATTTTTTTTCTATTACGAATCGTGTATTGATATAATATCTAAGAAATCTCTGCTTAATCCTAAGTCTTGTAGATTTTCCCTTGTTTTCTTTTCTCCAGAAGTTATAGTTTTAGCTTTTATATTTAGAACTATTACCTATTTTGAGTTAATTTTGTATATGATGTAAGGTAAGAATCTAATTTTCATAAACTATGGATATATACAATTGTCCCAGTATTATTTGCTGAGAAGATTCTCCTTTCCTCATTAAATTGTCTTGGAACTTTGTTGCAAATCAATTGATCATGCATATGTGGTTATATTTCTGGATTTTCTATTCCATTGCATTCATTGATCTGTCTGTATGTTTGTTTGTATACTAATACAACGCTGTCCTGATTACTGTGGCTTCATAGTAGAATTTGAAATTTAATAGTGCAAATCTTTCAACTTGGTTCTTGTTTTATAAAATTGTTTTGACTATTCTAGGTTATTTTCTTGCCATATATATTTTAGGACCAGTTCATCAATTTCTGGGGGAAAAAAAGCCTGTTGAGATTTTGATAAAAATTTGAGAGGAATTTTAATGGCAATTTGAGGCAACTTGCCATCTTAACAATGTCGAGTCTTTTTATTCATGGACATTTAGTTAGATCTCCTTTGGTTTAGGTCTTATTTAATTTCTTTTAACAGTATTTTATAGTTTTCCATATATAATTATTTTATTTCTTTTGTTAAACTTATTCCTAGATACTTTATTCTTTGTGATGCTATTTAGACTGAGTGGTTTTCTTAACTTTACTTTTAGGTTGTCTATCGGTAGTAGAAGAAATACAATTGATTTTTGAATATCCATTTATATGTGGTGGTGGTTTTAAACCAAAATGTCTTGATATTCCTCCCACTGAGAGATGGGGTGTATGTTCCTTCCCTTGAGTCTGGCTCTGGAAGTTCCTGACTAGTAAACTGGCAGAAGTAATGCTGTGCCAATTTCCAGGCCTTTAGAAACAAGCAGCGACTGTTTCCTGTTTCTTGAGATACTTGCTCCTGGAGCCCAGCCACCATGCTGTGAGGAAGCCCAAGCAGCCCGTGGAGGGCCTGTGTGGGGGTCTGTGCAGAGATTTACTTGCCAGCCATGGGTTCCAGAATCCAGAAGCGGATCCTCCAGCCTTGGTGTGGCTTTGGCTGGTGGTAGGCCTTGCCTTAAATGCAGATTTGTGAGCAAAATTAATGGCTACTGTTGGTTTGAGCCACTGGGTTTTGGGATGGTTTGTTTCATAGAACCAGCTAACTGGAGTATTTGCCTTCTGAGTCTGAGAACTCAGGTGGGAAGAAAAGCTGAGGGGGAAAGGCAGTGGGAAGGAAGGGATGACTGAAGGAGGAGGAGACTAAATATGCGATGCTCTGGACTAGACATGCGACTTGATCATTAGAGTTAGACTAACTCACAAATAGCCCTGCCACAAACACACTATGTGCCTGATCCTGGGGAGACCATTCCTTCCCCCAGGGCCTCAGCGCTCCCCAGTGGGGGCCCTTAACTCTCTCTGCCATGACCCAGGAGAAAGCCTGAGCCAGGGTGGGCCTCTGGGCTGAACCTAAAGGGGCTATACCTGTGGCCATGGACACTTAGTCACTTAAAAAGTCTGCATTGTGTGCAGTCGGGGAGGGCCTCTCTATGGAGGTGCACCTGTGAAAACCATGTGCCTGACAGAGGAGGAGGAGGAGGAGAGGGAAGATGAGGAAGAAAACCCAGGAGAGCCATCATAATTACAATGATACGTGGTATTGTTATGCTTTTTTTTCTTTTATAAATTATTTTTAATTAAACCTTTTATTTTGAGGTAATTGTAAATTTACATGCAGTTTTAAAAAATAATGCAGATGTCCTCTGTACCTTTAAATGTCCCCAATGGTAACATCTTGTAAAACTGCAGCACAATA
Source organism: Cnephaeus nilssonii (assembly GCF_951640355.1). Lineage (NCBI taxonomy): Eukaryota > Metazoa > Chordata > Mammalia > Chiroptera > Vespertilionidae > Cnephaeus > Cnephaeus nilssonii. The sequence continues at coordinate 13,466,703 of NC_137087.1, forward strand.
TCACAACTGGGGCATTGACATTGACCTAATCAAGCCAGGCACATGCCCATCACCACAAGGTATGCTCACCGGAGAGTAGGCTTTCACTTGATAAGACGTGGAGCCCAGGGCCACCAGGTACAGCAGAGGCACGATGGCCCCCGGGTGTCCACTTGCTGGGGGACTGGCTGTGTGAGGGAGGAGGCAAGGCAGAGCTCAGCAGAGCCAGCATCCCCAGTGAGCGAGGGGCCTGGCTGCTCTGTCTCAGCGGGATGGCCCTGGCAGGAAGTGGGGTGGGACTATGCTTCTATGGGACTATCCTGGGGCAGAGGGAGGAGATGGGGTCTCTGTGGCCTAAAGGGCAGAACTGGAGGAAGCCAATTCCAAGCTCAGGACTCGGCCATGAGTGCGCATTCCTGGAGGTGTGTCTGGAGGTGGACAGCCCCTGTGGGGCCCCCCGTGGTGGAGCGTGGGAACCTGATGAAGTCTGGCCTGGATGATTCTTAGAGCGTCCTCCCAGCCTGAGAGGCTGTTGTGGGGACAGTGATGCCACATCAGAATTCTCCAGGCTCTGCCCCGAGGGATGCAGCTGGCTGGGCTGGGCTGCTCTGCCCCCAGCCTTTCCACGTGGCATAACCCTTCTAATGTCCTGGAATGTCCCACAGAGCCCAGGACTGCGGTGCTGCCTGTCCTCCCAGGACCAATCAGTGATCACGAGGCCCAAGGTCTGTTTGGAGTTGTCTGGAGAGCAAAGCCCCGAGTGAGAGGGGGCAAGGTTGGGGGCGGGCAGGACTGACAGGTGGTAGCTTGGCTCTACCTGCATGTGCCACGGGGCAGCCTGGCCCCTCTGCCTCGGCTCCCACATGGCCTGGACACCCTTTCCTTTTCGCTGTACATGCCTGGCTCTTCTATGCCCTTCAGTTCTCAGCTGAAGGGACACCTCCACAGAGAGGCCCTCCCCGATTGCCACACAATGCATCCCCTCTTTCTTCTGCCGGCTCACTCACCTCCTGCTGGGCACTCCCTGGCACTCTCACAATCTGCCATTGTCTTTCCGTTCATGAGTGTTAGGTTTGGTCTGTCTGTCCTGCTGGACTGTCACTCGGTGCAGGTGGGGCCCCTTTGGCCTTGCTCTTGGCTGTGCTCCCAGTGCCTAGAGCAGCAGGTGCCTGATGAATAGATGAACAGTAGTAGCTGCCACTTGCATGGTATTTATAGGCACAGGCCCTGTTCGAAACTACCCATCGTAACAGAACAACTCCTCCTGACAACCTAGGAGGGGGTGCTCTTCTCCTGATTTTACAGGTGAGGAACCAGCTCCGGAGTCTAAGTGTCCCTCAGCTGCTGAGTGGTGAGGCCGGGATTTGAACCCAGGAAGTTTGTGCACCAGAGTCGATGCTCTCAAGCCCCCAAAGGAGGGATGCCCACTTGCCTCCTCACCCTGAACCTGCTTTTCGGGGTCCCGGATACCAGACCCCATTGCTTTCCCCAGATGACATATGCAAGATGCTCCCTCCTTGCCTCCCCCATTCTTCTCCTCTCCTGATTGCAGGCTCTGACTCCAGGGGTCTGGCAGGTCCTGCCGGCTTCTCACCTCCCAGAAGTCCTGTGAGGAGGACCTGTCATCCTCTTATGAGGAAGGGGAAACTGAGGCTCTTCAGGGGAGGGGAGTGGGCTGCCTTGCTTCCAGTCCAGGGCCCTTTTCTCTGCCCCTGGGCTACTTGACCTCACAGGTGGGAGAACATTTCTAAAGGCTGAGTGGGCTCCCGGATGTGGCTCTTGTTTCTTCTTTCCCACCAGCCCGAGGGCAGCAGGCAAGGCTTTTATTCCCATTCCACTGATGGAAAAATCGAGGCCCAGGGAAGGGAAGCCTGCCGCCTGAGTCATCTGGCCAAAGAAGACCCAGCTTTCCTGGCTTCCAGCCCTGAGCTTCAGCCAGGGTACCCATGACACCAGGCGCAGAGGCTCCTGAGGGACCTCTGCAGGCCCCCCTGCCCGAGTCCGGGTGAAAGTCAAGGAGGCTGCACACTGAGGTGAGTGACACAGACCAGACTGCATGGCCAGTGATCTTTCAGATGCAGGCCTAGCCAGGGATGAATGAACCCATGAGTGAGTAAATGATCCCCGATGCATGCCCCACAGTGAGAGCCAGAGCAGGCGCCTGTGGGGACTCTGTAAGTGCCACCTGCCCACTGAATCTTCTAGAATCAGCCTGTGTCACCTAGAAGCTTAGACGGGGGGGGGGGGGGGGGGGGGGGGAAGACTGGTCCCTGCTCTAAGGAAGAGGGACTTGGGAGGTCAGGGAAGGCTTCTGGGAGGAGGTTGCCTTGGCACTAGACACAGAAAGTAGCAGAGCGGAGCTCTTCCTGACTGGTCCTGCTGGAAGACTAAGCAGGGCCTCCAGAACCCTGGATGCAGCTGGAGTCCATCACTGGGCTGCAGGGAAGGGCAGGGCGGAGGAAGGCCCTAGGGTGGGTGGACCCTACCTGTTCCTGTACGAGGCCCAGACCACCAGGCTTAGGCCATTTCTCTGGTCTCTCCATGCCTCAGGGTCGGAGTCCCCAGCGTTTTCCGGTGGCCTCCCAGCACCCCATCACCCCTGGCAGTGAACTCCAAGGCCTCGCTGGTTTCAGCTTTAGTCAGATGTGGGTCCTGCTTCAGAGACTCCCAGTCTGTGAAAACCCAACTTCGAGGGAAGGGAATTTCATTTATTGAACCCTCCCAGGGAGTTAGGCATTTACATACCCTCATTTCTTTCTCACAAGAACCCATGAAGGAGTTACTGCTCTTTTATGTTTCTTAAAGAGCTTTATTGTTTAAAGTTCACCCATTTAAAGTGTACAATTCAATGGTTTTTAGTGTATTTGCGGAGTTGTGCAAGCAGCACCATAATCTAATTGTAGGACATTTCATCATCCCCCAAGGAAGCCTGTGCCCACTGGCAGTCACCCCTTCCTCCCCTCCCCCACACAGTAAAGCAGGAGAGAGGGCCCAGAGCTCCTATCCCACCGCCCAACTTCCATCCTTATCAAGTCCCATCCTGCTTCTCTCCTTTTCGTTGCTGCTGTAGCTAAAGAATCTTAAACCTCCCCAAGCAGAGTCCATTGACCAGCAGCAGGGGTGTCCCCTGGGGATTAGTCAGAAATGCAGAGCCCGAGGCCCTGCCCCAGGCTTACTGAATCAGTCTGCCGTCCAGCTTGGGGGCGAGGGTGAGGAGGGGTGTTGCATGTGACAGCACTGGAGCAGCTCTGGGATGAAGCAAACCCCAGACTCTGAGCGTGGCTTGTCACCTTCATGTACTTCAACACGCATCTCTGCAACCGAACCCACTGGGCCACTGTCACAACTACTGAAATGTGGAAACAGCCAGGGCCCAGCTAGGAATGCAGGGCAGGGTTTGAACCCAGACCCAGCCAGCTGCACACCTTTCTTCCCTCCAGCCGCCCTGTCCAAGGGCTTTTAGCTATGACCGCGGCTTCCTGCTTTCATCAAGGGCAGCCTGGGGCCCTCGGCAGAGTGTTTTGTGGACGACAGGACAGGCTGTGGCTTCCTCTCTCTGAATGCCTGGGTGGCAGCAGCAGTGCTGTGGACAAAGACCAGACGATGAGAGGACCACGGTCCGTCGGCACACTGAGGTGGTGAGAGCAGAGGGAACTGCTGGCAGGGAGAGGCGAGGCAGGGGCTGCCTGCACCCCGACCCTGCCTGTGCAGCTGACCTGCCGTGTGACCTGGGCCATATGGTCCCCTCTCAGAACCTCTGGCTATTCTGGGCACTAGCACCTTGGTGTTTGCTGGGAAACCCCATCCCTCCTCCCTGCTGCGCCTGCAAGTCTCTGTGGAGTGAGGGCATCTGCTTGCTCAGAGGCACCTGATAAGAAATGGAAGATGGATTCTTTGAATTTGCTTTGGTGGAGCGGAGTCCGACCCAATGCCCTTGAGGCCCTGCAGGTGTCCTTGGGGAGCCCAGGGACAGTGTGAGTGTGGGCATGGCCCTTGGAGGCTGGTGGGCTGGAGTGGAGGGAGGGCTTGGAGAAGGCCCCACCCCCACATGGGCTCAGGTTGTCCAGACACCTCATCTAATGGATGGGGAAACTGAGGCAGCACAGTACGAATGCGGGGATTTTCAGGCCTTCTCTGGTTCCAGTGATGGCGTGCTGTGTCCTGCCAAGATGAAAGGCCATGACTGTGCTAATGGAGATGATCCCCCATCCACTGAGCTCCCCCTACAGTAACAGGACGGGCGGGGTGTAGGCTCTGGGTCAGGGTCCCTGCGCTGAAACCCTGGTCTGGCTCTTCCCAGGCCTGTGACCTCAGGTGAAGTGTAGAGTAACTTTAGTCTTGGCTGCCTCTAACGCAAATAGGGAGTGATTACCTCAGCGCCCATTACAGAGCAGGGGGAGGGCTGACTCTAGGTAAGCTACCTGGCACATGGCACTTGCTCAGTGGCGGGCAGTGATTATTATTATTAATTAGTAAGTAGTATTGTCCTCTTGATGTCTTATAGGTAAATATCCAGCCCTGGTTTCCTCTCCCACCTTAACCCTCTCTGCTTATGCTCCAGCCAGAATATATCTTTAAATTGTTTCCTAAACTGGTTTCTTACCTCCAGACCTAAGCCCAAGCTGTTTTATCGATCGGAAGCACTCGTGCTAATCGGTACTTTCCTTTGGGTCTGTTTCAAGGTAGGCCTCATTTCCTTGGCAACCTCCCCCAACCCAAGTTGGGATGGGGTCCCTCTTGGGGGGTGGGGTGTGCTTACAGACACCACAGGGCTCTGCATTGGTATTGCGTGTTCACTTGTCCAACTTCTCCACCAGATGGTGAATTCCATGAGCAGGGGAGAGTCCCTGGTACCCAGTGCAGGCCCTGCTCACTGGAGGTGCCCGGGGAATATTAGCGAGAGGGGAGCTGCCTGTCAGCATACAGTGAGTGTCAAATGAGTGCAGGCTCACCATACTGGGAGGGCGGGGCCTCCTGACTCCACAGTGCGCATTTGTGGGTAGTGGAGTTCAGGAACAGTTTGCCGTAGGAAGTGAGGCCTAATCATAACCTTAGAGGACGCTGCGCAGGTGGAGAGAAAGGAAAGGCATTTTAACGGCTTTCCATAAATGTTTATTTATGTGCTGGACTTAGTGGAAGGCTGTCTCTAATCTCAGGAATCCCTTCACCCCTGCTGGGTGTTTGGAAAGCAAGACCCCAGGGGGAATTTATATTTGGAACAAATACACCAGGGTGGGCAAAAGTAGGGTTACAGTTGCATTGTGTCATTCTTCCCAGTTACTAGAGCTATTGTAATAATCATAACCTGCATATCTTTCCATACGAACAACTGTAAACTGTACAAGCAATGGAAATTGGGGCAGGGAAGGTTGGGAATGGTGTCAGATGGAAGGTGACACTTGAGTAGGGCAGTGAAGGATGCATAGGAGTTTACAAGGCAGGTAGAGAGGAAAGAGAGTCTGTACCAAGGGAGCAGCCAATGAGAAGTCATTGTGAAGAGTGTTAAGGAATGCTGGGAAGTTCTTACTGTAGTTTGCATGCTGGGTGCCAAGATAGGTGGTGGCATATTACAAATGCTTGTGAATGTCAGGCTATGGAGTTTGCACATTATCCTGTAACTTATTTATTCAGGCATTTATTGCACTAATATTTCCTCAGCACTTTACTATGTATCAGGTTCTGTTTCAGGTGCTGGGTACACCCTGGTGGAAAAAAAGGGCTTACGGAGGTTAGAGTCTACAAGGGACCGCCTGAGCAATGAGGGACATGGTCAGACTGGGATCTTGGACAAATCGAGTCTGATGGTAGCTGAAATGGAAGACGGTTCAGAAGGCAGAGCAGGGAGGCTGGTCAGAAGGAGACTGGAAAGACTATAGGTGAGAGATGAGGCTCTGAGCTAGGGCTGTGTGGAGGGGACAGAGACGGTGGTGTGTGACAGGTTAAAGACGGCTGTGCAGCCTGGCCAGTGTTGCTCAGTGGTTGAGCATCGACCTATGAACCAGGAGCTCATGGCTTGATTCCTGGTCAGGCCAAATGCCCAGGTTGCAGGCTTGATCCCCAGTGGGCGGTGTGCAGAAGGCAGCCGATCAATGATTCTCTCTTATCATTGATGTTTCTCTCTCTCCCTCTCCCTTCCTGTCTGAAATATATATATACTAAAAGCCCGGTGCACGAAATTTGTGCACGGCGGAGGGTTGTCCCTCAGCCCAGCCTGTACCCTCTCCAATCTGGGACTCCTGGAGGGATGTCCGACTGCCCGTTTAGGCCCGATCCTGGTGGGATCGGGCCTAAACGGGCAGTCGGACATCCCTCTCACAATCCAGGACTGCTGGCTCCCAACTGCTTGCCTGCCTCCCTTCCTGATTGCCCCTAACCGCTTCTGCCTGCCAGCCTGATCACCCCCTAACCACTCTGCTGCCAGCCTGTTTGCCCCCAACTTCCCTCCTCTGTCGGCCTGGTCACCCCTAACTGCCCTCTCCTGCAGGGTTGATCACCTCCAACTGCCCTCCCTTGCAAGCCTGGTCCCTCTCAACTGCCCTCCCTTGCAGGCTTGGTCCCTCTCAACTGCCCTCCTTTGCAGGCCAGATGCCTCCCAACTGCCCTCTCCTGCTGGCCATCTTGTGGTGGCCATCTTGTGTCCACATGGGGGCAGGATCTTTGACCACATGGGGGCAACTATATTGTGTGTTGCAGTGATGATCAATCTGTATATTACTCTCTTATTAGATAGGATAGAGGCCTGGTGCACGGGTGGGGGCCAGCTGGGTTTGCCCTGAAGGGTGTCACAGATAAGGGTGGGGGTTCCCTTGGGGTGTGGTGCAGCCTGAGCGAGGGGCCTGTGGTGGTTTGCAGGCCGGCCACGCCCCCTAGCAACCCAAGCAGAGGCCCTGGTATCGGCAATTTATTTTCCTTCTACAATTGAAACTTTGTAGCCTGGGGCGGCAGCCATTTCTGTGGCAGTTAATTCACCTTCTACAATTGAAACTTTGTAGCCTTAAGCGGGTGAGCCCGGCCAGGGTGTGCGGAAAGCTTTGCTTCCCCTTTTGCCGCCGGCAACCCTGGCCTGCTCTCTCAAGCTCCATTCTGCCGCCATTTGCTTGAATTTGTTTACCTTCTATAATTGAAACTTTGTAGCTTGAGTGGAGGCTTAGGCCTGCAACGGCTATGGAAAGCTTGGCTTCCTCTGTTACCTGGGAAACCTTGCTCTCTGTGGCTGTAGCCATCTTGGATTGGGGTTAATTTGCATACTCGCCCTGATTGGCTGGTGGGCGTGGCTTGGCTGGTGGGTGTGGCTTATGTAGCAGAGTGATGGTTAATTTGCATATTACCATTTTATTAGAGAGGATATGATGGCTGTGCACTCTCCATCCATCCTCTCATCCAGAGGTTCAGTCTGATTTCGGACTCTTGAGTAGAAGCTGGCCTTAGGGACTGGTTTGACCTACAGAATGAGGTGGAAGTGATGTGTGGGACTTCTGAGGCTGGCTCAGAAGAAACCTCAGAGTTTTTCTGGGCCCCCGGGAGACTCCATGTGGAGTTTCGAGCTGCCATGGAAGAAGTCTGACTACTTGAAGGTGTCCATGCTGCGAAGGCCTCGTGCAGATGCTCTGGGGCACAGACCCCGCTGAGCTCTGCCTCCCGGCCTCCCCACCAAGGCACCAGACCTGCAAATGAAGCCCACGTGGCACCTCAAACAGGCCCACCCCCCAGCTGAATGTCACCTGAGAGCCCTCCACCACATCCCTGGGCTGGAAAGAGTCACCCGGCTGATCCCCGCCTGAATTCCTGCCCTACACAATTGTGAGGTGCAGTAAAACAGCTTTTGTTGTAAGCCACTACATTTTGGAGTAGTTTATTACATAGCATATAAAACGGAACAGTATGGAAGACGAAGAACCTAGGAGGCAGAGCCAGCAGAGCCCACCCACTAGCTGAGAAAGAGCACCTGGCATTACAGGTGGGATTGAGGGATTGAGGTGTCCAAGTTAGGGGTGCCACATCTAGCAAATAAAAATACAGGATGCCCAGTTTTATTTATTTTTTATATATTTTTTTATGGATTTTTTTACAGAGAGGAAGGGAGAGGGATAGAGAATTAGAAACATCGATGAGAGAGAAACATCGAGCAGCTGCCTCCTGCACACCTCCTACTGGGGATGTGCCCGCAACCAAGGTACATGCCCTTGACCGGAATCGAACCTGGGACCCTTCAGTCCGCAGGCCGATGCTCTATCCACTGAGCCAAACCGGTTAGGGCAGGATGCCCCGTTTTATATAGCGTGTCCCACACAGTAGTGTACCATATGAACATTCATGGTTAATCTGAAATTCAAAGTTAAGGGGGCATCCTGCATTTACCTGGCCACCCTAATCCAAGTGGGGAGAATGGCCTGGAGGTGGGGATCCAGGAAGGCATCAGCCTGAGAGGTTGTGGGGGACGGGGCTGGGGTCAAACGTGCAGGGTCTGTGGGAGCCCTGCCAGGCTGCTGGCTGCGATGCTGGCTGTGCAGGGCCCATGCAGGGCCCGCGATGGAACTGGTGTATGTTCTCTTGGCAGGTGTCTGGGCATCAGTAGGACTTGGGGCCCCTGCTGGAACCTCAGTCTATGAGTGTGCTGGCGACCAGGGGAGGGCAAGTCCAGGGTCCCCCCGGCCCTGACAGGGGACCTCCCTGCAGCATGTGAGGAATGCAGTCCAGTGAGAAGAGCTGCCCCCGTGGCTGGGCACCGAGACTGCCGCCCAGCACGCCCTCCGGAGGCATCGCTTTCCCCACCCATTGGCCACCCTCGCAGACTGCTGTCTGGGTAAATCCAGACCCTCCTCCATGCCTTCAGCAAAGCTGATACAAGGAAGAAGGGGAGCTGCCTGCCTGTGTGTGTCTGGGCCCAGGCACAGAGAGCTTCTCCCCACTCCTATGGGGCCTGGTGGGATGGGGTTTCGCAGGGCCAGGCATGGGAGCCTAGCCTCCCAGGGAGCCACGCCTTCCCAACCTGGGCTACAGGAAGCCCTTGAGAGGGGCACATTTAGGGTGCCGCTCTGGGCTCTGCCACTTCTGCCCCTTCTCTCTTCCCGGTTCCATGTGGGACCCAGGACCCTCACAACATGGCCTTAAGGTGTCATCTGGGGAGGCAGCAGCCCCTCCTGGGCCTGTCCCCATACAAGGCTGCCGCTGAGCTGGGGGAAGCACGGGGCTCTGGACTGAGTTGGGAAATCCCCCTGACAGTGGCAGCTCCTCCCTTGCGGCTCTGGCTAGGAGTCCCTTCCAAGCAGCCCTCTCTCCACATCCTCCAGTGGCTCCCCATTGCCCGGGCATCAGCACAAACAGCCTGATGGTCTCGCCCTGCCTGCCCGGTCTGCCCACCACTTGTCCCAGACACACTGCTCTCAGCAGCGCCGTGGGGACCCCTTCTCTCTGCTCCCCCTGCACCGCTCAGACTCCGCTCCTTTGTTGGCAATCATCTTGCAGAGCTACATGCTCTAGGGACCCCATGTGACGTGGGCAAGGCCCCTGCTCTCAAGGAGGGAGGGGATCACTTGAGGAGACAGGGAGCAGCAGTAGGAAGATGGGAGAACGGAGTCAGAATCGGGAGTCTGCCCTCCAGAGTCTAGAACCTGTAGCCGACCTTGCACACAATGAGTCTAGAGAGAGGCCCGTGGCCGTGGCAAGTCCCTGGAGGCTTATGAGCCTCAGGTGCCTCCTCCCCGGTTGTGGCCAGGTTGCTTCTCCTTCCTACTTCACAAGCTGCGAATCAGGTGAGTGCCACTGTGGAAGCAGAGTGGCTCATCGGCTCGGAGTCGACAGGGATTATTTTTGTCTCAGAGCACAGCTTTGTTTATTTGCTGGTTGGTTTGTTTTGAATATAAAGCGCCGCTCCGAAGATTTGGAGGACAAATCGTTGGATCCCAGCTAAGAGGCTTGGGGCAGGCACCAGGGAGCAAGGGACCTTGGAGGTGTGCCTGAAGGAACAAGAAGGCATTTTCCATGGAGAGGAGATAAAGGCGGGGCTGGGGAGGGGCAGGCAGGGTGCCTCAGGCACTGGGAATGGCATGTGCAAAGCCACCGGGGAGCGAGAGAACCTGGCACGTTTACCGAGCAGCACGTCCAAGAGGCTGACGCCCAGGTCTGTGAGGGAGGGGCGGGCGGGGCACAGTCCTGGGATGCTGGAGTGGAGGGGTCACCCCGGGGTCAGCGTGGAAAGGCCTTTGCACATCAGCCCGAGTTGTCTGGACTTTATCTACTCGACAGTGGGGAGCCAAGGCAGGCTCTTAGCAGGAGAGTGACATGATCAAAAGCACGCCTTAGCTCTTCTGGACAGGCTGCTCACCCCACCTTCAGATCCTGCCCCCTCTGTGGAGCTTTTCCCAGGTGTTCCAAGTGCCCCGGCTCAGGACAGCAGTGGTGGCAGGCGCAGGTGTGGCTGCCTCGCAGCGGGGTGGCAGCCCGCTTTCTTCTGGGGCTGGGTGAGCTGTGCATCTGGTGTCCTCCACCAAACCTCGCTGATCGTCCGAGCACGCAGGAACCCCGCTCTGTCTCTCACTCTGTGATGTTGGCATGAGTCTCTCCAATGCCACCACAAGATTGACCTACATCTCTGGGGTCAGACCGGCTGCCTGGATTAGACTCAAGCTTAGTGAGTGCAACAAAAATAGCCCCTCTCCTTTGCGTTGGAGAGCTGTCGTAGCTGGGTCTGGTGGCTCTGGCTTGTTTTTATTTTTAACCACTAGAGATGTCGTGTGGCCAGAGGTGAAGTGCATGACGTATAAAGAGAAGGGCAGGGAAGTGGCGTGTCTAGGGGCCCCTGTGAATGGGTACAGACTTCTCAGGAGCCCCTTGGTGACCTCCAGGCCCCGCCTTCACTCAGCCTCCGGGAATTCTACATGCAGAACTTACAGGTCCCAGGGGTCCTCTGGCTTTATCCTCCCTCGTACGGGGGGTGACTGAGGCCCAGAGAGGTGAGGATCCAGCTAAGATCACACCAGGGTCAGTGGCAATACCAGGAGTAGAACCCTGCTTCCTGCTGCCTGGTGGGGTTTTTCCTGGCCCCGGGCTGGGTCTGTGCATGGGGACCAAACTGAGTCGGGGCAATGCTGGAGGGGAGATGCTGGAGCTGAGGATGGAACTGGAAAAGGGGGTGAGTCAGCCAGATACTAATGGAAAGCTGGGACTGAGTGCTGGGGGAAGGTCTGGCTTAGATTTGGTCAAACATTGTACATTACTCATGTTAAAACCTGGACTGTTCCCCCAAATCACCTGCATCCGCACTAGAGACCATGGCCAATCTAAGAACAGGGTAAAACATTTTAAATCTTTTCAAAGGGGGAGCTGCCCTTAGTCTCTCCCTGGGCCAAGGCCTGAGGAGGAGAACTAGGCATTAGCTGGGCACCCAATATGTGCCCAGCATCCTTCTCCCCTCATCTAACCTCTGTGAGCACCTAACGGGTTCTGGGTGCTGAGAATACATGTATCAAGAAAGACTCTGTAACCGATGGAGGAGAGGGCTGGCTAAACAAGCACCTGTAACAGAATAATCCTATACACAGAGCACAGAGCCTAACCTGGGCTGGTGGGAGGGCCGTCAGCGAAGGCTACCTGGAGGAGTAGGTGCCTGCGGTAAATCATAAAGCTGAGAGAGAATTTAACAGGCTGAGAACGGAGCAGGGTGCTGTCAGTAGATGAAACAGCGTGAAGAAAACCAGGGAGGCACGAAGCCCTGTGAGTGATGACTGCTCTATGCTGTGATAAACCAGGGCCCAGCTCAAGGGCGGAGGGAGAGGACACAGGAGGGCTGGGACAGGGGACCAGGTATGGGGCCTGACCAGTCACCCTGAGCAGTTCACCCTGCAGGTTTTTTACGCTAGAGAGCGACTTGTTTGGATTTGTGTTTTAAATGCTGGCCCTGGCAGTAGTGTGGCAGCTGACTCAGAGGGGGCAGAGGCAGGAGGCAGGGAGACTGTTGCAATCACCCTGGAGGAGAAGATGAGGGCTTGACCTTGGGCTGCCGGTAGTGGGGGCGGAGTCAGGAGCTGAGCAGTGTTGCAACCCCAGCCGCCAGGATCTCAGGGGGCGGGGCGAACTGGGAGACCCAAGGCTGACCTCAGGTTGAGAAATGGAGTCTTAGGTGCCTGTGAGGTGTTAAGGTGGCGACAGAATCCCAGGAGGCAGCTGGAAAGCCAGGGTCTGGAGGTTAGGAGAGAGGAGAGGCCCGAGCTGGAAATGTAGGTTTGCAAATGGGGAGCCTGGCCTTTAGGGGGTGGGTGGAGGAAGGGGTGAGAAGCAGGTGCCAAGTTTCAAGAGAGTCAGGGACCTGCTAGGTGAGTAGGGGAATAAAGGCAGATGGTAGTGGTGTGTGTGTAGGGGGCGGGAGGGGGAGGGGACAGAAAAAAATAGCATGATGAGAAGTAAATTTGAGAGTATGTGAGAGGGCGAGGAGGCTATGGAAAAAGCAGCAGTGGAGCAGTACCGGACGGGCCAGGAGTTCCCAGTGGAGCAGGGCAGGGGGCTGGGGCAGGGGGTTGAAATTGCAGGTATGGTGGTCAGAGGAGCCCAGGTTAGGTGTGGTCTGGGTCTGCGGAAGATTCCACAGGGATTGACATGGGTGGGCGAGAGGTAGCAGATGGGAGTGGGGAGGGGCACCTGTATGGTTACCCCGGTGGATGGCGCGTAGTAGGATTTTTAGACAAGACGTATCTTCCAGGTGGGTGAGACGTGATGGGAGAAGGAAGGACAAGAAAACAAATATCATGGCATCTGTCTGTGCCAGGCACGGTGCTAGGGACGGACCCTTTAGTCAGTGTCTGCGAGCCCCCGCGACGAGCCTCCGGGTTAAGAAGGAACCGTCTCATTAGTCCCCGGTTTACATGGAAAGGAGCAGAATCAAAAGGAGCTGGAGCTCCGTGCTGCCCTGAACACTGCCTGGATGTTCCCAGCGCATCTCCCACCCCCTAATGAGGTCAGTGTCATCGTCTCCATTTCCTGGTAAGGAGTGCGAGGTTCCTGAGTGTCAGCATAAGATCCTGGACCCTGGAGCCAGCCTGCAGGGCTGCTCCGAACGCCCCCCCCCCCCCCCAGCCCTGCCCCCTCCCCCCTCAGTAACTGCTGGCTGGGCTTCAGGCAGAGCCTTACCCTTTCTGGCCTTAGCTTCCTCATTTGGAAATAGGGATAGTAAGAGCATCTGCCTTATAGGGGTGTGGTGATTAAATGAGACAATATATGTAAAACCCAGAGGCCAGGGCACAGCAAGAGTAGGTGCTGTGGAAGATTCACTGTTACTATTATTACTGAACAAGGTCATTCGGTAGGAGAGGGGGGAGCAGGTTTTGGACTGCCCGGTGGCAAGGCTGACCCCTGCCTCCTCCCAGCCGACCCTGGCGGAGGAGGCTGGATGGGCTGCCCCAGGCTGAGGAAGGAGCCGTACATCCGGCACCGGGCCTGCTCCTTTGCTGCAGGCATGTGACATACTGTGGCGTGATGTGTTTTCTCCTCATGGTGCAAGTTGTGACTCAGAAGGGCATGCTTGGGAAATTATTTCCTGGATTTGCCCACCTCATCGCCCCTGCGTTCTTTTGATTTTCTCTGATCAGACTTTATATCTGGCTCTGCCATTCACCAGCCTTTTTAATGCGGAAAACAGCCCGTCATTCCTAACTTGCTCAACAGCTGTAAAGATTCATCTTTGGCCCGGAGAGGGTAGCAAAGGAGAGAAGGAGAAAAAAATAAAAAGGGGAAAAGGGAAGAAAAAGGAAGAAAGAAAGAGGCAGCAAGAATCCAAACAGCCCTTTCTCCCTGGGTAATCTGGGCAGCTTCCAGCAGGATAATGTCTCTCCACCGCGGATCGCCCCCTCCCTCCCAGGCTGTTTTCACAGGAAGCAAATCCTGGAGCATTTTCAATGTGCCCCTCGAGGCAGAACAATGAGGCCCTTGAAGCCTCGAACCGCGCTCCCTCCAGTTATCCGGAGCCCTCGCCCAGCCCCTCCAGGACCGGCTCGGAGGGCGCGGGACGCTCGCAGTGGGGGAGGGGTCTGCAGGGTGTTGCCGAGCCGCACGAGGGAAGCCCATTAGCCAAATAATAGGTTTGGATCCGACTGTTGTGCCAAGGTACCCGGCATTTATCCGGCTTCCCGATTGGGGGCCGGGAGCGGGGAGGAGGCGGCGCGGATCCAATTACGGCTGCTCCTGCCCGGTCGCCAGGGGGTGGCGGCGGGGCGGCCGGGCCGGGCGGGGCAGGCGGAGCGGGATCGTGTGCGCAGCAGCCCGGCTGGCCGCTCGTTCTGGGGGCGTCTGTCCCCCTGGAGGCCCCGGCCCCGCGTCCTGCTCTGTGCCCCGCGTGGGCTCCTCCGTCCGCCGGCTCAGCTGCCCCATTGTTTATTGTGGAGTCTGCGCTCGCCCTTCCCGCCCCCTCCCTCGCTTTCGCCCTCCCTCCCTCCCTCTCCCTTCTCCCCTCCTCCCGAAAGAAAGAAGAGCCAGTCTGTGGAGACGAATGAGTCATGAATAAACAAACAGCGTGGGGGAGCTGTCACTCCGAGCTGACTTCCTGGCCGCTCTCAGCTCCGCGACCTCCTGGCGGGCACAGAAGCCAGGCTGGCGGGGTGGGCGAGGGCTGTCTGGGCGCCCAGCGCGGTGGCAAGAGGGGGCAGGGAGGTTGCACAGGGCCCCAATTAACCAGGCCTGTCCCGGGCCACAGCCCTCACAATCATCCTACAGTTAGAGGGAGTGTGGCCCGAGGTCCCCAAACCTATCTGTACACGGATGCTGAGGGCTGAGTCTGGCTTCCTTGGGGCTGACAAAAGGCACGCAGCACAGACAGGCCAGGCTCTGGGTTAGAGATTCGCAGGCAGGGGCAGGTCCCCCTGAGGCTGAAGCAGGGCTGCGGGCGGTGGGGCTGGCCCTCTGGGATGCGTGCCCAGTGTTGTTGGCGTCGGGTGTGTGCTGCAGACGCAGGGACACAGGGAGGACGTGTACATGGTGTGGGTTGCACATGGTGTATGTGTGGAGTGTGGGGTGCACAAGAGTGTGTGTCTACATCAGGGCTAGTGGCACCGTCTCATTTGTGTGTGCACTCTGAATTTGTTTCTGCCACTTTAAGGTTAGAGAGGTTTGCTTTGTGCTCAGTTCTTGACTTGGTCCTTTTTCCTTTCCCTTGTGTGATTCTGTGGGTCATTTGGGGCCATCTCTCCCCATTAGGGAGGCCCCAGGGCCCCAG
This sequence comes from Cnephaeus nilssonii, assembly GCF_951640355.1. NCBI lineage: Eukaryota > Metazoa > Chordata > Mammalia > Chiroptera > Vespertilionidae > Cnephaeus > Cnephaeus nilssonii. The sequence continues at coordinate 13,481,881 of NC_137087.1, forward strand.
CAGACCTCCAGGGCCGGGCCGGGCTGGCCCTAGCGTCCAGCCAGCTGTGGCCACACGCAGGCTCACAGCGCTGACTCATGCTTGGCGAGAGCAGAGCCCAGTCTGACCAGAGCTCGGGCCTGGTGAGCCCGCTGTGGGGAGGGCACTTTGAGCCAGGCCTGTGGGGGCCCTCATGAGCTCTAAAGCTTGGGGAGAAGGCCTGGGCTAGCTCAGACATTGTGGAGGCTTCGGGCACAGAAAGGGGCCTGCCCCATGGGGTCAGAGGCAGGGGCAGGAGTCCGGCATTTCTTCTGGCTTCCCTGGCAACCACACACCCTCACAGAGGTCCCCTAGGGCCAATGCTGACAGCGAGGCCTTCAGGAAGAAGGTTGGTGAGAGGGAGGCAAGGCTGTGACTCAAGGACAGCCCAGGCCCTGCTGCTTGGCCAGGCTCAGAACCCCGACAGTTCTGGCCCTGCTCCTGTCCATGGCCCGGCCCAGCTCCTACAGTTCTCCAGCTCTGGGTTAGAGATTCGGGTGCAGGGGCAGACCCTCCTGAGGCGGAAGCAGGTGGGAGTTTGCTGTCACCCCCCAATATCCCCTCTCCTGCAGCACCACTGCCAGGATCTACTTGCTGGATTTGGTTTCTTGGCACTGGAATCGTAGGTTGGTTGTGACCCTGACAGGGAAGGCAGGCTCTGGTGACAGCAGGCCTACCCTGGTCATTTCCCAGCCTCCCGCCCACCCTTCAGCTGGCCGGTAGTTTGGATCAACGTGGGTGGGGAGGCAGGTAAATGTGGGTTATAGCCTGGCTTTCTTCACTTTCTGTGTGATCTCGGGCAAGTCACTTAACCTCTTTGAACCTCTCTCCCCTCATCTTTAAAATGTGCATACTGACCCCTACCTCATGAGGTGGTAGCAAATATTAAGGTCCCTGAATACCAGTTTGGCATGGATTAGGGGCTCAGAAAGGGAGAGTGAGCTCTTTGTCCACCCCTAGCCCTGCCCTGCACCTGGTCCATCGGGGTCCAGACATTTACCTGCCCAGTCTTGTTCATCCTTGGACCCAGGGACTTGCCAGGCCCTGCGGATCTCGTCTGGAATTGGGGGACTCAGAAGCAGTCCCACACAGTTTCTGGGCAGTGTAGGGTCTGGGCCTGGACTTCCAAGCAAGGCCCATCTTGGCAGGTCAGCTGGGACCCGCAGCAGATCTCTGGGGCTCTCCCTATGGGGAGAAGTCTCCATCCTCAGGGCATACCCTGACAGTGCCTGGGCTGGCCTTGACTTGTAGACACATTGGTCTACATGGATTAAAAAAACAACCCCCCCCCCCCCCACACACAAACAATCAAACAAATAGCCAGTACTTAGGAATGAAGGTATTTCACATGAAAATGTGGCTTTTCAACTTCTTGGAATAATTGGGAGATTTGGCCACACTGCACTCACATTTCTATGTGGCAACTATGGACTGGAGCTGAGAATCGGGGCCCCTTCAAGCAGGATGTGCTCTCCAGTTTTCCGCAGTCCCCACCATTCCCTATTGCACTGGTTCTCATACTTGAGAATCACCTACTTGGTAAAACAGATTGCTGGGTCCCGCCCCAGAGTTTCTATTTTAATGGGCTGGGGGGGGGGAGGGGGGCGGGTAGGCCTGATAATTTGTATTTCTAACAAGTTCCCAGGTGATGCTGATGCTGCTGGTCCAGGGACCCACTTAGAGTTCTCCTGCCCCTCCCTGACGTTGGGGGCCAACTGTCGGTTACCATATATCATCACACGTGGCCTGCTGCTTTCCCACGGAATAGGGAAATAGTTCTCTGTCTTCAGAACTCGATCAAAAGTAGAAAGATAGAAAAAGATAGCGTATCATTTTTTCAAGCAAAATGGAGAAGTCTATATTTCTTTGGGGACAACGGAGGATGTTCCTTTTATTTTACATGTAAACCATTTGCATATATGTGTCCCTGAGGATGAGTTGGGGAACGTGGGCACTCTGCACTGTATTCTTACACTTGGCCATCTCACTCATTTAAGTTATCTGCTTGGCCCTGCAGGTGCTCGAGTGTGTGGCTCCTGCCCTCCACAGTTTATTCATTAATTGAACAACCCTGATTGAACCAGTCCAGCTGCTGACTGTGTTAGCATATGGAGACTGAATAAGATAGGCATAGTTTTCACCATCACGTGCCAATTCTGATGTCATGTGTGGATTCAATGGGAAAGAGTGTCATGATTGATTAGTGATGTCTGCTATGAGCACAATATGGGAAGGAGATGCCACTGGTTTGCCATCCCAGGCCAGATTCTTTAGCCATTTTAGGAGATGCATATATGGGAGGTGTCAGCTCCAAGTCCCATGCCCTAGCAAGTATGGAACCCCTGCTCTGTGCCCAGTCTTGGGTCGGAGGCTGTGAGGAAAGCCAAGAGGAAGGGAAAGTTCTGCCCTTTGACTCAAGTTGTTGACAGAGTGACACCAGAACAGACAGAGAAAACCAACTGAACAGATAAATAACAGGAGGAATTACGAATTCTGATAACAATAGGGTGCTGGGATGGAGAACAATGGGGTCTATGGGACCTCCTTAGTCTGAGTGGTGGGAGAAATCTCTGAGGCCCCCAGCCTGTGTGGGGAGAGGCGGTCAGGAAGCAGAAGGGATCCTGTACGGAGGCAGCCTGAATCTGCCCTGAGGATGGAGCCGGCTGCAGTCACGTGACCAGGGCTCTATCCTCGTCCCAGGTCACAACTCAGGCCTCCCCTAGTTCTATCACTCTAACTGCCTTCCAGCCCAGCCCCCTTCCATCAGACCCAAGCAGCCTTCCTGACCTGGCCCATGCCGTGTGCTCTGTCCTCGGACTGCAGCTCAAATTGCTGTCTTCCTCTTCTACCACCCAGCGCCATGGGTATGTTCAGGAGGCAAGTGTCTTAGTCTCTCTGGACCTGAGATCCTTCGGGGCCACTTTGAGTGCTTCAGTCCAGTGCTTTGGGTGCTTCCCTCCCAACTCCCAGTCCCTCGGTCAATAACTCGTGTCAAAGGGCAGAACTTTCTCTTCCTCTTGGCTTTCCGCACACGTACAACCCAAGGCTGAGCACAGAGCAAGGGGTCCACGTATGCTAGGGCACAGAACTGGGAACTGATACTTCCCATATTAGCATCTCCTTAAATGGCTAAAGAACCTTGCCTGGCATGGCAAACCAGGGGTGCATTCTTCTAATAAGGTGCTCACAGCAGACATCACTAATCAATCATGACACTCTTTCCCATTGAGTCCACACATGGCAGCAGAATCTTTCTCAATAGAATCCTGTAGGAGGCTGATGCTAATGAGTTGGAGTTGACTTGTGGGGTGACATTTACTAGCCACTTCTGTTTTAGGAGCACGTCTAATATCACATGGGTTTCATGTGGCCTCCCAAATAAGTAGAAACCTTGGACATGGACTTAATTAAGATGGGATTTGAGGCACCTGAGCTGGGCTTGGAGGTAGGTGCTGGACTGGTCAGTTAGCTGATGAAAAGAGAGCTATAGGGAGTTGACGGGCAGTGAGTGGCCAGGGGCAGATGGGACTCACATCAGCTCAGAATCCTGCCGAGTGTCCATTGAAGAAGGGAGCACGTGGTGTGAGGCTATGGGGTGGAAGGGAGGACCCAGAGACAGCTGGGTTCTGGGGATGAAGAAGAGACAGTGAGTCTTGCCAGGGATCCCCGAGGGCTGGCCACGGTCTCCTGAGCGTGAGGACATGAGGGAGCAGAGCCACCTGAGACCTCACCTCCTGCCCCACCCAGGCTGAAGTGTCACCCTCCTGAAAGCACATGGACAACCCCCTCCCCTCCACCTTGTAAGCAGAGGCAACCGAGGGTCCCTGTGTAAGCACAGAAGCTGTTATGGAAATTAAGTGTGGATACCTGTGTCCGGAACCATCAATAGATTTGACGGAGCTGTGGTGGTTAGGAGAATGCACAGAGATGCTGATGTCTGTCAAAGCTCCCATGAGCCTTTGCTTGCCTGTCCTGTTCTGCTGGCTCCTAACCCTGGCTCTGGGATGGAGCAGGGAGTAGGTGCAACTCTACAGACTCTAAGCTCCATGAGGATGGCCCCCGCCACATTGTCTGCTGCTCACCGTCCTGGTCCTGTGGCTGGTGCCTCGCCCCTGGATGAAGGAACGCCTGACGGATGAAAGGAACAGCGCTGCTCTTCCAAGCTTGTCCTGCTTTTGTGCTTGCTGAGCACCTGTGGTCTCTGCGGCACCAGGGCCTTCACGAGGGCGGGGCTCAGGCAGGGAGGCCCAGTGCCAGGCTCTGTACACAGTGGAGTTACACTGACTGAAGGGAGCGCCGCCTCTTCCATCTGCATCCTTTGGGCTCTGCTGTCTGGATCTGGGACAGCAGGGGACTTGGGCAGTTCTGGAGCTGGGCCCTGGTGGTCCTTGAGAGGACTGGACACTCCAGGCACTGAGCACTGCTCATGGCTCCCCAAATGCTGCCGGCAGTCTCATAGCCATGCCCCTGCTTCCCCTTCTCCAAGCCTGGGGCTCCCTCTCTGCTCCATTCAAACCTTTTTGAAATCCTCTCGGTTCTTAAGGCTCAGCTCCAGGGCCACCTCCTCCAGGAAGCCTTGCATGGAGAAGGCCTCTGCCCTCCGTATGTCCTGGGCTCTCCCCATTTCTGTCCCCACAGGATCTGCTGTCCTCATTACAGTGTCTGTGGGAAGTGGAGGCCACTGTGCTCTATGCGACTATATAAGAGTGGTGAGGGGCCCGCGGCTTTGGGACGAGGCCGCGTTGGACCTTGTGAGCAGCTCCAAAGCCCTTAGGGGAGATGCCTGGCTCTGTCATGGGGCCCCACCCGCCCTGGCAGGAGAACAGGTTGGGTCTTCCCCTGCAAGGAGAGCCCTCACTCGCCTCCATGCGTGTGGGCCTTTCCCTCCACAACCTTTGCTTCTTAGCTTCAGGGTTCTGGCGCCAGGCTTTGGGGACTGTAAATGCATGGCGTGGGTGTACGCTCTGGGTCATGCACCCCAGCTGGATGTGTGGGGTCTGTGGTAACGCAACCTCTTGAAGCTTCAGTTTCTTCAATTATAAAATGGGACACCTGTTCCCATCTCATAAAGTGATTGTGGGAATTATAGGCACTAATGTGCCGCTCCCTCTGCTCCAGATTCTCTCTGCCTGAGTGGTTTTTGCCCCTCTCTGCCCTCATAGCTCCTATTCATCCTTTAGAAAGTTTGGGATCCATGTCACCTCCTCCAGGAAGTCCTCCCTGGCCACTGTTTCCTGTCACGTCCCCTCAGTGTAGAATTTCTTCTCCAGTGGCTCTTACCTGTGTGTGTGAGTCTCTGTTTAAGATTGACCTCCCCCATTAGTCTGCGAGCTCCGTGAAGGAAGGGGTGAGTATTCCCAGGACCTAGCCAGGGCCTGGCACTTCAAAGGCGCTCAGTGAGTATTTGCCAAGTAATAACACATTTAAAATGCCTCAAACATGAATTGCAGCCTTTCTCATCTAATGTAGACTCAAGAGGCCTTCTCATTTCAGGCTGCCTGGGGGACGTTCTGGTGGCAGAAAACTCCGCGTCCATCCTGCCTCCCCAGGGGAACAGCCTGCCCGTTCTGGGCTTTACTGTCCTCTCAGGCCCTGACGCAGAGAGGCAGGGGAGGCCACGTGAGGTGCGCCTGCAGTCTGGACCCTCACGGTTGGTCTCTGCCTGAGAGGCAGCCCAGGATCAATCCTGGGCACAGGAGGGCATCGGCACACACGCTGGTTGGTTTCCTGGGCCTGAGGATGGGGCTCTGGCTGCCCCAAAGTCCACAGCCACGAGGGAGCTGCTGTGCTCCTGGCTCAGCCTGGGCTTCTGAGGGCGCACTGCACGCCGCTCCCAGCTGTGCCTGGCTCCTGAGTCTACTTCTGCCCACAAGCCTGGTGCTGATGTCTCTTTATCAAGCCACCCAGCAAATCTTCTCACTCATTCGCTCATCTGGGCCTCAGTTTTGCATCTGTCAATGAGAATAAGAACCTTATGAGATGGGTGGCATTTTAGAGTCCGGTGGAATAACCAGCTTGCACTGCACGTTACAGCTTGTAATAGTTTGTCATGTAAGATTTCCTGACCAAATGCAGAGTCCATTTTCTGAGACATGGAAGCCGAATGGGCTCTTGGGAGATGATGTACCCACATGTGAAGGTTCAGGGCGCCATGATGGGGTGCAACACTGAGGCACCACCGTTCATGTGGCTACACCATTCATCGGTGTACCCCTGGCATAGAGCCAGGTGGCCATGCATGGACAGGGTCAGACGGACAGCTGACGGTGCGCTCTGCAGGGCCCCAACTTACCTGATCTTCCCAAATCAGTCACCGGTGTCCAGACAGTGGCCTTGAAACCCTCTGCCCTACATTGTTCTGCCTGGGCCACGACCTCGATGGCCCAAAGTGTGGACACAGTCATCATGGGACACACCTGCCTATTGACTCCCACATTTCACATTGTCTCCTCCGACCCCACCATTTTACAGACTGGGACACAGGCCGGAGAGGGCATGCGGTTTGCAGGGCCCTCAGCAGGGCGGTGGCAGAGCCAGGAGCAGCAGGTGTGCCTCAGGGGCTCCATGTCACAGGGGTTGAGTTTGTACCTGTGTTGGGGCTGCCCTGCAGAGTGTGAGGACAGCCAGCTCTCCCCAGCATAGCACCCCGTTTTACAGATAAGGAACACGGCCTGGAGGAGGGCATGGGCTGGCCATGCACCCCTTCACAGGGTCTCCACTTCCCAGATGGCACAGAATGGAAACTCACAGGCTCAGAGCTGAGGCCCTGGGCTGTGGGCTTTGCCCCAACCCGTGGGAAATTCCAAGTCTGCAGCGGCTGCTAGGAGAGCCATGCTCATTCACATTATAACTTAAAAAGGGGAACTTCATAACCAAGTTGCAGTGCAGAGGCCACCCACTCGGGGCTGCCCACCCAGAGCACCTTGTCCCACTGTTTGTGGGCCAGCACAGCCGAGGGCCAGCGGCCCTGCCTGGACAGCCCTCCTTGGCCCTTCCCCGTCCTGCTGACACAGGCTGCTCCTGGCCTCTCCCCTCCCAGCCCTCTCCGCCCTGCTGCTGGCAGGTTGCAGTAACAAGATGCCCTTTGTGTGTGCTGGGCAAAGGGGCGGGGGGCGGGGGAGGGAGGTTCTTGCAAGGCTTCTTGCTGCTGAGTCACAGCTGCCTGCCAGGCTCTGGGGACAGAAGAGTCGCAGGTGATTGGCCAGGCAACATGGAGCCCAAGACCTTGGAGATGACCTCAGGCAACCCCTTCCTTAAACTAGTGGGGAAAACGAGGCTCAGAGACAGGAAGGGGCTACCTCATGCTATCTTGGGGACAAACGTCACGATGAGGCACCCCCTTTGGCAGTCCGTGGGTGCCCAGGCTCGTTGTGTGATCCTCCTAGGCATCTCACTGTTCCCCAGAATTGGCCAGGTGTGTCTGTGCCACGTGCACGTGCACACACACTCATGTGTCAGTTCGTGCTCAGGGTACCGCCGTGGGAGTGTAAGTTTGTGTGTCAGTGTGTAAGTGTGTTGGCTGTTTTGGGTTCCCATGCCTTCTCCCAGCAGCACCTATAGCCTGTCCCCAACAGCACAGCCCCTGTCATCTGCCTCTTAGGGCCTCCCCGGGCTGGGGCCGGTCCTGGCCCTCGCAGGAGGCCCCGACCTGGAGAACTCCAGCCACGGTGGGCAGGCGCTTGTAACGGGCAGCTCATTGCCTAGCAAATCACCTCCTCATCACTACTGTAGGCAGGGGTGCCTCTGCCCCCTGCACTGTGCTGTGTAGACTCATCAGCGCGAGCCAGCCATAATGATGTGATGCTTAGAAACAGGGGCCCTAAAGCCAGGCTGCCTGGCTCTGCCACTTCCTAGCTGTGTGACTTGGGCAAATTAGTTCTCCTCTCTGACCCTACGTTTTCTCGCCTATAAAATGGGATCGTAATAGCCTTGCCTCACAGAACCGTTGCAGGGATTGAGTTTGTATTTACCAAGCTCTTAGAAGAGCATGCAGTGCATGGCAGGCCCTCAAGAAATACTAGCCATTACTATCACTGTCACAATCATTCTTCTTGACCCCGAGAGATCCTGCTGGCCGTGCTGAGCCCTGAAGGGGGCTCTTCTGTGTCTGGGCTCCATGAGAGGCACAGCTCCTCTGCTCATGGACAACAGGCAGCAGGGCGGGGCTGGCCCGGGGAGGAGATGCCAGCTTCTGAAAGACAGTGCCCAGGTGAGGCCCCTACAGCGTGGGCTCGACCCGGGCTCTGTGTGTGGGGTCGGGAGCAGGGCAGGGCGCCATGGCTGGAACCGTGCTCTCCTCTCCATGGCCCCGCGGCCTTGGCGGGCAGCAGGCTTCCTGTTGCTGCTGCTGCGACATCCCACCTAGTGCCCAGGACCGCCATCTGGGCCTGAGGGCTGGGCCAGGGGCCCGCCCGCCATCTGCCTGCTTGGAGCTGGCTGCTTCCGAAAGGCAGCGGGCGCCTGCGGGAGCCGCGGCCGCTGGAGGAGGCGGATCTCTGGCCTGGGCAGCCTGTCAGGCCCCAGGTTGCCATGGGGAGGCCGGCTTCCGGCCCTAATTGTCCCCCCACCCCCACCCCCCCACACACACCTCCCAGGGCCCAGAGGTCCAGAAACCCCTCACCCTGGCTTGCTAATTTTGGAGCTCTTACTAATTTGGTTGTCCTCCCACTGCCCCAACGAGAATGTGAGCTCCAAAACGCAAGGCCGCTTCCTGCCGACCCTGTGTCCGGAGCCCGGCTGGAGCCGAGGGCACTCGGGAACATTTGTGAAATGAGTGAACTTCAGGGTGCTGTAGATGCCCAGTCAGAAGGGCCCTTGGTCTTGACTGTATCATGGAAACTCCTCTGCACGCCCCCTGGGCCCCAGCTTGCACTCCCTGGGGGCCAGGGAGTTCCTGCCTGCGGGGGCAGCCCTTTGCGTCTCTGGGCTGCTTGGCCTGTTAGACGTGGTGCTGACTCGGACCTGAAATCTGCTTTGCAGTGACTCCACTGGGCCCGGCCCCGCTCGCCGCACGGACACCTCCCCTGCAGGAGTTTTACTGGAATTGGAAGAGTGTGGCCTGATGAGGACAGGAGAGCAGCACCGAGTGCGGGTCACGGTTTGAATTCCCTCTGTTCCACTTCACCAAGGCCATTGTCAGCCCCTGAAGTCTCTGACCCTTTTTTTCCCTCCGGAACTGCTGGGAACCGCGCCCCCCGGGGCTGCCCTGGACCGGAGGAAACGCTGCCAGCGGGCCCAGCCTGGGGCCTGGCACAGGCTGCTGCTTCAGACGTGTTGTTTGGGTCCGGACAAAAATCTCCACGATTCTTCACTGCTCCAAGGCCTCTAGGTGTTCACGGCTCCCTCTGCCCTGGGGGGCATCTTCTCCATAAGGAAAAACAGGGACCGAAAGGCCACCCCTCCCAGGTGGGCCGGGCTCCGGGAGGCGGGGCGTGCGTGGTGTGCCAAGCTCTCCTGCAGTGATTGCTAGTGTTTTGCCTTTTGGAAAACATTCCAGTGCAAGGTTGCCCAAGGTCAATGCCTCTGTTCTGTGATCGCTTTATGAAAAGGGAGAAGAGAAAGTGGGCAACGCTTCCAATGTTTTAAGGAGCTGGCTCAGAGCCAGTCACTAGGCATCAGCGGAAGGCAGCTGACTGCACTCGGCGTCCCGAAAGTGGCTGGAAGGTGAGGAAGGAAGCAGATGTTTCTTAAGGAACTACTGTGTGCCAGGCCCCTGCTAGGAGTGCTGTAACAGGGAACAAGGACTGTGTGCTGGGGATAGGCGAGGCATTGTTATAAGGACTTTATGTGGATTAACTCATTGAGTGGATTTAATCCTCACTCCACCTCTGTGAATAGGCATTATTGTTCCCATTGTAAAGATGGGTTAGCTGAGGCAAGGCAGGTAAAATAACAGGTCCAGGATCCCCCAGCAAGCATGGATGGTATTTAATCCCAGTCACACCTGGAGGTGAGGATTATTATCACCATCATTTTATAGATGAAAGCTCCAAGGTGTGGAGCGGATAAGCAACTTGTCCAAGATCACGCAGCAAGAGGACATAGCAGCAATGGCACTTGAACTGGGTGGGGTGTGGGTGGCTGTAAGCAGTGCATCGCTCTGCACTAGGAAAACTGGCTGGCCTCATCTTGACTACTTTCCTCTGTCCCCTGAAATGGATGGGCCCGGGAGGGAGTGGGCTGGGCGGGTGGGTGCTGAGAGTCCTGGAGGACTGGGAGTGGTGGGAGGTAAGCCAGCCCGAGTGCGGTCGTGGCCCTCTGAGTCCCTGCCAATGGTGCCTTGGGCTTTATGCGAATGGCTGTGTTTTCAACACAGACCTAAAGGAAGAAGCTGAAATCCCCAGTAAACCTTCCGCTCCCGGTTAAGCTTCCTTCTTTGTTATCGGAGGGTGTCAGGAAAGACTCAGATAAAAAGGCGATGTCTGGGCCCCGTCGTCCCGGAACAGACCCCCACACACCCCAGGGTGAAGTCAGATGGGGGAAGTGCCTGGGCCGGAGCCAGACCTACTTGGGCCAAGGCATGAGTTGGCCCAGTGTGCTGGCCGGTGACCAGCCTGCAAAGCCCCGCCCGCCTGCCTCGGGGCCACTCCTGCTCTGCTCTGCCCACCACAGCCACCACCTTCTTCCAGGAGGAGTTGGGGTGTCCCCAGAACCCGTGAGCCCGGGAAGTCAGGGTCCTGTCTCCTTGTGACTATCCCCAAGGGCCCACTGTCACTGTGCCGATGTAGGAAGAGCCCAGGCTTGAAGGCCTGGCTCTCGTCTCAGGAGACAAGGCAATGTGTTCAGCCTCCCACTCCTCCTCCGCACAATGGGTATAATGGCGAGGCTGCTCAGTGGCAGATGACGATCAGATGGGGCGGTGGATAACAAAATGCTTTGAACAGGGTCAAGTCTGGCCAGCTGCCCACAATTACTACCTGTGTGTAGCCCAGCGCTTCCCAAGGTTTGAGGCGTTCGGGAGCCACCTAGGGACCTTAAAACATTCCGATGCTGGTGCCCTCCCCAGGCATCCCGAGTTAGTTGGCCCGGGTGCCGCTGGGTTCTGTGAGATGTAAGAGCTCCCAGGTGATTCGAACGTGTGGCCAAGAGAGGAAAAGGAGGAAGCTGTCCATTCTGTGACCACACTGACCGGGGGCTCGGAGTCAACCTCAGGCCGGGCTTCCCTCGGTGCCGTGTGCTCAGGGCCTTCACAGGACGAGACTGACTAAGGGAGACTGATTCTGTGGGAAAGGCATCCCCACTCTCAGAGGAGCAGGCCAAGGTTCTGAGAGGTCCCAAACTTGCCCAAGGCCTCATGGACAGCAAACTGGAAGCTGAACCTTGACCCTGCCTGCTAAGCCGGGGCTGCATGTGGAGGAGACCGTGCAGATGGCAGGAGGCACAATTCACTAGAGGCAGGCAGGTTGGGGGCTGGAGTCAGGGGTTTGGGGGGCAGAGTGGGTCCAGGGCACCTTTGCTCTCTCTGCTCCTCCACGCTGCCCCCGCCATTTCCTCGAAGCAGAGGATAGCCCTGAGGCTCAGGAGGGTTATAAGCAGCTCCCTCTCGTAGGCTCTGGGGTTCCATCCTGCAGTGGCAGCTGGGGAGGCCTCTGACCGCACTCCCTTCACTTACGGAGCAATCAGGTGGGAGCTCGGATCTGTGAGAGGGACGGCCTTCTCAGGATCAGCTCAGGATCAGCTCAGGATCAGCGGTGAGGTCTGGAGAGGCCAGGGTCATGCTGACTGGTGAGCACTGCGCGATGGGGTGGCCAGATGTGAGGCTCCTGTCAATGTGGACATCTTCGATGCCAAACGTCGTCAGTCCCGCCGGAGTGTGGAGTCAGGACCGGTGTTCTAGGCCCTGCTTATCCAGTTCCCTCACTGAGTTGGGAATGGAGTCTCTATCTTGGCCAGCCTCGCTTTCCCCATGTGTAAGATGGCAGGTGCTATGAGTCATCGTCAGGGCAAGTGCAAGGTAAAGGCGTATAATGAAGCGCACAAAGGCCTTTACCCACCTGGGTTTCTTCCGTGCACCCGCAGAGCCCACCAGTTCCTCTGGGGAGCAAGCTCTGAGCAGATGTTTGCACACAGATGAGTCAGAGTTACACCTGCTCCCTGGGGCTCTCCGCCCCAGTGGGGAGGCCAGGGCTCCGGTGGAGGCCACCATTGGTTCAGTCGGGGCCTCCGGGGCCGGTTTCATTGAAGAGGTGCCCTTTGAGCGGGTTTGAGATAAGAGTGAGAGTTTGCTGGGTGGAGAGGCGGGAAGGGAAGGGTGTCTTCAGCATGGCGAATGGCCAAGGCCCAGTGGGAGGTGGGGTATTTGGGGCCCCCTGGCTTCCTCTTTGTGGCTGAAATTTGGCAGATTTCACCACAGATGAAGCTGTTGGTAGGGGTCCCTGATCCAAGGCTGGACATGCTAACAGATTCCACATCAGGAGCAGAGTCTGCGTGACTCCATGGGGTAGGGTGAGGCTGCGGGAGGGTCATGTGCTCGTCTGTCCTGCTCCCCCAGTAGAATAAGCCTCCCCCGCTGCCTAGCTTCTCTCTCTCTCATTCTGTGGGTCAGGAGGCCTATCCCACCCAGATGTGGACCGACAGGCACTGGGAAGCCTTCATCATTCCCCATTTCCCCTAGTGGAAGGAGAGATGCTGCCATTTGCATTTCAAAACCTGTATCTCCCACGTCTTCCCTTAATAAGAGCCAATTACACCTGGGCCCCAAACTGCAGGTTGCCTGGCTGTCATTGGACTCTTATCCGGTTTGGGGTGGGGAGGAACAGTTCCCTTAAATGTCACATTTAGCATATGCAAATGAAGAGATAATTGTCCCTAATGGAAAATGAACTCAGCTGCTTGCTGAGCACTGCAGACAAAAGCAGGCATTGATGAAATGGGCACCAGAGTGGGCCTGTTCTTCCCTTTCCTGCCTCAACCAGGGGCCCAGTTGGCCTGGCCCCATCCCTCCATCCATCTGGAAGATGGCAGTTTAGGAATCTTTGCCAGTGAGAAGGGAGCACATTTAGGGATCATCCCTCCATTTGACAGATGTGGACACTGAGGCATAGAGGTGGGAGGGATTTGCCCAAGGTCACCGGTTGAATCAAACTTCTGGGGGGAAATCAGAGTGGAGGCCAGGAGCAGCCCATGCTGGGGGGCGTGAGGGCTGAGAGCTGAGGTGGTTCTCTAATCTGAGAGACAGAAGTCAGGGCACAGCCCTGGGATCTCCCACCTGCTGGGAGGTAGGGCCTTTAGTAAGCATGGTTTCCAACCTGGGAGCTGCGCCTGGTAACCTGGAAGCTGAGGGGAGAGGGACGGGCTTCGGAGACCATCTCACCCACTTCCCCTGGGAGAGCAACCCCTCCACTCCATCCCTGGCTCCTTTCTCTCAAAACCAAGCATGCAGGCAGAATTCGCTCCAAGGGTGTGAGCTCTTTAAGTGGCCATGTGCAAGCAGTGGGAGCGCCCTCTGAAAATATTGCTGCCCAAAGAGTGGGGGTGGGGGGAGGTTCTCGTTGAGCGTGAGCCCTGGTTATCTACCCCTTGTGCCTGAGCTGACCACAGGATACAAAATGCAAGGAGCCCTGGGCCTGGGTGAGACTTAGAGATTCAGCTCGCCCTCTTCTAAGAGTCAAAGCCCTGCCTTGTTCTCTAACTCCAGAGTCAGGAGGTGGGATGGTCCCTCCTGCCTGGGTCTCATCTGGTTTCTTCTTATCCTGAGGGTCCTGCCTCTCACCCCTAGGGAAGTGGTGGTGGTATGGAGTTTACAAATCTGGATTCTATACACTTAAACTTGTGACTTTGCACTTGCCTCTTGTCCCCTCTGAGCCTCAGTGACTTCCCCAGTGGAGGGGACCTGGTCACATCTGTTCCTCATAGTGCAGTGGCGATGCGGCCAGGGGCTCAGTGTGAAGCTGGTAACCGGGAGGGACGCAGCAGAGATTTGTTTGAGAACTTACTTGCCCTATCCCCTCTCCCTTGCCTGTGGTGATGGGAGGGAGGGGTAAACTCCTGCTGCAGCCCCCCAGGTGCCCCATGCTCTGCCCACCAGCCCTGCCCGGCTGTCCTGGGCTGTGTGCCTCTTGTTGCTGGGTCAGATGGCCGGCTCAGCCCAGCCCACCTACATGCTGGCTGACCCTGGAATGCCAGTGACCTTAGTGAAGAGGCATCAGAAATCTCTAAGCCCTCTTTCCACGGTGTCCTCAGAGGGGGTCAGGAATCTGCCCAAGGTCATCACATGGGAAGGTCCAGGGTCAGCAGGTCCTTCTCCAGCGTTGATGGCTTACGAGCTCCTGGTTACCCAGTGAGGTGTGTCCCTGTGGGGCATGCAGGTTCACGTGCTCCAGGAAGAGGCCACAGCCCTTGGCACCAAAGACAGGACGAGGATGGAAAATGGGGTTTGGTCCGAGCAGAGCGAGTAGAAATGCAGCTTCTGAGAGACGTCTGTCCTCGCTCCTGCCTTGCGCTGACTTCCTGCCTCTGCCCTGGCTAACTCCTGCTGCAGACCCCCAGGGCTGCACAGGTTGACCGCCACTGCCAGGCCTGCTTTGCTTTCTGGCAGACCTGGGTCCCAATCCCAACGGGCCAAGATCTACAGCTTGTTAACCACTTGCTCTTGGGTGAACTCTCTGGGCCTCAATGCCCTCACCTGTAAAATATGGTTGGTGATGCATGCCAGATGTGGTTTGGGGGAAAATTAAGTATCTGTGAAGCATCTATGCCTGGGTTCTCATGGGTGCCCTAACAGATCAGACAGACCCAGTCCTAGCTCTGCCACTTTCCACCTGTGTCATCTTGGGTACCTACCTATGGGCCTCAGTTTCCCCACTGTAAAATGGGGCAATGGTCAGCCCGATGGCTTGGAGCTGTTCAAGGCTTCAATGTGATGGCCACTGCAATCTGCTTCGCGTGTGGCCAGCACAGAGGGAGTGCTCAGAAGGTCAAAATTCTGTCTCTTTGCTCCAAAGCTTGGAGTTCCCACTCAAGGAACTCACAGATTGTCCCCAGGATACATTCTGAGAGGAGATGGATCCTTAGCATGATGGCCAAGGTCTTTATCAATGTGGCCCAGCCTTTCCTTCTGGCTCATGTCTCTTGTTTCCCTGACGGCCACTCCACTCCAGCCACTCCAAACCGCGAATCCTTCTGTGACTCCTCATGCCTTCACTGCTGCTGTTCCCTGATGTGCCCACTTGACAGACATCTACACTTCCTTCAGAACTCATCCTGAACGCCATCTCCTCTGGCTGGGGGAGCAGGAAAAGCATGGCTGAGATTGTTGCTCCTCCTGTCATCATGTATCAGCCACAGGGACAGAACTCAAGTGCCCCAGAATGTGATGTGTGACCCAACTAGACAGGGAGTTCTGGGTCTTTGCTCCTCTCCTCGCTGCATCCTCCTGGGGTCTAGCCTCCCAGCATCCCAGGGATACAGTGCTGGGCCCAGGAGAACCACCCCAGGGAGGGGGCAGGGGTCTCTGCAGCAGGCTTGCTAGCTGCTTGGGGCCTGCTGCCCTCTGTGCTTCTGCATTTTGCAGGATGGGGCTTCACAGTCTACGAGAGGCTGTGTCGTTGCCTCCTGGATATGGTAGTCATGAGCGGTGCCCAGAGATCCGGGTGGTCCTCCCTTCGCTGGGCACATGGTAAGACTGCCCTCATCCCATTCTGAGGGAAGGTGAGGCTGTGTGACTTGCTTTGACCAATGGGATGGGAGCAGAACCAAAGGGCGCCAGTTCTGAGTGGAAGCCGGGAAGAGTGGGAGTGTGTTACTTGCCACTTTCCTTTCCCTGCCTTGGTGGCTGTGGAAGCACATGGCAGATGAAGCCTCTGTCGGCCTGCGGATACAGGGACCCTGCTGTCCTAGGTCCAACATGTGCCAGGAGTGGAAAGTTGACTTGGCTTTGGTAGGCCACTGAGAGTTGGGTGGGGATTGGCTTTTCTGCAGCAAAACCTAGTCCATCCTGATGGATTTCAGGGGCTGTGCAGGCAAGTTAAGTGTGAGAAGGGATGGGTTTCAAGCATGTGCAATGGTGAGGGGGGTGTGTCTGACTGAAAATTGCCTGTCCTACCCAAAGACATTCAAATGCATAATTGTTAAAAGCACCAAGCTGGCCCATCATGCCCATTTGCCGGTGACTTAGATTGGGCCAAGGACCATGGCTGACTCTCCTGGGCCCTGGGCATGGAGGGTGTGGGCCTCAGTAGGGGCCCTCCCACAAAGTGAAGAGTAATTTTAGGGTGTGCACACAGGGCCAAGGTACTTTCCCCACTTTGCAGAAACCAAGGCCCCGAGAGGAAAAATCACTCGCCTAAGATCACACAATCAGTCAAACGCCAGCAAAGGACCAGGACTCCCTCTCTGACCACAGAGGCTGGGTCTGCTGCCGCCCGGATGGAGGACGGTGTGATGCAGAGCACACATGGCCTTTCCCTCCTGATTCCCAGGCCACAACCTGGGTGGGTGGGTGGCTCTCAGGGAGTCCCAGGCACTTAAAAGGCAAAGCCCTTGCTGATTGATTCTGTGCCGGGTCAGAGCAGGAGCTGGCCTCCCTGGGGCCCTCGTGGGGAGCTTCCGCCCAGCTCGGGTCTCCTCAGCCTGTCTTCGAGGCCACCGGAAGCCCGTTCCCTGTGATTAATGAGCACTTCCCCTCCCTCGGGCCGCGCTGGGGGACAGATGGGATGTGGCTTTGGCCGTTGTGGGTTGTGCTGGGGTTTGGGGAGCCTTGGAGCGTGGGCTGCAGCTGTTTACTTGGCAGGGCCTTGCTCACAGATGTGAGGCTGCTGGGGTGGGTGGGGATGCTGATGGGTGGGTGGAACCCAGAGCGAAGCCACCGCCATTGCCCCTCTTCAGGAGGATCCCGCGCCTTGGCCCGTGTGCTCCGGAGAGGTGAGAAGAGAACTCACACCCTTTGCCCTGTGTTCAGAGCTGCTTTGTTGTTCTCAGAACCACTCCTGAGGGTGGCCCACTGCCTCCAGCTGCCGCCAGATATCGGCCCAGTTTCTTTCTGTCCCTGCACCTCCTGGATGTTGACCCCAAGGCCCCTCTTCCTCTGGCCAGTGTGGTTTTGGTTTTGGGATTGAAGCAACATTGGGCTCGGGCCCCAGATCCAATTATCCTGGGCAGTGGAATTTGGAGCTGGGAGAGGCCAGGCTTGGAAGGGTTTTCAGCTAATGGAAAAATGGAGCTGCGGGCTCCTCCCTGCTTAGCTCATCTCAGGGGACGGGCAGGCCTGCCTCTTCCTAGAGTGCAGCCATGGGTTTCCAGGATGTGAGCTCAGCCGGAGGGGAGGGTGGGGGTCCTTTCCCACCGATCGCAGACACTTCTCTGCTCCTGGCCCAGAGGAGCCTGCCAGGCCCTTTTCAACCTGGGACAAAGACTTATAAGGCATGTAAGCCGAAGGCTTCTCGAGTTACTGGCTGAGTGTGGTAGAGTGGAGAGTAGAGTGGAGAGCTCATACACTCCCTCCACACGGAATAGTTTTGTTCATGTGAGTAATTCACCCATTCCTTCTTCTTTCATCCTTCCAAGCTCCATCCATCCTTCCATTAATTTATCTATCTTCCATTCAAGTCATCCATTTATCCACCCATCCGTTACATTATTTCTCTACTTATCTCTCCATCCATTCATCTATCCCTCCATCTACAAATTCTAGGTGAGAACTTGCGCTGGGCCAGGCCCTCTGCAGGTTGCTAGGAGGTAGAGATAAACAGTTCACCATCTCTGCCCTGAGAGCCCTCAAAGCGTCCCCAGTCTAGTGCCCAGCTATTCAAATAAACACCAGTGTCTCCTCAGCAATATCACATTGTAGTGAATGCGAAAGTGGTTTCGTGAATCCAGAGGATTAGCTGACTCCAACTCGAGTGACACCTCCTTAGGACACTTTCTCTGATGCCACCATGTGACACGGGAATCTGACAGACAGAGAAGAGGGCATTTCTGGCAGATGGACCAGGCCTCGCCAAGGCCAGAGCTCTGCAAATGCATAGCACGTGCAGGGCACCGGGGCCCTGTGGCTGCCGGGATGGGCGGAGGAGGGGAGCAGTGCTCAGGGCCAGGGGGTGGGGCCTTGGATGCCAGGTTAAGGCTCTTGGACTTTCCTTGTGGTTGTCCAGGCACCAGGGGACAGTGGGGAGCAGAGGCCAGGCCTGATCAGACGTGTATTTTAGGTGTTTATGAGGCGGACTACTTGGGTTTGGATTCAGCTCTGCTGCCTTCTGATTTTGTGACCTTGGGCAAGCAAATGAACCACTCCGAGTCTGTCCTCTCCTCCAAAATGGAAGTGGTGCCCGGTGCTCACCAGTTCGTTGGAAGGTATAAAGAGGTCTTACCTGAGAAGCACCTGCGCAGCTCCTACCACACAGCCGATGCCAGTGGCCACCGTAACCTGGGCTCTGCTGGGACCCAGCTGGATGGAAGCTGGGCTCTGCTGCTGGTTCCAACTCACTGTGTGTGTTTGGACCAGTCACTTCATCTCCCGGGCCTTCATTTTCTTATCCACAAGATGGCCACAAAAGTAACATTTGTAGGGTTCCTGTGAGGCGAGGGCAAGGTGATGAGTGCACCTGGCAAGTGGTCTGGGCGCAGACACAGTGGGGTTATGAGACTCAGAGGACCAGTGATGCCCCAGCGTGGGACCAAGGGCCTGGACTGGTGACCTCAAGTGCTCTGGAACAGGGCCACCCGAAACTTCCCACCCAGGAGTAGCTCCCTCACCCCCGCCCTGCCCCGCCCTGCCCTGCTGCTCCGAGAAGATGGCTCTTTGGCTCCATGACTGTAACTGCTAATCCCGGCAGCATCGGGCTAAGGCGAGACCCGACACGTTCGTGGCTCTCAGCAACCTGGTTTACCCAGAGCTGCGGCTCTGTGCCATCCCTCCAGCTTCAGGGCTGGGGCCACCCCCCAACCCTCCCCCCCCACCCCCACCCCCCCGCCGCCTGGCACTCCACACTGACCTTGACTCCTGCCTGACTCTGGATCCTGATGGGCCAGGAGAGAAGCCAGAGAAAGATGTGTCCAGGGCGGAGCCACGTCCACAAGGGCCCACTCCACCTGCCTTTCTGTGTGGGGCTGGGAAGCTAACGGAGGTTCTCCTTTCACACGTCACTTGGTCTCTGGGAGAGCCTCAGTTAGCTCATCTTCAAAATGGGAATGATGACGCTAACCTCCCAGGTGTCATCTGGGGGTCCAGAAGGATAGGGCAGGGTCTTTGTAAGGTGTAACTCACAGGCATCCGGTGCCTCAGGGCGAAGTTGCCTAGTTCCTGGTCTTGTTCTCAAGGACAATAGTGCCCTTCCGTGGGAGCCCAGGGCAGGCAGGCCAGGCAGGCAGGCCAGGATGACGGCTGCCGCGGAACACTTTCTAGAAGGAAATGAAGGGGTCTGGGGAGCCAGGAACAAGGAAGCAGGGAGGCAGCGGCGGTGCTGAGGCTAGCTCTGTGGTCTTGGCCGAGACAGGATTCTCATCGTGGTCATGGATAGTCCCCTGATGGCTGTGACTCTCCTCCCGCCTCTGCTCTAGCCACAGTTCCCGCAGCCTCACAGCCGCAGGGCACCCCTGAGCTCTCAGACCCTCACCTGGCAGAGCCGAGGCCAGTGCCTGACTGAGGCACCAGCAGCCTGGGCTGGGGATGGCACAGGTGGGTGGCCCCTTGGCAGTCGCATCCCCTGGAAGGACAG
This sequence comes from Cnephaeus nilssonii, assembly GCF_951640355.1. Lineage (NCBI taxonomy): Eukaryota > Metazoa > Chordata > Mammalia > Chiroptera > Vespertilionidae > Cnephaeus > Cnephaeus nilssonii. Next base: position 13,501,551 of record NC_137087.1, read on the forward strand.
GGAGTGGTGTCCGGGGGCTGGTTTATCCATGGGCACCCCAAGCCCAGGGCCTACAGTTTCGATCCTTCCAAAACTATTCAGATACCTGAAAAAAAATCATTGACTTCAAAAAATGACTGCAAAATCAAAATTAATTGATGTTTAATTGAATATGTGCGAAACGTAATATCATGTCAACTTGTTAAAGTCAACTCATCTCAGCTCCTGTGAGGTTACATGTAAATGAGATTTGAGGGGGCTGCAGATGAATCCTGATGTGTTCATTCTGATGTGGTTTGACATTCCGGAGTGAGAGGGCTGGGGGAGGGGGGCTAATATTTAAAAACAGCTCGATTGGGGTGCTGCGGGGTGGGTGCTGACCACCCACACCTGCTGGGGAAGCCCTGGAGAAGCTGAGCATTCCCAGCACCCACATAAGGATAAGCTAACCTCCAGAGAGCTGTTGGAGCCCTCTGTTCTAGAGTTCCCTAGACCAGTGGTCGGCAAACTCATTAGTCAACAGAGCCAAATATCAGCAGTACAACGATTGAAATTTCTTTTGAGAGCCAAATTTTTTAAACTTAAACTTCTTCTAATGCCACTTCTTCAAAATAGACTTGCCCAGGCCGTGGTATTTTGTGGACGAGCCACACTCAGGGGGCCAAAGAGCCGCATGTGGCTCGCGAGCTGCCGTTTGCCGACCACGGCCCTAGACGATACAGTAAGTTCAGGCAGCACTGAGTACGCTCTGCGTGCCTCGCCTGTCTCCCCGGGGCAGGGATGCAGATGGGGAGAGGCCAGACAGCCAGAAGAGAGCAGACTGGGAGCCTAGACTTTGCCTCTATAGCCCAGGCAGCCCCAAGGGCTCATGGGCAGAGCTGCTGGGAAAAGGGACCACCAGGTTTAGGTGAAGTGAGGAAGGATGATAGCTTCCTTCTAGCGACTTGCCATGGGCTCACGTCTGCACAGACTGGGCCATTTGCACAGCATTTTTCAGTCCTTGATGGTGTTTTTCTCTTCGAGACTGTGTTAGAAGGTCAGGATCAGTTTACATTCTTGGGCAATGGGGCCAGCAAGGCTCCAGAATGAGTCACTCGGTTCTCTGTTGAGAAAGGACATCTCTGGGACTAGCGCCCAGCCCTCCGACTCTGGGTTGGACAGAGCTCCGCTGCTCCACCCTCCCTTATGCCATCCTCGGGAGGCAAGTTGGCAAAAACATGGATCATTCTGGAACTCTGCATTTGCATGTGGCTTCCGCCTCCTCTCTCTGATGCTACGACTCTGACCTTCCGTCACCAGCTGCCATGACACAGCGTGCTGTTGGAGATGGTTAGTGCCCGCAAGTGCCGGGGGCTCCCGCACACTTCCTGCCCCCTGTGCTGAGACGCCCCGGTACTGGTTCTGCCCAGTGTATGCTGAGCACTAGCGATGTGTTACTTCCAGGCCAGCAGATGCCACCTTACCCCGAAGCTAATGAAATGTGGGCTCCAGCACTGTCACTTGCCCTGGCCCCTCCCTCTGGGAGGCCCCGGGAGTCTATTTTTGTAATTCCTGTGTACAGCGCTGGAGCCGCTGTGGGCATTCTGCATGGATAATTTTCTTAGAGAAGGCCCCTAAATTGTGTAAGTTTCAGGCCCACAAGCCCTGGATGTGCCCGCGGCTGCTGTAGTTGATTGACGCATATCTCTGCCATCGCCTTCTCTGCCAGGCTCTCGAATCTGCCTCAGCCCCACCCTGGGAAAGGGGTGAGGCCGCGGCTTTGGAGGCCAGAGGGAGCTGGGCAGGAGGTGGCTGTGTACTGGGTGCTGGCTCTGTCCCCCCCTGGGCTGCCAGGCAGCAGCTGTTGAGCATCCGGGGAAGGCACGGGCTGTGAGCCAGAGCTGAAGGGCAGGGGCAGCTCCTGCTGCTGTCCTTAGGTGGTGCCTTCATAAACTGCTCTGTGCACAGCATAGCATTCATTCTTCCACAGTGAATAGGAACAGGGACACGTGGGCGGTACGTTGTGTGCACCTACACATGTTCTTGACTACACATGCTATGCCAGTGGGCGTGCCCACCATTTTATCTGCCATGGAGATACCTACCTAGAGTGGTGGGAGGGCTAAATGAGACAAAGGCCAGCAGAACCGCACTTGACACGGCATATCCGCTGTAGTTGCTGTTATATTGCTCTTGCCTTTGTTGTAAACATGTGTGCAGTTTGCTGGCTCTGGGCTCAGCCAGGTAAGGGCTTTTGGAATTGGCTGCAGTTTCTTACCTGGTGACACTGTCCTCTGGGGTGTCTGCAGGCCCCATCTCTGCCTGTGCCGGACCCCAGCTGACCAAGCCAAACTGGGCAGCAGTGCTGAGCCCAATGGGTCTTCTTCCTCGCAGCCTTGGCTGGCCTCTGAGGCTCCTGCCAGCTGGGCTGTGCTCTAACTTTACCTGCTACTGCACGTCAGCCCCCCCGCCCCCCCGCCCACCCCCCGCCCAGATGCAGCAAGGCCCCGATAAGCTCTGACCCTGCAAAATGCCAGCTGTCCAGTGCCCTCTGCTCTCTCCTGCTGCCTGTGAGCAGCTTGACAACTGCCTTGCCTTTAGATAGGAAAAGACCCCAAGCAGGGTCCTGTCTGGAAAGCTGTCTATTGTCTTAGGCCTGGTTCAGCAGAAAGAGGCTGAAACAGGGATTCCAGGACAAGCGCCAGGCTGAGGGGCATTTGCAGGAGAAAGAGGGAGGCAGTGAAGGGAGGGGAGGGGTAGCTAGCAGAGATATGACATCACAGTCTTATTGTATTATCCCATGCGGAGCTCTTGGGTGTGAATTGCACAAAAGGTTTGTCTCAACTTGAAGCAGGGGGCAGGGGTTGGGATTTAAACTCCAGCATTCCTAAGTCATGGGTGGAGGGCTGCCCCTTGGAGGGATAGGCAAATTCCCAGGCATCTTATGGGAGCTCGCATCAGCCAAGGGCAATTCTGAGCAGAAGGGTGTTGTGTGCAGTTATTGACCCACCGCTCAGCAGCCGGGGATGAATGCACAAGCAAGGGGATTTGAGTGGGCACCGATCACTTCCACCACACCCCCCAGGGCCCTTTCTTCTCTTTAGGGACCATCGTGGATTCTTCCCAGATTCAATTCTGCTTAGCTTAATGAACATCAGACTATCTGGGCCTACTGTGTGCCAGGCCGGCGAGGGTGTAGGCAGGCTGAGTGTCCATAGATACCAGGCTTGTCTGGCAGGGTCTGCTGTTGCTTCTGCTGAGCCTTCCATGTTCACCCACGTCTGATCCCTGGGCGGTGCTTCTTTGCTCCAAGACCTGCCCACGGCCAAGATCACGAGGGCTGAGCTGCTTGAAGGTGTCTGCTCCAGAGCAGAGGCAGACAACCTGGAGTGTCTTCTGTTACCCAGGGAGCTCCCTTTCTTCGGGGTTGGTGGGGGAGGTGGAGGAAGGGGCTAACATGTAGGCATGTTTTTCCCTTTTGCAAATTTTCCAAGCCAAGCAGAGGAGGCAGCATAGAGAAACCTCTCTTTCTTGCCCTCCACCGCCTGCTCCCTCCCTGCTGGGCCCTCTCAGCTGCAGCCCCAGCCTTGGAGCTACTGCTGGAGAAAACAGAAAACCACAGCTATGCGGCCCCAAACAGGCCTGCATCGTGTTTACGCAATGACAGAGGCCTGGGCCCAGCGCCAAGGAGGCTGGGACTCCAGCGGCAGCTCAGACAGCCCTTCCACATCCAAGGCTGTGCTTCGGGGGCCATGAGGGCTGAAAGGCCCTTGGCGGTCACTACCTGCAAGTCTCTCATTTCATAGGGAGGCCCAGAGGCAGCGAGGGAGATGGCCAAGGTCATGCTGAGCACTGAGGTCTGGTCTGGGAAACAGGGAAGGGAGGGGCCGAGGCGGAGGTCCTTGGTTGGGGGGCGGGGAGGAGGGGCTCATTCAGGTTCACAGGAGGCTGCTCTAGGCTCCTGCCCCTTCTCCCCTCCTGCAGACTCAGCTGCTGGCTTTCACCTGAGGTCACTGTCCCTAGTCAAACAAAGACGCAAAGCAGAGGAGGCCAGGCCTCTGAGCTGCCCTGTAGGAGCTCCAGCTGCTCCCGCTCACATCTAGGAAAGTGCAAAGGGGGAGACCTGGAACCTCCCACCCCTGAGGGACCAGAAGCCCAGAGGCCTGGGCTCTGCGGGGAGTCACTCAGGCCATTTCTCTCCCGCAGGCCACAGGTACGACCTCGTCTCCTGTTTCTGTACAAAACGGAGACTAGCTTTCTCCTTCCCACCTTCACACTGGTCGTCGTTGGCGCCTACCTCTCCTTTCCCTGTCTCTCACACTGCAGGGGAGGAGGAACAGCACCCCCTCTCCTTCCCCTGTGCTATCCTGACGCCCCGACAGTGGCTCCAGCCACTCGGATCCCTTTCTTCTGCAGCACCAACCTCTTCCCATGCCTGGGTCCCACCTTCTGCCCACAGACCAGCTCAATTCTGAGGTGCCACCTCAGCTCTCTTACTGTTTCCACTTTTCCAAGAGATTTGTGGCGAGCCACGCCTCACACCTCTGCAAACCCAGCCCTTTGTGTCCACTCTGCTCCAGTGGCTTTGAGGTCACCAATGAGTTGTCAAAACCGAGTCCTATCCCCTTTGGTCTCTGTCCTGTATCTGACACTGTGACCCCCACCCCCGCGCTGCCTTGTCACCAGTCATACTCCCCTTTTTTGGATTACCTATTTGATCCTTCCTCAGTTTCCATCAATTCCCGCTCCTTGGTCTCTTGCCCCAAACTGGCTCTTCTTCCACTGCCTACCCTTGGCCCCTTTGCCTAGGAAATGGGTGTGGAAGAAGGAGAACTTTGTTTATTGCTGGTCATTCAGCTGAAAGCGAGACTCTCAGAGCACCTCTCAGCCCTCTGCTCCGAATCTCCATGGACTACTGCCTATGGGGACCCCCTGCCTGGGACATCTCCCAAGTTCTAATTAGAATCAGCATCTCCTACATCAAGCTCCTACGTCTTCTCACCAATCTCCTCCACTCTTGGTTGAAAGCACCACTTGCCAAAGTAAGAAATCTGGGTTTCATTCTTGTGATGGGTCGGATAATGCCTCTCCCCACTCCACAATATTGACGTCCTAATCCCTTTGCAGATGAGATTAAGCCCAGGATCTGAGATGGGGAGATCATCCAGGATTATCCAGGAGAGCCTGATATAGCCGCACATTCTTCGAAGAGGGAGCTGGAGGGTCGGAGTGACCAGGGAGCAGAGGTTGGGGTCACACAGCCGAAGGCTAAGGGCTGCTGACAGTCACCAGAAGCTGGAAGAGGCAAGGAATGGTTTCTCCTCTAAAGACTCCAGAAGGAATGGGCCTGCTGACACCTTGATTTTAGCCCCGTAAGACTCATTGTGGACTTCTGGCCTCTAAAACTGTACATTTGGATGAGCGGTGTTTTGAGCCGGTGAGTTAGGGGCATCTTTTAGAGCAGCCACAGGAAACTGATGGAATCCTGATGCTGCTTCTGCATCACTGGTTACACGCATCAGGTCCCCAGTCCCATCAAATGTTTCTCCAAAACGTCTTCCAGGTCTTCTCCCTTCTTTCTACCACTAAGCCCAGGCCGTCATCGTTTCTCCCAAGAGTTTCTGCAATGCTCTTTCACGTGATCACCTAGCTTTCTAGGCCATCCCTCCCATTGTTTCAAGCGTTAGGGCCTGACCTGTGTTTTATGGAGAAGGCGGTCCCCTCTCCCGCAACCTTGACGTATGGGCTAGAGGAGGCGGCTGCTGTATTCAGACTATAGGGAGCCATGGAAAGTGCTCCGTGGTCAGCCCTAGCCTCTCTCTCCCACCCTATTCCTGCCTCACACTCTACCGTTTAGTCACATGCGGCAACAATAGGAGATGCTTTGCTTGGGAAGTTTCCACTCCCTAAAATACTCCTCCGGGACTCCCACCAACTCTTCAAGAGTCTGAGCCTTCGTTGGGCCTCAGCTTTCTCATCTTTACCATCAAGGGGCTGGTCCAGATGAGCTCCAAAGCTCTGTGGAACTCTTCAGTCTGAATAATTGAACTGAGTAGATGTCATTGACCACTAGTGCTCACAGGTACCTCTAACGCCTTTTAACCCACCCTGTTTGGGGATGGATGGTATCTAATGGGCTGTTTCTTAATGATGCCCTTTCTGAGTTAGCGGAGTATGCATACATGTACTGCATATTTGGGTATGTGCTTGTGTGTTTTAAGGGGAACAACAGAATTTTAAACAGTTTATTAAAGAGCCGCTAAAGGCGCCTTGGCTATGAAATTTCTCTAGGAAAAAAAAAATCTCAATTTTGACGATTTAAGTGTTAATGATTCAAAACCATATGGATCACATTTCCCTCCCACCGTATGGTTTTTAAAAAGTATCAGAGAGACTGCTTAGGGCAGAATGCATTTATGGTTCCATCGATCCTGCAGCACCGGGAGGGCTGCTCAGCGGGTCTGAGCGAGAGAGGCAGGCGGGAGGGCCAGGAGTGGGCTTTCCCCGGGTGCTCTCCACAGTCTCCAAGGAGAACCGCCCTGGCTTCTGGGGAGCGCTTTCAGCACACAACTTGGTGGGAAAGGAGCGCTGCATCCCGGTGGGGTTTTTGCAAAACCTCCAGAACTAATTTTAAAATGACTTGGGTTTTGGCAGACTGAAGAGGTGTTAACTCAAACCCGGGTGTATTTCAAGGGAAATGTAATTAGAAAAATGCTCTCCCAGTTAGCTGTGCTGAGCAATAAAGATTCTTGTTGGAGAACTGTTTGGTGAGATAGAAACATGCTCCATTGGGGTCAACGTGCCGCCGACGTGCATGTGGGCTCTGCTCCTCCCTCTCACGTGGGCTCTGCTCCTCCCTCTCCCGCCAGGCCCTGAGGACCCAGGCCCAGGTGCTGGGGCCGTCACACCCAATGGGAGATGGACACAGGAAGGGCCCATGGAGGGCGCCTGCCATCTCCTCTGGTCCTGCCCTTAGGAACCCAGGCCGCAGCTGAGCCAGTTAACGCTGGTCTCCTTCACGAACCAGAGTGGGGCGGAGCGAAGGGACTTGGCTGAGGACAGAGGCAGATTTTGATCTATATAAATTCCTGGCTTTAACCCCTTTCTAGGCCAATCAGATGATTCTGACAATTGGCTAGATTTGGGAGACTCTGGCTTATGGGTGAAGTCCCACCTCCAGCACGACAATCCAGACCCTTCAGAGTAGGTCCTACTCCCCCGCTGGCTTTGTCTTTCTTCCCCCATCATGTTTTCTTTGCTAGTAGCTCTTCTACACTCTCCATGGTCCCACTTCTCTGCCCCTGGCCCCATCCCTCTGCCTGGGACACCTTTGTCTCCAGGAGGACAAGGCATCCACACGGACACAGCAGACATTCAGCTTCCCCGTGGAGAAGCCCTATGGGAGTTTGTGCCTCTTTTTACTTTGGCCTTCAGCATAGTAGACACACACTTCTGACCAAACTGTCTGCAGCCCTGAATACTGTCTCCTCATCGGGCCTGAATCTGGGCTCTGGTTTTGAACTCCTGTGGGCAAGTGACTTGTCAGAATACTGAATGCAACATGGCCAGGGACTAGCATGGGGCTTGACATGTGGTTAAGTGCTCAATATATGCAGAGAATAGGATAAACCTGAACATTTCTAACATTATTTTTGCCACCTATTCATCATTCACTAATCCACCCATCCATTCCCCTAACCAACTATGCTCTACGCATTCATCTATCCTTCAAACCACCCACCACCCATGTATCCATCCATCTATCCATCCACCCACCCACCCATCCCATCTACCCATTAAACACTCATTCAACAGATTGGTGCTTTCTCTTTAATCACATTGCATTTAATATAAAAATGATCTTAGAATTTTCCAAACCCTTAGAATCTACTAGCATATTATAGCAAACAACCAAGGACCCCCCACACAACTTTATCTTACCTTAGTATTATGCCAGGCGTCCTCAAACTACGGCCCGCGGGCCACATGTGGGTGTTTTTGCCATTTTGTTATTTTACTTCAAAATAAGATATATGCAGTGTGCATAGGAATTTGTTCATAGTTCTTTTTTAAACTATAGTCCAGCCCTCCAATGGTCTGAGGGACAGTGAACTGGCCCCCTGTTTAAAATGTTTGAGGACCCCTGGTATTATGCCAAGCATACTTCAGATTTTTCTTTTTAAGAATCAAAACACTATAGATATGGTTAAAGCACCATATGTGAGCCTCCACAACTCTGCCCCTCTCCTCCTTCCCCAGAAATGGCATCTCTCATTCACATGCATTTTGTATTTATTTTTTTGCCATGTATTTATGTGTTCATAAACAACACGTAGGTTGGTTTTCGGGTTTTAAAGTTTTACTAAAGTATGTCTGACTGTGTGTGTCATTTTATAATGATTTATTTTTGCTTATTCTTATGGCCCCACTGCACTTTTAATGCCCATCTCCAAGAAAGCAATTAGCTCGTCAGACGATCATCTTTGTCTCTCCAAGTGGGTTGCAAGCAAGCTCCTGGCGGGCAGGGAGCTCAGCTTTACCTCACCACTTCCCCAGAGCCTGGCCTGGCCTTGTGGGTTGGTCGCTTGGATAACGGCAAACTTTTACTGAACGCCAACATGGTACCAAGACTGTGCTCTGTGAGGGCATCCAGATGTGACTCAGCCTCAGCTTTAGTTCCCAAGGGCTCACAGACTGAAAGATTGTACAGATGACGAGCCAGGCTCGAGGCAGCAGGGGTCTACAGAAATGCGCGGGAGAGGCTGAGGGGTGGCAGGGAAGGGCTGTTAAGGGTGAGAGGAGATGAGCACTGGGAAATGAGCAGAAGGTGCAGTCAGGTGAAGAGGGAGTAGAACATTCGTGGCAGGAGATGCAGTGCTGGTGAGACTTGGTGGTGGTGGAAAGCCATTTGCTTCGGTTACTTCGTCTGCGAGGTGCCTCCATTTACTCACTTAAGGCTCGAGTGCCCTTTCCAGGTAAACCTGCCTTCGGTGTGGACCTTTGCAAGCTATGTTTCATCCAACCACTTATGCCTCCAGTCATCCAGTCAGCAAACAGTTACTGAGCACCTACTATGTGCCAGGCTCTGTGCTCATGCTAGGACCCACCAGGGAGCCATAGGGATGAGTGGGAAGTGAGAGAGACAACAATGCAAACATAAAATGTCAGCTGGTGAGCATTCTCCATGTAGAGGCCTTAGAGAGTCTCATGGATGTCTGAGTCACAGACAAGGTACATACTGGGGCAGGGGGTCATCCTCTCTGAGGAAGGGGTACTTCACCTTGAGGCGAGACTGATGAGAACGAGGCAGCCATGAAAAGAGCCTGGCGAGCACGCAGGAGGGAGAGGACGGGGCTTGTTTGAGGGAAGGAGTGAGGCCCGTGTGTCTGGGGCGGGGCCAGAGAGAGCAGTGAGTTGCAGGCAGCGGTCAGATTGCATATGGGGCAGGTAAGGGGCTTGCGTCTTATTCTAATCAGACAAGGAGAAAAGTGATGGTCTCCAGTTACTTTTAGACAGAAAAGTGACGGTCTCCAGTTACTTTTAACATGAATGAAAGTAGGGCCCCGAGAGCTGAAGCTGAAGGTGGGTCCAGGTCAAGATGGCCTGGGCTCATCCCTGGTTGTTGGTGGCTGAGAGCGAGAGAAGAGGCTTTGAGGTTGTTTTCAAGGCAGAGTTGATAGGCCTTGCTGCAAGGATGGATATAAGAGGAGAGGGCAAGGGCAAGCTTGTGACCTTGAGTCTCTGGGTGAATGGTGAGAGAAGTGTTTGCTGGGCGAGGAGCAGAATTGGAGGCGGGGGGGAGCGGGGGGGGGGGGGGGGAAGGAAGTCTGCTGTGGCCCCATTGACTTTTAAATGCCTTTGAGAGGGCCGAGCAGCGCTGCCAATCAGGCGATTCATGTTGTGGTGAATCGGCCCGTGTCCCAGGGAACCTCGTCCCTAGAACCTCCTACCAACTCAGGGTCTTGGCCACTGGAGGGAGGCAGCACTTTGGGTGTGTCCTTCCAGTGGGATGACACCTGCCAGGGGGTACAGCTTACAACATCTTCCTCACCCTCACGGTGCCCCTTCTGGAAGCTGGGCAGGGTGGGGATTAATGTGCCCATTTTATATCTGGGAGGTGGAGGCCCAGTGAGGGCAGGGACTGGCCGGACCACCCAGACAGAGGCAGGACCCCACTCCCTTGCCCCAAGCTTGCATTCTCCCCACCGTGACCCCCAGGCCACCATGCTGCATTCTCCCATGTGACCCCCATGTTTGCATTCTTGTCTCCTTCTCTTCCCACTCATGCCTACGGCCTCTGTATAGCTGGTGACTGAGGGCAGCTTCGGCCTTCTCTGGTTCTTCCTCTGTAAACTCCCTTTTGGTTTCCATGATGCACCCGAGGTCAAAGTGGCTAAAGGATGCCAGTGCCAGGGCTCACGCCCAGGGTTTCCCCGCCTGGCCTCTGTGTATCTGGCTGTCTTGGTCACCGGGTGGCGAGCACCATGATGTGCTACTCCCTCCACTTTGTGAGGGAAGGGCCACCAGGTCTGAGCTCACAGAGGGCAGGGGCAGGACATGAAATCAGAGCTCACACCCGTAGTGCCTCCAGTGCTCAGGGCATGGGTCTAAGTGCCGCAAAGTACCACGTACCTGGGAAGCAGCCCCCAGAATCATACCCACTTCACAGAGAGGGAACAAGGCCCTGTTCGTGCCGTCACCTGCTCAGGGTCCCGCTGTGAGGACGGAACTGGGATTCAGACCCAGGTGGTCAGATGGTGAGGCCCCTCCCTTAGCCACCTCCTTGACAGTGGTGTTAAGTCGGTCCATGGTTATTCATCTGTTATGTTAGAGGTGGGGAAACTGAGCCCCGGTGTGTGGGCAGCTTCTGGCAGGTGCACCCGGAAGCTGAGGATCCCAGTGGCCAAGACCCTGAGTTGGTAGAAGGTTCTAGAGACGAGGTTCCCGGGGACACGGGCCGTCGCCTGCCTGCCTGCGATAAGGCTGACAGCATGAACAGCTGTGTCCCGGGGACACAGGAAGGGCAGACAGAGGGCCCTGGCACACTGTCCGTGGCCAGATTAGCGGATGGCTGCGAAGGCTGACGCCCTGGGCTGTGCTTCCGCCCGGGGGGAGCTGCTGACAGGGAAGGGAGAGGGAGAGAGAGAGTGCCTGCGCCCATGAGCAACGGTGTGGCCGACAGGGCCTGGCCTCCTCTAGGCTGCACCTGCTTCGTCTCTAAAGCCAGGGTTGATTAGAGTCAGCTCTTCCATCTGAGTAAACACTGAGCACCTACTGTGCCCCGGATGAGCGGCTGCTGTGTCTGGGACCTACCTGCCCTTCCCCTGCCCCAAAGCCCATCTTTTAGTGAGGTGCCTGCAGAGGGACCCGGAACAGCCTGTGATCATGTCCCCTCCGGAGGGGACACAGCGTTTTGGGAGCCAGCAGAGGAGCCTTTGGGGAAATGATTTCCGAAAGGAAGCCTGAACCATGAGTAAGAGCTAATCAAATAGAGGGAACAGCCTGGGCGAAGGCTCAGAGGCTGGTAAGCATGTCCTATTTAAGATGAAAAGAAACTGTTTGGTTTTTTTTTTCTATTGTGGTAAAATTCACATGACATAAAATTAACCATTTTGTATTGAAATAAAATTTACATAATATAAAATATTAGCCAACTCGGTGGCATTTCATGCCTCCACAATATTGTGCAACCATTGGCTGCTTTACTCTGACCTTGGTGCTTTCATGATTCAGACAGCAGAGGCGGGCGAGTCACGGCAAAGTGCACTTTGGCCACACGGAATGATGTCATCGTTATGAAAACCACTTGGAGGGAGATTTGACGTCCTCATTTGACAAATAGGGAGACTGAGGAAAACAGAAGCGATTTGCCTGAGGTGACACAGCCTGGGGCGGAGCCCGGATGGGCATGCAGGCATCTGAGGCTCAGGTCTCAGGCCCTGGTGGCCCCCCATGTTGGTCTTCAGGTTGGTTAAGAATTCAGATTTTGGCCCTGGCTAGTGTGGCTCAGTTGGTTGAGCATTGCCCTGTACACCCAACAGTTGCTGGTTCGATTCCCGGTCAGGGCACATACCCAGGTTGCCGGTTCAGTCCCTAATCAGGGTGGTGTGGGAGGCAACCAATCGATGTTTCTCTCTCACATCGAGGTTTCTCTCTTCCTTTCCCTTCCTCTCTCTAAAATCATTTAAAAATATATTAAAAAAATAAAAAGAATTCAGATTTTAGGCTGGGGCCCAGGAATCTGTGTTTCTCACCCCCACCCTCAGGATATGAAAATACCTCACCCCATTGCCTCAGGGAAGAGTCAGTGGGGCCTGCTGGGGCTCAGGCTCCAGGGGCAGGGATCTGGGGCCCCGCAGACTGAAGGTGGGCCCTTCCAGGCATGCCAGCTGGTGGGCTGGCAGCTCGAGAGTGGTGGGTGTCTGGGGGTGGCAGGGAGGCAGGTGGAGCGGCAAATTTGGCCCAGTCAGCTCCAGGACAAAGGCCTCTCCGCCAGCATCCCTGGGCGTTGCCCCCTGACAAACGGGCCAGGGCTTCGCTCATTAATTTGTGGAGTGGTGTGTAATAATAAAACGCTCCTTAAAGCTGGGACGTGGCATGAGTGACTGCTTTTTTTCCGGTTCTAATAAGGGTCATTAACTGCGGATGGAGAGGTTTTATAAACATTTGTTAAACTCCCCGAGCTTACTGTGTGCATGGCACGCTGCTTCCCGAGATGTCGCAGCCAGCCAGAGCCAGCTGGGAAGGTAAAGACGCAGGGCCCCGGCCCCTGCTGGCCCTTCAGAGCCCCCATCCCCAGGCTTTCCCTGCTTGGCTGTGAAGTGACTCTAGGCCCGTGCACGCCTCTGAGCAGGGCAATGAAGGTTTGAACAAATGGGTGGTAAGTGGGTGGAAAGAGCGGACTCCACCATTTCCTAAATCTGCACCTTTGGGCAACGCCTCTTCTGTCTCTGAGCCCCGTGCTCCTCACCCCTGAAGAGAGGTAGTAGTTCCTTCCATGTTTCTGGGGAAAGATTTGGTGAAATCAAACACACCTTCTTTCTTCTCTTGTAGGAGTTAGGGGCTCTCCACTGAGCTCAAGAAGAAGGAGGGAGTGGAGCTGCAGGAATGTGGAGGAAGGAGAGTGAGGGAGCCTCCCTTGGAGGGAGAAGAAGCCCCAGCAAAGGCTCAGTCTCCGGCTACCTGTCAAATCATCCATTGTACCTGTATCCCACTGTGCTCTGTGCCAATGCTCAGTACGCACAGTGTTTTGCTGCTTGTGGCCTGTTGGACCGTGGAAGAAGGTGGACCTGAGCAGGGTGAGACGACGGCAGCTGTGGCTGCCGGTTTTGGAGCCAGGCGACAAGGCAGCAGGGTTCAGCCAGCCCCACGGGGAGGAGGCTGTGCGATGGGCAGGCCCCCTCTCCCACCTGCAGGATGGCTTCCTGGCCCCAGAAGGGTTCTCCTTTGGTTCAGGGAAGTCTGTACCTTTCCCTATTCCCCACGCAGGGGCCTGGGCCACGCACTTGTTCCCAGGACCCTTCTCCTCCAAGCCGTCCCCCTTCCTTCCCCTGCTCCCACCCCCTCTTGCCCCCCACTCAGCTCCAGGAGCTCGGTTCCTACTTCTCTCTATTCCTGAGGAAATGCAATTATGAGACCACAGACAACACTGGCCTGCTTATTTAACCCATGTGCACATGTGGCTACGCCCCGGCCCACAAGACTTTCCACCAGGACGGCCAGGGAGGGCGTGGTGGGTCTGGGGTCAGGGACAGCACTGAGACACGAGCTGGGAGCTTGAGAGGAAAGTCTTTATCAGGGGACCCTGATGAAGCTGGAGCTGGTGACCGGGTGTGTGCCTGGGAGTGGGAGTGTGTGAGCGTGTGCACAAAGCACACTGGGTGAGTCTTGGAGAGAGGAGTGAGTGAACACCTTTACTTATTATTATTATTTTAAATATATTTTTATTGATTTCAGAGAAGATGGGCAAGGCAGAGAGGGACAAAACATCAATGATGAGAGAGAATCATTGATCGTTGCCTCCTGCACACCCCTTACTGGGGACTGAGCCCAAAACCGGGGCATATGCCCTGACTGGGAATCAAACTGCGACCTCCTGGTTCATAGGTTGATGCTCAACCACTGAACCACACTGGCCAGGCATGAGTGAAAACATTTAGATTCAATAATTGTGCTCCCAGGATGATCGTGTACCAGAAACTGCGCCGGGCACATTGACATCCTTTGGCATCTTCCCCTGTCACTCTGAGAGGAGCGTGCTCTCTTTGTTCCCATTTTGTACATGAGAAGAGCGAGGCATCAGAGGTCAAGTGTCTTCCCCGACCTCCCCCGACCTCCCACAGCTGGACACCTCTCTAGTCAACACCTCTTGTGGTCCTGAGGCCGTTAGAATGACGTTCCAGCCGCTAGGCAGGTCGGGAAAGTTCGCCGTGCTTTCTGACCCTTTGTTCCTGCTGGCCCCTGCCAAGGCTTGGTGCACCTCCATCTGGAAGCTTGGAGACCCCCTTCTAAACCTCAGATGTCTCCACATCTGGACTGCTTGTCTAGACTCAACGGGAATCCTCCCTTTGTGCTTGCACCTCACCCTGCCTCCATGCTAGTACTTGTCACATTGCATTCGAGGGGCCCAGCCATGTCCCCGTGTCTGCCCTTGCCCCACAGACTCACGGGGTGTCCTTGTTGCGCCCTTGTCTGGCTCAGGCTCTGAAATGTGGGGAGGTATCCATAAAGTCTGATGGATAAATGAGTGACTGTGCCAGTCACCCCAGAGCACATGAGGGTGCTCTGTGGGGAGGGGACTTGCTGCAGTGACCAGATGGTCAAGCTGGAGCACAGCCTGGTCCCAGCCTGGTCCCAGAATGCTTCACGGCTCCAGACAGGGCTGCTGCCCATCAGAACTACCTGCACAGTCCCAGGGGCTGGTCCTGGACTTCACATGCAAATGAGCTGAACCACTACAGCGCCTGTTCTTTCCAAGGAGTGCAGGGTTTAGGGCTGAGAGGACAAAAACTAACCAAGGACACTATCAGCTAGGACAGGGCCCATGAACAGATGGGGGAAACTGAGGCCAGAGAGGGAACTGGTTTACTTAGTGAGTGGGGCTGAGACCACACCTCAGATTACTTGTCAGATGTACTCTAAGCCCAGTCTTGTGGCTGGAATCAAAGTCAGAAGAGCGAGTTGAGGTCATGCAGTGAGGGAAGGAGCAGGGGTGAGGTGGGTGTGAGACCACATAACGCCGTCGGTTTTTGCAGTGAAAGCCACTGGCTGCTTCGCTTAGCTGAATTTATTTCGTGATTTCCTCCTTCAGTCAGCCAAACATGCTCAACCTCGGGCATCTCTTGTGAAGCTAGAAGGAGGGCAGGGGAGAGTTATAAAATTTCCTGTTAAAAGAAAAAGAAAAAAGTTCCCTGCTCTCTCGCTCCTTCCCCTTCCCTAAGGGAAAAATATGGATCGGAGATGTTTTCAGCTGCAGCACTTCCTTGCGGCTCCGATGGCTGTTTGTCTAGCTCCTCATGGGTGCTGTGAATTTACGGCTCAGCATCTCGGCAAGTAGCTTCGGGGAGAGAGATGGTGGAATTTTATTCTTGCTAATTTAAAACAATAATAATTGTTCACGCGTTAGGAAGCATTCCTATTAAATCAATTCAATCTTTTGGAACAACTGGAACAACGAAGTCACGTTTCCTGATCGGGCCTCTGCTGGCTTTGTTGCAGCAGAGGATGGCCGAGCGCTGACCGCAGGCCAGCCCCGTGCTCGGCATTGGGCACAGGGGAGGGGAGAAGGCACAACGAGGTGGGTGACATCTGGACACGTGTGATCATTCTCCCGGGAATATGAGGACAGGGGTGCACCACTGTAACGCTGTGCTTCTGGGGACTAGCAGGGCTCCCCTGCGTGACCAGGTGCCAGGTGGGTCCATCTACCACCAGGAATGCAGGAGGAGAATTGAGATCTGAGGAGAGGTTGTGGGTCCACTTGGGCATGTTTGTGTTTGGCTTGTAGTGACTGTGGGGTGAGTATGATGACATCAAGCCCAGGACGAGGGTGGGAACTGACATAGGTGAGCAGAGACCTGAGTCAGACAGGAGGTGGGCAGCGGTTTGGCTCCTCAGAGAAGTCAGGGGCAGGAAAACTGAGACCTAACTCAGAATCGGTCTGAAACGGGAGGAGAAAATGAGAGATGAGAGTCCATCTCCGAATGCAGAACAAACCAAGGGGTCTGGCCGGGGTGATGAGAGCAGTCAGGATAGCTGGGTAGTCTGCATCAATGGGTGAAGTTGAGCTCAAGGCTGTGGGTCTGTGCTGAGAGCTGGGTTTTACTGTGTCACCTTGTGTGTGTTATGGGATAGACCAGATGCCCACATCAACTGTGACTCGCACAGGACAGCATTTGGAGAGGCTCATGCGTGGGGCCCAGGATCATCCAGGAGGAGGTGTTTAAGAGGCGATTGCATGAAACAATCTGATTCTTAGTAGAAAGGTCTGAGCTGGTAGAAGGGAACCGAGTCATCCTCAGAGACAGCACTGTGTCAGTGGTGCTTCTGGGTTGTTCTCTGAGGTGGGCATGCACAGCAGAGAGATGGCTTGGGGAGCCTGGGACTGGAGGACTCTATGGCTGGAGGACATATATCCTGGTTTGCCAGGGATGGGCTGTGTCTTGTGTAAACATTAATAGTGCCCCCTTTCAGTCCCAAAGACCCAGTTTGGATGATAAATGAGATTGCTTATATCATCATGCATCTAAAACAAATTCAGCACTCAGTGGGCCTGCCCCTCTGACTGTCCACAGCTTTAAAAAATATATTTTTTAATTGAATTTTAGAGGGAGAGGAAGGGAAAGGGAGAGAGAAAGAGAAACATTGATGGAAGAGCAGAACATCACTCAGTTGCCTCCTGCACACCCCCTCCTGGGGATCGAGTCCTCAACCCAGGCATGTGCCTTGATCGGGAATTGAACCAGTGACCTTTCAGTGCACTGATGATGCCCAACCAACAGCCACACCAGCAGGGGTGTCAACCAAGCTTTGGCTCAGAGAACCTCTCTGTCTCTTCTCCCAGAGCCAGTATTTATTAGTTTGGCGACCTCTGCCTTTCTGAATCTCAGTTTTGCAAAATAGATTCATGTAAGTAACATAAGTGTCTATTTCCCTTAGTTGTTAAGACACTACATGGGTGAGAAAGATTATTGTAAGCCCCAAGGGCTCTACAGGAGACCGTGACCTCTTTGTCTCTCTGTTTCTGTCTCCTGCTCAGAGGAAGCCAGCCCCTGGCCCCACCCCAAGGAAAACGTGATGACACATCCAGCAGCATCCCAAAGACCATGAGGAGGAGGGAAAGGGGTTTGTCCCCCTCCCCCCCAGTCCCCAACACACACACTCCATCCCTTGAAACCAGGCTACCATGTCTTGAGTGGAGGCAGGGAGAGTGTGCTGACTACGCTGGGACTGAGAGCACAGTGACTTCCCTCTCCTCTTCTGCCCCTTTCCTCTTTGTTCTGAAGACACTGGGGCACTCCAGAGTCTCAGAATGAAGACAAATCTTAGGGGGCCTGGGCTGTGAGGACACATAAAGGGGCTCAGAGGGAGAAAGGGGTAGTAGTTACACTTGTGTCCTGTGAGGGCATTTCCTCCTTCAGGTCTAGACCTGGGTGTACTGAGAAGCAACACAGGCTCCATGATGAGAGATGTATCATATTCGGAAGGAAGGAGGTGAAAGTCCTTATTGTTCTGAGTATTCAGATCACATGAGGGATGTTACATTTACTCAGGATGATAATGAGACTAGAATCATATCAAACTCAATGTGTTGAAGAAACAGAGATATTTGGTCTGGAGAAGACTTGGAGGCCAGGGACTCAACACTCTTGTAAGAAAGGGTGCATTTTTCTTTCTGGAATTGCTGTCCAAAGAATCAGGTGACCCAAGGGGTAGTGAGTTTCTCATCCCTGGAGGAATAGGAAGAATGATTGCCTAACTACTTGGTGGGGGTTCCACAGTTGACTTTCAAGGTCCCTCCCAGCCAGGCCTGGCCTCCTAGGACTCTCCCAACATCAGCCTCTGTGTTTGGCAGCCAGCTGCCTCTGCATGAGTCAAAGCCCGCCCAGCTCTGGCCTACTCACTGGGTGGGGCTCCAAGGGAGCGGCCGAGGCCTCCCACTCTTGCCCTACAGGGCCACTGCATTCGCTGCCTCTGGGTGCCTCTTGCAGCCACCACCCTCCTGGAGTCAAGAACTGAATGCATTGGTTAAACAAGGAAAAGGCAAAAACTACACACACATACAAAGCAAGGGAGACCTAGTTTGAAATGAGGAATGCTGTTTTGCTCTGGCTTTCTATCATAAGCCCATGGAGATGAATATTCTGACCTAATAATCAAAACAGGCTGTAATTGCAAACAGACTCTCAAGGCCGCGTGGCCAAGGAGAGAGCAGATGAGATACCTGCTGAGCATAGCAGGCCCACCCCACCAGCTCTCCTCCCACCCGTGGTGGATGGATGCTGCTGACCAGCCGCACACTATTTTGCTGGCCTCACTCAATTGAGCCCTGTTCACATCCTGCCTCCTCCAGGCCCCCAGGCCCCTTTCGCAGGAGAACCTGTTCAGAGGAAGCCAGCCCCTCCCCCACCCCAAGAAAAAGGCGATGAAACACCCAGAAGCATCCTGAAGACCACAAGGAGGAGGGAAGAGGCTTTGCTCCCACCTTTTCTGAACTCCACCTCCTATTGGCTCTGGAAGATGTTCTCCTGAGGGGACCACAAAGCTGGAAGAGCTTCGGGTCCCCTCCCTGCTCCCACTTCCTTTTGTGTTTTGTTTCAGGCACACCCTCAGCTCAAATTTTCTTTGAAGGTCAGTAATTTCCACTTCTTTTCAAAACAACTGCACAGTTCTGGGACCCAAATGTTGTTTCTCTGCACTGAGGAATGGGTTTCCCTCAACAAGTACATTCCAGAAACATTCATCCAGCAAGACAGCCAGCGGGGCAAAGGTGAACCAGACCTGGGCCTTGTTCCCAGATCACTCCCAATAGCAAGGACCCAACTGCCCGATGGAGAGCGAGGGGACTGTTTGTGTCTCTCTTAGGTGCCGACCCCTCGGAGAAATGGGGACCTTGAGAAAAGCATTCCTCCACTGGGTGGGATGGAAGTAGCAAAGGATTTTGAGCTAAGTATTGAGCAGGAGAAGGACTGACGGAGAGAGATTGGGGAGGGCCTGCCAGGTGGATGGAACAGCTTGGGCAAAGAAAGAGAGGCTTGATGAGTTGGTCATGTTTCTGAGGACTGGGAATTGAACCATGACCTCGTAGTTCACAGGTTGATGCTCAACCACTGAGCCACACTGGCTGGGTGTGTTGGTCATGTGTTTGAGGACTGTCTGGAGGCCTGATGCGACTTGGGCAGGGGCTCTTGGCTTTGATGACAGTGGGGCCTGTGTAGGGAGATGAAGCTGAAAGGTGGGTGGTTGAGACCACATTGTGATTGACTTTGAAGAACTTTCTGAGGAGCTTGACTTCATCCCAAAAGGATTAAGGGCCCCTGGAGAGTTAGGAGTAGAGCAGAGATTCAGAGATGCCTGTCTGGTGGTGATGTAGGGGATGGAGAGTGGAAGGAGAGAGTGGAGACATGGGTTGGTAGGAAGGGTCTAGATGAAAAGAAATGCAAGTCTGACACAGAGCAGTGGCGGTGGGAGAAGGAGGACCAAAGTCTGGGACGCTTCTTCCTGAAAGGTCCTGACTGGGTCGGAGTCTTTGCTTTGATGCTCGGTGGGATTGTCAAAGGATCCTCAGGTTAGTGGCATCAGGTGCTGAAGACTAATGTCATGACTCCATGTTTTTTTTTTATCTTTTCATTTTGAAATAATTTTAGAGACACAGAAAGCTGCAAAATAGTGCAGAGAGGTCCCTTCACCCAGCCTTGCCCATGGTTACATCTTACAGAATTACAGAATGATGTCAAGAGAGACCAGAGCTGTTTGACCTTCAAACCCACCTAGCCCCTGCCCGGAGAGTTTGTGGGTACTCGGGCTCATGTAGTATGAGCTGTGGCTTCTCAGAAGCACTGGGCTTCTCCAGGCACCACGCTCTTCCCCTGGAGATGGAGAGTCTACACAAATCGGATAGGACAAGAGCCCTCAGGAGACTCAGCTCCATTAGCAGGCAGGCCTGGAAGTAGTTGGGTGGTTTTTGGCTCAGAATCTGCAGGGCTGGTGAGGTGTATTGACTGAAACTGCACGATATAAATCCTGCCTCAGTTTGCCTTTTGAGCACTCCTGGCTGAGCCCAGCTCTGAACCCCAACTTGCCTGGCTGAGCTGTGTCACCCCTCTCTATCTTATACCAGTCACACCTTAGAGGGATGTTTCTGCTCCCAGTGTCGACCCCAAAGCCCAGGCTTGCTCCAGAGACAACCCATCGTGCATCATCATTGCCTAGAGCAGTGATGGGCAACCTTTTGAGCTTGGTGTGTCAAACTTTGCCAAAAAACTGAGCATAACTCGGGTAGTGTGTCACTTTGAGGAAAAAAAAAAACATTATTTCGCAAATGTTTCATCCTCAGGAGCAGCAAATGTTTCATCCTCGGCATGCGGCCGCCTCAGCGGCCGCGTGTCATCAGAAATGGCTACACGTGTCAGTGCTGACACGCGTGTCATAGGTTCGCCATCACTGGCCTAGAGGGTGCTGGAGTCTCCATCTTGGGAATGAGAACCAACCTCAACCAAGGCCAAGAGGGATGCATCCTTCTGAGCTCTGCAGGACGCCCCCCTGGATTCTACCTGCTCACCATTCTCCAGCCTTGGCCCCCTCCTGCCCCCACTGCCCCCCACTCCCCGA
Source organism: Cnephaeus nilssonii (assembly GCF_951640355.1). Lineage (NCBI taxonomy): Eukaryota > Metazoa > Chordata > Mammalia > Chiroptera > Vespertilionidae > Cnephaeus > Cnephaeus nilssonii. The sequence continues at coordinate 13,522,338 of NC_137087.1, forward strand.
GGCCTGGCCTGCTGAGAAGACAGCCCCTCTAGCACATTCTGCTGCCTTTGAGCTCTTTACCTGGGAGCTGAGATAAAGGCCTGGGATGGTCCTGGGCTGGAGGCAGGGTATCTGGCCCACCATGGACCTGCCATGTGACTTTAGGCAAATGACCAAACTCTCTACTGGGGGCAGCCTCAACACTAACCACAGGTGGTTGGGACCTTCCAGAAGTTATCCACACGAACACGTTTTGGAAAGTAAAATGCTATAAAATGACAGAACTCTGTGGTCCAGATATTCAATCAGGTGTTAATTCCCTCTCACAGTTTGAGTTTACTGGTCACTTTCTTTACCCATGAAGGATAGCTAATAATGAAACCATCTGTGGAGCTCCTACCATGTTCCAAGTATATTACAAATATCCCACAGTGAGAGATCTTACAGCAGAAGGAACCAAGGCTCAGGACTTAGAGGGCAGTCTTCATTCAACACACCTTTGTAAAGCCCCCACCGTGGGCATTTTGTTAGCTTTGACACTGGGCTTCAGACCAACTCCACCTTGCCTACAGCCAGATGGAATAGCAATGATGCTCCACCCTCGGACTGCTGCAATGCTCACTGCAGTGCCACCACCTGCTTGCTTTTGCGGACAAGGCCTTTGCCTTGACCTAGGAGGGCCGTTTCCCGCTCCCATCTCTCCTCTGCGTTCTGGCTGACCTTGGGCCGCCACTTCCTCTGTCCCAGAGGCTCCCATGTCTCCCAGCCCCTGTCCGCTTCAGGCGGACTCCTCAGCCTGTGTCTCAGTCCTCAGCTTACCCACTGTCATCCCCACTCTGTCCCTGACTCCGCTCCCTGTGCCCTGGACACCCTGCAGGTCAGGTGGCCGCGTGAGTCTTTCTCTGCTCAGAGGGAATGCTGGGCCTGAGTCCCTCGCAGGACCCCGGGACCTGGGCTGGTCTTAATTCTCTCTCATCTCTGTCTGAACCCTGGTCCAGGGCCAGGACCCATCCTGTCCCTGAGCGGTGTGCACTCTGCCCTGTGGGACTTTTCCAAGCTGCTGTGTGGGAAGAGGAATGAGATGCCGGCGCTAAGGGACGGGCTCGCGGGGCTTCCTCAGAGCCCAAGCAGGCGTAGCTCCCGGCTGTACTTTACCGGTTTCTGTGTCTCTACACATGGCATTTTCCTACGAGAAGAAGCATTTCCTAAGAGGCACCTCCCTCAGCCAGGAGCTTGCTGGGGGAGTCACAGCAGGGCAGGTGCAGTGTGACCTGGGGCAGAGGTCACACTCTTAAAACAGCAGCAGAGATAAAGGGCCCAAGGAAGCATTCAGTACCCCTTTACCAGTGCCTCCGGACTCTGCTCCCGAGGCCGGAAATACCCCACAGGCTTGTCCTCGTTCTTTCTCGGCCCAAGAGGGGAAAAAGGAGCCACTCCTGGTGCGCTCCTTTGGGGTCCCCATTCCCCTTCTCATTTGTCCCCTGTTTCCCTGTCCTCAGCAGCAAGCCCCGGGAGCCTTCGCTTTTAAAGGGAAACGGAGGGAGGACCCGCGCCCGGTGCTGACACGTGTCCCCTGGGTGCTGCAGTGCCTGCTTCGTTGTTCATGTGCCGCTCACTCACGACCTCACGCAGCAGGGCTGTGCTGGCTGCTGCCTGTATGCGGGCGCGCCCAGGGCGGAGCCAGGCGGAGGAGCCTCTGCTCACGGCCCTTCAAGTTCATCACCCGTTTGCTGCTGATTAGGAGACAGCAGACTGGTGTCCCAGACACCCCGTGACTGCTGGAGTCACCTCTCGTTTCCTGAGGGTGAGGCTCAGCAGCTCCTCAGGCACCGTGAGCCCTGTCTCCTTGCCTCCACCTGCTTGGCCAGCTCCTGACCTGGTGCAGCTTCAGTTGGGCCCTTCTCCTGGGCCTTGGCAGCACCAGCAGCCAGACCAGTTGCCCGGGTTGGGGTGACATTCCTGGTGGCACCACGTGGGATCTGCCCACAGCTGCTTTCACTAGCTCCCCAGAGGGCCCCGCGGCTTCCCCATGTCCCCGGTGTATCCCTCGCCCATCCCTGGGGCGTCCCGTCATTCCACCAACACTTGGCCAGGCGCCGCACTCAGGCCCACTGCTGTCAGGGACTCAGCTTTGTTTGCTTGGCAACATCTTCCGGTTTCCAAACGACCTCGCATGTGTCTCCGTGTGTCGCCCTCACGATTGATTTCTGTATCGTTAACACCTGGTACCCGGGCTCCACCACAAATATTTATTGACCAAGTGATGAGGACGCGTGGGAAAGACTCCCCTGGGGAGTGGACGTGTGAGCCGGGCCATAAAAAGAGGCAGGAGTTTCCAGGTGGGTAAAGGGCTGGGAAGGACAGGCAGAACAAAGGCTTGGGGGTGTGAGAGAAAGAGCTTGGGTGTTGGGGGGCCAGGCAAGGGTTCCATCGACTAACGGGGAGAGGAGCACACCCTGGGAGTGAAGATGGGGTGAGACTGACAGGACAGGGGGTGAGCTGGAGAGTCTCAGGGCCTGAAGGACACGAGGGGGTTTGGACTTCAGACTGGCAGAGGCCAGCGGTGGTTTTTGAGAAAGGGGATACACCATTTTATTATTAATTTTGAGGTCAGTTCCTGAGGGTGTGGGTAGAATGTGGACGCTAGGGGAGAGGAAAGGAATTTTTTGAAGGCTCTTGTGATAGCCTGTTTTAAAAACAACACTTAATGATGTCCTAAGAAGGGATATGGGACCAGCTAACCTGAAAATACTGCATGATGGGGAGAACAATGGGTTTTCAAATCATCCTGTTATTTACATAGAATCAGAGGCTGCGTTCCCAGCAGGCTCACCTGTGATTCTAGTGGCACTGCTTGTGTGTATTTAACTAGACTTTTCCTCTTGCTTTATAAAAATAATTTTATTTTCTCGTGGTCTGTCCATGCAGCCATCAGAATATAATTACTCAGGAAAAACGTGAGTCTCTTAGGCTTGTTTATCAGATGGCACATCCGCCTTCCTGGGCAAATGAAACACCTGATTTTTGTTAAGCCAAGCTGTGTGCGATATTTGTCACACAATTATGTGGATATTTTCAGCATACCTGCCAGGAAAAAAAAGACCTTGGGGGCTCTGACGCTTGCCAGCGTATTTATGCATGTCAGCGGCGGCATGCCTCGCCCCGAACCTTATCTGTGCTGAAGGCAGCGGATGCGAGGAGTGAAGTCTCTGTAGTCTGGGTTTATATTTGGCATCTGATGGGAGGCATCATCAATCAAGTGAAAGGACACTGAAACCATGCAGCACATGCCCTGAGCGAGCATGCAGGCACACACTCTGCATACAAGCACATGGGAACACACACGGCATACATGCACGCAGGCACATGCACTGCATACATGCACACAGGCACATACACCGCATAAATGCACACAGGTACACACACTGCATATGTGCACACAAACACACATTGCATACGTGCATGTAGGCGCCCACACTGCATACATGAATGCAGGCACACATGCTTGCATACATGTGCACGCGCGCGCGCGTGCACACACACACACACACACACACACACACACACACACACCATTCTTGGAACTAAGCAGCAGGCTGAGGATTTGACCCCTAGGATATTATTCCTGGAAAGGCTTTTGAAATCATGTAGGCCAAGCACTCATGTTATAGATAAGGACACTCACTGTGGCCCAGGGAGGGGAGAGACTGGCCTACAGTTACTCTGCAAAGGAAAAGGCAGTGGGGGCGGGGAGGCTTGAACTCACGGTGGCTAAACCCCATCCTAAGGAGCACACAATCAAGACAGTTCCTTTACAGCAAAATGCCTGCTTCCGGCCTGCCTTCAAACTCTGTGCTGTCTTCCGCTGGGTCCTAGTCTTGGCTGGGAATCCCGACTTTAGACCACGCTGGCTGTAAAAAATTCTTGTTCCAAAAAGAGGAGCTGGGCACATCCTCAGGCCTGGTTTTTACATAGGCTGGGTTCCATCCCACCCATCCAGTTCCTTGGGCAAACGTGGATTCAAACTGTCCTGGAGGAAGGCATCATAAGGCTATTGCCTAATGAGTCTAAGATTTTTATACAAACGTCTATTGAACTCGCAGAATATGGCAGACAGATGATCTCACGGGTGCCTTTTCCTACACAATATCATCTGGTTGCTCCCCAGCCCTAGGGGACGGTTCCTATCATCACGCCACTTTTCAGAGAGATGCCTGCATGGATGTGGCTTTAGGTTACACAGAGGTGCCACTCACTGCCAGTGACATTGTGTTGTGTGGGCAGAGAAGGTGTCCTGGAGGTTGGTGGCCTTTGAGTTGTACTAGAAGGATTTGGAAAAGTAGATAAAAGTGTATGGAACCTTCTAGAAGAGAGAGAAGGGAGACTTGCAAACACAGGCAAGAAGAGTGTGCCTGTTGCGAACAACCGAACATGATTTGGTGCAGAGCCCAGAAGCCGGGCTGACAGGCTCACTGAGAAGCCCGCCCTGGATGTGCTGCACGGGACTGGCTCGCGCACGGTCCAGGGAAGGCGCCCGCATCGAGGAGGGCTGGTCTCGGGGAGCAGCGGCATAGAACCTGCGAGAGTAGGGACACTGTCTGTGGGCCCAGCCCGTGCGCATGGCAGGTCAGATTGGCTCCCATCGGCTGAGCACTCTCTGGGCCAAGTCCTTCTCCAGGGAGTGGGGCCCACCCATGGGTCTCGGGCGGTGGGAGACCTTCCCCTCTGGAGACGGAGCCCTGGTCATGTCTGAGGCTTCGCTGACAGGGAGGCCTGACTACGGTGATCTGAATGGAGGAAGGGTGTTCCAAGGGAAGGGGGCTGGATGGGGAGTGCGGTTTCCTTACAGGTAAATGACGGTAATAGCGTGGGTATTTGCTGATCAGGGTAGTTGTGAGGTTTAAACAAAGGACTAGCTGTAATGATGAGAAAAGTGCCCCGTGTGCCCAAGGCTATATTATCATCCTCCGGGCTGGACGAGGCCACGTGTGCTTGTGAGCATGCTCAGGTGCGGCCTGAGGACTGACCCTGTGGCCCTAGCATTTGGATTTATCTCTGAGATGACAGACCCGACAACATTTGTGCTTTGGAAAGTGCCCTGTGGCGAAGGCCTGGGTGGTGGGTAGGAGGGGGGCACATCTAGAGGTGGGGAGACCGTGAGAGGTGGGCCCTCACCAAGCCTGTGGCAGGGAGGAGAGAGGGGCCAGCTTGGAAGTGGTCCAGGGATAGCGCCCATGGCCTTGACTGCTGATTGGATGGATGCAGGCTGTGAGCAGAGGTGCGTGGAGATCATCAGCTTTTTATTAGAACAACAGTGGCTCAGACCCAGGGGCCATGCACCCGTGGAGGAGGGAGAGGTTCAGGGGGAGGGTGGGGGTCGGATGTGGCTAGGGCGTTGGGGAGGTGGCCTGGGGGAAGACCATGCTCCAGTTACCCATGGAGCAATATCTGGCAGGCAGATGGCCCCGTGGGCTGAGCAGGGAGCTTGGGGAGGCCTGGGGCTGGAGGGGAGATGGGTCCGGTACTCTGGACCCCAGGAGTGTATGTATGCAGAGTCTCAACTGGGAGCAATTTTCTCCCCAGGGAACATTTGACAATGTTGAGAGGCATTCTGATTGTTGTGACTGGTGGGTTCTACTGTCATCGAATGGGTAGGGACCAGGGATACTGTTAAATAACCCACAACACATAGGACAGCCCCTCAACACTTGTCCAACCCAAATGTCAGTAGTGCCCAGTATGAGAACCCTAATGCAGAGCAAAAAGGGAAGGTCCCCAAGGTGGGGGCCAGAGAAACACCCACATCTACTGGGCACGGGGAGCTTGAATGTCTCCTGATCCCAAGGAGCGCTCTGACACCCTGGAGAGGTTAATGGCCCCCAGGCTGTGATGATTACAACCCACAGGCCGATATCACAGCTCTACTGTTTGCATTTAACAAGGCAGCCACAGGAACAGATTCACTGAGTAAAAGATGCACCACGTCAGGAAGTGTGTCCTCTTTCCTTCATTCGCGGGGTCCTGACTCAGCGCACAGACCAGGGGCCGTCCTGACGTGTTCCCTTTGGACCTCAACGGGTCCTCCCACCTCCCCTCCCTGCTCTGTCTCCTCCAGGCCGCATGGCTATGTCCTGATTCTGCGACTTTTCTCTGTCCACGCCCCCGTTTACTGCCCATCTCATCAAAAGCAAAAGTTGGGAGAGAGAAGATTGGGTTTGCTCTGCAGCAGGATTTGACTTAGGGCCAAGAAGGTGTCAATCGCTGCAAAGCGGAGGTCGGCTATTTGGGGAATGCTGTGAACGATTTTTTCCATCGCCAAGTGACCTTACCTACAGGGATGGGCAAAAGTGGGTTAGCAACAATAATAATTATTATAATTATAATAAATACAAGAATGAATACAGAAACAATACTACAGGAATAAACTTTGTGTTTCGTGTCCTCACAGCTGCAAATCTGCCTTTGCCCACCCTGTGTGTTCTGTCTCCTGCGGTCCCCATGCTGGGATTGAGGGGTGGGTGCTGTGACTGGGCTTACAGGGACCCTCAGCTGCTCCTAACACATCTGTCTGATGGGCAGAAGGAGCACAAGAACCTGGGCGAGGGACGGTTGGATGGGCCTGTGGCTTAATGCATGGGGTTTGGGTGGATTGGGGTTCCACAGTAGCTGTGCTGTCACAGTGCTTGCTCACTTGGTCAGAGGGGGGCTGTTGACTGCCACTAAAGACTCTGCCTTCTGGAGGAGGTGAGCGGCACCTTCCTCAGTGGCCTCCCGTCCCTCAGGGGCTGCCTCCTTCACTCTCCCTGGCTCTCTGCATTCTTTGTTCCCACTGATGTCAGCTCCCCAGCCCTCCCCACAAGCTACCCCTACCTTTGCTCCAGGACACTAGAAGGTGCCCTTGTCCTGGGTCCGAATCCAAAGACTCTTCTCCACTACTGGCAAGTGGTGCATACACTTTGAGCAGGTTTTCTACTCTCTGGGCCTCAGTTTTGTAATCCGTAAAAAGGGGGCAACACTAGTATAACTCACCTTCTACGGCTAAAAGAGGGTGACAAGAATTTGGAATATGGAATCAGGGGACTCAGTTTAGTTTCCAGTTTCCCTATAGCTTAGTTCAGGGGTGTGGGGACGTTCTCCTAGCCTTGGGCTCTTCATCTTTTTTTTAAAAAAAATCTTCTTATTCTATATATTTAAACTAAAATAAAAAACAAACAAGTGGTTTACTAATTTTTCAAATCCCCAACCCCCTGCCTCTGGCAGTCACCATTCTGTTCTCTGTACCTATGAGCCTGCATTTTTTTTTTTTAGATCCCCCATATTCGTGAGATCATATGATATTTGCCTTTCTTTGTCTAATTTATTTCACTTAGCACAGTACCCTCAAGGTCCATGCATATTGTTGATGCTGTTTTATGTCTGAATAATATTTCATTGTGTGTGTGTGTGTGTGTGTGTGTGTGTATGTATATATAAATATATCTCACGATTTCTTTATCTATTGATGGACACTTCATTTGTTCCCACACACTAGCCACTGTAAATAATGCTGCAATGAATATGGTGGGAGCAAATATTTTTTTGAGTTAGTGTTTTTGTTTTCTTTGGATAAATACCCAGAAGTGGAATTGCTGAGTCATGCAGTAGTTCTATTTTTAGTTTTTTGATGAACCTCCATACTGTTTTCCACAGTGGCTGCACCCATTTGCATTCCCACCAATAGGACATGAGGGGTGCCTTTTCTCCAAGTCCTCACCTGCGCTTGTGGTTTCTGGTCTCCTTGATGATAGCCATGGTAACAGGTGTGAGGCCATCTCACTGAGGTTTGGATGTGTGTTTCCCTGACGGTTGATGTTGCTAAGCATCTTTTCATGTACCTGTGGGCCATCTCTATATCTTCTTTGGAAAAATGTCTTTTCATATCTTCTGCCCATTTAAAAATATGTATTTTTATTGATTTCAGAGAGGAAGGGAGAGGGAGAGAGAGATAGAAACATCAATGATGAGAGAGAATCATTGATCGGCTGCCTTCTGCATGCCCCCCACTGGGGACTCAGCCCGAAACCCGGGCATGTGCCCTTGACCAGAATCAAACCCAGGGCTCTTCAGTTCACAGGCCAACACTCTATTCACTGAGCCAGACCGGCTAGGGCCTGCCCATTTTTTAAATTGGATTTTTTTTTTGCTATGCATTATATGAGATTTTTATATATTTTGGATATTAGCTCCTTATGAGATATATAATTTGCAAATATGTTCTCCCATTCAGTAGGTGGCCTTCTTATTCTGCTGATGGTTTCCTTCAATGTGCAAACCTTGTTAGTCTGGTGCAGTCCCATTTGTTTATTTTTGCTTTTGGTGTCAGTTTCCCCGTCTTTGATGGAGACCAAGTGAGTAGAAAGTGTGTGAGTGTTTTGTGATTCATAAACACGTTGAGGAGGGTGTCCCGAGAGCTCCCGCTGAGCAATGTTGGGATGGCTTGTCCTGTTGCCCCAACCAGGCTCACTCAATGCCTGTCGTCTTCCTGCTGGGCGGCTGGGCTCCGGCTTTGCCTAAAACTTAGGGGTGAGGCTTCTTCCTGGAAGGCACGGGGTGTGCTGACAAGGGGAACATTTTGATTTGGCTGGATCCAAGTCCCCATGTCAAAATGAAAATTGTTGCCCTTTACTTTCTAGTAATGTGCCCAACAGACACCCTTGCCCTCCTACTCAATTCTTGAGTGTCCTTGGCCCTTCCCTATTTTTCTTGTCTCATTCCCACTTCTCACACCTTAGCTGGTTCCCCACCCCAAGAGTGGGGTCAGGCAGTGGCTGCAGAAGAGAGGGATGGAGCGAGCTGGCAACGGGAGTTGGAGGGAGAGGCTGAATGACCTGCTTAGAGCCAAAGAGCCAGTGGGGGGCAAAGCAGATGGTACCCAGACCCCTCGCTCAGCATCCTCTGCTTCTCACCACACTACAACCCACTCACTGTGGGTGAATTTTCTCTCTTGCCAAACTAAAAATACGTCAATTTTCACACTTAAAAAATTTTGATTCTGTGGGTCTTTATGTATGGACAGGGCAAAACAGAGCTCAATATATAAAAAAGGGAGGAAGATGAAATAGTATTTATGTTGTGCCTGCTGCATGCCTGGGACTATGTGGGGCATTTCCCATGATTTTTGATATGATCTTGATAACAATCACTTGAGGCATCTTCTCTTGTTCCTTTTTACTGGTGAAGAAACCAGAACTTTAAAAAGTCAGTTACTTGCCCAGAGATCCTCAGAAAGAACAGAACTGGTTCTGCTGCTTCTGATCGTGGAGTTAAAAGATCTGTCTTTTGAGAGTTTCCATGGTTAGGACCGGAGACTAACCAGGACCTCTCCCTCCCCAGTCTCTCTCTGTTCATCATTCATTCATTCACTTATTCATTCATTCTGTAAATACTTGATGAGCAGCTACTCTATGCCAGACACTGTTCTAGGCACAGGAGATGTAGCAATGAGCCAAAGAATGATTCAAGTCTTTCTCTTCACGGAGTTCAAATTTTAATGGGGGCTGGGGAGGGAGGTGAAGGACGGAATAATACATAAAATGACAGGTTGAACTATTTCAGCTTGCTAATAACCCACCATTTCGACCTATAAAAATAGCCATTTTATATAGTTTAATAAGTAAAGTATGAAGTTGGTGATAAGTTCTATGGTGAGAAATAAAGCCGGAGTGGGGGGAGGGGTAGGGAGGTTAGAAGGTACTGCTTCTCTATGGTGTTGAAAGGGGTCTTTCTCGCATGCACACTTGTCTCCATCAACAATCCCAGGCCTGAGGAACAGCCCTCTCCCTCCAGGGTGCTCCAGGTCCCTTGTGCTCCACCTCTGTCTCTCCACCTCTGTTCCTCCGTCAGACCCAGGGCTCCCAGACACAGGCTGCTCTGTCTGCCCGGGCAGCTGGCCCTGGATGAAACCGCCTCCTGCTTTGTCTGCCAGCCCTCAGGTCCAGCTGGAGTGCCAGCCCTCAGAGCGCCTTCCGAACGTTGCCCTCCTTCTCCCAGACAGTTTTAATTGCTCCCTCCTCTGCACTCACACACCACTTTATTATAACACTTAGAACTGCTCTTCTTTTTAGAAGATGCCGTGATTTATTCATGTGCCTTATTAATGGTCCTATTCCCAGTGGCTGGTGCAGGGCCTGGCTTGAAACAAGACTCACACAGGCTTGCTGAGTGAATGAAGGAGAAAGGAATGCTGAATGGGAACTGCCAGGGGTGGAGAATCCAGAAAGGTGGGGGATTTATGGGGAGGCTAATGGAAGCAGATCTTGAAGATGGGGAGCCACCCAAGGAAGAGGAGAAGGAGGCCCATGCACAGCTAGCCCAAGCCTGCCCACACCTATTCACACCTGCCCATGCCTGCCGCTCCCGTGCCACCATCTGGCACCACTTCCTGTCTTCCAGTCTCACTGGACTTGGTTTTCCTACTGCCGTGAGGGCTCTTGTCCTCACCTCTTTCTCCGCATCCTCCCAGAGCTGCACATCCTTCAGGGAGGCCTCTCCCAGCAGCCCAGAGTGGGTAGCTTGCCCTGGACACACGCCTGCAGTGCCCAGCTCTTCCCTGGACAACCTCCTCACAGCTGATGCCTGCTGGGCAGGAGCACACAGAGGCTGAGCTGATGGCTTTGGACCAGCCTGCCTGCGTTTGAATCCTAGCTGTGACCTTGGGGAGGTTGGTTGTTTTTCAGTCACTCCTCTGTCATTGTTCTGTAAGTGGGTAATGTTTGTCCTGACCCATGACGCACTGGGAAACTGCAGGCTCTAACACACCCCGTGCCAGCCCCCAGCGAGTGCCCAGCGAGCGCTCAGCATTCATTCTCGTCGTCATGTGGGCTCTTTCCCTCCAGGATGGACTCCAGGAGGTGTGCGGCCCTCTTGGCCTTGTCTCTGCCTGGCACACACGTGGAGGAGCCTGGCAGAGCCTGCGGAGGGAGTGCCTCCAGGAGGGAGCAGAGTGGGCAGCCTGGAGCTGGGCTGAGTGGGGAGGACACAGAGTGACAGGGATGGGGCGATCAGAGCTCCAGGGCTTGAGGGGGGGGGGGGGGGGGTGACCGAACTCCTTGTTTTCTGTGGGATGAAGACCAACCTCTCCTTTGCAGATGTTGACAAGTGACTCTCCACCCACGCGGGAACGAGGCTGCCAGGGGAGCTAGAGCTGCTCGGAGCCCACACTTGGCCTCTTGCCGAAACACTTTTCTCTGCGAGATTATATATTCCGGGCCACATCCCTCCCATTGACACTTCCTCCCTCACTTTACTCCTTTCCTTACTCCTCCATCATAAAAATCTCCAGAAACAGGTTTTGTTCAAAGTGAATGAGGCAATAAATTCTCTGTTCTGACAGGCCGACAAGAGAGATGAATTCTGTAATTGGAGAGGCAGCCTTGTTCTCCTGCCCCGTGGCGCTCGGGCGGATGTTAGAGTCTGTCCAGGGAAGAGGGGACTGTGTGGGAGGGTGAGGAAAGGGGGCTCCAGGGGGCTCCGGGCCCATCTTGGGAACCTTAGCTCAGGTGGGCAGCTACTCAGCTCCGTGGGATCTCAGTCATATATCAATTTGCTCATGACTGACACAGATCTTCTGGTTTGTCTACTTAGCTAACTGACAAGGTAGGCAGAACACACTTATGCATGCATTCACTCATTCATTCATTTATTCACTTATTCATTCAACCTCATAGCCATCATTCATTCAGTAGTCTCATAGCCTGGATGAGAGATGCCTAATTCACCTTCTTTAAGAAGTCTTCCCACAAAAGACCAAAAATAGTCAAGCCATAGCAAAAGATTGATCTTCTTGGTAAATAAAGAGTTCCTGCCTGGCTGTTTCTGCCTGGCTGGTTTGGCTCAGTGGATAGAGCGTCGGCCTGTGGACTGAAGGGTCCCAGGTTCGATTCTAGTCAAGGGCACATGCCAGGGTTGCTGGCTCGGTCCCCAGTGTGGGGCGTGCAGGAGGCAGCTGATCAATGATTCTCTCTCATCATTGATGTTTCTATCTCTCTCTCTCCCAATCCCTTCCTCTCTGAAATCAATAAAAATTAAAAAATATATATATTAAAAAAAGAGTTCCTACAAATAATTAAGGGGATGCAGAATAGGAAGCAGTATGGAGTTACTTCAAAACATTAAAAATGAAATTGCCACTTCTGGAAATTTAGCCAAAGAAACCCAAAACATGACTTCAAAAGAATATATGCACCCCCATTTCATTGCAGTGTTATTTACAATAGCCAAGATTTGGAAGCAGCCCAAGTATCCCTCAGTAGATCAATAGATAAAAAAAAAACAAAAACAAAAAACTGCGGTACATTTACACAATGGAATAATACTTGGATGTAAAAAAGAAAAAATCTTACTTTTTGGATGGACAGTAAGAATGGACCTGGAGAGTATTGTACTAAGTGAAACAAGCCAGTCAGAGGAAGACAAATACCATATGATTTCACTTATGGAACCTAATAAACAAAATAAACTAATAAACAAAATAGGAACAGACTTAGAGATACAGAGAACAGACTGACAGCTATCAAAGGGGAGGGGGTTGAGGGGCTAGGTGAAAAAGGTGAAGGGATTAAGTAAAAAACCCCTCATAGACAACAGTATGGCAATTACCAGAGGAAAAGGGGGTGGGGGAGGTAGAAGAGGGTAAAGGGGGGATAAATGGTGATGGAAGGAGACTTGACTTGGGGTGATGAACACACAATACAATATACAGATGAGGAATTATACACCTGAAACCTATAAAAGGCACCCCAATAAATTCAATTAAAATACATAAATCATTAAGAAAAATAAACAACCCAATAAAAATCTGGACAAAAGATATGAACAAACTATTCACAAAAAGGGAGCACACGTGTTCTAAGACCAAGGACGTGTGAAAAAGGCTGACTCTCACTCTGGATGAGAGAAGTGTATCTGGAAATGCCACTGCGGCAGCACCCCCCCCCCCCCCCGACCCCCGCCGCCACTGCTCAAGCCTGCGGAGCCGGGCAGAGTTGGCAGAGGTACAAGTAGCATGGGGATTCATCCGGCCCAGCTCCTCTGGAGGTGATTGGCCAATATCTCAACACTGCCTCTATCCAGCAAACCTGTCTCTAGAAGTTTCTTTCACCTCCACGTGTGGAAGATTCTTCTACATGTATAAGGCTGTTCACTGTAGTGTTTTCTGTGCCTCCAAAGATGAGAAATGGCCTAAATGTCCACCACTAGGGGATTGCCTAAATGATTTATGGTGGATTTGCATAACCGAACACCTCGCAGTCATGGGAAAGGTACTAGGGAGCAGCTTTGTGCACCTGTATGCACTCAATATGCACCGAGCTCCAAGATACGTTTTTAAGTGAAAAGGGCAAGCCATGCAATGGAATGGAATGCAAATTATGCTACTATTTGTGTAGAAGCAAAGAAGTGAATATATATGTATTATGAACAATACAAAATATGTAGCATGTACATCAAATATTCATATGCACATACTATATGCATATATGCTTCCTTACGTTCACTTCAGGGGGGACAAAGACCGGCGCAATGGCTGCTTCTGGGGAGCAGTCAGGAACTGCGGGCTGGGGCCTGGGTAGGAGGAAACTTCTCACATGGACCCCTTTTGGCCACGGGGACCATTTTGGATTTTGTCTATTTTGGATGTATTACCTATTCAAAAAATAACTCATTAATATTTTTAAAAAGCAAGAGGTGAAGGAGAAGTCCTCCTTGCCTTTCTTAGCTCAAGTCGAGGTCGGGGAATAACAGGTCAGGCGAGGGATGGAGAAAGGCCTGCAGCGCCCAGAGAAATTGTTGCATCAGCTATGCTCCAACCACACGCAGTAGCGTGGTCTGCAGGATAGGGGTGGGGCAGTTTTGGGGGATCTTAATAAAAATGTGGCTGGTGAGAAAGACAGGAAATGGATGCAACAGACTTATGTGTCATGTTAATGATTTGGGATTTTATTGCAGCAAAGGGCTATTGAGGGTTTTAAGCCAGGGTGGGTCACAGGTCATCTTTTAGGCAGAACCTCCTGGAGGCAGTGGTCTGGGCAGAAGAAATGTGCCTAATTTTCCACCTCGCTTTTCCTGGTCTTTGCTCATTTCATCTTCAATAACTGATAGGTAGGTGCAATGAACTGTGTTACACATGGGGAAACTGAGGCTCAGGATAAGTTGAGTAAACTGGTCTGTTCCTACCGCTTAGGGTCAGGATTCAAACTCAGCTCTGAATGGAGCTCTGTGTGGCTTGTGTGTGCTTTGAGGGCTGGGATTCCAGTGGCCAAGCATCGGGCCCCTTTAACTTCAAGTATTCAACCAATTAAGTCAATGGTTGCAACTGCAGGTTCCTATCAAGGAGCTCCCGCCAGGCCCCGGCCCCTCTCCCGCCAGCTCCCGTCATAGGCAGGCGGCAGAAGCTCTTGATCTTATCCATTGGAAGAGAGGCAGCAAATTTCTTTATGGCCGGTTTCCTCTTCTAAAGACACAGCAAAGGTCAGAGGCAGACGTCTCGCAGGCTGGAACCGGTGAGGAGGAGGTTCCCCGCGGACGGGCCTGGGGGAGATGCATTTGGCTCCAATTAAGCGGAGCCTTCTATGTTTCCTGGTCATTTGGTTTGCATTTTCCTCTCATTTCTCTGCCTGCACTACCGCCCGCCCCCATTTTCTCCATGTGAAAACTGAGACTCCAAGAGGCAGCAATGCACCGAAGGCCACCTGGTTTGTCGATGGTAGAACCAGGTCTCACATCCTTGCCTTTGGACTCCGGATCTTTCTAGCCAAGCCACTTCCTTTTCTTGCTATTAATATGGTTTATTCGATTTCTTAGGAAACAAACCCATGAACGGCGTGTGATTTCCTTCACAGACTTTCCGTGAAGAGACATCCAGATTCTCCTGTGACGCTGCTATTTTCACTGTGCCCAGGAGTCAGGCCCATCAACTCGCTGCTGGCCCGGAGGCAGGAGGCAGGGTGGGTGCCTGCTGGAGGCTGGGCCAGCCGGGCAGACAATGGGCAGCTCAGGAACAAGGCACTGTCTGGGCCTCTGCTAGGGAGACTATCACCGACTAGTTTAATTAAGAGCTGGGGGAGGGGTGCCCCGAGGAGAAGAAGGGTGCATTGTGTCCGGGGAGCTGGTGAGGTCAGCTGAGGAGGTTGGGAGGGGCCTGGGAAGGAGAGGACGCTTGGTCTACTTCTGGGGAAGGCCCGGACTCCCAGCGTGAGCAGGTCCGTGTGGGATGCTGGGGGGACAGGATTTAGTTTGCAACTCTTCTGGTGGGAATGGAAGGTCTCCAGGCTGCCTCTAGGCTCCCTCGATCTTCCTCCTGACTTTTCCCAAAGCGCTACCCCAGGGTTCAGGTCTCAGTTCTGCCACTCACTCACTCTGTGACCTTGGGTATGTCCTGTCAAGTATCTGAGCCTTAATTTTTTTCATATGCAAAAATGGGAGTCACTCCTGCTTGCTTTCCTACCTACACAGCATTTCGGGGAGAACCAACTAGCTAAGTGGATGAGATTTGAAAATTGCAAAGTGCTGTGTGAGTGTATGCAGCAAAACTGGTAATTACAGAACCATCCCTGCCATTAATACACCCTCAGGACCCCACTGGGGCCCAACCACACTATGCCTTCCTTTCTGATGGTCATCTAGGGTTGTCTTGATTTTCTTTAATTTTCAACTGAAAGTGCTTTAGTATATTTCTAATTATAAAAGTAGTATAGACTCATTGTAAAATATTCAGGGGATATTTTTTAAGAAAAAAATTAAGATTTTTAGCTTTGATGTTGTCACCATATGATTTTGGGGATGCCATTTCTCTACTCTGGCTTTGTTTCCCCACATAGCCACTCTACCAAGAATGACAAAGTATAGAGCATGGACACGGCCCCTATACCACGCAGTGCTGGCAGCAGACCTCACCCTTAGGTCACGGCACTCCTTCCTGCCATACCTAGATGCTGCTTCAGAATCCTCCTCAACACAGCCCCAATCCGTCAGAGAGGCTGGGAGAGAAACCTGTTGACTATTGAACTGGCTGAGCTGTGATGTTCTGTGACATTTTGGAGGAGGGAGGTGCAGGGGTGAGGCCCTGGCTGGAGGGGAGCCCGGAGAGTCCCTCAGTCCTCCCAGTGCAATAGGGAGTTTCCTTTTATCTGGTTCAAGCATCTCAAGTATTGTGTGGCGAGTCTTCCACTGGGGAGTTCCCTGGACATTTTTAAGAAATTAAAAAAAAAAAAAAAAAGAGGAATGAATCTTGCAAAGCCAATGGAATGCAAGCGAGTGACTTAATGAATTCACACCCACGCGCATGCTTGTGCTCCCTCTTCATGTCAACATGAAACTGGGTGGGGCAGGATATGTCTGCAGCTCTGTCTTCCAGAGCCTACCGTGTGGGGACAGGAGCCGACACACTCAGGGCCCTCCTGTGCGGAGGCGTCACCTCACATACCTGGAGTGTGAGTTGTCACAATCCCCCACTCACAGATGAGGAAACAGCTCCAGAGCAGCAGCATCTTGTCCAAGGTCACCTGGCCTGTGCGTGATAAAGCAGGGAACGGAACTGAGCTCCTGAGGTCCCCCCTTTTCTGGGGAAACCAGCACAACGTGCTAAGTGGAAGCACCCCCCCGCCCCCCCCCCCCCCCATTTAGACTATTTCTATGAACTGAAGTGTTTCCTCATTGTTGAAGTTGGGAAGCGTCATCTCGGGGTTATCCCCTGCTCCCGCCGTCCAGGTGACCGTCCCCGCTGGTCCTGAGCCCTGACCTCTCTGACGTGCTTGCAGCTATAGAGTAAGAATCAGGAGGTACGGGGAGCCGGAAGGAGGGTTCCTGCTCCCCTCTGGACTTAGGACCCCACATCAAACCGTGAGGGTGCCCTACAGGCAGCCCTAGCACAGCCCGTGAGGGTATGGCTCCTGGAGCCGGCTTGCCTGGGCTCTTCCCCTCAGTTTTGCTACAGATTAGTTGAGCAATCTTGAACTCCTCCATGCCTGTTTCCTCATCTGTTAAGTGAGATAATAATGGCCTGTACCTCATGGGGTTGCTGTGAGTATTGGATGGGCTAACCCAGTGGTCGGCAAACTGCGGCTCGCGAGCCACATGCGGCTCTTTGGCCCCTTGAGTGTGGCTCTTCCACAAAATACCACGGCCTGGGCAAGTCTATTTTGAAGAAGTGGAGTTAGAAGAAGTTTAAGTTTAAAAAATTTGGCTCTCAAAAGAAATTTCAATCGTTGTACTGTTGATATTTGGCTCTGTTGACTAACGAGTTTGCCGACCACTGGGCTAACCCATATGAAGCCACTACAACAGGGCGGGTCTACGTATAGTGTGGGGGCCAGTAGAGTCTCCCCAGTAGGTGCCCCCGGGCATGCAGGTTATTTTGAGCTGAAATCAAAGAAGTTATTATTTTTCAAACAACCCCCTTTTCTTCTTTAAAAAATCCAGATAGAAAAACCTGCTTCAGGAAGGGAACTTCAGCATAATCACCTCAACATATTAAGTATGGTAGACTGGGAGGGTCCATGCAAAAACCTGGCCATTAGATTTCATTATGACCCATGGTTCTGAGTTGCTTGGCAAGAATTCGTTTGCCACTTTCTTTGCTACCTGTGAATTACCTATTTCTCCTGAGAAATCCCAGACCCCTCCCTCCCTTTCTCCTTTGTTCAAAATGAGATCTATACCTCATTTTACCTCACTGTCTTTGGGATTTTCATGCTTATGTGAATCCCTCACCCCCCACACACATTAAAATTTGAATTTCTTCTGTTAATTGTCTCTGTTAATTTGATTATTAGCCCAGCTAGAAGGACTTAGAAGGTGGGAGAAAAATTATCTTCTCATGCCCCCACCGTAGGCACTCAGGGAGTGTTAGCTCTGACAGAAAGGACCCTGCATCTCAGGGCTTGGGCCTGTGCAGAGGGAAGGGAGGGGTGACTTGGCCTGGGGGTCCTTGCGGATGTCACCATGGCAAAAGCAGCTAGAGTAGCAGCTTTACTCCGGGGTGCTCTTCACAGAAGCTGCAGAGCTTCAGTCTAATATTTGGTCAAAGTTCAGTGACATCAGCTCCTCCTCCAGGAAGCCCTCCTGGATGGGCAGGCTGGCCTGCTCTTGCTCCCTGCTCGGGTTCCCAGCTCTTGCTGCTGATGCCACCCTTTGGCCTCAGACAAAGCGGGCACCAGCAGCGGCAGCAGCCGGGCAGGCTCGGTGGCTTTCAAGAAGCTGGAGCTCCGGGGAGTGAGCTGGGCTGGTCCGCTTTGAATGCTATTTGCATTGCAATAGGCGAGCCTAGCCTTCAATACAGGCCCCTTCTCTTTTGACAGAACAGCCTCACAATTGCCTATTGACCGGGCACCTGTTCCTGCCCCAGACATTATGCAAATGCCGGCCAGGAGCGAAGCCGCCAGCCCCCAGGGCCATTGTGCATTGAACCCTGATGGCGCCCTGCCAGCTCCCAGCCGGCCTTTGTTCCAGGGTTGCCAGAGCCACCCCTGATACCCCCCCTCGAGGTGCCCTGCAGAGGAGCCGCCCGCTGACAGCTACTTGGGTCCCTGCACCTGAAGAAAGACGCTGTGAGCTGGAGGCTGGCCCACACTGAGCTTGGAGGCCCTGGAGGAAGCCAGGGGCCTGCGGGCCCTTTACATCCCTGGGGACTGCTGAGAGGGGCCTCCTGGCAGGCGGAGAAGGGGGCAACCATGCCATCTGGGGGAGGGGGATTATAATAATCACTGTCACATCTGCTGAGGGCCTTGCAGTGTGCAAAACCCTCTTGTGGCCTTTCTCCCTGCAAGGCACACCTGCCCCTTGAGGAGGTGGGCAGGGAGGGGTTGCATGCCTTTCACACAGGAGGGGACTTAGGCCCCCTGTGGGGAGCCTGCCAATGCCACACAGAGTCAGGGGGCACGGGGACTCAGACCCACGGTTGTTTGTGTCTCTGCCTCCCAGCAGCCTTTGGGCACAGGGCTTCTCTGGTCTCCCTGTCCACCTGTCCTTGCTCGTGGCTGTGACATCCCAAGCCACCTTGGAGGGACCTGCACAGCATGGCTCCAGCCCTCCTCCTCTTTTTGATTTCTTTATCCTTTTCTGTATTCTTGGCTTCACCCGACAGGTTCTCAAAGTTATTGGGACTCACAGCATCAGCATCAGCATTACCTGGAACCTGTCAGAAAGGCCAGTTTCTGGACCCAGCCGAGACCTGCTGATCAGAAGTTCTGGGTTGGGGTCTTGTTCTGATGCACGGGCAAATCTGGGGACCACTGACCCAGCAGGTCATTTCCACACCCTCCTCCATTCACGCTCGGCTGACACTATTCCTCCCCACAGCTGGCCCCTCCTCCCCTCATTCCCACCTTCCCGCATAGGCTCCTGCTGTTGGGCTTAGGGAACATCTCTGAGCATCTGTCTGGCCCCAAGCTCAGAGCATCCAAATGAGTGAGGCGCACCTTCCAGAAGCTCAGTCTAGTGAGGGCACAGCCACCTGTGTCCTTCAGTTATTTCAGAGCAGTGAGCCTGGGCGTTGGTAGAGGTCAGAGGAGGCAGTGGAGGGGGGCGGGGGGAGAGCAGCCCAGGACCTCAGGGAAGGCCCCTGCTGTATGTGTGTGCCCCGCGCATGGTCCAGCTGGGTGGCGATGGAAGAAGTGATGCTGGGATCACTCAGGGGGCCCGGGAGGTCACAATCTCCATGAGCGCTCATTCCGTGTGGTTAATGGCTCCTTGTGTCTAGAGAGGCTCCTGCTTCAGGAGGCAGCGTGGGCGGAGGCTGCGGACACATCCTGGAGACGGACTCAGAGCAGGCGAAGGCTGCCCCAGCTGGTGGCACTTTGCGAAGGTGTCAAGAATGGAGCCTTCCAATTGCTGTGGGGCCACCCCCTGCAGCTGCAGCAGCAGACGCCCTCGGCCAGGTGGGACCCGTGGTTCTCATGCCACCGCTGTGCCCAGGCCGGCTGCTTCTGCCCTGTTTCCTTGCTTCAGAGGAGCCACCAGGATGGGAAGAAGGGCAGGAGCAGGGCAAAGCACCAGTGTGACCCTGGGCGTCATCCAAGCTGCCCCCCGCCAGCCCTTTGGCCCCGACAATCTTTCACCCAATGCCAAAGTGCTTTAGAGTTTGGCCCAAAGCAGGGAAATCTGATCTCATGAGAGGCCAGGGCAAGATTTTCAGAGCCAAGTGTTGGTCTAGTCTCACAATTTGTCTTCCTCAAGTGCTGTCAGAGTGCTCTTTGCCTAAAAGAGAAATCTGAAAGGAAAGTAAATAAAGTCAGCCCTCTGCCAACCAGTTCCTTGGTGCGGCCTTCAAGGCCCTGCAGGGGCTGGCCGCTGCCTCTCCAGGTGTCATTGCGTCACACCTCGAAGGCTCTGCAGGTGGGTCCCTCTGCCTGGGGACGGGGCCAGAGGGCGTGGTTTCAATACTCCTTCCGTTTGGGGCCATTGGATTAACTTCTACTCTTTGCAGTCTTTTTAAGTGTCTCCAACATTAAGAGAACATTTATTAAGTACCTACTGGATACCAATGTTCTGGGCTTTAGGGGTAAGGTATCGAGTGAGAAATTGCCCATCTCTCCGGGAATTCTGTCTGGTAGAGGAAACAGGCCACTCTGTGATGAGGCCTGAATGAGGGGTTGAGAGGGCCTGGGATGAGGCTAAGGAATTGGAATTGTTAACATAAAAGAACATTCAAACCTGTAAATAATTTTTGTGAGTTTATTTGAGCCAAACTGTCGACAATTGCCGGGAAGCAGAACCTCAACGGATTGAGATAATGCTCCGGAGAATGGCGGATTTTCCTGTATTTTTATACATTGTAATCAAAGGAGGGACATAGGTGGGTTCATGAAATCCACTGGTGATAGTCTAGAGAGGTGGGAGAAAGCAAAGCGGGGAAACCTCTGGGATTGTATAAAGAGTAAAATGATAGACACATACTTAGGTGGGTGCAGGAACAATTAACGTGATAACAATGAAGGAATTTGTGTTATCTGTCCTGGGGCCCAGGCACATGAGGTTGTGCCCCAAGGACTCCAGAAAAAGGGAAGTTACAAGTTACCCAGACATTTCAAAGGGTATGTTATTACAAATGCAAAAAGACAGATAAGCTTAGTTAAAGTAAAGGCTGATCTTGTCAGTGAAGGTACCGCCTAGGACTAACCACTCAACCGTAACTGCTTTTAGTTAAAGTTTAATTTCAGACCATCCTTTGTGGTTCCTTTAGGTCTCTGAGTTTGCAAGACCGCCATGCAGGCCTCCCCTGAGCTTTTCAGGTTAGCATGTGGCCCCTTTCGCCCACAGAATGAACCCCAGCTGGTGACTCCTCAAGTTACTATGGGATTACATCCCAACAAACCCACAATAAGTTCAAAATATCATTAAGTTGAAAATGCATTAATACACATACCCTACGGCGCATCACAGCTTAGCCTAGTCTACCTTAAATGTGCTCAGAAAGCTTGCAGCTGAGCAAAATCATCTACCACAAAGCCTGCTTTATAATTAAGAGTTGAATATCTCACGTATTTATTATGAGTATCATTTTTGCACCATCATAAAGTCAGAAATTGTAAGTGGAACCATCCTAATTCAGGGACCATCTTTAGTTCATTCAGGAGGGGCACACGGGAGGGAGGAACTTGGAGTGACTTCCATGTGTCTAGATCAGTGGTTCTCAACCTTTCTAATGCCGCGACCCTTTAATACAGTTCTTCATGTTGTGGTGACCCCCAACCATAAAATTATTTTCGTTACTACTTCATAACTGTAATTTTGCTACTGTTATGAATCGTAATGTAAATATCGACCCTGCTAGCGGTTCTCAACCTGTGAGTCGCGACCCACAGGTTGAGAACTGCTGCTGTAGAGCCTAAGACCATCGGGAAACACAGATATTTACATTACGATTCATTAACAGTAGCAAAATTACAGTTATGAAGTAGCAACGAAAATAATTTTATGGTTGGGGGTCACCACAACATGAGGAACTGTATTAAAGGGTCGCGGCATTAGGAAGGTTGAGAACCACTGGTCTAGATGGTGGAGTTGCCCCTGAGATGGAGAGACAGAGAGTCGGAGAGGCAGGCTGGGTCAAACGGGAAGCTGGGATTTGGCTGAGCTGAGTGTGAACTGTCTGTGGCACAGGTGGAAAGAGATGCCCGCCGGTGGCTGGGTGAGGGGTCTGGCCTTCAGGGAGGTCTGGGCTGAGACTGACGCCTGGGCACCAGAGTACTGAGGTGGCAGTGGGGCCTTGGACAGACCCTCCTGGCCCCCAGACAAGAGTCAAGGCAGTGCCCGGCCTGTCTTTTGGTTCCCACCCTACATCTTGTCCCTCCTCATTGCACTGCGCGTGCTGCGTCCTGCTCGGGCGGCCCCCCTGGTGTGAGAAGCGCCAGGAAGCATGGTGGAGAGGCCTGGGTTCTGGACTATGGGGGTCTCGTGGCTGGCAGAGGCCCTGATGCCTCTGCAGCCTGGCCCGTGGGCCGTACTGTCCCTGGTATCTTCCAGGAGATGTCTAAGAGCGGCATTTGGAAGGAAAGGGCCCCTCACGACACTGGTGCTGTCTGGGCCGTGCCCTCCCCCCACATCAACAGCAGCTGGGAGCAGAACCACCCTGAGAGGGAGGTGGTGCTGCGCCCACTTCGCAGAGGAGGAGACTGAGGCTCAGGAAGGAGCAGTGCCGTTTCCTGGTTACACTGTGATGTTAGAGCAGCGACGGCGCTTTAAGAGGGTGGAAGGCAGAGATCTACTTTTGCAGAGGGGGGACCAGAGTCCCACAGAGGGGAAGACACTCGCGGGGCCCACGCATGGAAACCATGTCTTGACTCTGGCTCAGTGCCCATTGTGCTGCTCCGTCCCATCCTGCAGGATGGATGCCGTCCTTGGAGGCTGGGCTTCGGATCATCGGGAGGAAGCACCCCTTCAGGCCTAGGCAGGTGCCTGGCTTGGACCCCCAGCCCGCCGGGCACTCAGTGGGACCTGCTGTGTGTGGGAACCACCCACTCAGCGTGGCTCTACTCCACAGGCCTCAGCTGAGGACCCGCTGGGCGTTGGCTCGGGATGTGCTTTGGTGCAGGTTATGCTGATGAATCTTTCCAGGAACTTTCAGAAGCAACAAGCCTCCTCCCCTTTGCCTGACGAGAAGCCAAGGGCGGAGGCACTAGGCTCTGGAGCCTCTGGAAGAGGGGGTGTGGGGAGGGGTGCGGGGACGGGGGGGGGGGGCAGGGCTGGAAATAGGCAGCCTGACACCCCTTCCTCTCTCCACCGCGGGGCAGTCTCCTTGTCGGTCCCCACAGCTCCGAGCTATCGGAAGGGGACCGCTGGGATCCCTTCAGCGCACAGACTTGCTTCTCAAGCTCCACTGTGGGGTCCTCCCCTGCGGGGTTATTTCCTCAGCGGGAGGAGACGGCTTTGACTGGGCGGCCCTGTACTAGACCCAGCTCTGACCCCACGTCACCCGGGTGCCCTGGCAGGTCCTTCTCCCTGTGGCCCTGCATTCCCCTGTGCTCAGTGTTGGGGGCGGGGGGGGGGGCTCTTGGTATTTGCAGCAGGACCTTCGGCTCTGGCCCCCCCGCCTCCTGCATGCTGGCGCCCTCGGCTGCGGAGCACGCCTTTCTCTCTGTGGGCTTTGGCAAGTGTCCCTTGGGATTGTGACCCAGGCTCCCCCCTGTCCTGGTCACCAGCCCCGATGGACAATCCGATAAACCGCATTTCCTTTGTGAGTCGAGAGTGGGGTGGAGGATAATGGGCTGCAGCTCCCTTCCCTCGGCTGTCACCAGATAAAACCACCGGCTGAATGGGCTCTCAGACGACTCTTCAAAGGTGGCCGAGAGCCAAGAGGGGACCTGTGGGCTTTTGTCCCTTGAGGGGTGTCCCCTCCCCTTCCATGGCTTTCCCATTTCCAAGGGCCTCGCTGCCGCCTTCCCCATGGACAGCCTGCCAGCTCTCCACGTCTCTTCTCCAGCGCCGGCTGTCCGGGCGGAGGGGTGGAGGGGCCGAGGGGCGCAGTCTGTGTCCACTTTGTTTTCAGATCCAGACCTCTGCACATTGACCAAGGGCCTACTCTGCACAGGCCCTGAACAAGCCATTCTCTCGCTCTCCCTCTCCCCCCCCCACTCTCTCTCTCTCTCTATCTCCCTCTCCCTCTCGCTCTCTCTGTTCACCAGGAGGTTGGTTTCATCTTTGCTTTACAAGGGCAGACGCGGAGGTTCAGTGCAGTGCAATGAGCGGCCCGGGGCTGTGAACTGGTGAGACGGAGGCGAGGCCGGACCACACTGCTGCCTCCTGTCCTTGTCTTTCTGATCATTCCCTTGTGATCCTTGAGCCGCGTTGCCACACTAAAGAAAGGGGAGCCCCCGCACGGCTCCCCTTTGGAGAGCTGGTGTCTGGGGGACGGTAAATTGCGTTAACCCCCGAGGCGGATGGCTGTTCTCAGTTCTTAGCACCTAGCAAGGGGCTCACCCCATAGAGGGACGGCTGAATGTCCGTCCAGAAGTGTCCACGAATGCCAGTCATTGCCCAAGTTTGAAGGACTCAGCATTGGTTGTGGCCTTTAATTCTGGCTCTAATGCTTGAGAAAATTCCAGAAACAGTAGTCTGAGTCTAGCCTGCCTGCCTGTCTGGGTTTAACTCCTGGCCCTTCACACATAACTGTGGGATTCCGGGCAAGGTAATCGCTCTGTGCCTCAGTTTCCTCATCTGTCCAGCAAGGTTAATGATGGCATCTACTCCATAGGGTTCTTGTAGGGTAAATGCATTTATACGCATAAACTGTGTAGATCAGGTCTGGCCCTCTACGCGTCAATCAGTGGTAGCTGTAGCATAATGGAGTGCCCTGGGCCTGAGGAGGGGACTGGGTGGTTACTCGGCTCCTGCTAAAAGGCCCAGGGCCTGCGCCCAGGTGGGGAGCTGTGGCCTGGGGTCCAGCCTGTTTCATCCTTCCCTTCCTCTCAGCCCTGCAGGCCACCCCTGGTGGGTGCATGCGGAGTGAGGTGGACTGTCTCTGTGTCCTTGTTCCCCAGGAACCAGCCGGGGAATACGTATGAGGCCCTGCAAATTCCACGATAATGTTAGCCAGATCCGGTGCTTAGCGTAGCTGGGGCCGTGATGGGTTCCAAATGGTGCTCAGAGGCCTCGGTGCTTAGGAACAGCTGGGCATCTGCCTGGGCCTGGGCACTGTTGCTTGAGCCTGAGACCCCCAGGAAATGGGATGAGGCCCACACAGCCCTCCTCCCTCCTCCCACCTGGCCTCTGCTGAGCGGTGACATGGCACTCCTGGCAGTCAGCAGTTCAAGTGGCAGTGCAGTAATTTATTTTGGGGGCCCTAACCAGGTCTGACAAGCTCTCCCTCCTTGTGGTCAAAAGTGAGCTCTGGGGAAACAGGTCAGGCAGGACGTCTGGGCAGCCTT
Source organism: Cnephaeus nilssonii (assembly GCF_951640355.1). Classification (NCBI taxonomy): domain Eukaryota; kingdom Metazoa; phylum Chordata; class Mammalia; order Chiroptera; family Vespertilionidae; genus Cnephaeus; species Cnephaeus nilssonii. Next base: position 13,547,714 of record NC_137087.1, read on the forward strand.
TAGCCTGGCTGCATCACCTCCTCCATGGAGCCTGCCTTGCTCCCTTCCCTTCCTGCCTGCCTTTAAGCAGCCACTCCTGACTGATTCCGCATGGCAGGCGAGCAGGCGAGGCGGGGGGGGGGGGGGGCGGGGGGGGAGGGGGGGCGGGGCCCTTGTGGTGAAGCTAGCACAGCCCTTGACCTCTGTCTGATTCTACTTCTTGGGGGAAGGCATGTAGGATGCAGCGTGATATGGACTGCAAGCAGGGAAATACAGGCTTCCCCAGGAGCCTAGCCCAGGCTGGGTGTGTGTATGGGGGGGGGGGGGGGTGCTAGGAGGACTTTCTGGGGAGGGGCGGAGACTCAGATATGATGGACAGATAGGAGTCAGCCAGGCAGGGATGGGTGAAACGGAGAGCGTGGCAGGCTGAGATAGTGGTGTCAGCAAAGGCAACTGAGGCACAGAGAGATTACCTTGCCTGGAGTCCCACAGTTATGTGTGAAGGGCCAGGAGTTAAACCCAGACAGGCAGCAGGCTAGACTCAGAATTGGGGCAGAGAGATGGAGATGGAGATGCAGATAGAGATGGAGAACCGGATGGCGATGAAGATGGAGCTGGAGCTGGAGAAGGGGGGAGAGGGGGGGAGGAAAAGGGAGGAGGGAGGAAGAGAAGGATAAGGAAAGGAGGTCAAGGAGGAGGTAGAAGTAATAGCAGTGGCAGCTGCAGCAGCAGGGAGCTCTGTCTGGCTGGGCATCATGTGTGGGGTGTGGGTGATGACAGTGCACTGGAGAGGTAGTCAGGACCAGGTAGGGAGGCCTCGGTAGCCACACCATGAACTTTAGACTCTACACTGAGGGCAATGGAGGCCTCGCAGGTTGTGACAGGTGAACAGAATTAGTTTATTCCTGCGTTAGGAGGAAGACTCCAGCTTCTGGGTGAGAAATTATGAAGGGGAGGAGGCAAGCCTGTAGGCAAGGGAACATCCCAGGGCTGCCGTTGTTATCCAGGCTGGAGGGGCAGGTGACTTGGCCCAGGTGGTAGCTGTGGGAAGGTGGACAGATAACTGTAAACCATTTAGTGCTTTGTGACTGAGTGGATGTGTTAGCAATTGAAAGGAGGAGGGAAGCCTCCAGGATCACGCCTCTCTGCAACATTCCCTCCGAGGTTGGCACAGCCTATTCTTGCGTACTTCCAATGACAGGCAGCTCACTACCTACTTGGTTAGCAAGGTAGTACTTACTTCAGTTTAAATCTGTCTCCATGTGGGTCTTAAGGCTGCAAAAATGAACCTAAGTCTTATTCTGTAACAGCCTTCCAGGCAGCTGAAGCCAGTGCAGTCATACAAACTCTCCTTCTCCGCCGTCATCATTTTTGTTGTTGTTATGTGCATATACTTAGATTTCTCCATATAATTTGGACAGCTTATTCTCTCTTTGAATTTTTGGAAAACAAAAATACCAACTAATGAGCTACGAAGAGAGCTACACGTGTCGTGGGGAGTAGAATAGCGTCTCCTTACTCCGCTTCCTCTCTTCTGGTGGATGTTTCTAGGAGGAAGTCAAATTAGAATCAGAGGTCACCTGGTCAGCATGAGCACAGATTCAGGGAGAACTCACTGGTGTCAAGATGATCAGAAAGTAAGTAATTTGCCCAAAGTCACACACTGCAAAAGTGTCACGGGAGCTCAAGAACAGGTCCGCCTGGCCGTGGCACCAAGCCTGTGCCCTGGCTCCTGTCCTGCCCTGCACAGCAACGGGCAGGGAGGTCAGGACCGAGGCTGGAGCCCAGGCAGGAGGCCAGCGCAGAACCAGAGCAAGTGAGGGAGAGCCTGTGGGGAGGGGACTCCATGGGGCATGGTTTGGGGATGAAGGGTTTGAAGGAGCCCTCCATGTACCCCGGGTGATGGCTGGGGTACTGGTGGGTGGTGGTGTTTTTTGTTCTCTTAAGGGGCATCCAGGAAGAGTGGGTTGGGAGAGGTGGCTGGAGGAGGAGTTGAGTCTGGATATGATGGGTGTTGGGGGTGCCGGTGGAACCACAGGAAGTGGCCAAGCAGGGAACTTCACTGTCATTCCTGCCTCCCCAGTGACTCTGAGTGCAGGTCCCTCATGGGCCGCTCTGCAGCTGGCCAAGCTCCAGGCCAGGACAAAGCACTCCAGCCCCGGCTGCTCTCTACGGGGGCTGCTCACCAGCCCAGCCCAGCGGCTGCTCGCCCCCACCTGGGACCAGATGCCTCTCCCCCTCCACAGGGCCAGGCCATGGTCCCCAGAGTCTCACTTCCAGGAACCACTGCTCGGCTAGTTACCGGCACGTCCAGGTCATCTGGGGACGGTGAGCTGTCCCGCAGGAGTCAGGCTGGCTGATCTGCTGGACTCTGGGTCAGAACAAGCCGGGAGAAGTTCAGGGTGTAGGCAGCTCATTGCAGCCACGCAAGGAGGCAGCTGAGAAGCGCTGGGCGTTTATGAGGCCAGACCATGGGGCACACAGACTCTCTGATCAGTATTGGTTGATGCTCTGTAGGGAGGCTTTCCTGACAGCTGTGTGACCTTAGACAGTCTCTCAAACTCTCTGGGCCTCTGCATCCCCTGGACACAGAGAAATAATCACCCTTCCTGTCCTTTCCCTTGCCTTCTTCACAGGAGAAAATGAGGTAATGATGGCGAAAATGTGTTCTTAACTGTACTGCTCTGTGAGGCATAAGCAATCCAGCCCACAAAGCACACATGAACCACATGCGCACATGCATACACACACACAGACACACACACACAGCGACATGGGGCAGCCTCGTTCTCCAGGCTGTGTGCCCTCTGCTGGGGCCTCCCGTACCACTGAGGGCTGACTTGGGTATGGGGTGGAGGCGGGAGATGGACAGCAGGAAATGGAGAGATAAAGGAGAAAGAGGGGGAGATAAAACTTCATAATTATGAGAGAGAGAAAGAGAGAGAGAGAGAAAGAGAGAGAGAGAGAGAGGGAGAGAAGGGCTTTTGGGCAAGGAAGAGAGGCAGGGAGAATTGGGAAAAATCAAGAGATGTCAAAAAGGGATCTAGGGCCAGAGGGGCAGATGGGATATAGGAGGGGTGGGGGGTAGAAAGCGGGGTGACTGAGAGCCTGGCTGGCCCTTGCTCTGACTGAGGTGCGGTAGCCCTGGCCCTGCCTTTCCCCTGCTTGGCCTGCTCTGAGCTGGAAGCCAGGTGTCTCAGGGCTACCTACAGGTAAGGACATCTTGCTGTGCCCCCAAACTCGCCACCACCAGTGGACACACCCAAATCCTGCCCTCAGAGAGGCCCAGTGAGAAGCCTTGAGCTCTGGAGGGAAGCGACCTGCTGCCACCTTGGCGGGCTCTGCGCAGAGGTGGGTGCGATGGCAGGTGCCCGGGCAAGGGCCTCGCCTGCATTACATCTCCGAATGGCTTTAAGCAGCGTTCTCCTTTCTGGGCCAGTTTCCCCGCTGCAAACGGGTGCTGTCTCCAGGCCCTGACAGTGAGTTCTGAGATGCAGGCAGCTGGTTTCATGCCCTGTCTCCTTGAATGAGGGCAGCCACGACCTTGGTGTGTTTTGCGATGGTTATTTTAAAGCTGATTTACCTATCTTCCCAGGGCCTGCTTATTGTGCTCATGGCCTTTGCCCACCAGTCCCTCCAGCTCCTTGATTTGGTCTCCTCCCCATCTTGGCCCAGGAAAGACTGGGACCCCAGTGACTCCTGAGGTGTCAGTATTATGTTTTAAGGAGCTGGACCAGGTCCCAAGACAGCTAAATGGCCGTGGTCTGGAACCTGAGGCGCCTGAGAGAGGTGCTCAGGGAGCCAGGAGACCCACAAAGGGCCTTTGCTTTTAAAGGGGAGGCCCCTGCTTAGTGAGGAATCTACATCAGGAGCCCGCACTGGGCTGGGGTGCTGTGCAAAGGTCAGGGGAGGTGAGTGGGAGACTTGGCTGAAGGTCACAGTGTCCTCTTTTCCCTCAGCGGGAGCCCCCTCTCTCCAGAGTTGTGGCCAGATTCCTGTGGGCAGGGCTGGAGAGAAGTGACACTTTTTCTCACCCCTTCCTGCCCAGGCTCACATCTAGCCTCCCAGCAGCACCTCTGGCTGGAGTGATCTGGGGCCTCTTGGGGGTAGGAGTCAAGCTACCCTTTGGGTTTTGGGGAAGGAGGACATATTTTTCAACAGAAGGCTCAGAGGTCACATCTGCTGTCCAAGGTCATGCTACTAGGTGGTCTTTTCTAGAACCAGAGCAGAATTGCAAGTCTTCTGACCTGAGAATGTTGGTGACAATAGCCTGTTCCAAGGTCTACTTAAGCAACATGGGATGCCTTTCCTGAGGAGTGATATATGGAGGTACTGGGTGCAGAAGTTCTTGGAGCAGAACTGAAGGGGGTGATGGTGGTGGTGAGAATAGCAGTGATGGTGTCTGGTCTTCAGCTCAACATCCAACTGACAAAGGCAGGATAAGCCTGAGTCAACCTCTGCTGAACTCCTCTAGTTCAAGGTCTGGCACTTAGCAGGTGCATAACAAATATTTGTGAATGAGCGAATGGATTCACCTTGTAAGAAATATGCCTCTGGTTTATCTTCATAGAAAAGAAACAGCATGTGGCCAGGTGGCTGCTGAATTTCCCCAGAACAAACAGGATGTGGGGTGGGGAGAGAGGATGAGAGCTGTACACGTGGCTGATAGCACACGTCCTAGGAAGATTCCCCTAGACAAAGGGAGGTGGAGGCGACTAGAGAAGGCCCCACATATTGTTTTTAAATAACCCAATGGGAGACAGCAAAACCTAGGCGATCTATTAGGAAATAGGTGGTGAAATAGTACTTAGTCAATGAGGAACCGGAGGAGGGTCTAAATAAATAGGCTATGGTTCCTGCCCCACGTGTGTTCCTGTACAATGGATGCCCTCTCTCTAGAGTGTTATTAAGAGTCTCATTCTCACCATGCTTCTGTTTCCTAGTTCATTGTTTGAAACTTGGACAGGTGAGCCATTTCTCACAACCTCCATGCAGAGGGTCTGGATATGGCACCAACGGTGGGAAGCTCAGGCAGTTGGAGCAGCACCATGGCTTAGGCCAGTGATGGCGAACCTATGACCCGCGTGTCAGCACTGACACGCGTAGCCATTTCTGATGACACGCGGCCGCATGCCGAGGATGAAACATTTGCTCCTCCTGAGGATGAAACATTTGCGACTAGAGTCTTGGAGTTAGTTTTTTCCTCAAAGTGACACACTACCCGAGTTATGCTCAGTTTTTTGGCGAAGTTTGACACACCAAGCTCAAAAGGTTGCCCATCACTGGCTTAGGCTATTGGGTACCATGAGCCCTCTGTTTCCTTCTGCAGCCCCTTCCTCAGGCATGACTTGGGACGATGGAAGGATGATTGTGTTTGAGGAGGAACTTGGGAGGTAAGAGACCTTCTTTTCTCTGTGGGGTGGCCTCCATGGCTTCTTCGACCTTCTGGAGTTTGGCACTAAGAAAGTGGCTGATTCATACCTGGGCTGGACACTGGGTCTGTTATAGGTATAGTTAGGGGAAAACTCCTTCCTTATTTCCCCTGCCTCCATTCTTGCCAACTTTCTTATCCCTTCCCTAATTATTAAACTTTCTTTAGGCTCCTGCCTTGTGATATTCCATCCCAGCACTGGCCTGACACAAGGCAGGAGCCTGAAGAAAGTTTAATAATTTATGGTTATGATGATGGTGAGATGGTGATGGTGGTAATGATGGTTATGGTGATGGTGATGATGGTGGGTGATGAGGGTGATGGTGATGGTGATGATGGTGGCTATGAAGATGGTGAGATGATGATGGTGATGTTGCTGATTATGGTGACCTCTAAGTCGACAATTAAGGTGAGACAAAGAGGAAGAGTTGATTTAAAAGCATTTGATGACTGGATAGATTTGGATGGGGGAGGGCATAAGGGAGAGGAATGACCGGAGTGCTAGAGTGTCTGAAGCCCCTCATCTTGAGATGGGAAGCCAAGGCGAGCTGGTTCATAGGAGGAGAAGATCATTTTTCTCTTGAGCAAGTCATGTCTGAGATGCCTGGGGCTTCTAGGCGAGGTGTCCAGTAGGCATCGAGCACTCAAGTGTGGAGCTCAGCAAGACAAAGGTTTGAAAGTCATTGGCAAAGCAGTGGGGGGCAAGCGGTCTCTCGGAGAGTGCACAGAGGCACAAGAGCAGGAGTCAGGGTGCTTGTGACTACCTGACTTGAGAGGTATGTAGAAGAGGCAGAATGGGGATGGAAATTGCAAAGAAAGCCAGGGGCCCAAGGAAGTGCCAGAAGCTGCCCAGGGGCTGGGTGGACACTGGGGTGCAGCTTCTGCTCCCCACCCAGCTCTCCCAGAAGAGTCAGCATTGATCTGTCTACATGCCAGGTCCTAAGTAAGACATTGGAAAATAGAGTTCTATGCTAAAACGCCCCTTCCTGATACAGGTAGGGAAACTGATGTCCAGAGAGAAGAGACCTACCTAAATGACCCATCGTGGTGGCAGATTCAGTCCTCTGCCTTGTGACATGATGCTCTCTATATTCTTGGGGAGATATGGGTGGGAGCTGATGGAGCCTACATTGGGGGTCTCGTCTCTCCTCTCCCTCAACAAGCCCTGCATAGCCCTTAAGGCTGTTCGGTGGGCAAACCCCAAGGGATGAATATGGACTAGAGCTTGGGGAAGCTCCCAAACACCCAATGTTGCCTGAACCTGGTGGCTGGTCCACCCTAGGCAGGGCGCCCAGTTGGTGCGTGGCTGCGCTGTGGGGCCCCATGCTCTGCCTTGGGAATGGCGGCCTGGCCTGCTCTGCTCTCTCCTGATGCAGGCCCTCAAAGGAGGCCGAATGTCCTCAGGAAGCGGGTTACCTCTCTCCAGGGGGTGTTTTTGGATTCTCATTTGCAGCTCCAGCCAGGATGTTTTGCAATGAGTTTAGAGAAAGCATTCATTCCGGGAAGAAGTGAGGAGTGTCATGCTCCCACAGGCAGGGGTGAGAGGGCTTAGGGCTGCCTGCTGGGTGGGGTTCGGGTGGGCAGGGGTGGTGCTGGCTGCCTGCCTGCCTATTCCTCAACCCTCTGGGGCTTTGGTCTCATGGTTGTTTATCTGTCTGTCTGCTTGTCCATATGGATTAGAGAAACTGGCTGCTCACACCAGTCCCTCAGCCCTTTGCCTACTATAAGGCAGCTTGAGCTTGTTTTATTTTATTTTTGAATGTGACTCAAAGGTGATTACTAAATGGAAAGGTATACTCTCTTCACCCCAGCTTCATCCACCATGTCCCCTCACCCCATGGTTTTTATTTATTCACCCAGTGTTTCTATTTGCAAAAACAGGCAGCTACATGCCTGCATTTGGATCTCCCGCATCTCTTACTCAGCAGAACCATTTTGTGTGCATCGTTTTGCATCTTTCCCCCCATTGAACAGTATTACCAGGGATCACTCCACACTGGTGACTTGGAGGCCTGCACAGAGCTCTGTTAGGAGGGGTTGTGCCACAGTTATTTCGGGCATTTGAGTTTTTAAACCCAGGCACCTTTGAGTACTGTGCTGATTCCCAGCCAGGCTTTCTGTGTATTTGTTTCCCAGGAGCACCCGACAAAAGTGTGAGTCTTGTCCTGCTGATGCCCTTTGCTTCCCACGGCCTCCCTCAATGTTCCCTCCCTCCCATGTGGTCATTACTAGTCACATATTTCAGGGGAAGGGACTGAGGAACTGAGAAATCAAGTAACAGACCTAACGGGATTACTAGTAAGTGATGAAGTCTGAGGTCTGAATGTAGATCAGGCTCATCTAGAATCCTTCTTCATGATGTCACACTGCTGGGGAAGACAGAGCTGCTAGTCACCCATCTCCAGGAGCCAGACGGAGCTCCTGAGCCCAGAGAGAGGTGATGACTTGGTCAAGCTCACACAGCTGCACACCAGTGGCTCCCCGAGGACAGGGGTCACTTCTCCACCAGGCCCAGTGCCAGAGCTCTTCCATAGGCAAAGGGCTACCCCGGACTCCTCTCCTTCCCTGAACTCCTGGGCAGAGGGCTGCTAGCTCGCATAGCTCTTCTGCCCACTGCCGGGCTTGAAGTCAGTCTCCCAGAAGCTCACTGTTGACCCATTTATCAGATTCTTTGTGCGGATGGACACCTGTGGCAGGAGAAAGGAGAAAGGCCACACAGCGTTCCTGCAGCAGGACTGGGTGGCGGCCAGGCCCCTGACTGTAGTCTGAGCTTTGGCCAGGCCCAGTTTGCCCCCACCCAGTACCCTCCTTACCTGGCAGTGCTCGGTCTTCTCCCATGTCCTCACTTGTGCACGCCCCTCCCAAGCTTCCTCTTGTCTTCTTTCGCAATGACCATTTCCTGGCTCCTCTAGCTCTGGCCTATGGCCCCGACCCCCCTTTTTCATGAGTGCTCATTGGCTAAGACTGGCCTCCACCAGCAGGGGGGAAGCAGGGTGGCTTGTGCTGAAATCCTGGCAAAATCAGCAGCTGAAATAACACTGTGGGCAGTGTACTAGTAAAACACAAGGGTGGTGTGCACATGTATGTGTGTGGGCATGCGTGTATTATGTGTGTATGTGTGTACTGTTTGTATAGGTGTGCATATGTGTATTAGGTATGCATTCTGTGTATGTGTGTGCTGTTTGTGTATGCGAGTATTATGTGTGTGTGTTTACTGTTTGTGTATGTGGGTATGTGTGTTTCTGTGTATCATGTGTGTTTGTGTGTATAAGCATGTACCATCAGTGCATGTAATGTGCATATTCGCATGCTACGTGTGTATATTACATGTACATACAGGTGTATTGTGTGTATGCATGTGCACTGTGTTGTTTATGCATGTGTATTGTGCGCATCTACATGTATATCATGTGTGTGCATGTGTTATGCATGTATTGTGCATATTATTTATGTTTGTGTATTGTGTGTGTACTGTTTATGTATGTATGTATTTGTGTACTATTTGTGTGTGTATTGTGTGTATGTATGTGTGCACTGTACATATATGTGTGTGCATGTGTGTATTGTGTGCATGTATGTGTGTGTGCATGTATGTGTGTATGTGTGTGTGTGGGGGGGAGTTGAATGTTAAACATAGATCCACACCCTTCACTCCATGAGCGCTTGGTGTGGACCCTTCTGTGTCTCCCAGAGATAGAGTGTTCCATATGTCCTCAGTGGCTCTTAGATTCCTTTGGTGTATGAAGGCAGGAAATGGCCTGAGGTAGGCAGCCACCCCTGCTGGTGGTCTGAGTGTGGGCTCAGTCCCCAGGGACGCTAAAATCCACACTAAATTTATGTTGAGCCTTTGTTGAGTGTGAGATCTTGGACAAATCACCTCCTCCCCCTGACCTCAGTTTCCCTCCCATAAAGTAGGGGTAAGACTGACTGTTTACCCTCAGGGCATAATGAGGATGAAATGAGCTGCATGCTTTGGGAATTGTACCAAGCTTTCCCAATTCTGTGATTTCTAAGTTTTGCAGGCAAAAGAAATGTCCCTACATGTTGTCCTACGTATGTATATTTGTGTAGGTATGCAAACCTGAATTAAATGTTAAACAAGAAGGGTTGGGGATTAGGGCCATATATGCAAGCATGTGGGTACTTGAGTTAATCAGGATTTAATTACAATCGAGGCTCCACACCTTGCATGGAGTGAGCAGGGCCTAGTGGCTCTGCTTGGGCTTAAGTTCCAGTGCCACCACTTGCTTCGCTGGGTCAACTTGAAAACGCGTATAACCTCAGTGGCCTTCATTTTCTTCACCTGCGAAATGGGCCCCTGAGAGTGGCCACCTCCATGCTCTCACGGAGGTCTGGTGGACTAAGCAGAGAAAGCCCATGGCACAGCGTGACCTGCATGTCCCACATGACCAGTTCTTAGTTCAACAAGAAGTGGGGCAATAGCCGAGTGTCACCACCTCTAAGGCAAATCGTTATGAAGAGGAGGGTGGCAGCCCCCACCTCCGACCTCCCGATCCTGTTCCTTTCCCAGAGGCCTGGACCTGGTGGTCTCAGCTATGCACTTGGTGCTTGGGTGGCTTTTCCTGGTGGAGAGTGCTGGAGGGTGGCTGGCAGAGGAAAGCTTTGGTAGCGCCATGGAGCCCCTGGCTTTGCTTTCCTGGATGTCTCTGTTGTTGAGAAGACCGCCCATGTCTGGGACCAGAGAACCCCATGATTCTTATGAAATCGTCCACTGTCTGTAGTAGTTCTTCCTGAACTGGTGCCAGGGGGAACCTACAATGCTTCTCACTCATCAAGAGGAGTTCCTGCTTCAACTGAGTTTGGGAAACACTGCAGACAGTATCTGCCTATGGACATCAAAATGCTTATTGGTGTGATAAAGAGGCTGTAAAACCTGCAGTAAACAAATAAACTCAATTTGATTTAACCCAGCATTTCCCAAACGTACTTTATTTTGCATAATCCCCGCTGTAAATCTCTGTGGAGGCACTCTGACAAGCACAGAGCCACGGATCAATAGTATGGAAATCTGCAAAACCATGTGTCTCCGGGCACCTCTGCGCCAGGCAAATGATATGTCATAAAGCCGTGCTCCTAAACGCCGGCACACATGCACTCACCCAGGAGCTTGTGAAAATCCAGATTCCGACTCGGCAGGTCTGGGTGGGGCCTGAGGTTCTGAATTTGTAACAAGCTCCCAGGTGACACCCATCTGGGGGTCCAGGTGCCAGGTGACACCCATGCTTCGATTCCCTGACCACACTTTGAGGGGTGAGATTACAAAGAACCCTCCACTAGAATGGAATTTCACCTGTGTCCATCCTCCCACAGCATTTGGAGACCGGCAACCACCCACAGCAGTTCCCGAATCATGCCATTGGACCCCTCAACAGGGAGGCAGCCTGTCTTCCATGTGGGACAAGCAGTTCTGTTAGGGGTAGGAGTGGCCAGCCTGGGTGAATGGCCAGGCCTGGCTGGGTGAGTGGCCAGGTGGGCGGGATGAGTGGCAGGCTGGGCGGGGTGAGTGGCCGGGCTGGGCGGGGTGAGTGGCTGGGCGGGGTGAGTGGCCGGGCTGGGCTGGGTGAGTGGCCAGGTGGGCGGGGTGAGTGGCCGGGCTGGGCTGAGTGAGTGGCCAGGCTGGGCTAGGTGAGTGGCCGGGCTGGTGAGCATCCGGAACAAATGCAGGATGACGGTTTGGGGATGGCCAACTCCTCTGGAGCTCTGCAGTCTTCTCTGTGTGAGAAGATGACAATCAGGTTACATTTGTGCCATCTCTCCTGTGTGGGCAAATAAGGGTGGGGTTGTCAGTATCTTAATTTATTTATTTATTAATTTTTAAAGAGACATTTCCCCTTTCTTTCCTTGGGTCTGGAGTCATTAAACAGGGATTAGCTGGATAAATAGAGGAAGTGATTTTTAAACTGTTTGCAAACTTAATGTGAAGAGCCCAGCCTCGCAAATTATCACGTCTAATCAGAGGCCCTCGCTTCACTGCTCCAGTAATTGTCCTGGTATTAGTCAAATTCTTGTTGTCTCCTCATTAGCCATGAGAAGGAGACTCAAGATGTACTTCATTAGAGTGTCCTGGAAATGTATTGCTAATGTGGAGATGGAGGCAGAGGGAGGAGGCGGGAGAGAGGCGGGTGAGGGTGGGGCGGAGCTTGCAGGCCCACAGCGGACCGGCCCTCACCTGCTTGGCTCCCTCCCACACCTCCGGGCTCACTTCCTCCTGGGACAATAGCAGGGTGGGCAAGCTGAGAGGACTCTGTCTGACACGCGAGCCTCTCTGGTCCCAGGTTTCAAGATCTGTGACCTTAGGCTCACCCATGGCTCAGAAGGCTTGGGGAGGGGAGCTCGGCTGGTCTGCAGGTCTGTCTCTGTCACTCCAAGGCAAACAGCAAAGGCTCCAACCTGGGCCAGACCCCAGCCTGCAGCTTTCCCTGGGTGGTCTGCTGACAGCTGTTATCAATACTTCTTCTTCCTGTCTCAGTCCTTCCTTCCCTCCTTCCTTTGTTGCTCTGAATATATATTTTATATCCTCAGTGTCTTCTTTTTCTTCTCCTTTTCTCCAGCAGATATTTATGGAGTGTCTAGCCCTGTAGTCACTTAAGCTTAAATGAACTGAACTAAAATAAATAAAGAAGTCAGTCCCTCATTTGCAACAACCAAACTTCACAAGTGCAACAGCCACACGTGGCTGGTGGCTGCCCCATGTGGACAGCACGGAAAGGTCTACTGGACAGCTGTGGTCTAGGCTCCTTCCGTTGCACCCCGTGCTGATTGACATGGGAGTGAGGAGGCTGCGGAGTTGAGAGAGAGACAACATTCCCAAGATGCTCACAGTAAGGTGGGAGAGATGTCATGTCTGGCACAGTTAGCTGAAGACGGGCCCAAGTACGAGGCTCCCTGGAGGGCGGGGTTATCCTGGTGAGTCTGCTTGGTGAGCCGGAGAGGGTCAGCAGGGATTCCCTGTGAGCAGGGATTTTTTCACATTTGCGCTTGTTTTATGGATGAGACTAGCCCACAGTGCCCATGGGCTGAGGGATCCTCACTTCTGTGCTGCCAGTTGGTTAGCAGTGATCACTAAGGAGCAAAATGCACATCAATCTCCCAGGCCCAGCAGCCACAGGGGCCTTTTTAAGGTCTGTTGTTTACATTTCTCAGGATCCGGCAAGCCTTACCTGGGTATCTGGAGGCACCATCCAGGTGAGACCAGGTGACAGTCCAGGGCCACTCACGTGGCAATTGCCTTTCATGTGGCAATTGCCTTTCCAGCCAGACCATGGCATCCCTCTCCTCTCTCATCATAGACTCTCCTTGGCAGCCAACCCCGAGACACTGCATGGAGCAATGAAATGTGCGTGACCTTTGAGATTAGACAATCTGAAGACGAGTTCCCAAGTTCACCATGCTACATAAGTCACTCCATGGTCTGAGCCTCAGTTATGACAGCTGTAAAATGGGGATAATAATATCTACCTTGAAAGCTTGTCGGTGTTGGGATTAATGAGGTGGCATGCACCTGCCATGGAATTGTAGACAGTAAATCAATTCTTCCCCCTCCCTCCCTCCCTCCCTCTCTCCTCCCTCCCTCCCTCCCTCCCTCCCTCCCCTCCTCCCTCCTTCCCTCCCTCCCTGCTTCCTTCCAATCCTCCCTTCCTCCTCCCTCCCTCCTTTCCTCAGCTTCACCTTTGCTCTAGATGGGGACATTGGACTGTTCTCCTCTTTGGCAGCAGTCCTTTGTCACTCCAGGCTTCGAATACAGACCAACATCCTCTGTGGCTTGGAATCCAATTTCCCTGCCTCTGGAGGACAAAGGGCTGAGTCAGCTCCCTGGAGATTCTCTCTTGAGGTTCCAAGGAGTCTGGGGGCCTCAGCGCCAGCACAGGCTGCTAATGGACTCAGAATGGATTCAGGCATGATGACACAGCCCCGAAATGCAGAGTTCACTGAGGAGCCATGGCGCCTTTTTTTAAAGTAACTTCCTTTACATCAGCCACCGGCCGACTGCATTTCTGGCTTCTGGTAATTCCCTCCTTGGTCCTACAAAAGCCACAGGAGGGTCAATTAGATTCTCCTGGTGCTGAGGGAGAAATAGGGCCCAAGGAGTGGCCCTGGCCTCCCTCCCCACTGTCCTGGGTGGTGGAGGGCACCAAGCCCTAGGGGAGAGCTCACTTCACGAGGCTCTTAGATGCTCCTGGCATTGCAGACACGGACCTGCCTGTGCTCAGAAGTCAGAGGTGGAAAGAAGGTGAGAGTTGTAGGCCAGGTGACCTGAGAGGCCCAGAGAGGTTACCTGACCTGCCAAAGGTCATATAACTGATCAGGTGACCTGGGCTAACCTCTTCCTAGGGTTCTTGCCACACTTGACCCTTAATGAATAGTCTACCACCATTGCCCACTCACCTCCTGTGAGACGCTGTGGAGCTCATAGGTGCTGTATTCCCGTTGTGTCAGCTACTGTTCCTGGCAGAAATGCTCTGTTTTCATGTGACAATTGCCTTTCCAGCCAGACCATGAGCCCAGGGTAATGGGAGAAGATCTGGATGCCAATGACCTTGATTGTGCTGCCTCCCTGCCACAAACCAGCTTCCCCTTCTGGAAGCTAAGGGTGCGATTGGACCATCTGTGGAATGTTGTTGTAAGGCAAAAGCAGGTGCCGTGCTGGTATTCAGCCAATTCCTTACTCAAAATTACTCCCATCTAAGGAAAACGTTACTAGTTCTGGTAAGTTCTACAGGGACCGATGGGCTAGACCTGAAGGTTCTGGAGGTACCATCCTCAGACCACCACCAGCAGCAGCAACTGGGAACTTGTTAAAATTCACATTTTAAATTCCATCTTGCACCCACAGAATCAGAAATTCCAAGGATGAGGCCCAAAAATCTGTATTTTAACAAGCCCTTCAGGCAATTCTCATGCGCACAAGGGTTAAAGCACTCTGGGCTAGACATTCCATTTCTGTGGGCCCAGAGGAGGGAAAGGCCATCTTGGGTAAGGCTGTGTGTGTTCTTAGAGAAGGCTTCCAGGGTTGAAGGCATTAGAAATGAACAGTGTAGGGCAGGTAGTTGCTAGGTGCTCAGGAGGCATGCGAATGCTAGGAACAATGCTCAGGAGTGGGTCAGATTTGACCTTGATCACAAATGCTATGTCTGCATTGGGTCAGCAAATCAGGATGCCTAACCAACCATCCATCCTTTCTTTCTTTTTTAAATTTAAATATATATTTTTTTATTGATTTCAGAGAGAAAGGGAGGGAGGGAGGGAGAGAGAGAGATCAATGATGAAAGGGAATCATTGATCAGCTGCCTCCTGTATGCCCCTTACTGAGGGTTGAGCCTGCAACCCGGGCATGTGCCCTGACCAGAATCAAAACTTTACCTTCTGGTTCATAGGTTGTCAGTGCTAACCCACTGAGCCACGCTGGTTGGGCCCATCCTTTCTTTCAACCAAATCTACTGAGCCTTTATTTTGTGCCGAGCATTAAGCTATGCTTGAGGCAACCAGAGATACCAACTTGTGTGCTTTGATTAACTTAAAAAGTCAAGGGATTGAAAACTGCTTTAATTGAAACAACTCTCCACCTAACATCACGATCTGAAATATTAGATTGAATATTTGTGTGGCATGAAACAGGTGAAATATTTAAATTAAAGGTCTGGTCCCATCACAGAGGAGCCCGAAGGCCGGGTGTAGGAATTAGACGTGTTAAGAGTGGAACTTCACCCAGGAGACGGTCACGAATAACCACATTAATTTGTTTAACTCTCAGAGCTTCCCACCTCTCCTTCTTATCCATTTTCTGATTTAATCCTGACAACAATACTGTGAAGTCTGAGGAAATTCAGACTCAGAATTTAAATGACTTGCCCCAAGTTACAAGGGAAATAAGCTACAGAACCATGACAAAGCCTGAATCTCTCAAATTCAGAGCTCACTCACGCTGACTTCCATTCATAACATAGTGCAAGATGAGGCACTGTTATCCGAGTCCTGTTTTGGGCAAGATAGGGCGCTTCTGGGATGTCCCGCTGCCCACTACACCCAAGTGAAGGGGCGATTGTGGAGCTGTGTCTGACCAGACGGCAACTCAGGAAACCCAAGATCCAGTCCCAGCATGAGCCACGGCAGGGTCCTGGGACCCTGCTCTCACCACCACGCAACGTAAGGAACCGCAGCCTCCTAACACCTGCTGATCACCAAGAATTCAATGCCTCACCCACGCCAACAGGTCACTGTGGGGGAAAAAATCAAAACACACTCTGGTAGTAAAACCGTGGCTCTTTGAACAATGTTAAAACACTTCAGCAACCTTTCATACAGAATTAATTAACATAAAACCCAGCGTCCTCTTTGCCGCAGAGCCCTAAAGTGGTTGCCAGAATTTAATTAGACTTAACCTTTTTTCCTACACCAGTACCACTTTATAATAACTGCAAATCATTATTAATTCCTTTGGTGCTCACTGTAATAACATTAATCATGATGAACTTTTGTTGTAATGTGTATGTAATATGTAATTCCATAGCAATTCAGTATTAGTTAAGGCTAAATTGAAATTAATTTCACAAAAAGATACTATTTGTTATTGGAGACTGTATATTTATAAAATAATATTTTAGAACAATTTATATTAAGATAGTTGAATTAGGAGACATTCAGTTAACTGCTAAAAGTTCACAGATGGAATTATTCCTGCTGGTAACTGGAGCATACTGGAACGCTGGCATCTCATATCCCAAGGTACTTGAAATATCAAACCAGAGAATAGGTAGGCTCTTGTGAGATGGCCACTCTGGGCCCCGAGGAGGGAAAAGCCCATTATTGGGAGGTCCATTAATAAGTCTCTACCACTGGATTTCTACCACTACTAGCCCTTTGCGATGCAGTCCCTTAGCCATCTGAAGGCACAGTGTTGGACAAGACGGTATCCCCGGGGTTTCCAGGGCCCAAGCCTACGTATGACTTACTATCTCAGATCTCAAGAGTCAAGCCACTCGTTTGGCCTCTCACAGGTTTAGTTTTATCTTCTGTAAAATGGTTATATGATTCCCTCACCGCAGTCTTCAGGGATCGCAAGGATGTGACGGATATGAGAGTGATTCGTAAAACAGGAATAGCTGAGAACACGCTTGATGGCAGAAAGAAGGTGCTAGAGAGGAGGTGGTTGCATGTGTTTATGGTGTTGTTTGGGTTCATTTGTTTCTGCGATGGAATGTTTGGAAGTGGGCGTGCTGAAGGAGAAAGTAAAGCCTTTAGCACAGGGGTCCTCAAACTTTTTCAACAGGGGGCCAGTTCACTGTCCCTCAGACCGTTGGAGGGCCGGACTATAGTTTTAAAAAAAACTATGAACAAATTCCTATGCACACTGCACATATCTTATTTTGAAGTAAAAAAACAAAACAGCAAAAACACCCGCATGTGGCCCGCGGGCCGTAGTTTGAGGACGCCTGCTTTAGCAGGTATCAGGTGTACATGTCACTCATTTTCAGAAGTCACCTGTCTCGGCCTTTGCCAGGCCTGTCCAGACACTTGTGCTGACAAACCTCTGAGGAGCTCCCCTCGGCCCATTCATCCATTCACCTCGTCACGCAGGATGAACAAGACACAGCTCTGCCTCCAGGAAGCTGGTGGTCTGGAGGACATGAACGTAGATGGAGAATTAACGTGTATTCTGTGCGGGCAATAGAGAGGTGCTCAGGTCAGGGGTGAAATTAAAAATAAGTAACAACTGCTCAGCTGGCGTGGCTCAGTGGTTGAGTGCCAACCTATGAACCAGGAAATCACGGTTTGATTCCTGGTCAGGGCACATGCCCAGGTTGCGGGCTCGTTCCCTTATGTGGGGTGTGTAGGAGGCAGCCGATCAATGATTCTCTTTCATTATTGGTGTTTCTACCTCTTTCTCCCTCTCCCTTCTTCTCTGAAATCAATAAAAATATATTTTAAAAAATAAGTAACAGCGTAATATGCAGGCCCTGACCAGTCAGTATGGTGGGCATCTGGAGGGCATCCGGGTGCGCACTGGGCGAACACCAGCTGGGCTCAGGGTGCGATGGGGCCCAGCAGAGAGTCCTCTGGCTGGTGTGCAGGAAGGTGGGGCTCAGGGAAGCCTCTCTAGAGAAGAAGGGAGACCTCGATGAAAGTGGCCTTTGGCTAAGGGCAGGGACCAGCGGAGGCCCAGCTCCAAGAAACCAGGTCCCTTGATGTGAGTGTAACCACAGTGATTTTCCCGTGTGGGGGAGCTGGTCTGCGGAGGAGGAGCAGGGTCCTGGAAGGGCGTGGCGGGAGCTTGTGGAGGGCTTTGTAAGCTGCCTCGGGAAACTTCGACTTCAAAGGTGGAGGGAAGGGGTGGGGAGTGAGGCCATGGGGCAGGAGCATTGCTTTTCCTGTTGTTTTGAGCATTTAAAAAAATGACCTCACTGTTATGGTCAAAGTAATATATTCTACATGAAAATTAAGCATTTATATCTGGAAACAGATACCATAAACAAAATCAAAAGATATATGATAAATGTTGGAATAGAAGATTTATGCCATGTATTATAAAAGATGGATAGCCTTTATCTAAAAGGAGCTTTTTACGAGTTGATAAGAAAAAGACAGCGTGATAGATAAATGGACAGGGACAAGCCACATAACCAAGACCACAGGAAACCACAGGAAAAAAGGCCTTTCCTAACCAATAAGGATAAAAGGGATAATTTTAATTATCCTTATTACAATTAAAATAACAACAAATATTAGTTTTTAAACCAAATTGGCACAATTTAAAAATGTCCTCAGCCCTGGCCAATGTGGCTCAGCTGGTTGGGCGTCATCCCGTGCATCGAAAGGTTGCCGCTTTGATTCCCGTCAGGGCACATGCCCAGGTGGTGGTCCCCCGGAGGAGGTGTGCAAGAGGCAGACGACTGATGTTTTGATCTCACATTGATGTTTCTCTCTCTCTCTCCCTCTCCCGTCCTCTCTCTCTTAAAATCAATTAAAATTTTTTTACATTGTGGTATTCGTTACTGGAAAGGGAAAATGGGCACTCTCATACGTAGTGGGTGGGAGTATAATTAACACTGTTCTTTTAACTATTAAGGTTTAAAATGTGCATATAATTTTTGGAAATTTAGGCTACCAAAAAGTTATGATGTAAAAAGGTGAGATAGGATGTTTAAAAAACTCGAATGTTCAGGTGTAAAGAAATGTTTAGATAAATTAAGTGCATCCATGCTATAGAGCAGGCGTCCTCAAACTACGGCCCATGGGCCACATGCGGGTGTTTTTGCTGTTTTGTTTTTTTACTTCAAAATAAGATATGTGCAGTGTGCATAGGAATTTGTTCATAGTTTTTTAAAAACTATAGTCCGGCCCTCCAACCGTCTGAGGGACAGTGAACTGGCCCCCTGTTTAAAAAGTTTGAGAACCCCTGCTATAGAGTATTAATCAGTGACTTGGAGAGGTACCCTTGGTAATTATTAGGTGAATACAGCAGAATGTACACTATAACTCCATTGATATTAAAAAGTAATACATGCTTATCCTATATAATAAAAGCATAGTGTGCAAATTGTCCCCTCGACCAGGAGTTCGTCTGGGAGTTTGACCAGGGGGCGGGGCCGGCCAGGAGAAGGGATGGAGGCCCTGCCGGCAGCCAGCAGCTGCTAGGGACCCACCTCTAGTTATAAAGAATTCAAGAAATTAAGAAAACTACCAAGAAAAAAGTGAATAATTCCACAGAACATATCCCAGAAATCAACAATGCAAATATCTCAATAGAAGTCTGTAAGGCCAGGAATATAAAGTGGGATCACACCACACAAGTTACTTTTTAATAAAAAGAGTATTAGATTTAATTTTATTTTAGTTTAAAAGAAGAAAAAGAAACTACAGTGAAGTGGAAGGAATTGCTCCGTTTAGACAGCTATTTCTTCAGCACAAGAGATATCATTTTCTAACCATCTAACGGATCCCCTCTAAGGGACTACAGAAAACAGGAGGCTGGAGTCAGTTATAAAATGACGTATTTTAAATGCACACGGTATTGATTAACTTCCTGCCAGAGATGAGGAGATCAGCATTCTCACACTTCCCCTGTCTCCATCCTCCTGTCCGATATTGCTAGTCATATTAGTATTTCTAAATTTTAAACTCCACAACATTTTTATTCTATTCCATGGGCATACTTATGTCAGTTGTTAAGTATCAGAAAAATATTTAGTGAACTCTGTGTATAAAACCATAGCTTCTCCAGATAGACATATAGGTCAGAATTTTGTTCCACTGCAAGTCACAACAAAATAACAACAAATGGTGCCTTTAAAAAAATTTTTATTTTTTCATATAAAACAAGCATGAATCAGCAAGTCCAGAGAGGTTTGGCAAGTGCACAAATTTATTAGGTAGCCACACTCCTTCCAGCTGACTTCTCTGTCATCACCAGGGCTTAGCATCTGTCTTCAGGGTTTAAGCTGGCTGGGCTGCTAGAACTCCCTCCATCACAGTTACCTTGTCGGGAGCAGGATGGATGAAGGCTGAAGATGGGTATCTCCCTCCCCTTTCATTAGACTTCCTAGAAGTTGCACATACTACCTCTGCTTAGATACTGTTGGCTAAAACTTGATGACTTTAAAAACAAATTATTTATTTAAAAATTAATTTATTTTTCCATTATAGCTGGCATACAACATCATACTAATTTCGGTGTGCAGTATAGTGATTAGACATTTATATAATTTACAAAGTGACCACCCCAATAAGTCTACTATCTATCTGACATTATACATAGTCATTACATATTATTGACTATATTCCCTCTGCTGTGACTATCCTTATAACTAGCAATTTGCACTTTTTAATCCCTTTCACCTTTTTCACCCATCCTCAAAACCCCTATCCCATCTGGTGACCATCAATTTGTTCTCTGTATCTATGAGTTTGTTTCTGTTTTGTTTGTTCATTTATTTTGTTTGTTTTTTAAATTCCACATGTAAATGAAAGCATATGGTATTTGTCTTTCTATGTCTGACTTATTTCACTTAGCATAAGAGGTCCATGCATATTGTTGCAAATTGCAAAATTTTATTCTTTTTTATGGCTGAGTAATATTCCATTGTATATATGTACCACTTCTTTAAATTTGTTTTTAAATCTAATGATTTTTAGAGAGATAGGAGGGAGAAAGAGAGAGAAACATTGATTTGGTGTTCCACTTACTCATGCATTCACTGTTTGACTCATGTATGTGCCCTGACTGGGGATTGAACCAGCAACCTTGGCACATAGGGCCGATGCTCCAACCAACTGAGCTACTCAGCCA
Source organism: Cnephaeus nilssonii (assembly GCF_951640355.1). NCBI lineage: Eukaryota > Metazoa > Chordata > Mammalia > Chiroptera > Vespertilionidae > Cnephaeus > Cnephaeus nilssonii. Next base: position 13,568,428 of record NC_137087.1, read on the forward strand.
GGGCCTATACCACATCTTCTTGATCCTTTCATCTATTAATGAACAATTAGGCTGCTTCCATATTTTGGCTATGATAAATAATGCTGCAATGAAGATAAGGGTGCATATATCTTTTAGAGTTAGTGTAAAATTTGATGACTTGACCACAACTAGCTGCAATAAAGGCTAAGGAATATAGTCTTAAAGGTCACTGACAATTTGACCAGGGATTCTTATGACCAAAGAAAGAGCAAAACTAGATATTGGAAGGTCCATTAATAAATCTCTACCACTGGATTTCTACCACTACTAGCTGTATTTTATCATCAGATTACTTTTTAACTAGGGAGCATTCGGACTGTAATTCCTTCAATTCTTTCTTGGAAAAGTCTTCCTGGGGCCTCTACTCTTAAGTGATATTTTGGCTGCAGATAATAATCTTGGCTTACATTTTCCTTCCATAAGAATTTTGAATATGTTCTTCCATTATCTCCTAGAATTATATATATTATTAGCAAAGATTTTGAGTGACAGTTTGCTAAGTTTTAACATGAATACACCATGAAACCTATATCAAAATCAACATAATGAACATCCACATCACTTCCAAAAGTTTCCTTACACCCTTGGTAATCTCTTTATCTCTTTGTTGGTTTACCAGCTATTCCTTTTTATTTAGTTACTAGAGGCCTGATGCACAAAACTGGTACAAGAGTAGGCCTTCTTTCCCTGGCTGCCAGCACCAGCTTCCCTCTGGCACCCGGGACCTGGGCTTCCCTCACAGCCCCTGCTTCATCCAGAAGGACGTCTGGAAGGATGTCTGGTCTAATTAGCATATTACACTTTTATTCTTATAGATTTTGTTATTTTAGTCTTGCTTTTAGGTTTCTGGTATACACCTTTAATTCACCACAGTCCACCTTATTTAATATTACAAAACTTCATGCACGGTCTAAGAACCTTACAACCATGTACTTCCTTTCTCCTTCCCAGCTTTGGAGCTATTGTTGGTATATATATATGTTATAAGCTCTACTAGACATTGTGATTATTTTTATTTTAAACAACAATTTAAATAAATTTAAATAATCAAAATATTTTATGTTTAGTCATATAGTTATTATTTTTAGCACTTTTTATTTCTTTGTGTAGATTTCAATTTCTTTATGGTATCATTTCTCTTCTGCATGAATACTTTTCTATCTTATTTCTTGTATAATAGATCTAGCAGTGATGTATTCATTCAAGGTCTTTACTTTGCCTTTATTTGGAAAGAGTGATTTTGCTGGGTATAGAATTACAGGTTTGCAGGTCTTTTTTTCCTACACTTTCAAGATGCTGCTCCATTTTTTGGAGGGCTCTTACTGTTTCTGTAAAGAAACCTGTTGCTATGCTTATTCCTGTCTATAGAGTAATGCCCCACTTAATGATGGGGATACCTTCTGAGAAATGCATTGTTAGGCAATTTTGTTATTGTGCAAACATCATAGAGTACACTTACACAAACCTAGATGGTATAGCCTACCACCCACCTAGGTCCTAGGCTATGTGCTATTCCACTGTTGAATGTGCAGTTCATCATTGACCAACACGTTATTGACCAAAACGGCTGTGAAATGCATTCTTGTACTACCATTGTCTCCTCTTATTTCCCTTTGTCATTAATTTTAAGTAATTTGATTAAAATGTATTTGGTGTATTTTTCATGTTTCCTGAGCTTGAGGTTTGTTGAGCTTCTTGGATATTTGTGTTGGTAGTTTTTTTTTATTTTAAATCAAATTTGGGACAGTTTTGACCTTTATCTTTTCAAATATCTTCCTCTTATTTCTTTATCAGACTCTGACTAATCATCTTTTAGGTTACTTGGGTTTGCCCCACAGCGTAGTCATGCTTTGTTTATGTATTGAAAACTTTCATTTCTTCATGTTTAATTTTGGATGGCTTTGATTGCTATATTTAAAGTTTATGAGTATTCATTTTCTGTGATGATTTAACTGTTGTTAATCCCATTTAGTGTACTTTTCATCTTAGACATTATAGTTTTATATCAAGGATGTTGATTTTGTTCTTTATATCACCAGTCTCCACATTTTTTTCCCCTTCAGTTTCCTGAACCTAAGAAATGCGGTTTTAATTACTGTTGAAATGTCTTTATGTACTAATTATGTTATGTGTCATTCCTAGGTCAGTTTGATTGATCAGATTTTCTCCTTATCTTTTCCTGCTTCTTTGATAATTTTGTATTGGATGTCTGACATTTCAAATTTTATCTTATGGGTGCTGGATATTTTTATATTTTCACGTACTTTATTGAGCCTTGTTCTGGGATGTAATTGTTTCTTAAGAACTCAGTCCTTTTGTGTCTTGTTTATAAACTTTGCTAGGCCTGGCCAGGGCAACGTTTAGTCCTGAGCTAATTTTACTCCTCGACTTGATGCAAAACCCTCTAAATGACTGTGGGCTCTGCCTGGGGGTCAGGCTCGGTCCGCAGTCCTGCGGGGGCACCTGCATGTGCTGTGCCTGAGAGCTCTCCAGGCAGAACTCTGGGCTATTGCAAGGCTCATCTCATTTGCTCATCTTTTAGGGATCACTGTCCCTTATTGTTTTTCCTGGGGCTTGGCTACAAATGGGAGTTGTTCTATTGTTTTATCATCTGATTTGTAGGCTTTAAAAAAATTCTCTCCAGAGAATTTGTTCATTGATTTTAGAGAGAGAAAGGGAGATAAAGAGAGAGAGAGAGAGAAACATTGATGTGTGTGTGTGTGTGTGTGTGTGTGTGTGTGTGTGTGGAGAGAGAGAGAGAGAGAGAGAGAGAGAGAGAGAGAGAGAGAAACATTGATGTGAGAGAGAAACATTGAGAGCTTGTTTGGAGGTTCTAGCAGGGGAGCGCAGCTACTCGTATACACTTGACCGAAGACCGGTCCTCTCCTCTGGGGGGAAGGTCATCCTCTTCGACCGAGCGCGCAGCTTCGGGAGGGACACACATGGATCGGTGAGGGAGGAGGGGGACACCCGCCTAGTCAGCCAGATCAGCCGAATCAACCCTGGCGATCAATGGGGTGACAGATGTCGCAGCCAGATCGCCCTCACATCCAAGAGAGAGAAACATTGATGTGAGAGGGAAACATCATATGCGACTTGACTGAGGATCGAACCCAAAACTTTTTTGGTGTACAGGATGACGCTCCAACCAACTGAGCCATCCGGCCAGGGCTAGGTTCTTATTTTCATACATTTATTTTTTATTATGTTTTATTTTAATAGAAGAAATATTTTTCTGTTATTTGGAATTACTTTTTTTTTTCGGACTGGATTCCTTATCTGCTTCTTACTTTTCTTTTCTTTTTTCCTGAACAATGTTTACATGGTTGCCATGCTGATTATTTTAATCTTGTTTGTACCTAACATAGAGATTTGCTGTGCAGTTCTTGACTATGAAATAGTGAGTGGATTTGCTTAACAATGTTCCCACTTTAATGGTAACATATTTATCTTTCCCTCTGAACTACATTTTAAGTTCAGAGGTTTAAGTGTTTTATTGTACTAACCATTCTGTAGTTGGGAATGCAAGGGGAGGAAGACAGATTTAAGGAAGAAAAAACTTTAAATTTTATCCTCAGGGTCATCTGCTTTTTAGAAAACATTCAGGGAACTAGAATTCAAACACCATGAAAGCAGGGGCTGATTTACTTATCTTCTGGGCCCATTGTGTTTGCTGTTGTAACCCTAGCTCCTAGCATAGAAGCTGGCGCATAGTAGATTTTCAATAGCTAGGATCTGAAGGGATACGTGCATTGCACCTCTTGACTTCCTGTTTTATTCCAACTACCCCCCTTCAGGAGGGTCCAACTAACTCTCTTGAGAAATAAGGTAGGTGGTAGGTATCAAATCTCAGCATCAAATTGACACAAGTGCTCCGCACCTAAGTTGACTGACAAGGGTTCCCTGGACCAAAGGTCTTTCAGACAGCAATGCCAACCAATAGAATGTGTACGTTTGTATGGACGCGTGGCCACATGACGTAATCTAGGCTGATTTCAACCCAAGTCAGTGGGAGAAACCATAGATCTCAAATGCTCCATCTTCGATTCCCTTATTGTCCATAGCACAGACCTTTCCCAAGGCCCGAAGATAGAACTAGGTAGAACATGTGTGGGTCCGTGTTCAAGTTCTAATAGCTGCCCTTAGGTGTCACTTTCCTCATTCAGTGTTCTGTTGTGAGATGGGAGAGTTCGTGCCCGGGCCAGGCTCTGCTGGGATACCTGCTTCATTTGGTCAACTCCAACCAATTCTCAGCTCCCCCGACTGGAGGTAGCGGGACTGTAAACAGCCGGCAGCAATTGCTCTTCTCAGTTTGTCTGTATGTCCTCAAGGTCCTAGTGACCTGTATATTTTCCTCGACTCCAGACAGCCTGGGTTTATTAACCATTGCGGTGTGTTACCCCCGCAATATAACACTTCCTTTTGCTCGCTATTGCCCACTCACCGACATTCCGATGTACCATAAACAGTCGATGCAAAGACTCCTGACGCCAGCCCGGTGTTTGCTCTAACGCGCTAGGACCTCTTTCTGGGGGGAAGGGCTCCGGCTGGCCACCAGCACCATTGCCCAGTCTCAGCCATGGCTCCGGGGAGTCCTTGAGACATGCTGCCCGATGGGAATGAGGAAGGAGGAAGGACGGAAGTCGTGAGGTCCTGGGAGACTCTAGTTAATAATGTAGATTCGACCCTAACTGCTTTTTTGGGGGTGTCTGCCAAAAGTTGTGATGGGGAGGCCTCACAGTGCATATGTGGCTGGGCGCAGGGCCGTGAGTCCCAAGCTTGCCGATATCTGAAACCCGGAGAGGATGACAGGATGTTCACAGGAGAGCAATAAAAATGATAGAGCCCCCAGAGGCACTGATTTATGACCGAGGCTCTCGGAGCTAGTCTCACTGTGGCCCAGAAGAGCAGGCGAGGGGAGGGGAGGGCCCTGGGATTCTCTGCAGAGCCACACAGGGGTAGTGGGAAGAGGAGGACTGAAGGCAGGGAAAGGAAAGAAGCAGAAGGACCTGGAGAAAGTTAGGGAGGAGGTAGAGAAGGAGAGGAAGGACTTCGGGGGAAAACTAAGAGGGCCCTAGGATTGGAAAGGCTTGAGGTTGCTGGGGTCAATAGTGTCATTCAAATGTTTATCTTCTTTCCATCAAGTCCCATAGCATCTTCCCAACCCTTGTTCAGGGGATCTCTGCACCTCCCTTCACTGCCGAGGGAGCAGTGAGCTGGAGACACTGCCTCCCTGGACACTGCCTTCCTGGAAGCCCAACAGCCAGCACAGGGCGAGGCACACAGTTAGGGGAATCCCTAAATTTGGGTAGAAAGGATTGTTCTGGCGTAGGGAGGGTGAGAGAGGGTTACATGTGCCCCAAGAAGCCCCCACCTCAGTGCCTTGCTGTGTTCCCACCCAAGAAGTCCTCGGCGATGGAAGTCTCTTTAGGTGCAGCTAACAGAAGCAGGAGGCTGGTGGGCAAGGATGCTGAGACCCAGGGATGAGCCTTGGAGGAGAGGTGTGGGGTTGAACTGTAAGAGAGGTGTCTCCAATTCCACTTGCAAAATTATAGTGTAAAGCTCTTCAAAGAAGAGATGAAATAAGGATAATCATAATAGTCATGGTGAGGCCCTACATTTATGCACCACCTACAGGTCACAGAGCGCTTTCACATTCATTAGCCATTTGCCCTGGCAATATCCTTGCCTCTCTCAGTGGGTTGTCAGGAAAATCAGAGGTTTCCCCAGGAGCGGAGACTGCAGGCATACCCCACTTTAAGCCAACCCTGCTGTGCGCAGTTAGGTGAAGAAAGCCTGCTTCCCAGAGGAATTTAAGGGCATCGTTTTAAATGGTGGGTTCCCCCAGCATGCAAAGAACTGACAGGCAATTTGCTAGAATGCCTGACTGATCGACACGTATCTTGCTCAGCACCAGCTGCATGCCTTCAGCATCTAACGTGTGCTGAGCATGGCTGTTTGTGTTGGAAGGTGTGGGAATGAATCTGATGTGGTCAATGCCAAGAGAGGAGCTTTGTCAATGAAACCTTTGTCTTTGGGGTCATTCTCTCCCCCGCCTCTGTGCACAGTCATCTCAGGACCTGCTTTACCTGAGGTGGCCAGGACTGGTTAGCACTGTCCCACCCCCACCTGGGCTGGAACCCTTCTCTGACACCTGTGACTCAGATCTGGCAGAGAGGCAGTTCCCCACAGTGCACAGAGCTGTCCGACATAACACTCCTGGAGGCCACGCTGCTGTCCTGTGGAGAGAGGGGCAGCCCCAGAGATGAGAGAGGAGAGACGAGGGAGGTCAGGCAAGGGCTGGTGCCGCGGGGGCCCTGGTTTTGAGTCTCCTGACCCCACCATTCCTGCCTTTTAATTTAAGCTGCTTCTAATTAGGCTTCTCTCACTCCCAATAAAAAGCTGTTAATAGAGTCCCTTACTGGCAAAGACAAGATGTGCATGCGCGGCTCCTGTGATATTTGCAAAGGCGGCTAGATGTGGTGGCTGAGAGTTGGGGCTCGAATGTCTGAAATAGCAAAGGTTGGTAATACCTCAAAGGCCAGTCAAAACTAGATTAGCCAAAGAAATGTTGGTGTGTATCCATACAAGGAAGTATGATGCAGCTGCAGAAAAAAAAATGAGTAGTTTTCCATTTTGATATAGAAATATATCCCCCCCCCCAAAAAAAGGAGAAATATCTCCAAGCTGTTTTAACAAACAAAATGCACGATGAGATACCATTGCACACCTATCAGAATGGCTAAAATAAAAAATAGTGGCAATCCCAAGTACTGGTGAGGACACAACCGGCAATCTGGAACAGTTTGGCCATTTCTCACATGAACCATATGAGCCAGGCACTTCACTCCTGAGGTCTTTAGGAAAAGTGGAAACCTATGCTCATACAAAAACCTAGACAAAAAAACTCGTAATAGATTTGCTTGTAATAGCTGAAAAATGCGAACAACCCAAGGGCCTTCCGCCGGGCGAGGGGTAAACTCACTGTGCTACATTCACACAGTGGCATAGTCCTCGGCAAGGACAAGGAATGAACGGTTGATGCATGCCACACGCTGGGTGGGTCTCAAGAGCAGCACGCTAAGTAACGAAAGCCAATCCCGAAGGTTACGTACTGCGTGATTCTGTTTATTGTTTATTACCCTCGAGGTGACACGGATGGTGATGGGGAGCAGCCCGCGGTCACCGGCAGGTAGGATGGGGGAGCAGTGGATCTGTAAGGGCAGCGCTGGGAGTTGTGTGTCCTGATGGAGGTGGTGCTTACACACACCTACACAAGTGGTAAAACTTCATAGAGCCCAAACCGAGCCCTAAAAAGCCCTAAAAAACCAGTGCAGGCCAAGCCTGCTAAAATCTGAGTAAGGTCTGCAGTTTACTTGTATCCCCCCCTTCCATTCCTGGTTTTCTGGTTGTACTATGGCTATATAAGATGTCTTTGGGGGAGGCTGGGGGAAGGGTGCATGGAATGTCTGTGGTATATTTGTAGCTTCCATGCGAGTCTAAAATTATTTATAAATTAAACACCAGTATCCAGAACAACATGTATAATATCCGACCTTACATAAAAGAGCAGGGTGAAGCCTGGGCTGTCGGCTTGCCGGTGCCTGAAGACACTGGGTAGTGCAGTAAGCGATGCAGAAGGGGGTCATGGAGAGGAGCGAGGCGGGCGGCTGGTGACGAGGAGGGGGCTTTGCTCTGTACGGCTTTGACACTCTCCGGTTCTGAATCATGTTTTGTTTGTTTGGATTTCCTTAAAAGTAAGAAAAGCTGACTGTGGGTTTTAGAGTTATGCGTAGTTACGTTTGATCACAGTCCCACTGTTTACTGGCTGTGCTACCTTGTACCACCCAATGCGTGTCTCTGAGCCTCCGTTTCCATTTCCATAAAGCGGAGCCAATAATAATAGTACGTATCTCATAGGGTTGTTAGGATTAAACAACCTGACGTATGTACGATGCTTAGCATTCTTTCGGCTGGACATGTAAGTGCTTTGTACTCTCTTCCATATCCCCATTTTATAGAGATGGAGGCTGAGGCAGAGACAGGCAAAAGGGCGGAACAAGGTCACACAGTACACACTGGAGCTTGGACCCAAGTTCAGGTCTGTCTTACTCTGAAGCCCATGGCCCTGACCTCTACACTCCCTGCCTCCCTTTCCCACTGGGTGGTTCCTTTTCTGAGTTGCCAGGTTTCAGCGGGGAGAAGGAGGGAGGGAGGGAAGCCAGCCAGCCCCCAGCAGAATGTGCTGCTCCCTGCAATCTCTTTCTTGTATCCAGGGGACACCTGAGTGTTACCATCTCAGCAAGTAGCTGCCCTGGGGCTGGGTGGGTCATAGCGGGGCCTTAGCTGGCCCCTGGGCTTGAGTCAGCGTCCACAGAGGGGGCTCACCCTCAGAGCTAGGAGCAGAGAGAGAGAGAGAGCAGCCATTCTAATAGAATAAATTAATTTCACATTCTAATGGAATAAATTAATTCCGCATTCTAAAGAGTAGTTTCTGTGTTCTGTTACACGAGTGGCTTTCCCAGTACATCCCGAGCTGAGTGCAGGCTGGGGTGGAGGCGGCGCTCAGGCCTGTGGCTGGGGAAGTGGGATTTGGGGACTCGTGCTGTGGCCGCTCTCTCCCCAGGATGGCTGGGGTGGGGAAGGTTGGCCCCCACTGCACGGGCTGTGCTCTTACTGAGAGAGAGGACGAGAGGGCGCAGGGAGGGGTCAGGGGCCCACCTCACACAGGCCTACTCCAGACATTAGGCTGCCGGCTCCTGGCCTGGCTTTGTGCCAGTCGTTTCTTCCTGCCGGCTTTGGCTTCCTCACCTGAACCACGGCTGCCCGGACAGAGGAGACGCTGGCTTGGACTGGGTGCATGTGACAGGTTTCAAATTAGGGCTGTTGAGGTACAGGGAAGAGAATGAGCAACAGCAGAGAGGTTGTAAGTTCACTCACTCCTTCGACAAACACTGTCTGAGCCCTTCCTTTGTGGGCCTTTCGTTAGGTGCTCTGAGTACAGGCTGTGTCCTCCACGCTGGCAAGGAGTTTAATAGGGAGGCGGGTCAGAGAGAACGCGGTGGGAGTAAAGGGGCCAGAGGCAGAGGGGGCAGCTCTGCTCTCCCCGGGAGGAGGGAGGTCCAACCTACCTTTCACCTGGCCGAAGACACAGGTTTAGGATGTAGAGGTTTCCAAAAGGTGGCCCCTGGACCAAATTCCAGCCCGGATATATTTTATTTGGCCCCATAAAATATGTTAACTGTATCATAAACTTCCAACTATAAAAACAGAGATATTTTATGTAGAAACCTGGAATTCTGCTCTTGAAGTCTCAGCAGCCCAGACTGCATTTCCACGTAGTTAAGGTGGGTTACCTGGAACCAAGTTGAGGTTGTGCCTGAAGGAATGGGCTCCCCCCGCCCCAGTCTTCACCCTTCCCTATTGTGTCTCCTGCCTGCAAGCCCCACTTGTTGCCTTTCCTTTCCTGACATCTGAGTTTGTGACCACTGGCCTTCTTAGACCCATAAGGGGCTGACCTGTGTGACGGTTGGATCCACTCTGGGCCAGACTGGTGGAGGGCTGCCGCAGGTCCCCACGCGCTGGGAGCGACTCTTTGCTTCTGATCACCCTCAGCCGTCCGTGGTCAGGTTGGAAGGATGCAAACATTCTTCCAGGCCCAGAGGGTCCCCCTTGGCAGGTGCAGAAGCCAATTCAAATTGTTTTTCTTCTTTATTTGCTCATCTGAAAAGTCCTCCCAGATCCTCCTTCTTATTAACAACCTGCACACCACGCTGTGCTTAAAGTTCAGAGCGCCATAGGATACGGAGCCGTAATTAATCTCAGTCCCCGCGTTCTAGAACACTCAGAGCAATTATAATTTACTGTCGGAAAACCAATTTGGGGAAGCGGTGGTGTTCTCACCCCTGATCAGGGCTCCACCAAATGCCACTTCCCATCCACGTGCTGCCTGCTGGGCGAGCAAGACCTTTAGTCTCTGCACCTCTGGGAGGTGGCACCGAGTCTGGGAGGCGGGAGGAGGGAAGAGGAGGTGGGAGAGCGCCTGCGTGGGCACGGAGCTCTCAGCACCGCTGCTGGCACTGGTCTGTCACCCTGCTGCTGGCACCTCTTATTTTCCAATTTACTCCAATTTCACAGTCACTGTCCAGGCCCCTTCCAGGCCCTGCTTGGGCTGCTCCGTCTCCTCTCTTCTGTCCTCACCTCGTCGCTGTTCCTGTTTTCTGGGCCACACTCACGCTTCCTGCTCCACGGACAGAAGTTCCTTTTTTCCTTCTCATTTCTTTTTGCTCAAGGCTAGGTTGTTGTACCATTCAAATCACTGCCACATGACTCCCAGATGATGGGTCTGATGGACGCACCAGGCACGTTGTCAATGAGCACGCGGGGATACGAGTGACATGGCACAGCTCAGACGAAAAGGCACATCTCCCCCAGGGGCGAGAGTGCACACCGCTGGGTACAGCCGTGTGTTATGGCTCCGTCCACCCTGCTGCCCCTGCCATCGCAGCCAGGAGCCACGCCTCATTTGTCCACTGGCCCCACACAGGTGGGCAGGAAGTAAGTGTCCACAGGGTTGGTTAGCTGAGCAGAAACACATACACACACCACTCTGTGTGTAAAAATAGGCATATCCACCAGGGAACAACTGATAATGGCATTCATTCATTCATTCATTCATTCAACCAATCCTGACAGGCACCAGGACTGTGCTAAGCCTTAGGGATAGTGAAATGAATTTATCTTTGTTTCTGATCCAGCTCAAACATTTCCACAGCACAGTGTGACAGGAGCCCTTCTAGAGGCCCATGGATGGGGACACGCAGGAGGGGCCCTGGCTGGTGAGGAAAGTGTCCTGGTAAAGGTGATATCTGAGCACTTAAACGTTGTTCTAAGTTTGGTCACACATGTGTTTGTGCCCCCGGGGAGGCTGGGCCTCTTTAGAGAAGGGCCCTGATGAGAATTCAAGCTCCTCTTGAATTCTCATCACCTAGAGCATGCCTGCCACCGGGGGTAATGTGTTTGGTACGTGTGCTCATGATGAATGAACGAATGAGCGTTTTCCAGGTAAGGAAGGTGAAGGCACATCAGGCAGAGCAGCGTGGACGGATGAAGGATGAGGGCTGGGAGGGCGGTGTCAGAGCAGAGAGCTGGGAGAGCAGGTGGGAGTGCAGAGAGCACCAGGGGAGGAGAGGGCAGAGGCGCAAAGAACAGCTTTCCTGGGTGACACTGGGCTGGCAAACTCGGATGCCTTCAGGGGCGAGGCAGGTAATAGAAGTGAATGAGGAGACAGGAGGGGACCACAGAGAGGAGAGGCCCATGGAGGACTGAGTAGTACCTGCCCCACAAACAACACTGAAATGCAGAATCCAAAAAAGTGTTAGCCAAACAAAACCTTTCTGCTCTTGGGGAGGTATGCCACCCCCCTTCCCCCCTACCCACTGGAGTTGTGGGGAGCTGTGGGAAAGTCCTGCCTTGGTTTCTGGAGAAGTGGGAGCAAACCCCAGTTCAACCCCTTGTGTGCCGTGAGGCCTTGGCTGAGCCTCGTCCTCTCTCTGCCCCTCAGTTTGCTACCTGCTTGCCCACCTGCCTTGCCCACTTGTCAGGCTGGTTAAGAGGATGGATGCTCAGTACCTGCAGGTACTACAGCCCGGGGTCCCTGAGGAGGACACCGGGGAGGTCTGCCTCCCTGTGGGAAGAGGTGGACTGCGGCGGGCAGCCTACAGGAGACCCCGGCCTCGCTGGAAGGAAGTTCTGGTGGAGCAGGGATGTCCCTGCCTGGACTGGAGAGGGGCGTTCATGCAGCTGGAGGGGCCAGGGCTCAGAGAGCAGCTAGAGGGCCGAAGAAGAGATGGTGGAGTTGCCAGAGCTGCTAAGAGAGACTGGCAGCAGGGAGTGGTCGTGCGTGTGGCCCAAAGCCTCCCAGCAGCAGGTCCCCCGGGACCTGGCCAGAGCAGGAACAGCGTCTGAAACAGGCTGGGCTGTGGTGGCCGGGATGGTGCCTTCCACGGCCTGCGACAAAGGCTTGGGCTGGAATTCTCACCCACACTGCTCCCAGCCAGACACAGGCCAGTCACCCACCGAGGCCTGGACCAGGGCTACCCCTTCCCCAGTTGGGTGGCTGCCTGGTCCCCAGTGCGGCCTTGGGGGGACTGCCTGTGGCACTGTGAAGTGCACACCGCTAGGAGGAGCATCCCCTGTGAAGTGCACACCGCTAGGAGGAGCATCTGCTGCCCTGAGCAGAGCCAAGGATCCTGGGAGGCGTCTGTGCCGAGGATCCTGGCAGCCATGTTTCACAGGCCTTTCATTTTGCTGATCCAGAGAAAGAAAGGGAGTTGCCCAGGCCCTCCTGTGCCCTTAGCCTTGGGATCTGAGGCCTCGGTTGTGTCAGAGCCCTCTCTTTAATTCCCCAGGGTCCAGGAGTCAAGGCTTCAGAGGGCCTCAGGGTTGACAGCGCCCTTGAAGTGAATGAAATCTGCCTCAGGTCCCCTCACCACTTCTCCCTGCACATCTGCTTCCCCGCCTCTCTGTGACTCCCCATTGCCAGTTCCCACCAAGCCTGGGGTGCCCCTGTCCACTGTGGGGTTGTTGGGAGGGTGAGACAGCCCCTGGTTCCCAGGGCCATCACAACTTGCTGGGGACTCTTGGCCGCATGCCCTGCTCCTACTGTATCTCAGCACCTGCAGAGGTACCCAGCACATAGTAGGTGCTTCACAAACACGGCTCAACAAATGAATAGGTGGGTTTGGGAACCAGGGAGAGGCAGTGCACAGTCTCCACAGGCCTTAGAGCAGTTAGACAAATACGTCCTGAGCACCTACTGAGAGGCTGGGGGCAGGGCCACCGGGGGTACCGGGGTGGGCCTGGTCCTGCCTGAGAATGCAGGGTGCAAGAGGAGGTAGAGAAGGTGGGCAGTGCTCTACGCTCCCCTGGGGTTGGAGAGCCTGCAGTTGCCCTTGTAGCAGGCAGTGAACCTCTGACTGGGGCTCCTGGGAGCTTTCTGAGCACCCCCGCACCCCCCCCCCGCACCCCCCCCTCCTCCCCGTAATCTGCTCCTTCTTCCTCTTGTCTTCCTGCAGCTCCAACTCCCTCTCTAAGGCCAGTCAAACAGCACCTCCGCTGGGAAGTCCTCCTTTACCTGCTTTCCCATCAGGCTCTCTGGTGGACCAGCTCTGCTCTTGTCAGCTGTATTAGGGACTCTTTGCTTATGGAGCATCAACAAGGCCCAAGGCCATGTGCTGGGGCAGGAGTCTGTTGAGTGAATGTCCGACTTGTCAGCACTTGGACAGCACTCTCCTCTCCTTTGTGGAAATGGGGATGAGCATTGAAGGACTGGGCCTGGCTCAGTGTTCCCTGCCCCCGCCCTCTGGTGGCACAGGGCCCTGGCACCCAGCAGGGAGCACGGCTTTGCTAACAAAAGGACTTTCAAGTACTAGCATGCACCTGACGCTGCTCAGCCCAGGTGTGCATTACTCCATTTTATTCTTCTCCAGCCCGTGGCCGGAGGTAGCGTTATTACCCTTATTATACAAACCTGTGAAAGTGACTCACAAAGGCCCAGACATGGGCCAAAGGGCACATGGCTCCGCACGGTCCTAAACTGATGGCTTAGCCTGTGTGTTTGGTCAAGGAGGAGCCTGCGCCTGGCCGAAGAGGGCAGAAGGCCCCTTCCCCACATCGCATCCCAAATGCTAGAAGAGTGCCCACCTGGGGCTAGGGGCCTGCCTGGCCCTGGAGTAGCTCCCATGGGCAGCTTCCTGGGCTTCTCTGTCCCCTGAAGCTTCTCTGGTCCCTGAGGCCTGAGTCAGGGGGTGGGACCTCCGGTTTACGCTCCCCTCATGTTCTGCGTGTGGCTGAGCCTCAGTCATCAGGCCTTTACACTCACTGAAGCAGGAATTAGGTGTGGGCACACAGCAGGGGCTAACTAAAGACACATGGCCTGATCATGTCCTTTTGAAGATTGTCAATCCCCACATACAGCCCCCTGCATTTTCCTCTTAACACTAAAGGTTTGCCTACGGTCCATTCTAACCAGTGTTCTAGACAGCCTCAAAGAGTTGGCCACTGGTGTGCCTGCGCTGGCCTGGGCGTCCTCAGATGTCTCATCTGTGAGTGGGAGTAATCAGATGTGCTCTTCATGGTATGGCGAGGCTCGAGAAAACGCAGACGTGACTCTCTGTCTCAATTTTGGCTGAGCTGCCCAAGGCTGAGAACCAAGGGAGCAGTGCTGAGGACCCTCTGATCCGAAGGAGGGGCCGCCCAGCCCCTGGGCTTCCAGGGAGACAGTGACAGCAGGTTTTGTGACACTCATTTCCAGAAGGAATAGGGAGGAGGCCACCAGAAGAGCCCTCGGAGGAAGTGTGGGGGTGCTGGGGTGTTTGTACCTCCTTGCCTCCAGCCTAGGAAAAGGCTTTTAGGCAGGTATTGGAGAAATATCACCAACAGTAGGTATATAGAGATTATCTATCTATCGATCTATCTATCTATCTATCTATCAATCTATCTATCTATCTATCTATCCATCTATTCATTCATTATCTACCCACCTGTCCCCCCATTCATCTACTTATCTATCTATTGAGATATCAAAGGAACTTACTATGGAAATTGGCTCACATGATTATGGGATTGAGATAGAGCATGATATGCTGCCTGCAAACTGGGATACCAGGAAAGCTGGTGGTATAATTTAGTTAGAATCTGAAGGCCTGAGAACCAGAGAAACCCATACGCAATTCCCAGTCTGAGGTCAAGGCCTGAGAATTGGAGGAGGTGGAGGGTTCTGGAGTAAGTCCCAGAGTCTGAAGGCCCAAGAGCCAGGAGCTCTGACGTACGAAGGCAGGGGAAGATGGAGGTCCCAGGTCAGGAAGAGAGAGATTTGCCCTTGCTCTGCCTTTTTGTTCTATCCCACCTTCAAGGAGTTGGTGATGCTTGCCTGCATTGGTGAGGATGGATCTTTACTCGGTCTACTGATTTCAAATGCTAATCTCTTCTGGAAACACCCTTACAGACACACGCAGAAAATAACGTTTCACCAGTGAACAGGGTGTCCCTTAATCCAGTCAAATGGCCATATAAAATTAGCCATGACAGAGGGCTTGACAAGGGTGCCCCAAAGTAGTTTGGGAAACATAGTGATAGGTGTCTGGTGAAGGGGGCAGCAGGGACTAGAAGGGTCTGAGGGGCAGAAGGGACAATGAGGCTTGCACGGAGGTTGAGCTGCCTTCTCTTGTCAGAAGGGCAGTGTGGCCTCAAGAGGACCCAGAAATCCCCAGGGGCAAAGTAAGAATCCGGAGGTGGGTGATGAGCAGGAGCTGAGATGATGCATTTCCCAGCTGGCGACTCATCTGAAAACCCATGACAGCCACGCTTGAGAAAGAGCCCGATTTTACCCACCAACCACAGAGAGCTCCACCTCAGGTCCCAGCTGCCCCGCTGCAGGAGGTTGGCCATCCTGTCCTTGACCCCCTCTTCCTCTGGGCCTGACCAGGGGGTCAGAATTCAAGGTCATACATTGAAGGAGGAGGCCAGAGGTCAGAGGAGAGGGGAGCTAGGCTACATTTGTCCCTTAAGGCCAGCAGTGCCCCCACTGGTGGAGGGGAGGGCTGAAAATGGGATGAGAGTGTGATCTGCACTGGACCCACCATTCTAACCAGGGAAGCAACACTCTTTTGGGTGACTTAGGTCACAAAATGACTTTTTATTACCCAACACTCATAGGAAAAAGATATGGACTGACCTGTTGAGATTTTATTCAGCTCAGGGAAAGAACCACATCATCCACCAATTAGTTTAAATTTTGATAGTTTGTGCATCGAGGATATTTTGCATTAATTTTGATTTTAAAAAATATTGTGCTAAAATATGAATTGTGTTGATTACAAAAATTCTTGGTGCCTTCTTAAATTTTGCTCCCAAGGCCAGTGCCTCCCTCTGCTCCCAGTCCTGGTGGGAAGGAACATTAAGTTCATTTCCAGCTTGCACCCTGTTGAGTTTAGTGGGTTCATTCTGACACTTAACGGGTACATATGCTGAACAGCAAGGTAGTGGTAGTACTAGTCATGATGATGATGATGAAGATGATGACAGTCAGTGTTTCTGCAGAGCCTCGTGACTAACCTATGTGGAAGATGCCATTTATCTCCATTTGACAGAAAAGAAAAGGGAGGCTGGGAGAGGTTAGGCAAACTGCCCAAGGTCACACAGCAGATCGGGGGTAGCGCTGGAATTTGAACCCAGGAAGTCTGGCTCCGGAGACCATGTTCTCAGCTGCTCTACACAAATGTCTCTCTGGTGGGTCACTGTCAAGTGTCCCCAGGAGCTGCCTGGGCTGAAAGTTGGAGGCTGGTGGCTCCATTGCAGATGCATTCCCAGTTTGCTCCCATTGGAAATTGATGGTGGAAACCCAACTTGCACCAGAGCCTTGCTTACCCCCAATCTTTGCCTCGGTACAGCTCCATCCACTCTGTGGTGTGCAGTGCTCAGCCCTTGTTCTACTGCCTGGTCCCCAGAGGGCCGCTGTCAGTGGGCAGAGGGTGAGAGAGGGTGGGCCCCAGAGCTGGAAACCAGGGCAATGGGACCAGGAGAGTGATGGCCAAGCCAGGCTGATTCACAACTGACATTTACATACCTAATGTAATTTGGGCCAATTGAATTGTTGATTAAGATGGAATCATGTAACGCTTACTTGGTGGGTAACCGAGGAGACAAGAGGCCCTTGAGATGCCTGTAGTGTAGCCAAAACAGGCTTTTATTTTGAAGGAGATGGCCATTCCCAAATTCCACACTTTAACAACCTCCTCTCCTAAGCCCCTTCCCTCCAGGCCACAGCTGGGGTTAGTTGAGATGAAAAGCTTCATGGGCAATGTGTTTAAATCCGAGGCAGAGTAAGCATGCTCCTGGCACGGCTGGTGAGGTGGGGGCCAGGACACCTCCTGTGACTGTGGAGGCTGCAGGCCTGGGCCTCAGGTCTGAGCCTACAAACCCACATCCACAGCAAGCCAGGAAGTGGTGCTGGACACATAGTGGGGCTCTGCGGGGAGGGGCACATGGGTCTGGATTTGAATACTTCCTGGCCCCATGACCTTGGGCTTCACCTCTCTGAGCCTCAATTTCTCCATCTATAAAGTGGGGAGAATGTTCCCCCATAACCTGTGATGACTGTGATGGGAAAGACAAGTGATAACCTGAGAACCTTTGAAATCCTCATACAATGTCAATAATAGTGAAGGGTGTTGCATCGCCGCAGCACAACATATGCACTCTCTGCCTTACTATTTTCAGGTCCGCTGAAGAAGTACATTTCTTGCTGCCTCTGGACATTTGCACAGGCCGTTCTCCTGAAATTCTTTTCCTTCCCCCAGCATTCCCCTTTGCCTGGCTTCTTTCAAGCTTCTGCCTAAATGCACCTTCCCAGGGCCTCCGTCTCCATCTGCAGCCCAGCCAGGACCTTCCTACTCCACATTCTGCATGTCCTGAGCCCTTTCTCTTCCACTGTTGTAATCGGGTGCTGTGATTCCATGTCAAACCCGCCTCTACCCCAGGGGCCATGTGTTGCCTTGTTTGCTGCTGATCTCCAGTGTGTGGTGCAAAGCAGACACTCAAAACATGGGGGCAGCACGTTGGCAAAGCACACTCTCCCTCTCTTCTCTTGACTGGTTCCTGCTCACCCTATAGGGCTCAGTGTCCATGCTACTTCCTCCCGGGAGCCTTCTCAGACACCCTTGATGTGAGTTGGGGGCCCTCACCAGGAGGGTGCTATCCCAGGCCTCAGGGCTGCCTTCCCATTGCGTGGCCCCTGGATTGTCACTGTTCATTTGCTGATATCTGTCCCCGACTAGACAGTGAGTTTCCAAGGTCGGGGCTGGTGTCTGGTTCCCGGGGGCACCCTAGCACCCAGCTCAGTGCATGGCATACAGTTTATCATAGAATAAGCAAAGCACAGAGCATCCACGCTGGGCAGGGGACTGTGGCTCACACTGTGTCTGTGGGTGGAGAAGGTATGACCCGGAGGCTTAAACAAAGGGGTGATGAGTGCTGTGCTGAGGTGGGGCAGGGCTGCTCCGCTTCTGCGGGGCCTCTGAGCAAGGTTACCAGGCACCGCAAAGACCCGCGCTGGGTGAGCCGGCCGCCCACGTGCAGGGAGAGCAGTGCGGGGTTCCAGCAGGCTTCCCGGGGCAGACAGTCTGAGCTAAATGCCAGGGGTGGGTGGTGGTGTTTGGGACTGACTGGTAAGGGGGAGAGAGAGGCCTGGCACTGACAGGGTTAAAGAGGAGCTTCTGGGTGCAGGAATGGCCACCACGCGGCTGCCTCTGGGTGCCCTTGTCTACAGGGTCACCGAGCCCATGTGCTCTGTCTGAAAAGTGAGTGGCAGCGGCTGGGGGTGGCCGTTCCTCCACCTCCTCCTCCTCACCACCCAGGCTGGTGGCTGCACGGGCTCTGGCTCCAGGATTATCTCTTAGCGGCTGGCGCCTGGAGTGGCTCCACGGTGACGCTGGGGTGGCCGGGTGCTCACAGGACAGGCATGCTGTCGCCGTTCCAGCCTTGCTGCCCTTCCAGGCCCGGCCCCCACCTGAGGGCCAGGAGGCAGTGTGGAGCCGGGGTCCCCGCCATTGCCGGCTCCAGCTGC
The DNA here is from genome assembly GCF_951640355.1 of Cnephaeus nilssonii. Lineage (NCBI taxonomy): Eukaryota > Metazoa > Chordata > Mammalia > Chiroptera > Vespertilionidae > Cnephaeus > Cnephaeus nilssonii. Next base: position 13,587,074 of record NC_137087.1, read on the forward strand.
ATCGCCGGGCTGGCCTCCCTCAGCGGGCCCACCGCCTGTCCCCCTACCTCAGTGTCCTCGGGGCAGACCCCCGCGAGCCGGCGGACAGAGGAGTTGTGCACGGAGTGGGCACTTAATGAGCGCCGCAGGGCCCCTGTTTGGAACCCGGAAACTGCCGCCCTCACACTTGCTTTTCTATTCGTCTGACTGGATCAGCAAGGACGTAGGAGCCCATTTATGAACCTGATGAAGTTGTCAGCAGCCCCGGGCAGAGAGCAGAGCCCTGTGGCCACCACCAGATACTCTCCTCGGGTCACTGTAACCACGTCCGCCAGAGTTCAGGAGTTCCTAGTAACAAGTTCCACCCAACCACGTGGCCACAGAGCTCACTCTTTCTGCCATTTCTAGAATAAAGCGTGGGGAGATATGACAACACCTTTCAGGAAATCTTTGGGTCCTGTCCACCTTCCCTTCTCTCCCAGAGCCACCTGGTACCTTCCAGGCATCCCAGTCTGCGGCTGATCACATGTGTCACTCACCTCTGGGAGACTGGCTACACACAGACACCCTGGTCCATCCCAAGGGGTACCCCGGGGGAGGGGACAAAGGAAGAGCACCGAGAAGGGGGTCCCCGTCTGTTGGTCTCTTTGGTCTGTCTGCCCCTCCTGCCTAGCCCTCCTCACCTGAGACCGCAGCTGCAGTCAAGCGGGGCATCAGGCACCCCCGGCCCTGTTGCAGTGAGAGCTGCCCCCACACCCCCATAGCGCTCCCCGTGACCTGCACGTCCCTTCCCTCGAGCCTCAGCCCCATGACACCGAGTGAAGTGGTCTGAGTTCACACCGTGAAAATGTGCATTCTCAGCCCCGCTCAGCGCCCGCTGTGGGTGTCAGGAAAGTCCCTTCTCTGCTTTCAGTGTCCTTGACTCTAAGTCGTGCGGGGGGGGGGTGGGGTGTGTGTGTGAGTGAGTGGGCGGTGACTGGGTGCCATGAGCTCCACGGACTCTTCTCCTTGTTCCTTTTTCTGATTCTATGAATCTTAATAGCAGTGACTTAAAAAAACTATTTAAAGAAAAATCCCTGAAAACCACTACGCTGTAAGATTTGATTTCTCAGAAATCATCAGGAAGAGAGAATGTGGGATGCCTCAAGGTGAGGTGTGTGTGTGTGTCCGTGTGTGTGTGTGTGTGTCCGTGTGTGTGTGTGTGTGTGTGTGTGTATGTGTGCGCGCGCGCCTGTGTGTTCTTTTCTTTTTCCTTTTTTCCACTCCAGTGAATCCATCTTTGCAGAGAGTATGAAAGGAAAATCTACCACCCTGCAGTAAAATTAGAGCTGGCATCGCTGTCCTAAAAAAAAAAAAGCCAAGAAGCAGCCTGGGAAAATTATGACCAGCTGCCTGCTGCTGGATTCTCCTGCCGAGGAGGCGCCTGTGACACAGTTTACGACCCCGAGGATGATGGCGTCTCCTGCCACCATCTAATTGCAGGAGCGGGGCGGCAGCCGGCGGGCTCCCCTGAGCCCGCGCTCCGGCCACATGCCGTGCCTGGCTCTCACGCTAACAGAGCCTCCTCTCTACCTGCTCCAGATGACGCTGCGCAGGGCGCAGGCTTCCTGGCGACTCCTCATTGGTTTCTCTTTTGTCTTCCTCCCTGACACGGGGTTTGGAAACCCAAAGAGGTGGCAGGAGGGATAGGACAGCTCATCCTTCTAAGTGTCCTCTCAAGGTGGCAGGAGCGGGATGGAGAGCGGACCCCGTCTCTCTGGGCCACCAGCCGGTGAAACACATGATGGTCTGAGTCTTTGGGGATCGTAGGCCTGGGATGAGGGGACAGAATGCAGTCTCAGGCTTGGGAGGCCAGCACGGCGACTGCATGGCCTTCTGAGGGCCCTACCCCAGTGCGGCCAGGAGCACATTCACAGCAGAGCAGTGCGTGGGGCCAACCAGTTTCTCCTTGGGCACAGGACCAGCTCCCGGCCAGGGCTCATCTCGGGATGCACCCAGCTTGTGAGGCCACGGGAGTGGCCGGCTGGGGCTTCTGGGAGCAGAGCAGAGAGGATGCAGGACACCAACCCCTCACAAGGCGGGGAAAGGGAGGTGAGACGGCACCTCCCACCTCGTTTCAACGGAGAATGAGAAGCAACGTTGAGAGGGGATGGGAAGGAGAGAGGAAGCTTCTCTGTAAGGCACACCCTGGCTGCCTGCCGGGCGCTGCTCCAGGCACCCCCTCACCAGGAGGTATCATTACGGTCGCTGCTGTTCTCATTATCGGTGTTACCTCCGCCTTGCAGAGTAGGAAGCAGAGGGGCAGAGCCGTTCTGCAACTCGCAAAGGTCACTCCGCTAGGAGGTGGCAGCGCTCGGCCCACGCTGCACACCCCGAAAGGCCGCACAGGTGTGATTTTTATGAAAACTCTTCCCACTCGCCTCTGACTGTGCTCTGCGTGCAGAGGCTGCAGTGGCCGCGAAGCGTTGTCTCCAAGCCCATCCGTCTGGGCCAGTGGTCAGCAAACTGCGGCTCGCGAGCCACATGCAGCTCGCGAGCCGCGGTTTGCTGCTCTGTTGACTAATGAGTTTGCCGACCACTGGTCTGGGGGAAGCAGCACGAGGGTTTCGTTTCGTGGCGAGGCTGAGCCCCTTCAGCTGCACACGCCTGGTGTGCCCACCCTGAGGACCGGGCATGCTGGATCTGCCACTGACCGTGTGAGACCTGGGGCTGGCTGCTTTGCTCTTCCGACCCTTGTCCTCCCTGCTGTAGTGAAGTTCGCCCTTAGAGGGGTGAAGATAAACGCAACGTTGTTTGCAAACCGAATTTCACACAGTACCTGGTGGATAGAAAGCTCTCCACGAACGAACAGCAGCGATGACCGTCATAGCGCGGCTGTGTTAGCATTTTCCGGGATGATTAAATGCTGTCACTCTGTGCTCCGGACGCGGCCGAAATGAAGACTCAGTCCTTGTCTGCAAGGGGCAGGAGGATGGGTCCCAGCAGACCGCCTGCCATTCAAGTTCAGCTGGAACACGGGCCTCATTGCCTGCCTCCTTGGCTTCCTCTGCACGGCCGTGCTTCTGCCTGCACAGTCCTCTCTGTCCACACCCCATGCCTATGCTCATCTCCATCCCCGTCCTCGAGCCTCCCCTTCCCCAGCCCCCAGGCGGGACACTTGTTTCCACAGGCTCAGCAATTGGGCTGATGGGCTCCACAGCACCCTGGTTCAGAGTCAGCAACTGTGTGTGCGTGTGTGTGTGTGTGTGTGTGTGTGTGCATGTGTGTGTGTGTTATCTGGGGGCAAATGAGAAGGGAGGCAATGTGCTGGAGGAGTGATCTGACCTAGGAGCCAAGACAGTCTCTCATGATTTCTCTAGGCCGTAGACCTAAATGACTAGAGGGGCCAGGCAGGGTTGAGTCACCAGTGAAGCAGGGAGGATCTGATAGACAATAAGGAGGGGTGTGGTCTGTGGCAAACTAGAGCGTGCAGGCTCTGTGCAAACACAAAGCTGTCACTGGTTTTCCCCAACTGACATGTAGTGAGAAGGTGCCTCCAAAAGGCTTGGTCTTTTTCTTTTTCAACAGAAAGTGAAAATCGGTAATTGTTTACAAAAGATACTGATTTAGAAAAGCGTTGCACAGGCCACACACAGCTGCATAATGCTGTCAATACTTTCATGGAAAGGTCTAGGCTGTGGGCCACCAGCGAGAGCCTCTTCTCTGGGTGAGAGCCAACAGGCTGCTGGGCACAGGGGGCTCTGAGGAATGTCGCCAGAGCACAAAGGTACAGCCTGCCACTCTGGGCATCACTGAGCTTCCTTCTGGACCCTCCTTGCTGGGGGCCGGGGCTAACCCGAGGCACGGTAGTCAGCAGGGAGGCCAGGAGAAAGCACCACTTGTAGTGGGGTGGGGAGAGAGAGAGAGAGAGAGAGAGAGAGAGAGAGAGAGAGAGAGAGAGAGAATGTTGTGGTAACTTGGTGGCCCTCTGTTGCCTGCTAAGGAGGAGACTGCCTAGGGCCTGGGCTGACTGGGGAGGAAGGAGGGACATCCGAACTGGTACCGAAGCATCACTGGGACACTGTCGTCTAGATAAAGGTGGATACTTTAGGCCTCAGGCTCTGAGGGCAAGTCTCTGGAGCACTGGTGGGCTCTGTCCAGAGCCCCTCTAGTGAGTGGGGTGATGACAAGGACGGAGAGAACCATGGTAGGGACGAGACCAGAAAGGGACCTGGATCAGATGATGAATGGCTTCAATACTGTTTAAGGGGTGTACCAGTGACATCACAGGGGTGGGGAGGGTCCCGGCAGGTGTTGAGTCAGAAAGAGCCTTAATGTACTCATTCATTTATCAAGTACATTCTGAGCACTGATGAGTTAGCCATGAGCAAAACATACCCACTCCTGGCTGCATGGAGCTTGTCGTCTGGGGCAGGAAGAGAAAAGAATTAGTGGAAGAACCAAGCAAATATGTTTACCACTTAAGACTTTGAAGAGAGCAGGGAAGAAAGAGGCCGGGTGCTGTGACAGAGCCGGGAGTGAGGAGGGAGGGGGAGAGACAAGGCCGGAAACCCAGGCTGCATGGACGTGGCCACGCAGAGGAGTTTGGGTTTTATACAGGTGCTTAAAGCCTTTGGCCTGTTGCTCAGAGCAGGGCTCAGCCACAGATCTGCAGGGGACCTGGGCGGGCCCTGCCCTCTGGTCTCGGATTTCCCATCTGTACCACAAACAGGCAGGACAAGGCCGCCTCCAAGCCCCTTGCAGCAACTCCGATGTTCTGTTCCTCCACTTTCTCCCTCCCCGCTGCTGCCCAGCCTGTTGTCTTAGACTTAGAACACTCAGCAGCGTCAACACCAATTTCACGTGTGGTTTCTCCATCTCCCTGCCTCCACTTCGGAAGCTCCCTCTGGCCCCCTGGCTGCCTCTGCTCCTCATCAGCCCAGCCTGATGTCCTCTCACCCCTCGAGGGCGGAAGGGAAATTACTAGTATGTGTTTAGGGGCCCAGGGCCTGCGGGGACACTGAGGAGCAAGCTGGCTGAACCTGACGAGGCATGGGCAGCTGGTGGGGTGACCAGAGCCCTGGCCTGGAGCTGGCCGGGGTCCTGGGCTCTTGTGGCCTCATCCTTAACTTGCTATGTGCCTCCATCTCGGCCTCAGTTTCCTCCCGGGTAAGAGGAAGCAGCTGTTTCAGAGAAGCAGCTTTATTAATCACCTGGAGCTCCCTTTCCCAAGGAAAACCTTATGTCTGATCCTGATATGGAAACCAGGTAGAAGCAGAGTTGCTCAGCTCTTTGTGATGGCGAGGGTCTGGGGCACCACCAGCTCAACTGGGGAGCCCTGGGCCAGGTGATCTGGGCTGGGTGGTGTCCAGGTTCAGGAGCTGAAAATGGGGGGCCTGTAACCTGGTTCAGAGCTGAAAATGGGGGCCTGTAACCTGGTTCAGGGCTGAAAATTGGGGGCCTGTAACATGGTTCAGGGCTGAAAATGGGGGGGGGGGCTTTGACTGGATGGGTGAGGCCAGGGAGGGGAGTGGCCCACCCCTGCCCACTGGCACCCTGCTCTCAGTTGGGCACACAGTCTGGAGGGGCCTCTGGGAATCAACAAAAGACTTTCTCCACCTAAATCTCCCCAGGACCTGGGGGGAATGTTCTGGTCTGTTTAGGCCCAGTCCTCCCTGCCCACTCCCTGGGGGCCTTCTCTTTCCGAGGCACCAAGAACCCTGCTCTCCCCTACATCTCCCTTCCCCCGGCTTGATGGAATGTGAGAAGGGAGAGCAGCCCAGACTGAGGCCACGTCTTCAATTGTTTTGCAATCATATTGGGTTCAGCAAAGCCCCACGCACTTCTTGTCCCCGGCACCCTCGCCCTGGATGTGTGAGCCCATATGTTCCTGGGCACATGTGCGCCGGCTGCCCGGGCTGCATTTGCAATTAGCTCATCAGGATGCTGTTCTCTAATAGCCCTTTGATGTCCAACCAGCCTCCTAAGCCTGTGTGTTTCCTTTCCTTTGAAGCAGGACATCGTGTTTTGCCAGAAGTCAATGAAACGCCCTGGTAGAACAGAACGGTTTAATTCCCTCCTCAGATACAGGGCTGAGGGAGTTCAAACAGGCTTCCGCCCATGCCTGCGTCCCAGTTCGCCCGTCAGATGCCCGCCACGGAGGCCTGGTGGAGGCCACGGTGCCCGGAGGCTGGGCCTGTCGAGGACGCTCTGGCCATCTCCATCACTAACAGCCCAAGCTGCCTGGCAGCCTTGGCCTGCCCTTGGCCTCCTTCCCTGACACATTTGGTCTTGCCCATGACCTGATTCCTGAGCTGGCTCTCACCTTGATTTCCTGTTTCCTCTGACGTGGGCCTGGCACCGCAGGCTCTGGCCCGGCCTTGCTCCCTCTCAGGTTCTGATGCCCGTGCACCCTGGCTTGGCTTCCTGTGCGCTCCAGAACTCCCGTCTCAACCCTGAAAGCTCCTGGTAACCCATCCGTATGTCCCCAAGGGAACGTTCCCCAACGTCCTGACCCGAGTGGCCTGGTGCTCAGGGACGGGTTCTCACCGTAGCATCAGCACCCGCGTCTCTCCTGTTCTGAGTCCACCAGCTGCCATGGGGACTTCAGGGCCTTACAATCTTCACCTCCTTGGTGTTTTGGGAATTGCTAAGGGTGCGGTTCCTTCATGCATTTTTTTTGATGCAGCCACTGTAGTTGCTCACTAGGGCTGCTAACCAAGCTGACACTGGGGACCTCTGGCCACACCAGTGTCCTCTGTACCAGGCTGGACCGATTCTACTGGCAGGCACTGCTTCCTCAGAGCTGGGTACACCTGTGCTTGATGTTCTGAGCTGTCCTGGGACCCCCAACAGACATCCCAGCCACCCCATTATCTGCTATTGGGTCAGAGCTGAGTGGTCTGGCCTTGGCTACTGACCCTGAGATGCTGACCCTGCATATTCCTTGTGAAATTAGGAGCATATTCCCTGCCTCTGAGTCCTGTTGGTTGAGGATAAAGGGTTCCGCCACAGGGTTCTTTGGGTCCCAGGGAGTTATTCATTCATTGGTTCATTCACTCACCAAAACTTGGAGGTCCCATTAGGTGATGGGTGTCCAGTGATGAGCAAGCATCACCCCGCCTTTCCCCATGGAGCTTATGCCCCAATGGAGGGTATAAACAAGCATTGTTTATTTCTGGACAGGGGAGATCAAAGCCAGGATGAAACTACGACAAGGAGCTACCAGAGACCAGTATAGGTGGAATCATCAAAAACTTCTTTGAGCAAGTGACCTTTAAGCTGAAGCTTGGATAATGAGTAAGAGACAGCCATGCAACGTTCCAGAGGAAGAGCATTCCCAGAGGAGGCAGCAGCAGTGCAGAAGCATAAGAATGGTGGGTTCAACGAATCAGAATGAGGGTCCGTGTGGCAGGAGCCTGGAGTGAGAGGGAGCAAGCGAGGTGGGAGATGACAGGGCGAGATGGGCGGGGGCAGACTACAGAGGGCCTGTGGAACAGGCTGAGAGGCTCAGATTTGACTCCAGTGGGAAGGAAACTCTGTCAAGGGCGTGATGACTGGAGAGACTGTGGTTGGATACAATCAGAGCAAGCCATCTCACTTCTCTAAACCTCAGCTTTCTTATCTGTGAAACGGAGGCCAAAATACCCGCTTCACAGGCTGTGTGAGTGAGGCGCGAAGCAGAAACCTATATGGTGAAATAGGTGCTGAGATAAAGGAGAGCAACCAAAGGTGGCTCGTCTTTTTTAGTTTCCAGGAAATGAGGGTAAAAACACAACAGGTTGCCTACCAGTGAGGATCTTCACCCAGCTCCCTACCAGTGAGTCCAACAAGAAAGGCCATTTTCTTAGCTCTAAACTTCGAAAGGCATTTGTCACTTACAGCTTGGAGGTCCCACCCCTTATTTTCCACATCATTCTGGTGCTCCTGAGACATCCTGGTTGTCCGTGGCCACCGGCTGGTTCAGAACAGATAGGAGCAGGCGGGGATAGGACTCAGCTTGGGGGAATCAGCCACTCCTGGCTTTGCTGTAAGCTGCAGTGTCACCTGCAGATTTGAACACCTGCCAGTGAGCTGCCACCCTCGGCTGTCTCTCCCACGGCTCATACCCTGGTCAGGTCAAGAGGACCTGGTGTTAATCCAGAATGGCTGACCTGAACCTGGCTCCAGGCCCTGGTATTTGCTTCCTTTGTATTTTCTTATTCAAAACTCAAGGTTTGCAAGCAATCCCACGTGTGTTATTGGTAAAGATGGAGCATCAGATGATGCTAGAGTTGCCTGGGTGGTGCCTGACTCCTGCCATGGTTCACCCTTCATGAGCTCTGTGACCTGGGATGAATGGTGTTCACCTCTTTTTAAAAAAAAATATATTTTATTGATTTTTTTACAGAGAGGAAGGGAGAGGGATAGAGAGTTAGAAACATCAATGAGAGAGAAACATTGATCAGCTGCCTCCTGCACACCCCCTACTGGGGATGTGCCCGCAACCAAGGTACATGCCCTTGACCGGAATCGAACCTGGGACCCTTGAGTCTGCAGGCCGATACTCTATCCAAACTGAGCCAAACCAGTTAGGGCCGTGTTCGCTTCTTGGGCCACAGTTTCCTCATCTGCAATGTGAGATCAACATCTCTTTGTGGAGGGCTATTTTGAAACCTAAGATCATGCTCCACCAGGCCTGGCCACAAAAGGGCTCCACACGTGGTTCTTTCGTAAATGAATTTATAGCCACAGTGACAGGACAAGAGCCAAATTCTGAATTAGTGACATAGAGTCTTATTGGCTCTGACGATAATCAGTTGTTGATGAAGTCTAGAACTTGGCCAGTGGCTGGTGTTTGGGCATGTTGGCTAAAAGCTTTAAAAATTAATGGCTTATAGGCAGCTCCAAACAGCCTTCCCAGGTCCTCCCAGCAAAGCAGAGGCTCAAATGCAGGAAGATTACGAGGGTGGAGAGATCATGCCAGCCCTTCCCTGTACCTGTGGCCGGGAACTGGGCAGGGAGCCCTTGGAGCAGACACTGCGGTTCATGCCTCTCCAGGCCACACACAGCAGAGACATAGGCCCTGCACAAGCAGGTGCTTGAGGTAGCTGAACATTCAAACACGAGTTTATTCATCTCTAGACCCCAGCGGTTTTAATCAAGGCATGGCTGGGTCCTTTAAAGGTGAAGGGGACTTAGAGGTACAAACTTCCAGTTATAAAATAAATAAGTCACAGATGTAATGTATAGCACATGGAATCCTATATAATAAAAGGTTAATATGAACGGCAGAACAACCAGTCGCTATGATGCACACTGACCACCAGGGGGCAGATGCTCAACGCAGGAGGAGCGCCGCTCAGCCAGAAGCCAGGCTCACGGCTGGTGAGCGAAGCAGCGGTGGCAGTGCTAAGGATGTCCAAATGGGCCTAAGCTGTAAGTCGAACATCCCCCGAGGGCTCCTGGACTGAGTTGGGGGATGTTCGACTTACAGCTCCTCCCTTCCGCGCCCCCCCCCCACCCGCCCCGAGTGCACGAATCTCGTGCACCAGGCCCCTAGTATAGTTAATAATATCATATTAACTTTGCATGGTGACAGATTGTTACTAAACATATTGTGGTGATTGCATCCTGAGGTATATAAAAGTAGAATCACTATGTTGCACACCTGAAGCTGATATAATATTGCACGTCACCTATACTTTAATACAAAATAAATAAAACACATGAATGGATGCACTTCGGCAATCGCCTCAGTCGTGCCTTTGACTCAGAACTCTTTTCTGCTAGGCCCACTGCTCTCCTCTAAGGTCCTGTTGTCCTTACTTGTGTCTCCTGGCACACTCCCAGACGCTCTTGCACACACCCGCAGCTTCACCCACACCCTCCCTGCAGAGGCAGAGCAGAGAGCAGCACTGCAGAGTGAGTAGCTCCACAGTGCCCAGGTGGAACCTGGCTCTAGCCCACTATTGCTGTGTGACCTTGGACAAGTCACTTGACCCCTTCAAGCCCCATCTGCAAAATATGTAGAAAATACCATCATCACTATTGTTGTGAAGAGAAGAAGCATGAAAAGCACTCGACATGAAGCCTGGCATATAGGAAGTCCTCAATAAACCCTGGCAATTTCTTGCATGGTGTCCCCACATGCACTCCCAGCCCCACTCAAGGAAAAGCACGCGTAACTGTGCCTCTGGGTCAGCGCTGGGTCAGGAGACAGCCCGGGTCTGGGTGGTTGAGCCTGGATGGTGTTGGGCTTCACTCCTGGTCCTAGGTTAGGTACGGCCTGCTTGGGGGTGGGGTAGGGAGGGGGAGGCACAGAGCAGCAAAGGTTTGTGTTCAGGAGGAAATGAACAGGAGCTGACAATGGCCCCTCATGCTCTTGTCCGGTGGCTGAGAATAAAAGCTGGCTGGCTTTTGTCTCTATCAAGTGGTCTTTTATACAGAGAGATAACGAAGTACAATTCATATAGCCACTGGGAACAACCTTTGATGCCCTGGTAATTTCTCTGCCTTATAATAATAAAACAATCAGGGGTTTTCAAGCCCCCAATTAAATCACAGATAGAACCATGGGCAGCCAGAAGGTGGACACAGCTAAAGGCCATGCCGACCGGAGGATGCACAACAATCTATGACCCCAAGGAAATGCTTGGGGTGGGGGTGACGGCAGAAAGAAGGCTCTGAGCTGGAAATGAGCCTCCTGCCTGTGGCGCAGCTGGACCAGCCTGGAGAACAGCAGATGCCATTGCTGATGGAAGGTCTGGGAGGGAGCATCTGGCCTTTGGCACTGGCACACACCTCGGAGGAGCAGGCTCTTGGCATGCTGCTCACCCAGCCTGGCACACCGTGGGACTGGAAGTCGGCCCTGTGCTCCATCTGGGAAAAGTGTCAGCTGAGGCTGGTCTCTAACCCCTGGAGGGTCCCTGATGCCTCTGGGGGGGGGGGGGGGGGCCCTGCTCTCCTTTGGTATCAGCCTGTTGCATCTCTGAGCTTCCTACCAGGTAAGCATTCAATGATTCATGCTCAAGTAGCATTGTTGAGAGAAAGGCTGATCCCTGCCTGGAGCACCCATGGTGAGGGTCCCTCCCCAGCTACTGTGCATCGCAAAAGCGGTTCTCGCTGTTATGCTGGGCGCATCTGCCCTGGGTTCAGGCACCCATTTTGGAAACACCTCCCCCCAAAGTTTCCTCCTCCTCCTCCTTCCCCATTAATGTAGCCTCCATTCATGGAGCTCCTTCTAGGTGCTGGGCTAGGAACTCCAACAACCCTTACGAAGTACTCACTATTGTCTCTGCTTCATGGAGGAGAGGGCAGTACTCCATAGGATATGTAACTTACCTACAGTCACAGACGGAATTCAAAGCCAGATTCAGCTGACTTTAAAGCCATAGTTTAACCATCGGGCAACACTGCCTCCCTTTGATGGTTGCAAAATGGACAGGAACCAGGCCGGCAGCCGGGGACGCAGTCAGCTCCCACTGCAGGGAGTGTGCATGGCATGCTGCCACTGGCCTGGCCGCCGCTGGCCACCTGTCACCACGCTGCCTCTGGGCATTAGACAGCTCTTCTACAGCTACCTTGAGAAACCTCCCACTATGCTGGTGTCTCTGCGTCACTTGCTTCCTACTCAAACTCCTTAGTGGGAACATCCTACTGGCCGATTCTAAATCCCATTCTTCTGTCGAGGAAGCTGGGGGAGAAGCTCCGCCTCCTGGACAGTATGAGCGATTTGAAACCCTGCACCCCACATTCTTTGGGATTCTCACAAACAGAAAGCATGTTTGGATGCTGGAACCAAAAAGGAAAAGTACATTTGTCCAGTTCAGATTCTAAGGACACCCCCCTTTTCCCCAACATGCACATGTGGTAACTCGCTGGGGTTGATTGATTGACAATATCTGCAACCTTGTGTGGGGAACTGGAAGCACAGGCTGTGCAGCTTCCATTTGAGATCCCATCTCCCCACCTTCCATTATGGTTGGTGACATTTCGGCCCAGAGAGGGTCATACACCTGTAGAAGGTGACACAGCTACTTATAATTAGTGGCATTATAATTTTTATTATAAACAACAATACCATTAGTGTATACCAGCTTTGGGTGGCTGGTCTGAATCAGTGAATGTTGAATGAAAGGCAGTCTTGTCTCCAGAGATCTCAGTGTCCCTGGCTGTAAGGTGGAGACCTTGACCGGATTCACTTTCCGGTGTTGTCATGAGGATTAAGTACTACACGACAATAAGAGGACTTTGCAAATGGTGAAGTGCTTGCCTGTTTGCTGTTCCTGACATTTTGTGAAGCTGGAGGGCCCAGGATGCAGTTCCTACCAGACTCCTGGGGTTTGGGAGGCCCTGGAGCTCTGGGAAGGCTTGGGTTTTAACTCCAGATCTGCATGGTTTTGCTCTTCTAAGAGGAGAACCTTGAGCCCTAACACTCACGCCAGCACCCAAAGCCTCCTCATGTCTGTCCTTAACCACCCATTTCCCATTCCCGTCTGTAATCACACATCCCTCAGCTCATAGCAGCCCCTGTCTGCTTCCTCTTCACCCCCACCCCCACCCCCATACCAACCTCCCAGCTCCCCACCACTACCTCTGAACTTCTTCCCTCTTTCAACTGAAAGTGCTTTTGAATTAAAAAAAAAAATTGTTTTCGGCAATAAAGTCACTTTCTTGTCTCACTTAAGGAGTGTGGAGGCGGCAGGTGTTCACCGCTGGTGTCAGGGCCCAGGCTCTTTCTGCACCAACATCCTCAGCATGTTTTGGCTGCTTCATGGTCATGAAGTGGCTGCCGCAGCCCCAAGGGTCAGCTCTGTGTGCAAGGCAGGGAAGGGAACAGGGCAGCACCAGCCAATCTCCTCTCTCATCAGAGAAGGGAAAGCTTCTCTAGAAGCTCTGAGTGGACTTTCTAAGTGTCCCATTGGCCAGAACTCACCATGTGACCACTACTAGCTGCAAGGCAGGCTGGGAAAGTGAACATCAGCCCAAAGGGAACATGATTGCTCAATTGGCCTAGACATATTATGATCCCTAGGGGTAGGGCACACTGTTACTCTGAACAAAAAGCTTTGATAGCAAAGAAGTAAAGAATGGCTTTTGGGGATGTGTTTTTGGTGACTTCCTGGGCATCATTATATGAGCGAAAGTCTCTCTGTTCTTGATCCTACCCATGTCCACGTGGATAATTCTATCTATTGGTCCACAAACCCACTGATTCATCAATTTATTATGAGAGCCTAATAATTTCTGGGCCAGTCCCCTGAGCTCCAGCAGCCCTGATTCAGCCATGCTCTAGGCACCCATTCCCCCTTGCCCATCACTCAGCATGGCTCCGCCTTGAACAGCCTCATCTCTAATCTTACTCTCTCTGACTTCAACCTTGTATCTTTCCAGATCTTTTTAGCACCTACTCCTGTTTTGGGTTTTTTATCCATTCAGCCCTCCTATCCTCTAGCCAGAGTTGCAAACTTTTTCTTTAGGGAACAGCTGGTAAAGATTTTAGGTTTTGTGGCCTAAACAATCTGCGTAGAAACTACTCAACTCTGCTCTCATAATTCAAAAGTAGCCAGAGACAATGCATAAAATATGGCATGCTTGAGTCTAATAAAATCTATTTACAGCAGCAGGTGGTGGGCTGGGCTTGGCCTCAGGCCCTAGTTTTCTGACTTATTCATCACTTTCTCTTGCTTTCACTTGGCTATCTCATCTGGCCTCCGTGGGATATTACTTTCAGCCTTCTCTCCAGCCCCCTTAGCATCTTTACCCTCATACTACTTATTAATTGCGATAGAGATGAACTTCAATGAGAACATTTTGGATGTCAAGCTCTAGGCTAAGTACTTTACCTACGAGGTAGAAAACATCAATCCCATTTTGTTGACGAAGCTCAGAGAGGTAGAGGAACTTGTTCAAAGTTGCACAGTAGTGAGTAGACTCCAAGCCTGTGACTCCAAGCCTGCACCATTAGCCTCTCTCCTCTGCTGCCTCCGCCATGGGTGGGCTCCTCCTCCAGATGTGACTCAGCATTTGTAGTGTTCCTTATGCCGCTGTGAACCACTAGGGAGGCCAGACTTTCGCCTGAGTACCTGGACCCCTCCACGCTCATGGCCTCAGTCTCAGCAGAACCCTTAGTAAAGCCAACCATCTTTATTCGCCTTAACCTGACCCAACTCAGCTTAAGAGGACCCTTTGCTCACCCCTAGCCCCGCGATCACACCTCTGACATAACTGAGAAAACTGAGGCCATCAGTAAAAATTCTCCCTTAGCTTCCAGCCTCCCACCCTATCCTCTCATTTCCGAGTCAGACCCCCTTCCTTTCCTTCCAGGAGGAAGTCTTCCGATCAGGTCTTAACCTCCCGTGCATCATGGAGCCCACCTTTCCCTGACTCCTCATGGACCTCGATTCCTTAATCGCCCCTCGTTTCTTTAGAGACCCTTCGCCACTGTCTATACTCCTGCCCTGCCTCTTCTCTTAAAGCAATAAAACAAACATAAAAAGTAACAGCCCTCTGCTCAGCCTGCCCTCTGGATCCTGCTCCTTCCTTTCACAGCCAAGGTCAGGCATAACCAGAGCCTCCCCTCCTGATCTCCACTCGCTCATCTCCCACTAACCCCGATCCGCTGAAATGTGGGCTCCCTCTCAGCATTTCCCTGCGATTGCTCCCACTGAGGTCCCCAAATGACCTCCTAATTACCAGGCAATGGGCTTTTCAGCACCCCCTCCTACCTGACCTTTCTGTGGCATCTCACCTTGTGGACCATTTCCTGTTTCTCACAACTTCCTCCTCCCGGGCCTTTTCCCCAGTTCTCCCTCCTGCCTCCCTCCCTCCATATCCTGTCCTGGCTCCTCTTCCCAGCCCTTCACCTCGGCACCAGCTCTCTCAGGACTCAGTCCCTGGCCATACCTCCTCTCTGGGTGAGTCTGACAATTCTCATGGTTTCAATGATCACCGTCTCTGGCTATCTTCCAAATGGATCTCTAAGTCCTCCCTGCTGAGCTTCAGACCTAAATATGTGGAGGCCTCTAGAAATTTCCACCTGGATCAACATGCCAACACTGAATTTATGATCTTTTCCTCTTGAACCTGATCCTCCTGCAAACCTATTTCCTCAGTGGCCCAACACCAGTTCAGCCACGCAAGCCAAGAGCTGAGAGCCATCTAAGCTGGTGTCTGTCGCTCATTCCCCACACCAAATGGGCCGTCAGATTCTATATATTCTGCTGTTTCTGTCTCTCCCAATCAAACCCATCCCTTCCTCTTCAATTCTTCTGTTTACATGTCTTTTGGAAATCATCCAATTGCTGACTTCATTTCCACACTCTGCCAGAAAAATCATTCCCTTGTGTGGCTTCAGCCCTCATGGAGGAGGGCCTGCAACTGCTGCAGGTCCTGCCCACAGCGCAGGACTTCACTGCAGTTAGCCAGTCCCTCCCCACCCTTCCCTCTGACCTCTGTCCAAGCAATGAGTCTTGCCAGGAGCCCATGGCTTAGACACCATCCCTGTACTCTCACAGGCACCTCCAACTTCTACTTCATGGAAAAAAAATAAGACTTACTCAAGAACTTCCTCAACTTCCCTGTTTGAACTTCCATTCATTAGTTTAATATTGAATATGTCATTACACTCATGGTCAACCATTCAAATATTGAAGTATAAAGGGACACATAACTCTTTCTCCCCTGCGGCACCTGATACCCTGTTCTCCTTGGAGGGGCAGTGGCTATCACCAGCGTCTATAGTTGTGTTTTTCAGAAATGCTATTTGTACACAGGCACTGAGGTCATCATTTTTCAGCCTTCATTATTCAACACCATAGTCACGTGTGAATATTTAAATTTAGATTGATATTAACATTAGAAACTCAGGCCCTCAATCATATGAGCCACCTGCCAAGCATCACTACCCACATGTGGCTGGTGCTACCATGGTGCAGAGCACAGCTCTGGGCCATCTCCATTGGCTCAGGAAGTCCTACCGGACAGCATCTCATGGATGCAGCACTGTGTGCCTTCATCTTTTAATAATTATTTTATCTTAAAGACAATGCCTCTGCCTCGCTCCTCCTCATGGCTTCATTTTATTGGTTGTTTGACCAAGTTCCCTCCTGATGCACATGTAGGTTGATTTCCAGCTTTCACTGTTAGAGTGTCACCACAAACTTTATGGACTTATGTATTTACTAAAGACACGGTGCACAAAATTCGTGCATGGGGGTGGGGTGGGGGGGTGTCCCTCAGCCCAGCCTGCACCCTCTCCAATCTGGGACCCCTTGAGGGATGTCCGACCGCCCGTTTAGGCCCAATCACAATCCAGGACTGCTGGCTCCCAACCGCTCACCTGCCTCGAGGCCTGATTGCCCCTAACCGCTTCTGCCTGCCAGCCTGATCACCCCAAACTACTCCTCTGCCAGCTTGATCAACGCCTAACTGCTCCCCGGTCAGCCCGATTGCCCCTAACTGCCCTCCGCTACTGGCTTGGTCACCCCTAACTGCCCTCCCCTGCAGGCCTGGTCACCCCTAACTGCCCTCCCCTGCTGGCCTGGTCACCCCTAACTGTACTCCCCTGCAGGCCTGGTCCCCCCACAACTGTCCTCCCCTGCAGGCCTGGGTCCCACTCAACTGCCCTCCACTGCAGGCCTGGGCCCCCACACCAAACTGCTTTCCCCTGCAGTACTGGTCCCCCCGCAACTGCCCTCCCCATTTGACCTGGTCTCCCCCAACTGCTCTCCTCTGCTGGCCCAGTCACCCCTAACTGCCTTCCCTGCTTGCCTGATCACCTACAACTGCCCTCCCCTGCAGGCCTGGGTTCCCCACAACTGTCCTCTCTTGCTGGCCTGGTCACCCCTAACTGACCACAACTGCCCTCCCCTGCAGGCTATCTTGTGGCGGCCATCTTGTGTCCACTTGGGGGCAGCCATCTTTGACCACATGGGAGCAGCCATCTTGTGTCTTGGAGTGATGGTCAATTTGCATATTACCCTTTTATTAGATAGGATGTCCACGCACAAGTGTGTCTGCAGGATACACTCCTACTAGTAGAACTGAAGGTATGTGAATTTTAAAATATTTATTGGAAAAATTTCCTCACATAACAATTACTCCCCAACAGTAGGGCACACCTACTTCTCATGACCTCTTCACCAATACACATTAGCGAGCTTCCGGCCTTTATCAGTGTGATGGGTGGGACATTATGCCATGGCTGTTGTTTTACTTTACACATTCCCTAGTAGGAAGGATTCTAAGTCATTTATAATTTTTCCTGTGAGTTCTTAGTTAATGCCCTCGCCCTTTCTTTACATTGGAGTGTTGTTTTTCTTATTGATTTACAAGATCTCTTTACATGCATTAACCTGTCTTCTGGGTTTCCATGACTGCAGTCTGGGGTTGTCTCTGGCCCCGCCCCCCTGGCCAGGTGCCCTGTGCCATGTTGATGTGATTAATGGTATCAATATTTTTAATGGCTTCTGAATTTTGTGTCTGCCTTAGAAAAGCCTTCTCTACTCCAGCATGCTAAAACATTCTTCTATTTTCTTTTACTTCTTTTATTGTTTAATTTTTTTCTTTCCAGTTTGCTCTATGTGACATTAATTTTAGTGGAAGGAGTGAAGAAGAGACCCACAGTGCTTCTCAGGATGACTAGCTAGCCTCAGATTATTTACTGAGTGGTGCTTCATTCTCCCAATGAACAGAAACATCCACTGTATCATATGTGAGTTGCAGAAACGTCTCTGTATCTTGGTTACCAAAGATGTAAAATGAGAATAATAACACAGGGTGGTTGTAAGGGCTAATGAGACAATTACAAATATACAGAGCAGTGCCTGGCACAGAGTAGGTGCTCAACAAATGCTAACAAATCACTGATGTTTCCTCCAGATGTGTATGATCTCCCTCCTGGACCTTATAGTCATTCATTTAGTCTGCGTATCAGTCATGATTTGAAGTTGCAAGCAAGAAAAACCACTCTGCCAATTGGAGCAGAAAAGGAATCGAGTAAAGACTATTGGGTGGCTCAGTATCTCCAGGAAGGCCAGAACATCAGACACGGCGGCTGGACAGCCAGGAAGCCTGTGCTCACCGCTCTGGGGGCTGTTAATGGGGAAACACCACAGCCACTGCCACCCCACCAGGGCCACTCTGTGTGCCTCTCTGATGGCACTGGAAAGTGTGCCTCTGCCACCTCCCCCATTAAACTCAGATCACATGTAAGGTCCTCTTCACCGATACTCTCCCCTAGCCCAGGTCTCTCGTGGGGCATCTGCCAGCTGTTGGTGTTTTTGGATCACACTAACATAGATTTTAGAAAGAATTGGAATCTGTGCAATGTAACTCTTCCAATCCAAGAACAGGGTGTATTTAAATTTATTCAAGTCTTATTTTATGTCCTTCCCCAGAATTTGAAATATTTTTCCTATAGATTAGGCACATTTTGTGTTTAGTATATTTCTAGTTATTTAATCTTTTTATTATGACTCTAAATGGGATCTTTTCTCCACGTTATTTTCTAATTGGTTATTTTATATAAGAAAGTTATTGACTTTTGTACATGATAATTCTTAGTAAAGTCTTTTAGTGTTTCTGACAGCTTTTTAAAAAACTGCAGTTTTCTCCTATGTTTTAAAAGTATATAATCAGACAATCAAGAAATGTGAAAATTTTTCATCCTCCTTTCCATGCTATGCCTCCTGATTCTTTCTCTTACTTCATTTTATTGGCCAGTAGGTGAGAAACAATCTTACCTAATAATAGAGAAACATGTAAATTGACTGTACCTCCGCTATGCCCACCGCCAATCAGCGTGAGTATGCAAATTAACCCAACAAAGATGGCGGTTAATTTGCATACATACCTGGGTCCCGGGAACCTCCTCGACACCCAAGTCACTCCCAGTCAGTCATCAGAGGGGCAGGGGGTCCCTCTTCCCAAGACTAAAGCCTGGGGCAGAGGCTTTAGGCTTGGGAAGGGGCCAAGCCTGCGATCAGAGGTGCCGGTGGGGGAGACCCTTTTCCAAGCCTAAAGCCTGCGGTGGAGGCTTTAGGCTTAGGCAGGGGCCGAGCCTGGGATCGGAGGGAAGGGGAAAAAATCAATGGAAACATATCCTCAGGTGAGGATAAAAAGAAAAATAAATAAAGAAATGTCATATCCTATGAAAGACACATCTTGAAAATGCCTAAAGAAAATTGTCATTTTTTCAAGGACTGGAGTCCTTGTTGATGAAAATACCTTGGCGGTTGCAGCAGCGGGGTGATGGGGCTGGTGCCTTCCCCTGACCAGCCCTGTTGCCTCCCGCAAAGGAAGGCCAGACTGCAGCTTAGATCCACTCCCAATGGCTTAGGAGCGGGCCTAAGCCATCAGTAGGACATCCCCTGAGGGCTCCCAGTATGTGAGAGGGGGCAGGCTGGACTGAGGGACCCCTCCTCAGTGCACGAATTTTGTGCACCAGGCCCCTAGTGTTTCATAATAGTTGTGACAGTGAGTGTATCAGACAGTAGGTGTATGTCACAGTAATGCTGCATAACAAACAGCTCTAAGTTCAGTGGCTAAAAGCAAGCATTTTTCCTGTTCATGTGTCTGCAGAGGGACTGAGGGTGGCTGGTCCAGGCTGGGCTTGACTGGGCCTGGCTGCAGGCTATAGGCTGGGTCCAGGTCTGCTCCATGTGTCTCTCATCCTCCCTGACCAGCTAGCAAACTGTGGCCTCCTGTTCATGGTGATGATGGAAAAGTGAGTAGGGGCGTAGAAACACATGATGCCCTTTCATCAGTGCTCAAAATTAGCACTCGGTCATTCCTGCCCCTTTCCAACAGCCAAAACTAGTCACATGGCCAAGCTCAACATCAGTGGGGTGAGAAAGATCTCCTCCCTGTCCTTGGGAGGAGAAACAGCAAAATCACATGGTGAATGAATGGATACAGGGCGGGGTGAAGACTGGCACAGTGATGCTAATCACGGCAGTGGGCATCCTTTGCTTGTTCCTGCCTGTCATGGGAGGACTGTTTGCCATGAGAAAGGATTCCGAGTTTTGGCTTGCTATGAGATATATATACCAATTCATAGTAAGGAAGTTCCATTTTGTCTTGTTTTATTAAATGCTTTTAATCAAAGTTGAATTCGTATCAACTAACTTCTAGTATACATGGAGCATTATGTATAGTTTTTAACTGACATTTTGATATTGTGCATTATATTAGTTGATTCTTTAATAGAGAACCATCCTTGAATTACCAGAATAATCTCCATGTGGTGGTGGCATATTAGCCTTTTAAAATACATATGTGTTCTACTTGCTATTTTTTATTTAGGATTTTGCATGTATATTGTCTTAAAGGTAGGACTACAGTATTTTTTGTCCTTTTGTAGATTTTGTTTTCACTATTACACTGGATTCTTAGATTCATTTTAAAGTCTTCCCCCCACCCCCCTACCACCCACCTCTCCAGGACAGTTCAGAGTGGTTGAAACAGCATTGCAGTCATCTGCTTATGGAAATTGTGATAGATTTTACCCTTGAAGCTGCCTAGGTCTAGTACCTTAATGGATAGTGGCTGTTTGACAACATCCTCGATTTCTTCTCTGGTAATTGGACTGTTTAGATTTCCTATCTTTTATGAGGTTAGTTTTCCATCATTTATGTTTCCTAGAAAAGCACCCATTTATCCATGTGTTCAAATTTATTTTCAAAGCATTGAACTGAGTAATCCATTATAATTCTTTTAATTTCCTCTGTATGTGGTTATTTCCTCATCTCATTTCTAATTATGTGTATCTGTGCTTTTTTTATTGATTACTTTTAGCTAGCGGTTTATCTATTTTATTTCTTAAAGTTTTGCCCCACTTCACTCAAGTGTATTTCCATCAAAATTCACTCTTTGCTTTTCCCCTTCCGTTTGTGTCCTTTCCCTTGGGAAGGCTGATCCCATCACCTCTGCTCCGGGTCTTGCCACCTCCCTGTTTCCATGTACAACCCCCATCTCTCATTTGTATCTTTCCTAACAGCTTATAAACATCCTTCAGTTTCTTCATCTTGATGTTTCCTTGCCCAAGATCCCCCTCTAGCAGTTGACTGGCACCTTCATTTTCTAAGGCTTCACACCATAGAGCTACTCCTCAGTGACCACGCTTGACTCTCACCTTCAGGACACCCCTGAAACCGCTGTTGCTGAGGCCTTCTATGATCTGCCTCAGCCAAGGCAATGGCACTGGCCTGCGTTTACCTCTCACGACTCCCTGTGATCTTGGCCAATGTCAACCATTCTTTCCTTCCTGAAACTCACTCTGCCCTCTGTTTCCCTGACACCATCTCCCTGTGTTGGCTCTTATTTCTCTGACTCTTTCTTCCCAGTGTTCTTTGCTGACATCTCGTCTTCTGCTTACCCAATACACGCCAATCTCAACAAGGTTCTTGGTGACCTCATTCACACACGTGGCTTAAATGACCACATATGTGTTGAGGACTCCCCACACTTTCTGCAGCTCACATCAGAACGCCATTCTTGCTTTCTAGACTTGTTCTCTTGGGTGTTCCACAGGCACCTTAGTTCTGGACTTTCTCATTCTCCCTTCAACCCTTGAAGTTTGAAATAACCTCCTGCATGCCCCCCTGCCCTGAGAGAGAGCCTCTTCCAATATATCCTTTCCAGGGATTGTTCTAACTCACAACCCTGCCATTTAATTCCTCTGCTTAACATCTTCAGTGGATCAAAGTTACCCATCCTGGCTTTGCCAATGACTCTCAGAGCCTGGTCTTGCCAGCCTCTTCAAGTGCCACCTCTTGGCCTGCCTGCACGCACCTTTGCTCTGGTCACCAAATTCCTTGAATTCCCTTGAACATGTTCCATGTCTCTGGGGATGTGTTGTGTTGTTTCTTCTTGGAATTGCTTTCTCACCTTTCCTCTCTGCTTCTTGGAACTTGGCTTACGATTTACCCACGTTGGGAAGTCATTCCTGACCCGCACCCTGGTCTGATTTTGATGCCTGTTTTTGGGGAACCTCCTTTCACAAATCCAGCTCTACTTCTATTGCCATTTTGCCTTCCAGAAGGAAGTGTTTTCTGGGGGCAGAGGGGCCCAAACTGCAGGAGAAAAGGCAAGAAGGCAAGGGTCTGGGGTTGTACAGACGTAACAGCATGACCCCAGGTCTCGCAGGGCCTGTGACTCATTTGCAAGGTGGAGGGAGAAAGGAGTAACCATCACATGTTGTTGGACTGATTAAATGAAAGGAGGTATGTGGAAGTGCCTTGTATGTGGAAGTTAATTCTTAAAAATGCATTTGTTTCCTTCTCTTTACTGCAGTGTTCTTACCCAACTGGGCAGGGGAGGGTCTCTTGAAAGGTGGCCCAGACTAAAGCCCTTTCGGGAATTAAGAAACCGAGTAGTCACAGCCCCGTCAAAGATGTGGAGGAACTGAGCTCTTACACTCTGTGGGAACACACTGTGGGGAGGCAAAATGGTGCAACCACTTTGGAAAACAGCCTGGCAGTTTTTTAAAAAAATTTAAAGACCTATTACGCTGAATGAAATAAGTCAGGCAGAGAAAGACAAATACCATATGATTTCACTTAAATGTGGAATCTGAAAAACAAAATGAATAAACAAAATGGAAACAAACTCATAGATACAGAGAACAGACTAATGGCTGCCAGACGGGAGGGGGTTGGTTGGGGGAATGGATGAAAAGGGGGAAGGGATTATTTAGAAGGACAACTTGCCAGTTATAAAAACAATCATAGGGATATAAAGTACAGCATAGGGAATCTAGTCAATAATCTACACTAATAAAAGACTAAGATGCAAATTGACCGTACCTTTGTGATGCCCACCAGCCAATCAGAAGTGAGTATGCAAATTAACCCAACAAAGATGGAGAGTTAATTTGCATATGCAGGTGCCGAGTGGCCAGGGCGGGGTGGGATGCTTGCGTCATCGCCATGGTGACAATGCAGGGGTTCCGCACCGCCCCAGCTGCTCTGGGCCTCTGGGCAGCATGGGAAGGTGTAAAGGTGGCTCCAGGCCAGAGTGAAGGCGGTACTGGCAGCCAGGGGAAGGAAGGCCCATTCTTGCATGAATCTTCATGCACCAGGCCTCTAGTGCTATATAATAAAGAGGTAATATGCAAGTTGACCATCACTCCAACACACAAGATGGCCTCCCCCATGTGGTCAAAAATGGCCACCCCCATGTGGACACAAGATGGCTGCCACAAGATGGCTGGCAGGGGAGGGCAGTTGTGGGTGATCAGTCCAGCAGGGGAGGGCAGTTGGGAGGGAGCAGGTCTACAAGGGAGGGCAGTTAGGGGTGACCAGGCTGGCAGGGGAGGGCAGTTAGGGGCGACCAGGCTGGCAAGGGAGGGAAGTTAGAGATGACTGGGCCAGCAGGGGAGGGCAGTTGGAGGCACCCAGGTTGGCAGGGGAGGGCAGTTAGGGGCGACCAGGCTGGCAAGGAAGGGCAGTTAGGGGTGACCGGGCCAGCAGGGAGGGCAGTTGGGGGTGACCAGGCTGGCAGGGGAAAGCAGTTAAGGACAATCTGACCAGTAGGGGAGCAGTTAGGCATCAATCAGGCTGGCAGGGGAGTGGTTAGGGGGTGATCAGGCTGGCAGGCAGAAGTGGTTAGGGGCAATCAGGCAGGCAGGCAGGCAAGCTATTGGGATCCAGCAGTCCTGGGATAGGGCCTAAATGGGCAGTCGGACATCCCTTGAGGAGTCCCAAATTGGAGAGGGTGCAAGCTGGGCTGAGGGACACCCCCGGCCCCCATGCATGAATTTTATGCTCCGGGCCTCTAGTATTGTAATAACTCTGTATGATGTCAGATGGCTACTAGACTTAGTGGGGTGATTATTTCATAAGTTATAGAAATATCTAAACACTATGCTGTATACCTGAAACTAACATTATATTGTATATTAGCTATAATTTAAATTTTAAAAATTAAAAAATTTAAACATACATTTATCATATACGGTCTAGCCAGTCCACTTCTAAATATTTACCCAAGAAAAAAGAAAGTGTATGTTCATACCAAGACATGTGCACAAATTTTCATAACTGCTTTATTTGCAATAGCCTGACATGCAAATGTCCATCAATTAGTGAATGGAAAAACAAATTGTGGCATATTTATACAATGAGATACTATTCATCAATAAAATGGAGTCACACAAAAACATGGCTAACACTTTAAATAATTATGCTACGTGAAAGAGGTATATGCTGTGTGATCCATTTATGTCGACTGTAGAGAATGTTAGACTATTTACAGTAATAGAAAGGAAGTCATTGGTTTCCTGGGGACAAGGTCAAGGGGCAGGAGAAATGACTTAAAGGGGGCACAAGAAACCTTTGTGTTGATGGATATGTTTGCTTTCTTAATTGTGGTGATGGTCTATTGGGTTAACATATGTCAAAGATGATCAAATCATAGACCCTAAACATGGCATATAGTTTATTGTATGTCAATTAAACCTCAATAAAACAGTTGAAAAAGACTTCACTGGTAAAACAAACTTGGCTGCCTGCCTGTCCAATATTTCTTTAGCTTAATGAAACCCCCATTTTGTTTGGGGTGGCAGTGTAAAGGGATCAGAGTCTAAGCCACTCATGATGATTTCATTAATCACTCTTCCTGCCTCTTTTGCAGCTGTGAGAGGGCGGATGACCTGAGTAAGTCCAAAGAGACCAACATTGATGCCCGTTGGCTCTGGGAAAGCTTGGGCTCTCTCAATAAAGAGGGGCTAAGATGGCTGGCAGAGCCCTTACCTTCTGCCATCTTCCTTCTTGGAATTAGAACGTGATACCTGGTGCTGCAGCAGCTATCTTGTCACCCTTAGGGGAAGGCCAGGAGAATGGTAAAGATGCTGAGTTTGATTTCATAAAGTCTCTGAGTAGCCACCTTCCTCTGTGTGTGTGTGTGTGTGTGTGTGTGTGTGTGTGCGTGCACATGCACACACGCGCAAGAAAATACCCCCTATTTGTTTGTGTAAAACACTGCAGATGGGTTTTCTGTTACATGCAGCTGAACACACTCTTATTGCTATTACTGGGTTGTTAATTCAGTTATCTAGTGCAGATAACAGACCACTCTGAAGCTCTGAGCATAAGACTACCACTTCCATTCTATTCCTCTCATGGTCCTTTGGGCCAGGAGTTCTGCCCAGGCACAGCAGGACTGCCTCGTCTCTTCCCCATGTCCACAGCTTCATCTGGGGACGGCTGGGACAGACTGACTTGAGCGGTTGTCTAGGCCTCTGTTAGACCTGCTGGGGTTGGGATGTCCAAGATGGCTCTCTCACGTACAAGCGTGGTGCTTGGGCTGGGACGGCTGAGGCTCTGTCTGGCATTATTCTCTTTCCAGGAGGCCTCCTTGGGCTGCTAGCTTGGGCTTTCTCAAAGGATGGCAGTCCCAGGGGGTCGGATCCTCACATGGTTAGCTTCCCTTGGAGCAAGTGCACCAAACGGGGAAGTGGAAACGTCCTGGCATAGCTCCACTTCCACTTGCTTTCGCTGCTCAGAGAAGCCATAGGCCACCTCGAGGCACCGGTGGAGGAGGTCCGCCTCTCCTTAGGAGACTGGCCGGCACCTACAGGGCAGGGAGGAGCGGAGTTTCCTTCTCAAAGACAAGACAAGAAATCCTTGCAAAACAGACACAGGTTCAAGGTCCAGTCCTGGCTCTGACTCCTGCTGTGACCTGTGTGCACACTGGCCTCTTGAAACCTCAGAGCAACGTCCAAATTCCTGATCTCAACATGCAGACCCTTCCATCTGGCCCTTGGCTTTGGCCTTGTTGAACTCCCTGGAGATTTCTCAACACTCCAATGCTCACTCCAACCTCCAGACCTTTGGACATGTTGCTCCTGATGCCAGAGAGGTCTCTCGGTCCTTTGCCTCCACCCCCACTTAGCAAACTCCTACCCATCCTTAAGGCCTTGGGCCTGATGCCCCTTCTCCTAGGAACTTGAGTTCTGATGCCTCCACAGAAATCCAGGGTTGGTCCTCCACCTGTGGGTTCGTGTCCCAGCCTGGCCAACCTCTCCCCACCTCAGCACCTGTCTGCTGGCCGGGCCGACTTCCCACCGCCCCTGCCCCCCGGCCCTGGCATTAGAGAGCTTTGAAAGCTGAAGCTGTTGTCTTCATCGTGTACCCCAGTTCTCAGCACGGTGCCTGGTGGAGTTGGCAGGCAGGCAGCGTCTGTGGAAGAAAGACGGGACGGCTGTAGATACACACAAACTACACAACAAACACACCCGGGGATTCTCACAGGGATGTTTTCTGTTGGCATACTCTCGGCTCGCAGCCCTCCTGGGAGAAGCTGAAACCCGAGGCGGTAATCCTTACACCAGCGTTATACTGAAATGCTCAGTGGCTGTAGAATGTTTGTTCTGCGCTTGGCTTCGGAGCTGTCAGCGCCCTCCTCCTGTGCTACCACGTGGGCTTTCTCAAAGGATGCCGCATTGTCAGACCCAGCCCCGGCACGGGCGAGAGGTGGCACTGGGCGTGCTGCTGCTGCACATTTCCTGGGCTTCCGTCAGACCCGACACTCACTTTGAAAACACCTCTCTTGCACCCATCTCTCTGTTGTTGCAAGGTGTCCTTTCTGGTGAGGCACAACAGGATAGCAAAGCAAATGCATTGCGGTGAGCCAGCGAGTGGCCTGGAGGACAGAGAGGAGGATGGAGGGAGGGGGATGTGGTTGCAGAAAGCGGTCCAGACAGGACCGGTCCTGGGCCTTTGACTCCTGCTGGCCTTAAGCTAATCCTCAGTGCTTGGCCTTTGTGGTTGTTTCCCTGAATCTCGGCTGCTGGGCAGGTGTCCAGGCCTTCCCGATCGCTCTCGGTTATGAACACTGCTTCAAGCCTAAGAAAATGGAAAAGCATCGAAGTATTCTTTGCAGGGACCGAGACGGTCAGAGATGGGTTTAGGAAGATCACGCTGGCTGCAGATGGAGAATGGGTTGGAGGAGGCGAGGAGGCAGGGAAGCTGCTCATCTTCCTGAGGACAGATGTTGGTGGCCTGTGGGTGGGGCTGCGGGGACTGGGGAGGCTAGTGGGTTCAAAGGGTGTCCTGGTGGCATTGAGTGTAGAGGGAGAGCTGGCATCGGGCTGACAGTGGAAGGGGTGGGGGGCCTGGCCCCTTCTCCCCCCGAGAGGAAAGGAGCACTTTGGTGAAGATGGTGAGGTCAGCTCTGGCCACCTCCACAATGCTTGCCTGCCTTGCTTTTCTTAAAGCCATAGCTCCCAAACGCATAATGGTTTTCCTCCATTCTGAGGGAGGTAAAAGGGAAACCTTTCCCACATGTGTTATATGGATCTCATTTCCTGTGCTGTGGCTCCGTGAAGGCCAGGGCTGGTTGTGAGGACACAACTTAATGTCCTTTGCACTGTGACTCACCTGTACCTCTGAGTCACTGCTGGTGACTGGGTCAAGCACCTCTTTACTCTCACTCACCTATTAGTTAGTTTCCTTGGGGTATCACACCCTGTAATATGTGGAGTTCTTCAGAGAGAGTGCTCTGAAATCACAGGGCAGAGTATCGAAGCCTCAGGGAGGGAGGGAGGCATACAGAGGTCTTGATGTTGGAGTAGGTGTTCACCAAGGAGGTGGGGGGATGAAGAGCATTCCAGGCAGATGGAAAAGTGGGAACAAAGGCATGGAGTGGGGACTAGACAAGCTGAGGGGTGGGAGGGAGAGGCCTGAGTGGGCCTGGAAGAGAGGCTGTGAGGGCTCACACAGGGCCTCGACCACCGGCCCAGAGGTGGCCCTGCCCCTTGGACTATAAACAGGCTTCCCTTTGCATGTCGCTGCCACCTGACTGACAGTGGTTGCCTGTAGCGCGTGTTAAGAAGGATTCCGGAGCGGGGCGGGGGGGGGGAGGGGCAGCGAAGAGCGGCAGGGTCACTAGCGAACCCGCTGTGGCTGTGGGAGTGGGGCTGGCAGACTGGGCGCTGGGGATTTGCCATCTCTGCTTAGAGCTGCAGACCCTCTGAAGGGAGGTGGGGCCGAGATGCTGGGCGCAGAACGTGTGTGGAGAAGATGGGCTGTGAGTCCTGGGAGGCCAGTTGCTGGGAGCCATGTTACCAATCAGCCAGCAGTGAGTTTAAAAACACCGGAGGAACAAATGCACTGCCAAGTGTCTGCAAGGCGAAGGGTGGACCTTCTCCTGGCTGCTTCTGTAATGAGGGCGCGGGAGAAGTAAGGAACCTCAGTGCACACGCTGTCAGCCTCGCCCTCTCCTTTAGCAAAAACGTCCAGGGTGGGGGAAAAGACACACACACGTACACAAATGCACACGAGCACACACACAAGCGTGTGTGCACACATGTGCACGCACACATGCGCACACACACGCATGCACACACATACACATGCACACATGCACACACACAAATGCATGCACACACGCATGCACATACACACAGCACAGCATAGCAATGACCCCACCGAGGGGCACTTTCCGCCTCCCTGCCTCTGCTCCGGTGAAGTCAGTGCATAATTACCGGAAAGCATTTTTGACTGAATTTTAGATGAGCATTTTGACAAAATATAATATTGGAAACAATCTTTATCAAACATTCATGTGTCGTGTGAGAGATAAAGCCCGGAATCCATAATTCATACGGCGTGTGTATTACCAAGTGTGCATGAGAGGCTGCATTTCAATGAGGCAGCCGCACAATATTTCCTGCCAGACGCGGGCTTTCATCATTTACATTATTCACTAGGTTTTCCAGAGCAGTAAATCTTAAATATATATTTGTGTTGGGAAGAGCTCGTGTGCGTGTCTGTGTACACACAGAGGGACACGCACCCGTTTGGGCACAGAACTGGCGGATGCGCGTTCCAGCTGGAGGGGCCGCGGCGACAGCAGGGAGGCTTGGCGCGGAACGCACACGTCGCCATGGACTCCACAGCTCGCTGCGCAGGCATGAAACCCACCCACCCTGTCTCTCCCTCTCCAGACCCATGCAGCGGCTCTCTTGCAAATAAAATGGGTCTCAGAGTAGGGACGTTGCCACACGCATGCACACGCACTGTGCTGTTAAGAGAGAAATGGTCCCTGAGTCTCCAGAGGTCAAGACTAGAAGGAAGGGCTCCTAGAGATTGCAGAATTTTGTCTCACTCTGATGCTTAAATCTCTTCAACTACAGCTTTCACAGTTTTTGGACTAGCCTCTGCTTGTATACCTTACAGATGGGGAGCTCAGTACCTCCATAGTTTGCCCCAATCTATCTCCTAAGAGTCAAAGGCCCTCCATTGATTGAGGTGAAATTTGCCTTCTGATAATTATCCCCCACTGTTGCTGGGCCAGCCCCCGAGGCCGCACAGAACAAGTCTGATTCCAGGAGCTCCGGAGAGTCCTCCAGAGCTCTGAGCAGGGCATAGCGTTCCTGGAATAGTCTCCTTGCAGGCCTCTGCTCCCTTGGCTTTTCCTGCCCTGGCCGTGTGGTGGGTGCAGGGTGCACTGCCCAGACTCTCCCCAGGAGCAAGGAGCTTGCTCTCCTTCTGCCAGGAGTATGGCCTGCTGAGGCCCCAGGCTGAGACCCCTCAGAAACTGCCCCGGGCAGAGGGATTGGCTCACCCAAGGTTTTGCCCTCCCTGAAGAGCAGCCACAGCCAATGACTGGGAGCTGCGCCTCTGAAAAGCCATTTCCAGCTCTAGAACCCCCAAGCGGTGGGCTGAGGCTCTGTTGCAAATGCACT
Organism: Cnephaeus nilssonii; assembly: GCF_951640355.1. Taxonomy (NCBI): domain Eukaryota; kingdom Metazoa; phylum Chordata; class Mammalia; order Chiroptera; family Vespertilionidae; genus Cnephaeus; species Cnephaeus nilssonii. Next base: position 13,616,703 of record NC_137087.1, read on the forward strand.
GCAGTTCAACCCTACCCTCAACCTGTGGGGCATTTATCAGGCCCCATAGGAGTTGATTCAGGGATACACCTCCCCAAACTTCCTGCATGCAAGTGTTTAACGCAGAGTGTCAGGGAACCTGACCAAAGACAGTCAGACTAGGATAGGGCTGGGGAAGGGTGAACTCCCAGTGAGACTGTTGAACCGGCTCTCACTGACTAGCGGGTGATGAAGACCCATCGTTGTGGTGGATGCAGGACTGAGAGCATCTGCCAGTCTCTGGTGATGAGCGTGCAATTGTTAAGACTTTTTTCCTGCTGGAGAAACTGGGATGGGATCCTGCTGGAAGGGAATGCAGGCAGGTTGCATATTTCAGGAAGCTGAGAGGACTGGGGAAATTAGTGATTACAAGGACAATAGAATCGGATGGCTCTTGCTGAGTGCAACTAGATGGATTGGAAAAAAAACCCACAATAAATGGTTGTGGGTGATTCATGGTCAATTTAAGGCAACGTGTGAAAGTCAGTGTGCTTCCTTGGCTACATATAAAGAGTTTTTTTTTCTCCAGCAGCTGGAGAGAAGAGAAGGCTGAGGTGCAGGGTGAGTCACTATGCCCACGTCACGGCCCTGGTTAGGAAGGAATGGGACAGTAAGACTTGAGGTGACAATATCTGGATCAATGAACTGAGAACTTTGAGGCCCCTGGCCCCCTGAGTCTTCGGTGTTTCCTGCCGTTAAATCCAGGGTTCTCTCCTTGCTTGAAGATGACACAGAGGCCTCTACCCTATTAGGCAACATCTTTTCTACTAGGGAGCTACTCGAATAACTGGGCCAACAACTGGGACCAAGTCACTACAAAATTCATTGAGGGAAGTGGGGTACCTTCTAAGGCCCAAAAGGAAGTCTGTGTAGGACCCACTATTTATACTGGCAGGGCCCACACTGAGGGTGCTGAGTCAGGGGATGCAATATCAAGTTGGACGAGTGAGTTTATCCTTACGGGAGCCTCTCCCTTCATATACGATTTCCCACCCTGATGAGGACCCAAGGAGCTGATGCTAGTGCCACTCAAATGGCTCTGGAAGCTTGGACGAAGATATGGTCCCTACTATGTGAAGTGGAAATGCCAGAGTAACCAAGGCAGAGGGCAGGCGCAGGGACCAAAACACTCGGGGAGTGAGCGTGCTAGTGAGGCTAGTCTACGTAAGGCTGAAAATGTACCAATGGACCAGGTCCCACAGAAGGGCCCGGACGACACGGAATTGAACAAAGCAATGGATGTGCTGCCAAGGGGGTGCTGGCACCAGGGAGGAGCTCATGTTTGCAGAGCAGGCATGGCCATAGGAGACAGCCTGATATGTCCCTGCAAACAACTGGGATTCTAGGGAAGAGCAGAGGCCAGATGGTTATCTGTTGGAAGCAAGATGGGCACAATGAGTGCAGTGGGCAGTAAAGTCAGCGTGGTAGCCAGGCCTGACCTGCAGGATTCTGGGTAAGACTGGAGAACACAATGTCCTTAGGGTGGGTGACTAGCTGTGCTGTTTATTTGGGATCGAGGGGGTTGCAGGGACAGGGGACTTTCAGTGCTAGAACCAAGAAAGTCTCGCTTAAACTTGGGATGAGCTCATTGCCCTGCCCCAGGGGCCACTAACAAGAGTATTGCTCAATCTACAAACATCAAAACAAATCCAAGATAGATGATCAGGGAGCCAAAAGCATCTGTTCCAGTTTAATGAAAGGCAAAAAAAGCAAAATCTGAAAACCAATTTTCAGGCTCTGAATCTACTGACTAAAGGAGAGGCTAGGTCCCCTGGAGGAAAGACCTTGTGTCGCCATGGTGACTGGGTTCAGTGGTGACTACCCCAGTTCTTTTGGGGCTTTTATAATGAGGAATGGCAAATACCCAGAGTTGACACTGATAAACAGGGACCCGAAGTCATGGTCATGTTAGAGAGGTTGCATATGGGGTTAGGTTATAAATACACTCCTGGCACAGATATGACTCACATGAGCCCACAGCGTCCACACAGTCACCCTGGGGACATGTCCCCGGTCCTTGAATGCCCAATTGTAATGGACATGCCTGATGATTGACAGACCGCCTGCATTGGTTCCTGGGATTGTACGGTTCAAGGTATCCTAGTGGGAAAGGCCAAGTGGAAGCTTTGGAAATTCCTCCACCCCCACCTCCAGGTAAGATAGAAAATGAAAAACAATTTTGCAGAGATTAGTGCCACATTTAAAGTCCTAAAGACTGCAGGGGTGGTGCTCCCCATCCTTTTAACATTTAATTCACCATCTGGAACCTATAAAAGTGAGGTAGCTCTTGGAGGATGAGAGGCGACTACCACTATCTGACCAAGGAGTAGCTCCAATCACAGCTGCTGGGATTTTGCTAGAGCAGATAAAGACAGCTCTGAGATCATGGTGTGTGCTCACTGATCTCTATTGGGAAGGAGGGCCAAGAAGCTCCCATTCTCATGGGGGTGGAAAGTCACCCACATTTTAGGTCTTTCACCAGGGTTAGGTAGTGCTCCTGTCCTCTATCATAATATCAAGGCCTAGAACTACTGTCTAGCCAATTTGTAGGACACTGCATTGGTCTGTGAAATTGATGAGATTGTGTCAATAAAAACTGGATGAGTGAGAAGTGACAAGTACCCCAGAGACCTTGGTAAGACATGTGCTCCAGGCACATGAGGCCAGATGAATCTGCAACGATTAGACAGCCAACTCACCAGTGAAGTTTGGGGGTCGGTGTTCTAGGGCATGCCAGGACATCCCTTCCAAAGTAAAGGACAAATTATTGCATCTCAAACCTTCCATCCCTTAGAAGGAAGCACAACACCCAGTGTGTGTTTTTGGCTTCTGGAGTCAGTACTCTCTACGCTTGGGAAAACTGCTCCAACCCATTTATCGAGAGACATGGAAGACTCCTAGCTTGGAGAGAAGGAGCCCAGCAGCAGGTCCAGGTTGCTGTGCAAGCATCCCCGCCGAGTGAGCCACATGACTGGTATTAGAGTGTCTGTGATGGGCAAAGAAGCTCTGTGGAGTTTATGGTAAGCTCCAAAAGGAAAATTACCATGAAGATCTCTAGGGTTCTGGAACAAGGCCATGCCATCTGCAGCGGAGAATGATCCACTATTCAAAAAATAGCTCTTAGCATGCTCCTGGGCACTGGGACAGATCAGCCCCTGACCGTGAGACATCAAGGGCCATGAAGCCAAAACTGTGGAACATAAGCTGGGCTCATATGGAGCCCCAAGTCATAAGATTGGTGTAACTTAGAAGTGGTCCAGCTGGGGTCAGGCATGATGGAGCCAGAGGTCACTAGCAAACTGCCCCATGTCTTCCACCACTGTTGCTCAGCTCACACCTGTGCTTCCATAGGTGGGTCCCTTAGACTAGCTGATGGAGGAGAAAAAAGCCATGCCCTGTTCATGGACATGCTGATTTGCATAGTATATGGTACTGGACAGAAATGAACTGCTGCTACACTACAGCCCCAATCAGGTGTGGCCCAGAAAATAAGCAGAGAGGGAAAATCTTGCCAGGGTGCAGAGCCCTCAACAGTGCACCTGGTCATCAATTTTGTATAGAAAGAGAAATGTCCTGAGGTAGAACATATCTGGATTCATGGGAAGCAATGAAAAAGTGAGTTTTGGTCATAGTGTCAGAAGGAGAAAGATGGGAAGTGATAAGAAGATCCAAGGAAGAGGCATCTGAGTAAAACTATGGGAGTGGTCATGGAGTATGAAGATCTTTGTTGCCTCAAGTTTCCACATGCTACCACCCATTAGACAGCATCCACCATGGAAGAAGTACCAAGTAGACAGAGTGACTCAGAGAGTTGATGTTGTCATGCCAGCCAGCCTCTGTCATTGGCCATCCTCATGGACTTATGAATGGGGAAATCACAGGGCAAGGATAGAGACTACATGATGTCCTAGTAGCATGGTTTCTACTCATCAAAACCAACCTAGATACTGCCATTGTCCAATGTCTACTCTGCTAGTAACAGAGATTGATGCTGATACACCAATATGGCACCATCCTTCAAGGAGACTGACTCACTGTTTGAACCTCTTTCACTCTGGAAGGGAAATTGATTCATTTCTATCACAATTGACATCAGTTCTGGTTATAGGTTTACCTTTCCCGTCTATAGGGCTCAGCCTGTACTGTGTCTGATGGCTTAAGGTATCAATGATACACCAACAAAAGGATCCCATATAACGTTGAATCACATGATTCAAGAGAATGACTTTACAATAAAGGAGGTGTGGCAGTGGGCCTAAGACCATAGGACCCTTCTAGTTTATGACATGTTGCCCCCCAGACCCTGCCACCTGGTAGTGATGAAATAGCCTTTGTGAAAGGGCAGCTGAGGCACCAGTTTGGACACGATGCCTGTGGGCATGGGACATCCTCCTCCAGGAAGCAGTATGTACCTTCAATCGATGACCATTTTATGGTGCTTTGTCCCAGTAGAGAGAATCAATGTGTGTGGGGGACGAGGGGTGGGAGTAGGAGTCTCTGTTTACTGTTACTCCCGGGGCCAACTGGGGGAACCCATGCTTCCTGTCTCCACAACACTAGACTCTGTGGGTCTAGATGTCCTGGTTCCCAGAAGAGACATGTGTCCACCAGATACACAGGAAGAGTGGCATTGAACTTTGGGCTATGGTGTCGCCCAGTCTTTTGGGGCTGCTTATTTAGGTTGAGACACTGGTAGACAAGGGCAAAGTCACTATCCTGGCGAGGTTAAGGAATCTTGATTGTTAAAGGGAAATAAAGATGTTGCTAAACAAAGAAGGGCTGAGAAGAATATCTTTGGCACTAATGGGATTCCCTGGGAGTCTCTTTTCTGCCCAATTTCAGTGGTAAATTGAGAAGTGTAGTAACCTGCAGAGTGAGCACCCATGACACAGAGAGGCCTGAGAAGACTGTGGCAACCAGGAATCCAGACTCTTCAGGGACGAGGGTCTGGGCCATGACAACGGGTGAGCCACAGGGACCAGCACAGGTGCTAGTGAAGGGACTCCAGAATAGGACATAGAGGAGGAGCTTGACCAACTGCATTAGTGGTATCTACAGTTTGTCCCACTAGCCTTCCTCTTATAAGTTTCCCCAGGAAAAGAGACACCAGAGTCCTAGAGACAGAATAAGCTTCTGCTCCAAGAATCCTAATATATAAAAAGCCAGGGGTCATGATGACCGAAACAACCGGACGGACTACCGAACACAGGCTGTGTGGGGCAACAAGACCGGCAGGGGGGTTAGTGAGGGACGACCAAACGACTGAACAGCAGGCTGTGTGGGGCAACCAGGCTGGCAGGGGGGCCGTGAGGGGTGACCAGGCCGGCAGGGGTGGCAGTTGGGGGTGACCAGGCCAGTAGGGGGGGCAGTTAGGGTGATCAGGCAGGCAGGTAGGTGAGCAGTTAGGAGCCAGCGGTCCTGGATTGTGAGAGGGATGTCCAACTACCGGTTTAGGCCCAATCTCAGGGATCGGGCCTAAACCAGTAGTTGGACATCCCCTGAGGGGTCCCAGATTGGAGAGGGTGCAGGTTGGGCTGAGGGAACCCCCCCTCCTATGCACGAATTTCATGCACCAGGCCTCTAGTCCTATATAAAAAAAGCCTAATGTACAAATTGTCCCCTCAACCATGAGTTCGACCCGGGGGGGGGGGGGGCAGAGGGGGAGAGACAGGCTGGCCAACCACAGGAAGGGAGGCCCCAGCCAGTGGCAAGCAGCCGCTGGGGTAAAGGAGGCCCTGGCTGGCAGCTGGCAGCTGGCAGCTGCTAGGGACCCTACCCATGCACGGATTTCATACACTGGGCCTCTAGTTTATTCTATAAACATGTGGATCCGTGCATAGCAAGGCGTGGACTGTCGTGGACACTGTGATGTGCTGCTCAGAGTGTCCTCCAGGGCTGAGCACTCATTCCTATATCTGCAGGGAGTGTTGTTTACTGTTGGCTCCAGCCAGGTCCCTCCCTGGGAACTGCCTGTGGCCAAAAGGAGCTCCTATGTCTGAGGCCATCTTCCTCTCTGTGAGCAGCCCACCTCCAGCCGGACTAAGGTCTGCCTCAATTCAGGACAGCTGTGAACGGGCATTCAGCACCAGAGCTGCAACATGGCTCTACTCCCTATGTCCGAGTTGGGTTCTGTGCACCTTCACAGGTGTCAGCCCCGAGAGCTCCCCCTCATACCTTCCTGTGCAGAAATCTCCATCTGTGTCCTGGGGAACTTACCCTACTCCTAATAGCATGTTTTTCAGACCGTTGCTGTCTGTTTTTCTGGTTATGCTCTAGGATATCAGCATCTCTCTTGACAAATGATTTCTAAAATAGAAATAGAGCTCTGATTTTTTCAGGGTAGAATAGAAGACTCTCACCTCCCTTACTGTAGACACCATACATTTATTAACGTGACCTAAGCTAGCAACAACTCTTTTGCAGCCATGACATGCCGTTGTTGATTTTGAAAGACTCACCCTCAGTTAAAACTCCACGTCCTTTCAAAGGCTTGCTGCTGTTAGACCTTGTGCTCCTTATCAAGCACATACAGTCACCTTTCAGGGGATCGAGCCCAGGACCTAGACTCTTCTATTTATTTCCATCTTGTTGGCTTGCGCTGACCATTCCTACCTGTTGAAAGGTTTTTGGATCAGACTTTCATTGGATTCATTGATCTTTCTTTTCAAATGCATGCAGACTCAAATCTGATAAGCTTCCCCCTCCCCCCCCCCCCCCCCCCCCCCGCCCCGTGTCCTTTAATGAAAAGCTTGCCGGCCGTGTCAAGCCTTCCTGGGTTGGCTGTCCCCCTCCTGGAGGAGCACTGTGTTTTCTCTGCTGAAGAGCTGGTGCTGCTGTCGCCAATACTGACAGGTCCTTTCCTCTGTGCCACCCTCCCCAACCCTCCCCGTTCTCTCGCTGAATCCCCACGGCAGCCTGTAGAGTGGCTGAGGAACCAGCCTGAGGTGACTTAGGTGACAGAGCCAGATCCGTGCCTGGGTAGGTTGTCCCCCGAGCAAGCTGCTGCCCACTGTGTCGCCACCATGACTCCTCCAGGAAGCGATTCCCAGGGCCGGCTGCCTCCTGCTGCAGGCGGGGCGAAGTGTGGAGGGCCGGGGAACTGGGTTCAGGCCGGGGAGGGGAGAGGCTGAGCCCTGGACAGGGGCCTGGAGGAGCTCTTCTCTCGGGAGGAGGACTCCTCTTGAGGAGGAGACAGCGGAAGGAGTGGTGCTCACCCCGTTCCCTGTTCTTCCAATAATAGCAGCAGGGGCTGAGCCACCATGCCCCGGGCACAGTGCACAGCCTCTCCCTGCACGAACTCAGTGTTTCCCAACGCTCCTGAGAAGTGTCGGTGGTTCCGAGAGGTTACGTGACATGCCCTGAGTCACAAGCTAGTCCAAGAATGAAGCCTCGGAGAGAATCCACTGTCTTCTCCAGACAGCGCTGGCCTCCGTGGCTCAGTTTGCAGACAAGCCCATGGAAGCCCAGAGCGGGACAGCGACATTACTCTCACTGCAAGCGGGTAGCGGGGTGCTCAGGACAAGAGGAGAGAGTCTGCCGGTGGCTCCCTCACTTTCCACTCTCGCTGTCAGAGCACAAGCTCCATGAGAACAGGACGTATTGGCTGTTTTATGTACCGACTTGCTGTCGTGTCCCCACACCCGTAGCAGTGCCCGCAACTGAATAGGTGTTTGATATGTTATGTAGTCACGAGAAAGGGGTTTATGATGTCTGGGTACTGGCCAAGCGCCCAGCAGACCGGGAACAATGTGTAACTTGTATCCATGTGCAGAGAGGGTCAGCGATACCAAACGCTCTGCCCAAGGTCTCCCGCTCCCTGCGCACTGGCGGGTCCTCTCCAGGATCTGTCCTCCTGATGCCACCACTTCTGGCTGCTCTTTGCTGAAATCGCAGCCTGAGCTGAGCTCAGGTGGGAACGTACGGAACCCTGTAGGCTCCCTGAGCCCGTCTCGGTGGCTGCACCGTCTGCTCTGCCATCCCCATGGCACCTGGTCTGGGGCTGGGCAGCAGGCAGCTGACACTGAAGGTTCTGGCAGTTTCATGCCAGGAACAGTTGGCATTTTTTTGCTGGGCAGTTTGTGCTGTTGTTAGGATTTCTTTCTTTCTTTTCCCCCTCCCTTTTCCTCCTCCCAAGGAGAAATAGGAGCACGTGATTCTCCAAACACAACACTAAGAAATTGTCTCAACAGACTCCTCCGTGCATTAGCAGTAAAGATCACAAGAAACCCACCAAGCTTTTCATTCTGCACGGCCTTCCAGCCTGCTGCCAGACACACCCAGGGCCCTGGAAAGGCCTCTGATCCAAGCCACTTCTAAATCGCAATACACAAAATATTTATGTGGGATTGTTACTCAATAACAAAGCCCATTGGGCAAGAAGCCAACGATCGAACTGCGGTTTCCTTGCCTCCGCCTCCAGGCTCAGCGGTGCTGGTGGGCTCTGCACCATGTGATCAGCTGCGAGACCCTCAGGCCTCCGCCTCGTGATCCAGTGGGGGCCGTGCTCCTCCCACAGCCGCCTGCCAGCCCCGCCCTGGGAGCTGTGCTCACCAACCCCGGGCTTCCTGCTCTCTCCAGGGCCCAGTAACTCAAGTGGATCAAGTGGATTTCTCCAATAGAAATCAGCCACATCTGCAGAAACATCTGACTCCGCCTCTCCTCTCATTTTGCGTCCTCTACACAGGCCCATTTCTTCTCAGGGTTCCGAGCTGGCCCTAGAATCCCAGGATCGGCCTCTCTTGCTAACTCTTACTCATTTTTCAAAGGTACATGTGCGTGATGTATGGAGTGTTGGAGTTGGGAGGCCGCCTAGAGAACACCTCGTCCTCTAGTTTCTAGAAGAGACTGAGGCACAGAGAGGCTGAGGGCTGTGTCCATGATCGCACAGCTCGTAAGTGGCAGGAGGGGGGCCAGGGCCAGGTGGGTAGGTGCCCAGTTCCTCCTCTCAGCCACTGCCCGTGCTACCTCTCCAATCCGGGCCCAGAGAAGTAACTCACTTCAGTCATCCAGCAGGTGGGAAGCCAGATTAGAGCCCTGTGTTCGTTTTCTAGAGCTTCCATACAAAATGCCACAGATGGGGTGGCTGAAACAGCAGAAATGTGTGCTTGTAGTTCTGGGGGCTGGAAGTCCAGGATCAAGGTGTGGACAGGGCTGGTTCCTCCTGGGGCTGTGAGGCAGACTGTCCCAGGCCTCTCTGCTACCTTCTGGTGGTTTCCTGGCAATCTTCAGCCTTCCTTGCCTTATAGACATCACCCCAATCTCTGCCTTCATTTTCCCATGGAGTTCTTCATGTGTCCATGTCTGTGTGAAAATTTCCCCTTTAAAAAAAGACACCAGCCATTATGGATTGGTCACCCACTCTACTCCAGTGAGACCCCATCTTCACTAATTACTTATTTCCAGCTAAGGTTGCATTCTCAGGTGCTAGGGGTTAAGATTTCAACATGGAAATTTGGGGGGGGGGGACACAATTCAACCCAGCACCAACCCCGATCTTCTAACACGTAGGTTATCTTCTTGTTATCCAGAACACTCTTTAATTTAACACATCATTAAGTTGAATAAAATACAAGTTTTTAGCAGTCTGGAAGAAACTCCTCTAGCTTTCAATAGTTAGTAATGCGACACCATGACTGAACACCATGTCTCCACATAAATTGGTGTGTCTCAGGCCCACTCTCACTGGAGCAAACACTGGTTTGAAGGGATGATAGCAGAAGAATTGGAAGAGAGATGAGAGGAAGGGTTTAGACCCAAGACCCCAAGTCTGACACATTATTTATTTGGAGGGTTCATTTGCATAATCCATCTCCATGCAGGTGTCAGCTCTGGGAGAGCAGGACTGGAAATATCTGGTGCCATCAGCAGAGACTAACGGTGGAGCTGGGACTGGAACACGTGGTCTAACTACACGGCCGTAATGATGCAATGCCTGCTTTATGCATTTCTGGTTCCCCCAACTGAACTGCAAGTCCTCCGAGGGCAGAGACCCTCTTCCCCACTGCACAGCTCAGCGTGCTTCCGATTGGAAGCCATGGGCGCTGGGGTAGGTCTCATTGTAACCCTCGGCTTCAGCCTCTTCCCCACAACTGAAATCTCAGGGAAGCCCTAAGGCGGCCTTCGCTCCTGATTATTGCTTTGGAAGCACAACGCTGCACCCTGGCCTCTCAGTCCTCTCCCCCCACCTCTCACTGTACCCTTTCTCCCGGTGTAATTAAAGGGAAAATGTTCTGCATTCATTTACTTTATACTTTATCAAATAATGGAGAGATGAATTAAGAGGTCCATATTTCTATTTCAAGGTTCATGTGCTTTCACAAACGGTGCAAGTTGTGCTCTAAAACCTGCCGCATCAGCAGGAAGGCTCCGCTCAGCGCGCGGCCATCTCCCCTCCTTCCTCTTTCATTCCCCAGTGCAATTTCTAAATAGATGTGATGGCTAGCAATTCTGCATAGACAATTGTGAAATAATATTCAAGGCCGCCAACATCCTCCAGCCTCTCCCTCTCTCTCTCACACACAGATTACTCAAGAAGTCTTCTGGAGGGAGGGATGCCAGGCTCTTGGCTCACCTAACTTGGCTGCAGCAAACATTTATTCAGGACCTACTATGTACAGAGGATTGTAGTGGGCACCACCGAAGAGATGAAAGCATTCTGATCTTAGTTCTTTCTAGTTGACGAAGCACATCTACATCCATAACTACATTGAAGTCTTGTAAAAATCCTCTGACATGGGTGTTCTTATAATCAGCTTTGCCACTGCAGTGAGGAAACTGAGGCTGAGGGAGCTTCAGTAACAGGGGGCCTTTAATGTCAGTGGTCAAAGACCCCCTTGGTAGACTGGTGACTGGTAGAACCATTTTTTAAATGCATAAAACAAAATACATAGGCTCACGAGGACAACCAATAATACTGAAATGCCATTTTCAAAATACTAAAAAAAGTCCGACAGAGTCATTTATGTGCTTCTTTATAAAGGCACTAAATAACAAGATTCTAATGAATATTATAATTCTAAAGTAATGACTTTGGATATGTCAGGGGTCAGCAGACTGATTTGGGTCACCACTTGTTTTTGTAAATAAAGTTTTATTGGCACACAGACATCCCCATTCATTTTCTTATTGTCTATGGCTGCTTTAGAGCTGTTAGTTGCAACCCAGAGTGCCAGGCCCAAGCCTTAAAATCTGTACTCTCTGGACCTTTAGAGAAAAATGTGTGACCCCTGTTGTATTTACTGTTTTGAAGTATCTGCAACCATTTTAATAGGATTGAAAAATACCTCCGATTTCTACTGGTGACATATCTCAGTATGATGCTGGCTGCTGTGATTGGGGACCCCCATTTATAATGGTAGCATGCCATTTCCCACCAAGTTCATGGACTCCTGCTTATTCAGAGTTCTACCTGTGATGCTGGGAGGTGGAATCCACACCCAAGTTGGACTTGTTCAGAAACCAGAATTTGTGCTACAAACCCTTGATATCTGGTACTGAAGAAACTCTCTCTCTCTCTCTCTCTCTCTCTCTCTCTCTCTCTCTCTCTCACACACACACACACACACACACACACACACACACACACACCCATCCAGGCAGGCAGTCCCTGCCTAGTGTTATGAGGAGAAAGAGTGAATGGAGCCTGAGGGAAGCAGTGATGCTTGGCGATGCTCAGGTCCTTAACCTTCCAAAGCCCTTGCTGTGTGGGTTGGCAACTGGCTGAGAGGGTAAAGCGAACTCTAGCTTAGTTGCCAAGCTCGATTATGTTGGGGGGTGAATGCCATTTTCAAGTTCTCCCAAAGGTGCTCTGTGGGCCAGGGCCAGCCTGGAATGTCTGCCCTGAGCGAAGTGGGTGGGCCTGTGCTTGGGCTTATCAATGTGCGGTCAGTTCCTTCAGTAAAACACCTGCAGTTTCATTGATGGGTTGGCTCTTGGGTAGATAGGTATAAAGACGGAAGGTCATTGTTATATTGAGGGATATTAAAGACCTCATTCTGCAATGTTTTCATTCATTCACCCTTTCACTCACATCATCCTGCCTCCCTCCTTTCTGACATGAATTCCCTGCTGCACGCCAGCTTAGCCAGGCCCTTAATGACATACACGAGCCGGCGGAGGTTTAGTGCTGCCTCTGTCATTTTCTAGCCACGTTACCTTCTACTCTCTGATCTCTATTAGCCCATCTATAAAATGGGAATCTTAGGTACACCTGCCACCTACCTCACAGATCTGAGGTGAGTCCAAGGAGAGAATAGATAGAAAGTACGATGGGGAAAATTTGTTCTAGAAATTGAAAGGAAGGAGAGGTCTCTGTGGTTCAGGCTGGCTGGGCTTGAGGATGGACAGGATTGGAAGAGGACAGAAGTGAGCTGAACCCAGTGGAGGATACCACATGGCACCAGGAGGAAGGGCCATGTCCTTGGCTGTTCCCTGAGAAGGAGCTGTGACACTCAGCACACTCCCCGGGGGACTTCGAGTCAGCTGGGAGCCATTGCCACGAGAATGTGTTTATTATTATCATCCTCATCAACGTTATTATCGTTATTAATAATATGATATTTGGAGCCTTTATGCACATTAATTTTAAACAAGCATGTGCAGTGGCAAGATTTGATGCTGCTACCAATAAATAGCCATAACGTGGTTCTTTAATTTACATAAAATCATTTATGCTAATTTAATTAGTCCTTTGTTTGTAACTGAGGCTCGCTCAGCACTGGGCTGTAAGATGCACTGCAGAGCCGCAAGCCGGGTCCCCTCGTCCCTTCTGCAGGGACACGCCTCCTGCGGCTAGAAGAGTCACCCGGGCTTTTGTGGCAGGACACATTTGGATTCAATAAACTCTTATTTACTACGTACTCCCTGTAAGGGACTGTGTTGGGTGTTGTCCTGTTTTTATTTAATTCAGTCTCTACAACCACCTTGTGAAGAGGATCAGAGAGGTTTCATGTCCTACCCAATGTCACACAGCCACCAAGAGGCAGGGCACATAAAAACCAAGGGGTATCCGTTCCTCGGTCTCAGCCCCTTTGGCGTCTCTTAAGTAAGAAGAGCTAGCATGGCTTGCTACATGGCACATACTCTATAGATGCTGCTTGAATGAATGAACGTTTCAGTTAAAATGGTTTTCATGCACATTTTCTCCCTGAAACCTTGCAGCAACCCCGATAGATGGGTCTGGCCAGCTTCATTTTGCAGAGGAAGCTGAAGGTGGGGTAATGGAGAGGGCACTGCCTTCTGAACTCAGTGTTCTGCATCCTGCTGCTGATTGTGTCACTGATTTATGCCCTGACCTTGGCCCGACCTTGACCCTGGTCCAAGTGCTCCCCTCACCCCAGTTCTTCCATTTCCCTATTTGTGAGACAGGAAGAAGAATCTCTTGTCCTTCTAAACTGATGGGCAGAAATAGAAAAATGAGAGTGTGGAGGGGACTGTGCTGGGTGCCTGGGAATTATAAGGTGGTGTTTGTCAGACTTGCCTTGGGAAACCTTGAAAAATTGTATGGAAACCACTGGGCTCATTCATCTCCTTTTAACAGCCCCATGTCATCCAGCCTGGTCTTTTCCATTCCTGCTCTGTCCAATCCTGACAACATAATTTAGTTCCAGGGAACTTGAATAGAACACAGTGGACTGATATTTCCACGCGCTCGGCCTTGATTAATACTGTCAGGGCAGCTGCTAGCGAAGACAAGGAGCCAGAGAGGAGGATGCTGTGCAGCGCCCCAGCCTCTCCCCTGCTCGGGGGCTCTCTGCAGGTCCCACTCACCCCTCCTTCCTCCTGCCCAGGCTCTGCTCTGAGTCCCTTACCTGTTATACTAGTTCTTCCTGCAATTCAGCTATCCATTCTACAAGCATGCTGAGTATGTGCTGTGGCCAGGCAATGGGGATTCAGAGTTAAGTAAGGACCAGCCCTGTTTTTCAAGAAAATAAAGAGCAATGGACATGCAAGCAAATATGGTTCAAGCATGAAGCAGATGCTGGAGCAACAATGGAGGGACGTGGGGTAGATAGAAGGAGGAGGGGAGAGAGGGCTTTTAGAATTAGTGACATTTCCCCCGGTGGAGGGGTAGAGAGAAGGAAGGAAGGAGAAGAGATTTCCGGCAGTGGCCACAGCACAAGCAAACTGATGAGGGCCCGAGACAGCTGTGTGGGGATGGCAAGTGGTGGGGTGACGAGGTGGGGGCAGGGCCTAGAGCAGCGACCGGGATGGAGGAGAATGGAGCAAGGCCCCGGCAAGGCAGAGTGTGGCTTTGCATCAGTTCTGGTTTGAGTGGCATGCCTTTCTTTGGGGAATGCCCAATGGGCACGGGGGGGGGGGCGGGGATGAAGAATAGGACGCTGAAAGATTGGCAAGTAGAGCACTGGAAAGCAGATAAGGGGAAATTCTATCCACATCCGGACTCAGGAGGAGTGGAGGTAAATCGCAGACACCAGCAGGCCGGGAGCAGGTGGCAGGAGAGGGCGCAGGGCAGCTGTTCTCTTCCGTGTGGCCTGGCCCAGATGGCACCAGGGGCGGTCCTCTGAAAACAGTGCAGGCTCCTCTTTTTTGTGGACTTTCTTCAAAACATGCACTTCCCCAGAGCTACCTAGAAACTGCTAAACACACACAGGCCTCCCTCCCGATATTTCACACAACAGCGCGTCCCTGTCCCTGCCCAACAACACCTGCATCGACGGTTCTTCCCGTGGATATCAAGATTTATTGTTCCTCAAAATCAAATATTGACCTTGGCTTTTTGTCCATCAATATATGACCTTGCAAGTCAATGAACCTGGAAATGCTAGTCAATGGTTACTTATTATTTCCTCTGCCCTCAGAGGGAAATGTCGGACCCCAATGCATGGATTGGACCACAGTAATGATCTGTTTATAACCCTTGCACTTGGCATTTGTGATTGAAGTGTTGGTGGGCAAGCTGCATAGTTTCCAGGAAGCTAGCTTGCTTGTATTCTCTCTCTCTCTCTCTCTCTCTCTCTCTCTCTCTCTCTCTCCATCAGAAACCACTCATGGGGGGGTGGGGAGTTGCAATCAGTCCTGTGGCACCTCCCTCCCTCCTCATTGAGAAACATTTCGTCTGTTGGCTTCTCATCCCAAGGGACCGGGGATGGTCTCCAGGCCACTGGGGAGCATGGTGTTCCTCCCCCATCTGTCTAATGCCGAGAGGGTGTGGAGGCCCACATTGAGCTAACTGAGGTTGGTTCTCTGATGATGAGTTGCCCGTCTCGGAAGCACTACTGCACCCACGACCTCTGAGAGTTTGGGAGGAGGTAGAGTGAGGGTTAAGGCTCCAGAACGTCTGGGTTTGAATTATTAGTCTTTTGTTACTAGCTGCGTGGCTTTGGGTAGGTTCTTTCTGTTCTTTCTCTCTGTGCCTCAGTTTCCTTGTAAGTAGCAGGGGGTGTTGTAAAAAGTCAGTGAGATAGCCTGTGTGAGGTACTTACTGAATGCCTGCAGAGTCTGTGCTTGGGTAGATATCCCTGCTGCTCAGCTGTCTCTGCTTCTCTACCCCCACCCTTCCGCCCCCAGTCACATGGATGACAGCACTTCCCACCCACTCCCCCTTGAGGTTGAGTTGACCAAGTACCAGTTCAGGCCAATGAAATTTAAGCAGAAGTGACAGGTGTCACTTATGAATTGGGGCTGTGAAAATCCAGTGCATAATTCTCTAGTTGTTCCTTCCTGCAGCAGCAACCGAGGTCACATGTCGCAGATGGGGCGGCTTTGGGTGGTAGAAGACCTGTCAGCTGTGTGGCTGAGTCACTGCATGGAGATCACCCACCCGGGAGAGTTGCCAGGACCTGCAATGAATGTTGTGTGAGCAGAAACAAATCTCTGTTATGTTAAGACTTGAGATTTTGGAGCTACTTATTGCTTCAGCAGAGTCCAGACTCTCCTGACTAATATGGTATTTAATAAATATTACCAATTGTCATTGGCAGGACTGTTACTGTTCCATATAAGTAGAATTCCCTGGCAGTCCTGCCTACCCCAGCAGCAGACACTTGGCCATGACCATCAGGAGCTCTGGTTCAAATCCAGCTTGGCTATGGATCCTCCCTGATCCTCAGTCTTGGTCTGATGAGTCAGCTCCCACCTTCCCCCTTTGCCTTTGTTCCTGCAGCTCCACTTGTGCTCTGAGTCTATACCTATATGTTTTCACTCCATTGAATGAATGTTTCATGTTTTTATTGACTTTAGAGAGAGAGGAAGGGCGAAGGAGAGAGATAGAAACATCTGTCGGTTGCCTCCGGCACGCTCCCTACTGGGGATTGAGCTCACAATCGGGGCATATGCCTGACCAGGAATCAAACCAGTGACTTCTTGATTTATGGGTCACACAGGTTGGGTAATGACCATTTTTTCAATGCCCAAATCAATGTTCCTGATGCCGGTAGGGTGGGGAGAACACATGGTGTTGGGTGTCAAGTTCAAATGCCAGCTTGGCCTCGGCCTTGTCCTGAGTTCCTGCCCAAGCTGGGAAGGACTCTCCTGTGGGCCATGACACCTGGTCACCATGGCATCTTCTCGCCCGGCCTAGGTGCTCCTCAAGGGCAGGGCCTGTCAGGTCCTTCACACCTGGGTCACAGCATGATGGGCGCTCCATTAAGGTAGGCTCACTGAAGAACAAACAACGTGAAAGGAGAAAGCTCGGCGTGGTTGTCTGTCCTGGCTGCAGAGACGGTCTTCCAACACACCGCTGCTGAGCCAGCGTTTGTCTAGGGGTGACTGGTGAGAGTGCATGGCCCAGCACCCACCCAGGGCAGCCGGGGCACCTCTGTGGGAACCCAGAGCTCTGAGGAACACATCGGGAAAAACCACTGCCCTGATCCAAGTGCCGCATCTTGCAAATGGGGTCACTGAAGCCTGAAGTCATCCTGGGGCTGGCAAGCATGATCCCAGGGCCCTGGTTCTCCAACCCTCTCAGGGTTGCACCTTTTCTGTGCAGTTCCATACCATTCACTTCCGCTCTCTTAGGTAACTTTCACGTGTGTTTGGTCTCTCTTTACACAGAAAGGTTGAGCCTCTGTAGTGGTTCTGACACAGTGTCACAGGTGGCGAGCTGAGACCTTAGCTACGGGCACGAGAGTTCATACCGCTCCGGCTTGGATCCTGGCTGTACCATTTATGAGCTCCGTGACCCCACTTAAGTGACACGTTACCCTCTTTGAGACTCACCTTCCTCATTTGTGGGTAAACGATATAACCCACACGCAGACCTACTGTGAGTATCTGATGACACGGTGCATGGGAAGCTCTTAGTGCAGTGCCGACATAAGTCAAGTCTCAGCGATGCCACCCGCTCGCCTGCATGCCCTCTGCAAACCCTCTGAGCTTATATGGATTCTGTGCAGAGCAGCTGTCAAATCAATCATTTTTATTTACTTCCAGAAAGAGCTGTCAGAGGGAGAGGAAAGGGTCTCCGGAATGCATAAACTAGGTCAGGAAATACTTGTGGTCTTCTTTTCACTTGGAAAGTACTGCTCACTGCCAGGTACCAGTGGAATAGTTGCCTCCTCCAAGAAGCCCTCCCTAACTTCCTCAGACAGTTACACGAGCATGTTTCTGGTTCTCCATGTTGCATGTTGTTGCTCTACCCACATAGGACCGATTACCACAGCAACTAAATGAGTGACTGAATTCTTCTGTCTGTTCAGTATCTGTCTTCTCTATGAGGACAGAAGACGGAGTCTGTTTTGTCTCCACTGCAGAGCACAGTGCCTGGCACATGCAGGGTTTCACTAACTACCTGCTGACGACGGACTGAGCGATTCCAGGCATCATTGCATAGATCCCCTCCATATGCCTAGTTTGGAAGTGGGAGACTGTGTTCCTGGCCTTCTAGATGCATGATTTGCAGGCTGCCTTGCTCCTAAAGGGGCTCATGAAGTTACCCTGGAACGGAAATAGTGTTGAGTGCAAAGTGAGAATCAGAGAGGGTTAGTATGGTGCTCACACTCACCAGCTGGCCAGCTGCAATCATAGCTTGAGCCCAGTTCTAACCCCTCTCTTTCAGCACCCACTTCCAGTGGATCCTACCCTTTGCTGAGGCTACAGAGCTTGCTGGGCGCTTGGAAAATGCAGATTCCAGGCTTCATCCTTCAGATTTCTCTCTTAGTAGCTCTGCAGTCAGGGCAGCCTAGGGTGTACAGGGCCCTAGGCCAGTACTTTTTCTTCTTCTTTTTGCAGGCCAGGCAAAACACTTTGAGTCACTCAAAATCATGTGAGCACCATTCTGTTGGCTCAGTCTCATGTGGTGCTGTGGAAGAAATACTTCGCTGGCCAGTGGGAGCAATTCACTGGCCAGGCTGCCTGCCTGGTGCAGGAGTCTGACCACGGGCCCTGGGCTGACCCCGTATGTATGAGTCCTTGGAGCTCGTTGAGGCATATGGTCCATCCCCGGAAGCTATGGGGTAGAGGTGGAGGGGTGTGCTGTCTCTGAGGAAGAGAAACAAATGGGGATTCACACTGGACCAGGTCCAGGCACGGACACAAGGAAGGACCTCTGAAGTAGGGAGACCTTGAGGTGCGGGCCCCGTGGTGGGAGTGTTGTCTGAGGGACCTGGGAACCTGAATTTACACCTGCACCCGGGGTTCTGATGCAGGGGTACTGCAGGTCACACTTTGAGAAATGCTGCTCTAGGAGATTAGGGTCCACTCAAGGCCGGAAGAGCTTCTGAGAGGAGAAGCTGGCCAGGGATGGGGGGCTGCCTGAGTCCAGTGTGTGCTGGTGCAGGCTCACAGGCCCGAGGGCGCTCTGCCCGGCTTAATGGCTGTCGCCCCCAGGTCTCTTGAGCAGGAGGAGGTGGCGGGCTTCGGGTGGCGACTGCCTCCCGAGGGGCCTTCCGATCAGACGGCCCTTGGCAGCCTCCTGATTTGTCTCCTGCTCGCAGTGCCAGTATCAGCTTTCTGATGCAGAGGGACCCCGGTAATGAGTTTCTATTAAAAGCCGAATCCCGGCTCTAGGAACGCGATGTTCAGAATAAACAATGGGGCAGAATCCTATTAAAAAAGGCTTCCAACACGGACAAATTAAGCCCCTGGGAATGCCCTACAAAGAATACATTTTCCCAGTGTCGAACCCAGATCAATAGAGGAAAACAAATAATTTCAAGTGGGAGTCGTCATAATGACACGCAGGTAGAGGCAGGGGTTGGGCGCCTTATTTTGGCCCGAGGACACCCCGGCGGAGATAATGAGGGAGCAGAGACTGCAGCTCCTAATGGGCGTGAGGGGTGTCTGGGTTTCCCAGGCAGCTGAGCGAGGAGGATGTCGTGTCTCATTTGTCTCTGTCGAGACTCCCTCTTTCTCTGGAGGATGGTTAGGCCCACAGTGCTGCGCGCAGCCCACGGAGCCTGGGGAGGGGCAGGAGGCCTGCTTTGTTCACCAGGGGCCAGATCTTATCTGCACAGGCAGCCGGGAGCTGTGTCTGCCTCACCCCAGCGGGCTGAGGATCCCCAGACATCTGTGCAGATGCCTGGATTGTCACCACTCGGACTTCCCCCCTCCTCTGCGCTCTCCACATGTGACTGTTCTGCGAATATCACTCTTGCAATATCCAATTTTGTTCCCTGGAGCCCTTCAAAATCCTACCCATCATTCCTGTCCCTCCTTCTCCATGGAACCTTTCCTGAATTCTTCCTTCCTCATCTGGATCCCTAGTGGTCCGAGTAACACCCTTGAGTGTTTCAAGCATGCCAGGTAGGCTCCTTGCCTGGCACATCTCTATCCCTACCCA
This sequence comes from Cnephaeus nilssonii, assembly GCF_951640355.1. Lineage (NCBI taxonomy): Eukaryota > Metazoa > Chordata > Mammalia > Chiroptera > Vespertilionidae > Cnephaeus > Cnephaeus nilssonii. The sequence continues at coordinate 13,636,459 of NC_137087.1, forward strand.
CCCTCCCCCGCTTGGAGCCTGCACCAGTGTTGACTTCCTGTTGGCCATCATCAGGTCAGTGCCTGGCCTTCTGTTCAGGGCGCCCTGTATTCAGGCCAGCTCACCCTACACTCACCGGCAGTGCTCCATTGTGGTTTCTATGCTGAGCTGAGTTGACCAAGACACAGGCTGGGATCCCTTGAAGGCAAGGAATCACCTACTAGTAACCTTCTGATGTGAGCCAGCTGCCTCCATTACCAAATGGGGACCTAGAGATCCCACAGAAGAGGAGGGGGTGTCAGGGACAAACACAATGGGAAATGGGAGAACAAGACCCCGTTCCACTGCCTTCCTGCTGGGAAAGGTGCACTGAGCCCTGACTCCTTGCAAAGCACTGTTCGACCCATTCTCCCCAGAGAAGTACTGTATTTACCCATTTTACAGGCGAGGAAACCGAGGCATAGTGAGGCGAAGTAACTGGTCCAAGGCCTCGAGCCTCAGATGGCTGGGTCTCTGTTCCCAGCCAGCTCTCCTGCCCCTGCATTCCCCAGGGAGGATTGTGAGGTGGGAATTGGTGCGGGCAGACTTGGACAGAGGACAGGCCCCTGGAGGCCCGGGAGCCTGGGCTGCAGCGGGGAGCTGGAAGGAGAGGAGGCTGTGATCTGCGGGTGCTCCTGGCCACTCAGGGTAACTACCTGTCTCGTGGGACCAGTGCGGCTGCTCCTCTGTGCAGACCTCAAAGGAAATTACAATTGCATGTTGGTTCACTCAACGAAAGCCCTGAGAAGTCCTGCAGCGACTTAACTCTTCCCGGTGTCTACCAGACTCACTTGCAATGGATGCCATTTCTTGTCACCTCAGAATGCATTGTGTCCTGAGCTGGTCCCCTAGGGAAGTCCACCTCTAGGCTGGGAGGCCAGGGCCAGCTGGACAAAGCAAGGACTCAGTGACCAAGACTTACAGTTACAGAGGCAGAACCGAGGTTATGGATTTTCCTGACGCCCAGGGAGGGAGAGAATTTGCAGGGTGAGGAGGAGGTCAGCAGTGTAAATGCCTCAGATGCTGGGGAGGGTGAGGTCCGAGACAGCCTGTAAATTTGGTGAGCAGGAGTCTGGGATATAAATCTATGCAGGCGCCCATGTTGGTTGCTGGCAGGAGTGCAAATGAGCGGGGAGGGGTTTGATGGGGAGGGGGCGGGGGTGGGCTTATCTCTTAAAGTTCAGAATGCACATACCTATGACACAGTCATGTACTTCTCTCTCTGCCCAGAGAAACGCTCTGCTGGGCTCGCGGAGGCCTGTTCAGGGACGTTGGCTGCAGCCTGGCTAGGCAGTCAGAAATGGAGACAGCCTTCATGCCATCAGCAGGAGAGTGACTAATGGCCTGCTGGCGTGTCTACTGCAGCAGTAAGAATAAGGAGGTCATGTATGTGCTGACACTGAAAGGTCACCAAGAGAGTATTGGACTGAAAAACAGGGTGCAAGATGTATATACAATACGATACTCCTTAAGGAAAAAATGCACATGATTTTTCACATGTACTCACACTCATAGGCACACACATGCACATATGTCCTCACAGGCATCCAATGCACAGATGTACACCCATACACATGCAGGGCACACATGTACACAGGTGCACACACATGTATGTACTCACACAGAACACTACAATATTGGTGCCCAAGAGCCTGATCTCTAAACCTAGAATTTCTCTGAATCCTAGTTCTGCCACTTTGTAGCTGTGGGCAAATAGCTAACTTCCCTGAACCTCAGTTTGCTCATCTGTAAAACAGGAATAACTGTATTTCAAGCTCAAGCAATTACTGAGTGTAGTAAGCGATTAGCTGGGTTAGCATGAACAAAGTACTGTGAGAGTGCTGGCCATGGCAAGGGCTAAGTGACCTAGTTGTTGCTATGACTGCGTTTTATCTATACTGAAACCTCTTTTGCTCATACCTTAACCCTGCACTGGAGATGCACTATATGATGAATACATCTTAACATTGGGTCTTGGTTTCATTGGCAACTTTTTCCCCTTCTTTGTAGCATAGAAAATAATGGCACATCTTGCAATTGGAGACAGGTCAGACACAATGAAATAGAACATCATTTCCAGGAAATATTTACTGGGGCGACATAGGTTTGTATAGAAGCATGACCAGGGGGCTCTGGGACAGACACATCCAGCTCAGACAGCAGCTCCTCCGGGAAGAGTGCTGGAGGGGGCCAGGAGGCCCGGGGCCTTATCAGGACTGCCTCGGTGTTTTACAAGCAGCGTGGACTCGTGTTTACATGTGGTTTCACTTAGCGTTGCTTGGCTGCAGCCGGCAGACACTAATACTGGTTAACTTAAGCAAAAAGGAATTTATTGGCAGGATGTCGGGAGCTCACAGAAGTGACAGGAGCCCAGAGAAGCAGACTCAGAGGGGGGAGTGGAGGCTCAGGCCTCTCCCAAGGGAGAGGATTAAGAACCACAGTCACCACCTGGTGTCAGAAAACATCTGGTCCACATGCCACTACGACTGAGGCCAGATCTCCAACCTCTCCTGTCTCCGGGTCCAGTGGCTCGTGTCATTCTTTTCGTTTGTCCATCATCTGATGACCCTTCTTCCTAGACTTGAGATAGCCCTTATTTTGAAAGTCTTAGCGGGAAGTAGCAGAGTCAGCCTCCCACAGTGGACCAAAGGCTATGGATGTGCGCAGTCCCAGCATCCCTTGCAGCTAGGGCACAGGCGCATGCCCAGGTTGGTCAACCGCCAAGCCCCTTCTCATATAGTGAGCCAGGAGCAAGCAAGACCTGGAAACAGGGCAGGATACAGCTATGCCAGTGGAAAGAGATTGGGCAGCAACTGCAGCAGCAAATCCACTTCCAGGGGCACAGCTGGTTGGAATGGCAGTGTCTGTGCCCAGTGCCTCGGGCAAGCGGTGGCAGCCTGTGCTTACTGGTACAATGGCATCGTCACTGGGTAGCTTCATGAGGTCAATCTGGCTGTGGTCGGCTGTGACCTGGACTCTGCCTGTTTCTGTGTCTGCTTCCCAGCCTTCCCAGCGAGCCTGTGGGCCATCTCACTTCCTTTTGGATAAACCCCACTTCTTGCTTCAATCTGACCAAGATAGGTTCTGTTGCCAGCAACCAATAAGCCTGCCTGACACCCTGTGTCACTCACTCCAGATGCGAAGTCCCAGAGAGAGGTCAGGACACGTGCCTGCTCCCTGGGGTGGACCAGGAGACGCAGGGAGCTGGCTTTTGTAATGGGAGGCAGAAGCCTAGAATTCCCCTCCACCAAGACCACACACAATGGGGAAGAGGCAAATCCCAGAAGGAAATGAGGCCACAGTTAGCGAGGGGGTGGGAGGGCAGCAAAACAGGATGTGTGTGCACCACTATTGCTTAATCAAAATAATGCATGCCCTGCCTGGAGGAAACCGAGTCATTCATTCACTCATTCATTCATTCATTCATTCATTTATTCAACAAACTAATTGCAAGCCAACTATATGCAGACACTGGGGACATAATGATGACAGCCACATGGGACAAGAGGCTGGTGCTGGTACCAGGTAGACAAACATACAGGGACAGGCAGTGGGCCTAAGAGCACTGTGGCCTAAGAAGGAGGCAGTCAAGGAAGTCCTCAAAGAGGAGGTGGCAACTAAGCTGGGCCATGACAGAGAGGCAGGGATTTCCAGGTTGGCAAGGGGAAGGGTGCAGAGGAAAGGGTCCGAAAACCACCTGTACATAGGCTCCAGGTCATGGGGGGGCACCCACCCTGTGCTCTGGAATGGGGCTCAGGGTGGACCTAGGGGAGGCTGAGGGTCGGCAGGAGGATAAAAGTGGTAGAAGATGAACCTGAGGGTCAGGTTAGAGCCAGAGGTGAGGGACTTGAATGCTTACTGAAGGTGGGTCAGCAAAAGTGTTTTAAAGGGAGAGACACATCATTAGAGCTATCTTCGAGGAGATGAATTGGGTGGGTGAATGAAGAGGAATTTGGGGGGGGCAGAAGAGGAGGGGGCAGTGCAAGAAGAGAGGAGGACAGGCATGGTTCAGTCTCTGGGCTTTGTGTTTGGCTAGGTGAGAACCTAGAGCGTGAGTCTCCCCAGCCACCACTCCTGGCTTGCTGGGTGACCGGACATGTCACTTCCCCTCCAGGCCACAGTGATTTCCAGCAATGCTCAGCGGAATCCCCTGGGCTTTCCCAGAGCAGTCCCAGTGGGGGAGTTTTACATGTTGGGGTTGCACCTAAGATTTTGCCCTATAATGGTTCTGCTATGAAAAGTCCACGTGCAAAACCAGTGGACCAGCTCCCCCCGTTGCTGCGCAGCTCTGACATCTCAGTGATCAAGTCACCCTGGTTTGCCCTGAATGTTTCTATTGTGACTTGGAAAGTCCCCGGTAGAAACCCTTCAGCTCCAGACGAAGTGGATGGCTGTCACCTTATAGCTGAGGATCCATGAACCTAACAGCCTGGCTCTGCTGCAGAGACAGGACCTCGGCAGGGAAACAGTGTAGGGTGTGGCCTGAGCATCAGGGCCCACGTCTCAGATGGGGTAGGAGTGGATGGCTCGAGGCCTCCATGGTTGTGGAGGTGCAGCCGCTGATGGGAGTTGGGCCTGGAGCTGGGCCAGGGCAGCTAGACAGGGGCAAGGAGAAGAAGTGGGGTGTCAGGAGGGGAGAGGAGACTAGCAAAGTCCACACACTGCTGGGGCTGCCAGGCCTGGTGCAGGGTTTGCTTTGGACTGTGTGTCATGGAGAATCCAAAACACCTGCTTAATTGTATAGTGATTCATTTTTTAATAAATGTTTTGTCTAGAGAGACAAAGGCCAAGGATGGTGCAGTGGTTGCGTCGAGCCAGCCAGGTTCACTGGTGTGTGGGATCCCGTCCATGTTCTCGGAGATGAGGAAGTGGCAGAGGGATGAGGCAGTGCCTACAGGGGGAGAGAGCTTCCCAGACATCCGTGCCAGACGCCTGCAGCTCTCAGGGGCCAGATCTGTCACAGGATCTCCCCTGGATGAAAGGGAGGCTGAAAATGTGGGGTTTCAGCTGATTTGAATAAACTCAGGGGTTCCATTCACAAGAAATAAAGAATACTAGGTACTATTTAGGCAGTTGAGTCCACTTCACCGGGTCTATAGGACTCTACATAACACTGAGGCACCCCAACTCCCCACCACATGCCCCCAGTCCCTGCCCAGGGCCCCTCGTGGCTACTGTTGCCTGTCACGGCATGATTGGCAACCTCAGGGCACAGCTGCTGGGACCCCTTCTCATTTCTCCTCCCCTCAAGGCCAGATGGCAGGCTGCATGGCCCTGTCTCCTCTCCAGGAGACCCTGAGCCCGCCCGCTGGAAGGCTGAGTCCCCTCCCGAGGGCCTTCCGTGGCCTAGAGCCGGCCTCACTCCTAACGTGACTGCCCCTCTCCTCCAGGCACAGCCAGCGTGAGCGGCCCAGCTGCTCTGTTTCACTCGTCGCTCCTGCTACTCAGCGGGATGTGTTTGCAGCAGGTACCTGATGTTCAGGGGGAATTCTGCAGCTTCTGAAAAGAAGTAAATAATGTTTTTTATGACCTGAACAGTTGTGACATTGTGCTTTGCTGAGGAGATGGCAGGCACCAGGGTGGCCAGTGACCCTCTGGAGGCAGCAAGCAGCTGCTGCTCCAGGTCAGCCCTCATGCTAAGCCTCTCCTGGTCCTCTCGTGAGACCCGACTTTGGGAACAGAGAAAGTCTGCCTGCGGGGACACCCCAGCTTGTCGCTTGCTCTCCAGCCAAAAAAGCTTTGAGGGAGAGCTCCTCCCCACCCTCGCCTCTGGGCCTCCCCGAAAACGCCCAGCGCCCGAGGCAGTAGACCCGCAGCTCCGGGTTCTCCACTGTGGTCACAGCCCACAGGGTGGGACAGTGTGGTCCTCAGGGCCTGGGCAGACATATTCTCCATCTGCTAGGGCCTGGTGGTCACGGTGAGGAGACTGGGCCTTTCTTCTCCTTCCTGAACTAGTTGAGTAAATGTCAGAGGCCACGAGAGGCTAAGATGTCCAAGAGGGAGAGGGAGAGGGAGGCCTCGCTGGGCCTTACCTGCAGCGCAAGGGACCATCTCCATACCAGCACCACCATCTCCCTGGACACCACGCTGCCTCCGCCTCAACACAGAGGTGACACCTACCTCTTCCCTCGGTGCCCCAAGGCAAGGCTGAAATTTTCCAGAGAAGCCTTCGTGAAAAATCAAATGCAGTTTCCTGGCAAGTGCTACAGCCTTGGGTCCTTTGGGCAAGGTGGCCCCGCCCTCCACCTGCACTTCCTTCCCTGCAAAGCGCCTGCTGCATGAATGAATCTGTGCATGCAGGACGGCTGCCAGCAGATGGAGGCCGCATTCTCACCCTCTCTTCCCTACCCGGCCCTGCTCTGGTCAAGCCCCCAAAGCAGGTCTGGCTGGCTGGTAGGGTTTGGGCCCCACACCAGGCTCCATCTGCTCGCCCCGCCCGCACATGGGGACTCTGGAGGGCCATTCTCCCACCCATTGCATCGCATCGCAAACCCCGTGCTTCCTGCGGAATCCTTCCCAGAGCATCACTCATGACAGCTTACAACTCCGACTATTAAACATTGATCACTCAAAATTTAACATCCCGTCTCCCCTTTGATATCCTCAACTGCTCTCTGCATAAGACAGCACGGGCTTTTCGCAGCTCAGCGTGAGGAGACTTCAAAGGTGCCTTCCACTTGCCACTCCCAGCAGCTCTGCCACTCAGCAGCCAGCCTGCCCAGTGGAGGGGGCGACCACCCGGCCTCTGCTGTGGGACTTAGACTAGTGGGGAAACCTCCCAGATTTGAGTCCTGGCTTAAGATGCTGAGGTGATTCTGGGGCACCTGGCTCTCTGTAGAAGCATCTGTGGGAAATGGAAAGTGATTTAGATGAAGAATCAAGTGGAACTGGGTTTGAATCCCTGGAGGGCACCTTGCCAGCTTGGAACCTCAGGAAGATGGCTGAGCCTCCCCAGTAAAATGGAAAGATCGCATTATGCCCCGAGTCTTCCCTTTTGCAGGCCAAATGGCTCCAGTTTCTCTCTTCAAAAATTCCTCCCAGTGTTGGCTCTGCATCCTGTAACTCTGTGGGGAGAGTGGAGGAGAGGAGGCTGGGGGGAAGCCTGGTGGACAGTGGCAAGTTTTCAGGGTCCAGAGCCAGGCACAGTACTGGGCCGGAGAGGGGCGACCAGGGCAACCGGACTGCACAGCGACTGCCCCCAACCCCTTTGGGTGCTTGGGGAGCCTTCCCTGTGCCCCTCAGAGGGGGAGCAGAGGGACAAAGAGAAGCCTGTCTCATCAGCCTCCACAGCGTCTACGGTAACCCAGGGTGGGCACCAAGACCTCGCCCAGCAGGCCGCTCAATGCCACAGGGAAACTTCCGGTTTCCCGTGAAATTGTAGGAACGGGCTTTAGGTCTGGGTAATACTGTTTTCTAAGGTGCAGAGCTCGTGCTGCGATGGCTCAGGCTTGCTGAGCAGCTGTCGGACCCCTTCCCGTGGCCCGTCTGGGCAGCATCACCCAGAGTTCTGTTCAGGCACCGCCCCCTTGGGCATCAGTGTCAGCGATCCCACAGTCAGCGCCAGCCCCGCACCGCCACCGGCTCGTGGTGAGCACTTAGTTTGTCATCCTCGCAGGTCTTCTCCACTTCCTGCACCACCAGGAAGGCAAGGTGACGAGACAGACGGGGAGCCGGATTGTGAGCCTGGATGAAAATATACATCATCTTTCCTTTGGTTGGGGGCATTTGAACTATTATTTACAAATCTCAATGTTTTGTTTGGGAAATGAGGTTAATGCTGTGTAACTCACGGGGGTCTCTGGAAGGGCTGAATAAATGGCATTTGGGAAAGCACCAGCATGGATATACAGTCGGTGCTCAATGAACGTTAATGGAAAAGAGAGCGGCTTCCAGATGTGGAAGACAACATCTGGATATCAGACTGATAGCAACTGGGGCATGATCTCTTGGCAAGAAGCTCCGGCTGGGGACAAAGGACTAGAGGAGTGAAGAGAAGTCCTCCGGCCTGAGGGCCTCCCGCGCCCACCCTGAGTTCCCTAGCCCCACGCTCCAAGTCTGGTAGAGAGCGCCCACCTCATCAGGACTGAAGGTCGGCACAGAGCAGGGAGGATCACGGCCGGCCTCATCCGATCCGGGACCCCATTAAGCACTCCATCCTGCCACGCTGGCTTCTTGACAGCCCACCGAGCCATTAGAGATCTGCTCACGGCTGTGGGCTCTCTGAATCTGACGCAGGAGAGGCAACACGCTAACCCATCGTCCCCCACTAACACCCCTGCGCGGCTACTGTGGAGAAGTGGGAGGCGGAGGCAGGACCTGGTGTGTGTTGCAGGTGCTGTTTCTGAGCCCAGCTCTCTTGGAATTCCCCTGGAGCGTGTGAGGGAGGCAGGGCCGGGTGCTGACTGCTCCTGGCACTGTGCTTGGTGCGTTGAGTGCCCACAGCCTGGCTGTGACTTAGATAGCAGCGTCCCCAGGCAGCAGCGAAGGGACTTCAAAGAAGAAGTAACTGGCCTGTGTCGTTGCCGCCTGTGTTGCTGTCGCCTGTGTCACGTTGTCGCCTGTGTTGCGTTGTCGGGAACTGCTCCTTTGGGGCTGCCACCCCTGCCTGGCTCCGAGTAGGCCTTGCTCATCTTATCTGGTGTCTGCGAGGTGCTGGAGGTCAGCAAAGCACCCGCATGTGTTACTCCATTTCACGCTCGCCAGTCTCATGATTATATGTTGTTCTCATCTGCCTTTTAGAGACGAGGACAGTGAATCTCAGATTGCTCAAGGGATTTGCTCAAGGTCACTCATGTAGCTCAGTGTGTGGCTGGGTCTTGAGCCCAGGTTTGTCCATAACCCCAAGTGCTCACCATTAGGTTTCTTGCTGAACATTATTTCGTTTATCCGCCAAGTCATACGCAGCAGCTATGACGGGTAAGGTCCTGCTTTAGACTCACAGAGGGTTATGGAGATGGCTGTGTCCGGGTTCCTGCCCTGAGAGTCCATCCGTCCTTCCATCCCCAGCTCTGTCCTCCGACGGAGGCACCTTGCTTTCATCTTTTCTCGTCTCAGAGCTCATGTGTTGTCTGGAGCCCTCCTGGGGCATCCTGAGACACAGGACAGCCCTCTGTGCCATGCCCACAGCAGGATTGGGCCCAGGACTCCTGCTTCTGTGCCAGGGTGTCCTCCATATGCCCACGATCAACCTGCCTTTCCACCGCTGTTTCCATTCTTCAGCGCATTGGTGTCAGACAGGACAGCCGACTGCGCTGTGACCACAAGCCACTCTCAGTAGCTGATTGCAACAAGGTTTTCCCTCCATGAGATACACGCAAAGGGGGTCAGCAAGGGAGCTCTGCTCCTCACAGTCACCCGGAGACGTGGGCTGGCACCTGCTCCCACCACCACTGGGGTGAGGGAGGTGAGTTGTAAGCTAGGCACTGACTCTTAAAGACTTGTCTGGGAGTGACACCTGTCACCTCTGGGCATATCTCATTGGCTCGAGCAAGTCGCCTGGCCTGCCTACGTTCAAAGTGGGCTAGGGTGCAATCACACCACCAGCCCAGAAGCCGAGGAGCAGTGGAGTATTTGTGAATGGCCCCGTGACCATAATAAATGCAGCTAAACCCAAGCCAGGTGAGCCAGCTGTTGCTGTGGAAGATTCTGAGCCTGAGAATGCCCGTCTCTTTGTTTGAAAGGGAGAGATCAGGAAGTGTTAGAGGCGTGTTAAAGGCATATTAACTTCCAGATTCAACTCCCTATTTTATTTAATGAATGTTTCTTGAGAGCCCTGTAAGTGCCAGGCACTCCTAAGCACATGGGACACATGAGTAAAACAGACAGAAACCCATGCCCTCAAGGAGCGTGTGTCAGAGGGACAGACACGGAGCAGTGGAGAGCAAACATAAGCAAATCACATCAGGACGACACCCCGTTAGGAAGAACTGAGAGAGAATGGAAAACACGGCGCTTCTCCGAATGAGGCAGTGTTGCCAGAAGCTCTAATCATGCCCTCGAGCTCCCCACATGCAGCCTCTGCCACAGGACCCTCTCCGCTAGCCCTTGCACTTTAGTCTACGCTTGTATTTTCTTTTATTATTTTGGGGGAGGAGGGACCTTACAGATACATCTTTTTCACAGTTCTGGAGGCTGGAAATCCGAGATGGAGGTACTAGCAGAGGTGGTTTCTGGGTAAGGGCTCTCTTCCTGGCCTGCAAACGTCTGCCTTCTTACTTTGTCCTAACATGGCTTTTCCTGTGTGTGTGTGTGTGTGTGTGTGTGTGTGTGTGTGTGTGTGTGAGAGAGAGAGAGAGAGAGAGAGAGAGAGAGAGAGAGAGAGAGGGGGGGGGGCACGCATGCTCTAGTGTCTCTTCCTCTTCTTATAAAAGATACCAGTCCTATTGGATTAGGGCCCTACCTTTATGACCTAATTTCACCTAATTGCCTCCCAAAGACCCTGTCTCCTACAGTTGCATTGGGGGTTAGGACTGCAATATATGAATTGGGGGTCACAATTCAGTCCATAACACCCCATTTTATTCTCCAGCATATGACTTTATTTTAAAGCCACAGAACCCAAGTTCTCTTACTCTCGGGTCCTCTCCTTTTCTCCGTCTTCCTTGGCTTGTTTCTTCCCGAACTCTTTCCCGTGGACATGCCAGGCCCAAGGCTCTCTTCGTGCTGGGCACTGCCCTATACATCAGGATTTTAAGCTGCAGCTGCATCCTACAGTATTTGTAATTTATAAATGACAGTGTCAGGCTGGACTTGCTGGCTGGTGCCTTCTTGACACAGGACATTAGAGGTGACATTACTGAGACTTCCTATCTGTCAGGCACGGTCCTAGGTGCTTTACATGTATACGTTATCCTTAAACCCTTGCCCGAGCCCATGCTGTAGGACTTGTCTGTGTTCCCATCTTGCAGAGGAACAAGGTCATGCATGCGGAGCACAGAGGAGGTCAAGGGCAGCCCAGGCCTGTCTCAGCCTCTGCTCTTTGTCTCCTTGTAGAACCCCCTCCCTGCTTGGGGGCCATTGAGTTAAACACCTATTCATTTGACTTTGCAGGATTCTTCCCTTAACTTGGAGCATGTGTGTGTTTCCACATCTTTAAGATTTTCTTAGACTTTCTGGTGCCAAATGTATAAACCAGCCCTGCTGACTTGTTAAGTAGCCATCTATCACACCCGAAGCTGGCACCCTCCTTCAAGGCTCCTGGGAGGGGGGGAACGGTAACACCTCAAGGAGAGGAACTTAGGAGAATGGGTCTCTAAACGACCACACACGCACTGCTGAACTTATCGATTTTACCTGTGGAGCAGGTAGACTTTCATATGGGCTTAAAAACATCAGTGCTGGGATGCTCACTGCAGTGTTGTATATTATTAATAGCATTAATGGACTGGAAACCAGCACACACTCAATAGTAGGGGACTGTTTAAACAAATGATGGTGTGTGTGTGTGTGGGAGGGGGGCGGTGTGGAATACTACCCAAGCAATCCAATGTGTGGCTATGCGTGGCCTCTCAGTGGAAAACATGAGTGGCAGAGCATTTTGTGGAGTGTGAACCCCTTTATGTGAAGGCATCTATGTACATGTATTAAAAATAAATTATTACGTGGATACAGAATATGTGTTGAGCTATTATTATACACCAGGCCCTCTCTCCAGTATTGTATAAATTAATTTATTTAATCAACTGTGGTGCATGGTGCAGTACTATTCCCATTTTACAGATGATAAAACTGAGGCACGGGCAAGTTAAGGAACTCATACAAGGTCACTTAGCTGGTAAATGGGGAAGGGAGCATTTTCATCTGAAAAGTCTAACTCTGGAGCCTGAGGTCTTACCCTCCATGAAAGTAGATGGGCCTGGCCCTTCTCCCATCTTCTGGTCTCAGAGGGGAAGTTCCTCTCTTCAAGTCAGCGCCCCTTCACCAGGCCCCACCCACTCTCTTCTGTTTTCATCCCTCCCTCTCTGGTAGTTCCTTTACCTTTGCTTATCAATGAGCCAAATTCTCCTGCAGTCCAGAGAACTTATGTGTGGCAGAGAAAATGCTGGGTCCATGGAGCCACTTCTTTATCCAGCACCCTGACTAAAGCATATCCCCAGATCTCATGCATGTAGGAGCAGTCATAGGCCTGATTCTCACCAATGAAGAATGAGCAGAAGCGAGGGGCCACCTCCGGTCGGAAGCAGTTAAGAGCCTTTGAGCCTTCGCCACACACGCTCTCGTTTGTGCAGCTGGAGGCTAGGTCTCCGAGAGGGAGTGCCAAGTGGAAACAGCTTGGGTCGGAGTTACCACTTGCAGAAGGACCATGCTGCCAGAGCTGTCAGACTATGAAGGAATGAGGTGCACCTCTGTTGGGATCAGTTGTTGAGATTTAGGGGTTTTAGAGGTGCGTAAGCTAGCATTGGTTACCCTCTCACAGGAGCCAAGACCTCATATCTGTCTGCTCTTTTTTACTACTACGTTCTTAAGAAGATACAGATGAGGTCAGGCACGTTCAGGGTGGTATGGCCCAAACCAGAGGAACCCAGAGGCCCACACCAAGACACATCATAATTAAAATGCCAAAGATTACAGACAAAGAGAGAATATGAAAAGCAGCAGGAGAAAAGCAGTCAGTTACCTACAAGGGAGTGTCCATACCTTGTCAGCTGATTTCTCAACAGAAACTTTTCAGGCCAGAAGGGAGTGGCAAGAAATATTCAAAGTGATGAATAGCAATGACCTACAACCAACGTTACTCATCCAGCAAAGCTATCATTTAGAATTGAAGGTCAGATACAGAGCTTCACAGACAAGAAAAAGCTAAAGGAGTTCATCACCACCAAACCAGTATTACATAAAATGTTGAAGGGTGTTATTTAGGAAGGAGAAGAAGAAGAAGAAGAAGAAGAAGAAGAAGAAGAAGAAGAAGAAGAAGAAGAAGAAGAAGACAATGAAGAAGAAGAAACAATAAAATGGCAATAAATACATATGTATCAACAATTGAATCTAAAAATCAAAATAAATGAACAAGGAATCTAATGAACAAAATAAACAGATGAATAAAATAGAACCAGAGGTATGGAAACATGGAATAGACTGAAGAATCTCAAAGGGGAGAGGGTAGGAAAAGATTAACCAAAAAGTTATATGCATATATGTATTACCTATGGACAAAGACAATAGGGTGGTGAAGGCCCGAGGTGGGGTGGGAACCAGGTGGAGGGGGGCAATGGGAGGAAAAATGGGGGATATCTGTAATACTCTCAACAATAAAGATTTTTTTTTAAAGAAGATACAGACCCCGGAAATGTAGACTTGAGCACCCATCCTCGTTGCCCTGGAGATGCCACACCTCTCCTGGGCCTCCTCACACAGTGACAAACAGGCACAGCCAGTGGTTGCTTCTCTGCTCCAGGCCCCTCTGACTGCCCTTGACCTTTCTGGACTCTGTATCCTTGGTTTTGGGGGCACGGCCATCTCCTCATCCCTTTCTCCTTCCTCACCAGCACATCGCAGTAGAAAATCACCATCAAGGGGTATGGACTCAGAGCCAGACAGCCTTGATCTGTATCCTGCCTGAATCTCACTATCTCTTAACTAAGCCCCAGTCTGTCCCTCTGCCCAGAGGCACCCAGCGCTGGGTCCTGGGCTCCTGTGAGGAGGACTGAGGTAACTACCTCAGACAGCAAGGCCAGCACAGGGCTTGGCAAATGTGTGTTCTATTTTCTTTCACTTTATTTTTATTTTCCATATTATCTGTCTGCCTTAAGCGCTTATGCAACAAATATAAACAGTGCTTGTTCCTTTTTTTTTTTTCCTGAAAAATCTTAAGTACTCCCATGATTTCATTCACTTCTGTGCGAACATCTACCAAATGGAGACCTTTAGCCTAATATTTTTTTCCTAGCCCTTGAGCATTGCCGCAGACTTCTGGTATGCATACTATTAGTTAATCAACCCACTCTATACTAGTTTATCGAGAACTTCATGTGGATAAAGCCCTGTACTTAGCGCTGGAGACAAAATAGTGAACAAATGCAGAATGCTCTCTGCCTGGTGAGGCTTATCTGTCTAGGAGAAGACAGATGTTAATCAATAATCTTGCAAATAAATTTAAACTTGGGGTTTTGACAAGTGTTTCTAAAGGAAAGATATGTGAGTCTTTGAAACCCAGTAATTGATTGATTCACTTAGTGAGGATGTTTCTTATGGAGGAAAAGTTTAAGCTGAGTTCTGATGGACAATTGGGAGTCAATTAGGTGAAATGGGAGGGGAGAGAGGTAATGATGTGGACAAGCATCGCACGTCCCCAGGGAACATGGCATGAGTGAGGTGGTAAGCAGAGGAGAAACTGAAGGGGGCACGGTCCTGATTGGGGTGGAGAGAGAGTGTGGAAAAGACTGCTCTTTGTCCCCCAAGATCTGGTCTCCTCTTTATTTCTGACTAGAGAGCCTTTTATTTTAACTTGGCTCAAGGCAGCCTGAAATAAAGACTACATTTCCCAGTCTCCCTTGCAGCTAGGCTTGGGCATATGAGTAAGTTCTGGCCCATGGAATGTGCAATGTGTACCTTTTGGGAAATGTTCTTAAAGGGACAGGCACAAGATTCTCTCCATTAATCTTTCCTACTGAGTGAAATTCAAATGTCAAGTCTAGAGCCAAAACCACCATTGTGGACCATGCTGTAGAATCATGTGATCGGGATGGCAGAATGACAGAGAAGCTGGGTCTCTGATGACCATGGACCTACATACATTTATCTCTTTGTGGATAAATACACTTCTCTCACATTTAAGCTATAGCTACTTGGGGGGAGGGGTGTCTATCACTCATAACTGAGCATAATCCTAACTCATACACAGAGGCAGAAGCCAGGCAGCATGGGGCATCGTGGGCCATGTTAGGGCCCTTGGTTGCCACCCAAAGAGGGGTAAACAACAACAGAAGGAAGTGGAAGGCATGCCTAGTCACTCGCAGTCTCCAAAGCCAGCGAGTTTCTCCATGAATTCACCTTCTCGAGTCCTTCAGCGGCATTTACCAAGTATCTGTTGCATGCCAGGCACTGCCTTAGGTCTTTGGGGATTTCAAAATAAATATGACATATTCTGTCTTTGAGTCAGAGGCAGTCTGATGAGAATTATAGGCATGCAAATAACGGTTACTGTTCAATCAACAACACTTGTGGAGCACCAAGGAGGTATTCAGTGATGGCATCCCCACGATCAACTGGGAAGAGTGTATGACCCATTATAGGGGCACTGACATAACAACGGGACGGCCTCCCTGCCTAGCTCAGCGGAGCAGATGTGTCAGATGCAGTGCTGGACTGCGGGGTGGCAATGACCCAGGGGAGGAGGGCCTGCTCCCAAGGAGCACGCAGTCTCGTACTCTATAGGAAAGAAAAGGGCCATGAAAATACTAGAACTGGCGTTCCATGGGTCCTGTGATAGGTGTAGAACAGTGTGCTGAGGGCTGGGGTGGTCATTTCTACCCGAGGGCTCAGGACAGGCAGCCCAGATGAGGTAACCCTTGGCCTATGCTGGAAAAGATAAATACTAACTACATTGAAGTAAGCTGTGAGGTGTTAGGAATATGAACAAAATGCCCTGGGAGTACTGAGAATGAAGTAACTCATTTGAGGTGTGTGTGTATGTGTGTGTGTGTGTGTGTGTGTGTGTGTGTGTGTGTGTGTGTAAAATGCTTATGTTTAAAGAGGTGAGAGAGTATTAGGGGAAGGTTTCACAGAGGAGGTGACTACTGGGCAGAATTTTAAAGGAAAGTAAGAGTTCCTCCTGGGTCAAGGCGGAGCAGAATTTTAAGGCAGTCGGATCACATCTAAAAGGCTGCAGGGCATGAGAAACCAGAGGGGTATGAGGGGTATGAAGGGACTTCCAAGGAGTCTGAGGTGGTGAGCCAGAGACCAAGGCGAGAATGAGGCTCAGAGAGAAGGGGGCCATGTTGTCAGAACTCCAGTGGACAGACTCAGGGCTTTTGTTTCTGTTTTGCTGGTAGAGAGAAGCCAGGGAGAATTTTAACCAGAAGAGAAACATAGAGAATTTTTCTCTATGCTTAAAAAGAAAAATTAATTGGAACAAATTCCCAAAGTGCCCCTCTCTAGAGGCTGGGTAAAAAATGATGGTGCGTCATCCAGTGGAACTTCAAACAGCCATTAAAAACAACGAGGTGGATCTATATGTGCTCATATGGCACCATTTTTAAGATAAATCGTTGAGGTTAAAATAATCAAGGTGCTGTATGGTATTTGTACTATGGTTCAATTTGTTTGAAAGATGTGTGTGAATGTGTATGCATGAAGGCATACATCTATCTATCTATGCTTATATATATATCTTAAAAAATTTCTATAAAGATACACAGAAAACTATTAACAGTGTTGCTTTTATGAAGGAAAATTAAGAATAGGAGTTGTAGGAAGTTACTTTTCATTGTAAACCTTTTGGATTGATTGAATATTTTTTATCATGTGCATGCATTATTTTCTAATATATTAAATAAATATGTATTAAAATTTTTATTCTGCCTGAAATGTGAGTGATGGATTGAAGAGAGGAGAGACTCGGGGGAGAGTGAGCCCTCCCCCACCTCCATTTTCTTGATTAATGGCAACACCATCCATCCAGTTATTCAGTCTCAAACCTTGAAGTCATCTTCAACTCCCCCTATGTCTAATCAGTTATCAAGTCCTGCCTGTTCTACACCAGAAATCTCTCTCCCCTCAGCCCCAGAATAGACAGAGAGATGGATGGGACAGAGCCGCAGCCTCGAGACAGACTGGAGTATGTATAAATATTTAGTATGTGATAATGGTGACATTTCAAATCCTTGTGGAAAGGATAGATTATTCAATAAATGATGTTGGGGGGAAAAATTAACTCCGATCCTTAGCTTAGTCATAAATGGAAACAAAGTCCTGGTGAATTAAAGATATGTATATAAAAATAAAGTCACAAAGGCATTAGAAGAAAATGTAGGTCAGTCTTTATATTATATGGAGCAGGACAGGGTCTTTCTAAGTAAAATGTTAAAACAAGATATGAGAGGACAAATCTGATAGATCAGACTATATAAAATGATTGCTGTCACAGGCTAAACACATGATTTAAAATCAGAAGCAAATGTAAAACTGGAAAAAATACTTCCAAAAAGATGGTATATTAAAGTGTTAATAAGCTTAATGTATAAAGAAAGCTTACAAAACAATGAGGAAAAGATAAACAGTCAAACAGGCAAATGAAAATAAGTGATTAACGGAAGAGAAAAACAACTGGTCATTAATAAATGAAAGAATGTTCCATGTTGCTCTTTTGTAGAAAAAAAGCACATTAAAACAGTAATAAAATGCCACATTTCACCAAATATTTTTAATTAAAGATAATTCCCTCTACTGCTCAGGTGCTGGGAAGTCTTGCACACTGCAGAAAGGAATGTAAACCAGGCCAAAGTCCACGAAGTAACTGCCAGTACGTATCAAAACCCTCAAAAATGTACCTCATGTTGACATGCTGATTTTACTAGAAGTGAACGTATGTATGTCTGTATCCTGAGGAAATAATTAAGTATATGACAATGATTTTTGTCACAGTGTTGTAGATAACAAAACCCCCAAATTCCCTTAGACCCCTAATTCTAAAAAAAAAAAAAAGATTAAGTAAATTATGATACATTTAAACAACATAACATTATGTAATCAATAAAAGTATCTAGGTTTAAAATTACAATGGTATTCAAAAAGATATTTATAACATAACAAAGTCAAACAATTGTAATCCATGCTATGTTTTTAAAAAATATATATTTTTATTGATTTCAGAAAGGAAGGGAGAGGGAGAGAGAGATAGAAACATCAATGAAGAGAGAGAATCATTGATTGGCTGCCTCCTGCATGCTCCCTACTGGGGCTCGAGCCTGCAACCTGGGCATATGCCCTTGACCGGAATTAAACCCGGGACCCTTCAATCCGAAGGCCGATGCTCTATCCACTGAGCCAAACCGGCTAGGGCCCCATGCTATGTTTATACAAATATCATGCATGGATGAAAAGGGGAGATTAAAGTCTGACGTTTCAATAGCAGCTGTTTCTGGGGGTTATAGATGATTTTTATTTTCTTAAAAATCACTCTGTATTTTAAAAATTTTGCTTAATAAATATCAATTACTATAAAACGATGGAAAAATAAAAAAATGCACTGCCCTTTGTCCCAGATATGATAGGAATTCTTTATAAAGAAATGATTAGGGCTGTGAGAATGGATGGTGGTAGAAAGGTGCTCAACACAGCATTACAAATAAAGATGAAGATGAAACAATCTGAGTGCCCCAAACCAGGGAATATTTAAGTGAATGATGATTGGATACAATGGAACGCTTTGTGATCATAAAAATCGAGTTATAAGAGGATATTAGTTAAAATGGGAGAAGAACATACACAAGAATAAGTGAAGGCAAAGCTGGCTATGAAACCACAAATGAAATGACACACTCTTGTTTGGAAGAAGCAGAAAATACTAGGCAAGTCTACACTAAGATATTAATGTGGTTATGTCGGTGGCTGAGCTGCAGGTAAGCTCTTTTGTTTGACATTCCTATATGTTTCTAAGTGTTTTGTATTCCGCATGGATCACATATTTTACTTGTTAAATTCGGGGAACTATTAAAACATCATAAATAACATTAAAAGTCAAATGACAAAACTAGAAAAAAATTACAACATGGGATTTTCAAAGTATGTTAATATACTTAATTTATAAAGAGCTCTCACAAGCCGAGAGGAAAAATATGAACATCTCAATGAAAAGATTTGCATGGGAAGCACAAAGACAATTAGAAAAGAGATATAATCATTCAGCTAGCATCTAAAAAAGGGTCGAATAGCAAACGTAACTCATAGAGAGATGGAAAGTTTTGCTCTTCAAAGTGGAATTCATTCCTCAAACACTGATAATACTTAGTGTTGCTATTGGAGGGGAAGCAGCCCCCGCGCACAGGGATGCCGCCAGTGCAGACTGCAGCTTTCTGGAGGGCAGTTTGGCAGGTATACAAACAACCTTGAAAATATTAATTCTTTGTGACCCAGGAGGTCAATCTTTAGGAATAATCCTGAAAAAGCAACCATGGTTATTCAAAAATTTATGGGCAAGAGTGCTCTTTGCAGCATTACTTAGAATAATCAAAATTAGAAAACAACCAACATAGTTAACAATAAAGGGTTGGCTTGGTTGCCAACCACCGTACAGGCCTCCAATCCTACATGAACCATTCTAAAATCCAAAAACCACTTGGGATTTTTGTAAGTTTGCTGCAAGCTCATTGGTGGCAAAAAAATCTAACTTGAACTTCAAGGAGCCTGCTTAATAATCAGTATTTATCTCATTTAGTGTGATTATTTAAATGTTTTCTTGCCCAAATGCAGGGGTTGGCAAAAGGAGGTTTACAGTTGTGAGAATGTGAAAGTTTATTCTTGTATTATTATTTATTAATTATTGTATTATTTTTCCATACAAACAACTGTAAACCTACTTTAAAAAAAATATGTTTTTATTAATTTCAGAGAGGAAGGAAGAGGGAGAGAGAGATAAAAAACATCAATGATGAGAGAAAATCATTGATTGGCTGCCTCCTGCACGCTCCCTACAAGGGATCGAGCCTGCAACCCAGGCATGGGTCCTTGACTGGAATCAAACCCGGGACCCTTCAGTCCGCAGGTCGATGCTCTATCCACTGAGGTAAACTGGCTAGGGCCAACTGTAAACCTACTTTTGCCCACTCCTGTATTTCTTCAATTCTCTTTAGTGTATTAAAAGAATCTATAGACACACAGTTTAAAAAAAACAAAACAGCACAAAACATATTGTAGTACTATATCAAAATTGTACCAGAGGTTATCTCTAGATGGTGAAAGTATGAACAATTTTAATCTATTTCTATACATTTTTATAGTCTCTAAGTTCTCTATAATGAATCTATATTATCTCTAACAGATAAATGTATTTTATAAATCTAAACTAAATCTCGCCCTGTCAATGGTTGAGTGTCCCAAGAGTTTGCGGTTCAATTCCTGCTCAGGGCACATGCCTATGTTGCGGGCTCTATCTCCATGGGGGGGGGGGGGGGGCGGGCATGCAGGAGGCAGCCAATTGATGATGTTTCTCTCTCATCAATGTTTCTATCTCTATATCGCTCTCCCTTCCTCACTCTCCAAAAATCAATAAAAAGCATATTAAAAAAATAGAAACCTAAACTAAATCTGGATTTCACAAATGTATGCAAGCAGGAGGGTCGGCTACCCCGTTCCTGCCCCCTCCACTAAATAAAACGTCAAAGATACACAGGCAGGATTCAAGCTTAGTTCTTCTAAATCTGACTCCTGTGTTCTTTCCCTTCTAATGTGCTACATCAAAACTGGTAGTTTTGAGAGAAGGTCTAGCAGAATTTTAATAAATGCTATGTTTAAACAGATTCTGTGGACCGATGCATATTGAGAAATGCAATATATAGACCTTTACTGCAGAACTTCTTAGGGCCTTTTATATTCTAAGATGCACTGTGTTTCCGAAAGAGAGGTGTAATACGCCGAGTTCCTTCAATACATTTGGCCGTAAATATTTTCTATTTAATTGTACTTTGGTTTATGTTAATGAGTGGGAAATCAGCACCATCTTGAGAATGTGCTTCCCATAAAGCACTTTGGAAGTGCTAACCTCATGGAAAATTTCATCCTTCAACTGGGGAAAATGTGCAAGAACACCTCTAGAGCAGTGACAATGTCCTGTGGGAATGCGGACTCTTTCTGTGTATTAGCTTTTCCCTGTAAGAGCGATGTTCATAGCACATGAAAGGCCATGCTGCTGGAATGGAGATTTTTGTTCCATTGAGACAGCATTTGACCGATGTGATTCCATAGGGTACGATGGCCTGTTACATAAATACTGGTGGAAAGTCTGTGGAGGCAGGAAGTCAAAGCTCCCAGACAGAGTTCTCTGTATCCTCCTTCCGGTGGTCAGGCACCTCAGAACCTCTCACCGAGACACCAAAGACTGGGGGCGTTTTGTGAAATGAACCCCAGCCTGGGAGGTGGCAGCAAAGCCGGCAGGTGAACATCCAGGGTGACCTCGGTCAGGTTGCTTCTTCTCTGGGTGTCTCGGTCACTTCATATGCACAGCAAAAGGCCTGGTTAGGGCAGAAGAGCAACCGTGTTTCTTCTCACTTGCCAACTCCAACTCAATCAATTGGTAGAGGCTTCCTAGAGTCTTGAGTCAGCCCCCTGCTTAGTGAGAAAGAATGCTGGGGTTGATTATTGATGTCTGCCCCAGGCACACATGGAGAGGGTGGGTCACTCCTGCCCTGAATGTCTAAGTACTCTTGAAGACCTGGGATGCTTTAGAATGGGCACGTAGGAGCCACCTCCCAAATCTAGCGTTTGTTTCATGAACTCTGGTGATATTTTGCCTCATTTCCTCTTTTTTAAATTTTTATTTATTTTTATTCTGTTTCATCCATAGAGATTCCAAAGTCTTGGCTCGTGGTCTTTGTAATAGCGAAATAATGGTTTTCTGGGACAATCTTCTTCTACTCCCTTTCTTTCACCCTCTTGCCAGAGCTGAATCTGTTTTTACTAAAAGAGAAAAGAGGAAAAAAATACATATGTAAAAATCACACATCCTCACCATGTGCAAAAATCATGTGTTTGGCAGCAAGAACATGTTTCCAAGGCCAAATGGCATTTTTCTTTTCTTGCAAAACGAGCAAGAAAAAAAAAAAAGGTCCTACTTTCCCAGCAGCTGGCACTGAGTTATTGGCCCTTGTCAGTTGCTGCCGCTGATGCTGGAAACCCGTGATGCTGGGAGAGCAAGTCCCGGGAGAATCTGGTTGCAGCCTCCTCTCCTGCTTTGCAAGGGACTGAAACACACAAAACAACCCATGGTTGGCAGAACCACTGTCACGGGTATTAGAGGGAGGGTGGTATGGAGGCCAGAAGGCCAGAGTGTCTGTAAGAGCTCCATCTCACCGGCTGTGTGATTTGGGGCAGAATTCTTAACTCCTCTGAGCTTTAGACGGCTAAAATAAGTAAGTAAGTAAGTAAATAAATAAAAAATAAAAGGCACCATAGCCTCCAGTTGTCAGTGTGTGGGGATACCCCAGAGAACAAAACTGGCAAAAGTCCCTGCCCTTGGGGGACTGCTATTTTAATAGGAAGGGGAAGGATGGGAAGGGGTGGGAGGGAAGATAGATAATGGGCTGGTGAATACACACGTTAATGTTAGGTGGTACCAAAGACCAGAAGGAAACTAGATCTGGGCAGGGAATATGAAATGCCAGGGTGGGGTGCCCTTTCAGGTGAGACCAGGAGCCATTAGGACCAGGAGTTGGTGAGGCTGTGCGCCATGTGTCTACCTGGGGTGTTAGGGCTCCTGGCAGAGGGAACAGCAAGGGCAAAGTCCTAAGGCAGACACATGCCAAGGGTGGTGGGAGCAGCAGGAAGCTGGTGTCTGGGATGGAGTGGGGCAGGGAGGAGCAGGAGATGAGAACAGACAGGTGTGAGATGGTGGGCAAGGCAGGGAGGGGGTGAGGTTGGGCTTTGTGAGGATTTTGGCATTTCCTCTGAGCACGTTAGGCGGCTGTGGGAGCTTATTACACCAAAGAGGAACCTTCTCTCATTTACATTTTAACAGGAATATTTGACCCCTGTGTTGAGAAATGGATGGTGTGGGAGGCAAACGTGAAGGCAGGGAGGTGCTTTGAAAGTTGTGGCCCTGCTCCAGGGAGTGATGCTGGTGCTTGGACCACAGGAGAGGAGGAGGTGGTGGGAAATGTGAGGGATCTGGGTACAGTTTGAAAGCTCCTTACCAGGTTGTTGTGGGAGATTGTGAAACAACGTGAGAAGCCCCACCCAGTGCCCAGAATATAGTAGGTGCTCAGTGAAAGTTAGGTCCCTATTCTAGTCATTTGACCAGCTGCGCTTGCACTTAGGGAGGAGCTAGGTGGCTCACCTGAGGGCATCCTCATTCATCCAAGCTTTCACCAGATGTTGCTCTCTTCCACGTTCCCTGGGATTGGAAAGAAGATGGCAGCATGACTTACGATACAGGTGTCCCCGCTTCCCAAAAGCAGGACAGGGGGCTCTTCATGACCAGAGGGAGGCAGAGAGAGAGGTAAAGGGGACAGCAGTCACTTAGGGACTTTTGTTCCCCAAAGTAAAGCAAATAGTGAAAGCTTGCCAAGGATCACCTTGGAGCAGTATGGTTGATGGAGGGAAGCTTGGAGCTGGTGTTCGAGTTGCTTTAGGGGGACTCTGGAGTTGGAACTGAGCAATGACACTGGGTTCTGGAGAAAAAGTTCTTGAGAGTGAACTCCTGAATGCGTCTCACTGCCAGGTGTCTGATGCATGTGGAGCCGTGGCTATAAGTGGCCAGGCACTGCCCCCCACGCCTTCCCAGCCATGGCCCCAGGGCTGCCTCCATGGAGAGCAGTGGCGTGCTCCACATTGAACGTGGCTGATGCTGAAGGCATTCCTGAGGAGGGGCGGTGAGGCAGAGGACTTGAGGGGGCTCTGCCCAGGGCTGGCAGGTCCAAGGGCCTCAAGGAGTGTAATGGAGTCCCTGTCATGAGGTGTCCGAGCCAGGACCCAGTGGATGTGGCAGAGGAACTGGGTGGGACGGGAGCAGGTTCCCAGGTGAGCTGGCGAGTGGGAAACGGTTTCATAATAGTCAGATAAGTAATTTTATGTTTTTTAAAAATGCTACTTTTTTTTTATGATAGTGATGCGCACTCTTTTAAAATGCACTTATGGAAGCTTAAAAATAAGTCGACTTAGTGGAAGCCAGTGGGCTGGATGGGCCGCGGGGTCCCTGGGAGCGATTGAGGTTGGGAACTGTGGACTCGAGAGAAGCTTTGTGCCCTGGGTGGTAAGGACAGGAAGTTATTTGTGCCAGATTCCCAGGGTTGGCCAGGCCATGATGGGTCTGTTGTCACAGCTGAAAACTCCTGGCTATGGGCAGTCCTACATGCAAAGGACATTTTCCCCCTTTCCAGATGCTTCCATCTCTTGTGAGAGCAGCGATGAAGGGAACAGGATGAGGAGAGAAGGGCCCATCACCCCTTTGTTTGCATGAGAACCCGCGGCCACCCTGCAGCCTGTGTGCTTGGACTTGCTCCCAAGGCTTCCTTTCTCCCAGTCCTGGGAAGAGGCGCCTGACAGCAGTGCTTGCTCACCTCCCAGCCCGCCGTCCGAGGTCTCCACAGGCCATCTTCTTGTGCAGACAGTTTGTGCAACTCAGCCTATTAGAAAGCAGTTACATATGGCCAGTTCCCCACGTGGGTGAGGCAGGGTGCTGCAGGACCAAGCCTGTCCCCTCTGCTTTCCCCACTCTGTCTTCCTTTCCACCCAGGGACCTCTGTCCCTCAGAGCTGACCAGACCCTGAGCCTTGTCCCCGTGAGGGGGACTTGAGCAGGCAGTGGGATGGCTCCTGAGGGCCATTCAAAAGCCACAAGAATGCTGACCTTGGGCCTCAGGGGCCTGTGCACCCTCAGCAGGGTGGGCAGTAGTGATGAATTATTGATGCACTTGTTGACCAATAAACAGCACAGTGGGCATCTGGCACATGTAGGAACCAGAGTGCCCAATGGGCCAGGCGGCTTAGGGGGGGCCCTGCCCCACTGACCCGCTGTGGAGCATGAGGGGCTGGGAACCTCAGGGCAGCTCGGTGCCCTCACCTACACTTTCCTCACTGGGCATCATGAGCACTGGAAGGCATCTGCATGTATGGGCCTGTGCCTGGCACCGGTCAGGTCTCAAGAAATGAGGCTTTCATCCTTGCTGTCATCATTGGAGCTGATTCTTATGACAAGTCTGTAAAGAATTGCCATCTCGCCCTGGAGCAGGAACTAGCGATGTCCTCGGCTGTTTGATGACCCCAGCGCTCCTCCATCGCTCTCACCACCCTACAGAGCAGGTCCAAGCAGCGGCACCCCAGGAAGGCTCAGGATGGGGGCCTCCTGCAGTATATCTGTCTTGGGGACCTTCCTCAGAGGACTGAGCTTGGTGGCCCCGCCCTGCTGAATGCCTGTGAACTCACCCAGGATGAGGGTGCTGGACACTCCACGCAGCTCAGCTGTCTTCAGTCCACTTCCCAGGGGTAGGAGTACAGGCTCTGAGACTGTGTTCCAGCGCCCGTGTATGCAAGCAGGAGGGTCGGGTACCCCGTTTCTGCCTTCTCCACAGCCCCGTGAGGCAGGGACCTATGTCTATTTGGTGACTGAGGACACAGAGACCTGAGAGTGCTGGTGCCATGTCTCAGCTGACCCACCTCTATGTGTCAGGCCAGGTTCCTACCCTGGTGGCAAACCCCCCAGCTCCACTGTCACCCTCCTGACCCGGACCTCCCAGCTGGTGCCTACCTATTACAGCAGAGTTTCAGAGCTGTGTCTGGTGGTGGTGGTGGGGTGGATTTTGAGGGGGCAGAGGGATTCAGACTGGAGTGATCTGGTTGAAACCTAGGAGACAGACCCAAGCTGGGACCAGAGAAGAACTCCAAACCAGACCCTCAACTTTCCCCTTGAGCCGCTGAATACACAGGATGGGTGGGTGGGGTGCGGCGGCCCCACAGATGCCACCGTGTGCCATCCTCAGTTGGCCTCTCCAAATCCTAGTGCAGCCTCCCTCCTCGAGGCGCATCTGACAGCCCAAGCCTCAGGCTTCCTGACCCCACATCCTCATCTTCAGGTGTGGGGCCAGGAGAGGGCTTCACCCTGTCTCCTTAGAGTTTGGGTCATTCTTGCTAGAACTTGGACTCTTAGGGGCAGGGACCAAATGGGGAGGAAGAAAGAGAGGAAACACAAACTTCTGAGTCAGACTGACCACCTGGGAACCCTGGTTGTACCATTTTGAAAATGGGTGACCTTTCTTCATCATGTTGAGACTCAGTTTCCTCATCTCTAAAATGGGCATGGCAATGTCTGCCTCACAGAGCTGTAGCGAAGAATGAAGAGGACCAGGCAAGAGGCTCCAGCACCAGAGCCTGGGGTAGTTATGCTCAATGCAATCACAGCCTCCTGTGTCTCAGCCAGCCCCCGACCCGCCCGGCCCCAGCACCACCCCCTAACCCCCACCAGGCTGGGGTGCCAATCTGGGCAGAGTCAGGGATGAGCCAGTGCTGCTTGGCGCAGGGATCATTTCTCCTCTCAAGAACATGCTGCCCGCCCTGTTGTCGGGGCATCTATGTATGTCTCCCACTAGCTGCGTGACCTCAGGCAGGCCCTTGCCCCTCTCTAGACCTTACGTTCTCCAAGCAGGGATGGGTGCTTTCTCAGGCTTCCCAGTTTGGACATTCTGTGGCGCCAGGATGCCCAGAGCAGCTGGTCTGGCCGGGGACAGAAGCTCTGACCCTTTCTTTCTCAAGCCCGCCTTGGCCCAGGTAACCAGCCAGGTGGTTAATTAGCACTCTGGCAACAACCAGGTAACCAAGGTCAGCAGGTCAGAAGTTAATCATTTCCTCAAAACACAAGCAAACCCCCATTTCCACATGCATGGTGATAATGCAATCACACAACCAGGCCAAGGCCCAGGGCCACCTTCTCTGATCCGAACTGACCCCAATTAGCTAGGTGACCCTGGCTCAGATTGCTCATCTATAGAGACTGAGTGTGGGATCAGGGGTAGATACAGAGCTGTAACTACTGCTCCCGATGGGGTCAAAGGCTGGAAAGTGACCTGGGACCAGGCCTGGCACACTCTCCTCCCGTCCCCCCACTGCCCCCGCCGCCCCCCCGCCCGGCACAGTCTTCTCCTGCATCTTCCCAGAACCTGTGCCCCGGGCTTCACCGGCGCCGCTTGTTCTGCCCAGCCTGCCGCCCTTCAGTGCTCACCATCCACTGGACCCCCTCCTCTCACCTGGCCACATCCTGCCTCTCCTGATCCCCTGGCCCCTCGGTCCTCTGCCTGTGGGTGACAGGAAGGTCTGCCCAGTGCCAGAGCCAGGTGATCAGAGTGCACAGAGCTGGGGTGGGCTGAAGAGCCCTGGACTTCCACCCCAACTGTGCTTCCTAGCACAGGACCCACGCCTCCTGTGTGCGGAGACAGGGCGCGCAGACGGCCTGCTGGGACCCACACTGCAGGGGCGCCAGACAAAGTGGGTGGGTGGGAAAGCTGTCTGCCTGGGGGGTTGGTGAGCACATGGGAACCCGAGGCCAGAAATAACTGAGCATGGTTTCTAGGAGAATTCGACTCAATATCAGATTCCTATAGCCAAAGAGCGACCAGACAGAGCTCCTTTGTGGAGGAGAGTCCAGCCTGGCTCTGCTGCGGACTCCACCCTGGGGTGAGCCGCCCACCCGCTTAGACTTTGCTGCCCTTGCTTTTCCCTGGGGCGGAATAAAAGGATGTCAGTCCCAAGGCCACGTCCAGCTCTCTTGTCCAGCACTGTGCCTGCTGAGGGGACAGACCCTGCCCTCGGAGAATATGTGTCTGTTCTGGGCCCACGCCCCATCTGACCCTGATGGTCCACCTCGGTTTCCCTGAGGCTTGCCCGGTGCAAAGCTCAAAGTCCTTGCTCCCCCACCTGCTTCCCCCTCCTGCCTCCCGCCAGGAGCCCATGGCAATGGACCTGTCCTCAGCCCCCCAGCAGTTCTCCTTGTTATCTCATCCCCAGGGTGACAGAAGAGGCAACAGGAGAAAGAAAAGTTAGATGATATAAAGCAAGAGAAAAAAGCTGGTGGGAAATGTTCGCGCTCTCTCCCTTGGTTTTGGGGTAGGGATGAGGAGAGGTGGGTGGCGTGCGCCTATAAACGGCCTGGCCTGGTGTCTGTCCCGGGCTCTGCCTCTTTAAGAGAACGCTGGGCCAAGATTTATTGGCTGCGGGGGCCCTGCTGTGTGTGTGGCTTGGGTGTTTACAGGCCTGGGGAAGGCTGGGCTCTCTCTTCCCAGGCTGCACAGCAGTGGCGAGCAGAGCTGGGTAAAGAATGGCTGCCATTCACGCTGGAGTTTGCAGCAGGACTTGGTGTGCAGCCCAGGGGAGCGGGCGGCCTTGCACTTCTAATGGAAAGGGGGGGAACTCCCACCCTGCTGGGTTCAGACTGGGAGGGACCCGGTGGGAAGGCCGGTTCCCTCTGAGCATTGGGTACCCTGGCCAAGACCCTGGGTGTGCAGCACTGGAGACAGCCCAGAGC
Organism: Cnephaeus nilssonii; assembly: GCF_951640355.1. NCBI lineage: Eukaryota > Metazoa > Chordata > Mammalia > Chiroptera > Vespertilionidae > Cnephaeus > Cnephaeus nilssonii. The sequence goes on from NC_137087.1 coordinate 13,664,635, forward strand.
CGGGCACGCAGGATGTGCACCCAGGAACTGACCAGGTGAGACCCTGAATGGGAGCAGGCCACAAGTTAAATCCCGCAGACGAGGGAAGGGGGGGATGCAGGGCCTGCAAGCTGGGATGCCCTGGCAGAGAGTGTGTCCTTGGCGTGGGTACTTCAGTAATCGGAGTCTTCATTTGCTCACCTGGAAAGTGGGCAGAATGAAATTGGGTTCATAAGGTTTTGTGAGGATTAAATGATGGAATGTGTGCAAAAGGCCTGGCGTGCCCGCACTGGGCAGTGGCTGTTACCAGCACCTCCACCGCTGGCCCTGCCTTCCCACCGGGTCCTGCAGGCAGAGCACTTGGAGCCTGGTTTCAGCCGAAGCCCTGCTCCTGCTGATAGTGCGACACGCGTAGCACTCGGGTGAGGGACACAGCCCTCCTGGCCGCATCCGCATCACGCTCAGCGCTCATCTGGGAACAAGAGCTGCCGTTCACGGCTCACGCACTGCAGATCGGGGCCGAGCCAGACCGTCACCATTCATCACCTTCATCCAATATTGTGGAAACCTTCAAAGGTGTAACGTCAGCCCTTGGACCGCAGCTTTAGCATTTGTGGATTCAACCAACCTCAGATCAACAATATTTGGGGGGAAAAAATCCCAGAAAGTTCCAAAAAAACGAAGCTGAACTTGCCACGCACGGGGGGCTACTCTGAACCCACGCAGATGAAGCGACGTGTAGGCGCACCCTGCTGTAGTGCATAGGCCAGCACAGGTTACATGCAAACCCCACGTTATTCATGGAAGGGGCCTGAGCACCCATGGACTTGGGAGTCCACAGGGGTTCTGGGACCAGTCTCCTGCCGATGCCCAGGGACAACTGTCCAGACACAGAAGGCATGGTAATGAGCCCCTTAGATCCATCACCCGGCTTCAATAGTGACCGACGTTTTTCTCACTCAGTCCTGACTTTTCTTCTCTCCTGCTCCTCCTACCCCTGGCTCGCTGCTGGGACATCTAAAACAAGCTCCAGACTTTGCAGTATTCCCCTGTGAATACCTCAGGGTGGCTGGCTGCCGGGTAGGAAATGGTGAAAGAGAAAGCAGAAACTATCAAGCCTAAAGAAGTAAACAGTAATTGTTAATATCACCCAATACCCAAGCTGAGCATCTTTTCAGTTAATCCTCAAAATGACCTTTGGAAGTAAAACGATTGCTCCCACCTTTCAGAGGAAAATGAAGTGAATGAGACATGAAGTGACTTAGGCACAGTCTCTCAGCTTGGCCCCATGTCCTGGGCCCAGTCGGCGGGCAGGTCCTAAAGGCAGGATTGGAATCCAACATCAAACCCCAGAGCTGAGCCCTCACTTCCCCGTCCTCCCTGAGCCTCGGAGCCTGTGGCCCCTCATTTGGGAACCTCACCTGAGCTCAGCCCCTCCACAAGCCCATTTCCTTATGGCCACACTGACCTCAGCTTTGTCGTGCCTAAAGCGGCAGCCACACGGCACCTGCCTCCAAGGGTTGCTCATTACTTCACGTTTTTCATAACTCTTTACTCCGGGCCTACATTGTCCTAGTGCTGTTGGTGGTTCTTGCCACCAACCAAGAGAGTTTTTTCTGTCGTGGAGTTGACAGGCCACACACTCTTGCTACTCAAAGTGTGGGCCCCTGGCGGCTGGATAGCAACGGCCACTCAGGTCCCCACCCCCGCCCTGCTGCATTGGAATCTGTGCATTAACCAGATCCGTGAGTTGGAGAAGCACTGCCTTGGACCATAGTTTTCACCCTGGCTGCACATTAGAATCCTCTGGCCCGGGACCCATCCGGAACCATTAAATCAGAACCGCTGATGATATGAACAAGTTCCCTGTGCAGATGGCATTGAGAACTGCCGGTCCAGCTTGATTGTTTCAAGAATAAATGAGCTGGGGGTAAAATCTCTAGCCAGTACCTAGGACTCAGTAGGTGCTAAATTAACGCTCTATTTATTTCCCCTGGCCATCTCAACCTGTTCCCATTCACCCTCCATCCCTGCTCTACCCAAAGCATACTTTCTTGAGTGACTTTTCACTTTTCCAAGTCCAAAGGCATTCTTTGGCCTCATGAGCTTCCAACCAGAGCGTTGCCCTTTGCTGGGAACCCCCAAAACGATATATGGGGTCTTCTCACAGGAAGTCAGCCTGCAGGGAAGACTCAAGCGTCTCCCCCTCATGGCCCGGTGTGCAGAGCTGGGCTGAGAGCTGCAAACAAAACTCAATCAATCAATCAATAAACGAAGTTTCAACCACATGTGCAAAGAGCTTTTCTTTCACCACCGCTGGATCCCAGGCCAGACGTTATCTCATCCCGCTCTGTCCCGCGGGTGACATGGCGAAGGGCAGGTGCCACCAGTCACAGCTTGCCAGGCCAGAAGCTGCGATTTGAATCACTGGGCACGCAGGAGAGGGCGCTGACCCCGGACCCTAGGGCAGAGCAGCAGCCCGGACTCCACCTGGCCTCCCTGGGTGGCCTCGGCACAGAAACATTTCCTGCTGGAGGTGGCACTGGCAGAGCCCCAGGGTGTGGGGTGGGCCTGTGTGAGTCCCCACTCTCCTCCCTTTGCAGCCACCAGGACGCCGGGAAGGGGGCTGTTTGCAGGCCTGTGAATGAGCCACAGCCCACGGGGGAGGCTGTGGAGGGTCAGAGGCTCTTCTTTGGGAGCTGGCAGGGGTGAGGACGGCTAGAGAGGGGCAGGGAGAGGGGGCAGAGGTAAGAGCTCTGAGCTGTCTCCATGCCGATTCTCCATCAGGCCATTAATTCAATAAGAGGTACCGGTTTCCGCACTTCAACTGCGAGACTGAGGCCTGGAAATGGAGAGGCACTTCCCAGGCCGTGCGCTGTTTGTGGAGATGGTGAGGCCTGTGCTATCTCTGAGATACGGCAGACAGGTTTAGAGAGTCAGGACCCAAACACGCCGGGCGTGGCTGGCATCCCAGAGAGCTCTCTGACCCCAGCCATCCCGGGTGGAGAATGAGGCCAGCAGGCAGAGCTCGGGGAGACCAGTCGGCACGTGGGAGTAGGAGGGCTGGTGCCTCCCACCGGCAGCGTGTGCGCAGGCAGCCTTGTGCTCTTGCTTTCTCATCCCTGAGCAGGCGACCGGGCTCTGACCCCTGCTGTAGTGCCTGTCGGTGGCTGTGGGCAGGTCCTGCCCCTCCCTGGGTCTCAGAGTTTCCCAGCTCTTGCATGGCGGGACTAGCTCTCACTGCCCATGTGGCTGCGAAAAGGCGGCAAATGAGGAAACAGACTGTGAAGAGCTGTCAGCTGCCTGAATGACACTTCTTCAAGGGGTGGAAAGCAGCGTGCACACACGTCCTCGGTCTCCCCTCCTGAGCCCAAGCAGAAGTCGCTCACTCTCACCGCCCCGCCTCCCCGGAGGTGGATCTGGCTCAGGGCCCCTCTGGGCCCCAGGGTTCCAGGCAGCCACCTCCTGTCTAGCAGAGCGCGCACAGAGATGAAATCTGTCTTCTATTCCTACCTTGTCTGCCGAGAAGTAGCTGTCGGGAGCCAGCTTCTCCAGGAAAAGGCAGAGCTTGAAAATGAAGCAGGAAATCAGGGGTCGCGGAGGATGGGGGAGACACAGGCGGGGTAAAGGGCTCTTGGACTGAATGGACAGTGGCAGTGTCTGCAGCCCGTCAGGGCCCTGGAAGTGGGCAGAGTGTGTAAAACAGCAATCAGGAGGAGCTGGCACCAGGACAGGGCACAGCGAGGTCCCGCCATGATGATCTCCACCTCACATGGAAGGAGGAGTTACAGTCAAAGTATATGGCAACCTATTTGCCAGCGCCTAACGCCCACATTCTCTCTCCACGCTGCCCTCAGAAAGCACAGCCTGTTGCCCTGGGCACCTCCCATCTCCTGAGCAGGGCTGGGCCTGGGGGGACCAGTCTGCCCCAGCACGTGGGAGTAGGAAGGCTGAGTGGCTCCCACAGGCAGCGTGTGAGCAGTCAGCCTTGTATTTTTGCTTTTCTGATCCCCGAGGCATTGGAGTTTGTGTATCCTGGAACAGGGGCCCTAGCCGTGGGTGGGAGTCCCTCTCAGCCACTCTCTTTCCTGGGGGAACCTCAGGAGCTCTCTGCCCCTTCTGGGCCTCAGTTTACCTCTCTATGACTGAGAGCCTTGTGACTCAAGCTGCAGTCGGCAAAGTGTCAGCACTGGCACCTCCCCTCTGCTGGAGCTTGTTGGGAGGACCTCAGCCCCCAGATCAGAGTGTGCCCTTCCCCAGGGCTCCGGGCCCTTTCCGTGCTCACGGAGGTTGGAGAGCCATCCAGCTCCAGCACTGGAGTGTCTTGCACACTCAACAACTTGGGCATCCAGCGCCTCACCAGGTCAGCACCTGAGTCTGGGCCAAACCTGAAGCCAGCGGGATTGTTCCTGCCAAGAAGGATGAGCGAGGAATGCCGGCAAGGCCCCTGGTGGGGGCAGAATGGCGAGCGTCCTGCGAGAAGGCTGTGGCAGGCCTGGGCTGGCCTGGGAAACCCAGCCAGCCCGCAGGGAGCTCCCAGACTGGGGCGGGAGGCCAAGTACACCAACACACAGAATCGACTCAGGCCAGCAACCTGGATGTGGGGCGGGAGCGGGGAGGCTGCAGGAGGGCAGAGGAGGGTGTGATCGGGTTGGGCCTTCGCTCAGGAGGCTGGAAGAAGAGCTCACTGTGGACTCCAGACCTGGTGGCAAAACACTCCCTCCCTGATCTGCAGGTGACCCCCAGGCCCGATAGGTAATATCTCCAGGTCCCATCACCGAGCCGTGGGGGCCACAATTAAATGTAAATGCTCATCCATTTCTCCACAAGCACCAGAACTTTCCATCCCTTTTATGGATTTCTGAGGATTGATCAAATGCAGCTGTTTTGGCTCCCGAGCCAATGCAATAATGAAAGGTGGCCCGCATCCCCTCCAGGGAGATCAGCGGCTTGTTTATTTATTTTGACTCCAAGGCTCATAATGAACTTGAGCTTCTAAACCTCTCCATCTCCCTGGCCCTCACCTGAAATCACTTTTTGGTGACTTCCTTGTTGACACCCACAAACCTTCTGGTGGTCTGACCTTGGTCAGTTTTCGTATCACTTTTCTCTTCTGAAAAACAAAACAAAATGTGGGCCTCTCAACTCTTACACCAGGCAGGACCCTTCGCATGGTTCAGTGAGATGTTGCCGGCCAAGGGCTAGCAGAATGCCTGGCAACAGCAGGCACGGTACAACGCCACTTGCCTGCCTGACGGCCTGCCTCTCAGAACTCTGGGGGTGGGGGAGCGGGTAGACAATGCTTATAAAGCTGCCTGCCGCTGTTCCTGCTGAGCCCCAGACTTCACTTCCTTCATCACATAAGCAGCCCCGCCTTCCCAGGCTCAGGGTTGCTCAGGTCCATTGGGCCTCACAGAGCCCTCGAGACAGGTAGACAGCCCTCGAGTCGCTGTCACTCTCATCAGCTTCTCAGGGGCCAGTGAGATGATTTTTCTAGCACTATTACTGCATGTAGTGGGTTGAATTGCGTCCCCACAAAAGATATGCTCAAGTCCTAACCCCTGCACCTGTGAATGTAAAATATTTCCTTATTTGGGAATAGGCCTTTGCAGACGTAATTAAGTTAGGGATCTCAAGATGAAATCATCATGGGTCTCGGATGGGCCCTAATTCCAATGACTGGTATCCTTATAAGGACATAGAGATCTGAGACCCGGAGAAGCAGAAGAAGGCCACGAAGAGGCAGGCAGAGATTGGAGTGCTATGTCTACAAGCCAAGGAGCACCAAGGGTTGCCAGCGACCGCCAGAGGCTGGAGAGACAGGCAGGGTCCTCCCTGGAGCGTCTGTGGGGAGGAGGCCCTGCTGACACCTTGGATTCAGCTCTGGCCTTCAGAGCTGAGAGAGAATAAATACAACGGCCTAGGGAGCTAGAATCCCATGTGAATAATAAGACATTTAAAACAGAGACGACTCCTGTGCTGAGATGTTGTCAGAGTGCGGGTGATGAGGCCCTGGACCAGCAGAAGGACCCCGAGGGCCCTCCCTGAGGTGGACGTGGCCGGGCAGGCGAGTGCCGGTCACAGAGGCTCACAGGCAAAAGCAAGAGCCTCAGGTGGAAGAGCCTCCCCTAGGGCTGGGGTGTCCAGGGAGACCGCCCGGCACACGTGGTGGGTTAGGCTTCATTAGGTCCAGAAGGAGGATCCTGGGTGATTTTGAGCAGGAGATCCTGAGGTGCTCCAGGAAGTGCCCTGTGGCCTGGTGTGTTAGGACGGAGAGGGGCCAGGGCAGAGCAGTGAGCTGGGAGGGGCAAGTAAGAGCACAGAGGGGAGGGGCAGAGGGAACTCAGTTGGAAGATATATTCCCAAATGCTTTGTGACCCAATGGGCGCAGGGCAGGGGACAGGGAGGTGGACCGTGCCTCAGGCTGCGGAGCCCAGAGAACCCAGGGGTAGCGTGAGGGCACTGTCTCTGTGGTGGGCTAACGGCAGGCTTGAGCTTCTAGGACCCTTTCCTGCTGGACAGATGAACAGATGGCCACACAAACAGAAACACACAGACTCACAGGCACACACAGACACATGGACACAGGGACCACACACGCAGGAATGTCCACAAAGCTGTCCATGGAGACAAACACACGCAGGAGTGCACATGTACACAGACACATGTGTGTGCACACAAGCACATTCACATATGCACACATGCAATGCACACACACAGACACACAGAGGGGCCTGTTTCTCTGGCTGTCTGCTTCCCACCCCACCTACCTCTTACTCTTTCTCTTCCCCCCACAGTCCACTCCCTCCTAACAGGGAGGGTGGGTAAGGCTCGGCCCTAGGCCAAGGGCGGTGAGGGAGAGACCAGAGCAGGAGGCCAGAATTCCAGAGAGAGTCATTCTTCTGTGTGAAGACAAAGGGCAGGGATGGATGGAGACACAGGCGGGAACGGAGCGACAGCGTCCTGAGAGGCTGGCCCGCAGCACATGGAGAAAATGAGAGACACAGAGCCTCCAGTTGCAGCATGATGCACACAGAGATACTCAGGTACACACAGACATGGACACACAGACACACTGGCTCACACACAGGCACAACACACGCAGACACACAGAGAGACCTCTACACGCAGACTCACTGGCATGCACACAGACAGACAGACATACCTCCCCCCAGAAGGAGATACACACACAGACAGACAGTCAGACACACAGACACACAGAGGCATAGCCAAATCGACCCAGGCAGAGCCATGGAGACAAAGAGGCTTTGAGCGAGGCCAGCCCTCCCCCAGAACCCAGACATCCCAGCTTTGCAGTCCCCCTAGGAACCCTCTGAAACGCCAGGAGAAATTCCTGGGATATTAGCTAAATTTCAGACACAAACATTCCGGTCTCCCTCTCCAGATGTAGCGCTCATGAAAGCCGGCGCGGCCCTCCCTGCTTGCCCCTCACGCCCCCGCTCCCTGGCTCCTAGGAATGCTGCCTGTCGGCTCAAGGAAAGGGGTGATCTGGGGGGTGGTGCAGGGCCCACATCTGCACACTGGGGGACCCTGACCAATGTGGGCATCAGGCAGATAGGGGGATTCCTTGTTGTAGGGTGGGGGTGCTGCCCAAAGCCAGGGCTGAGCAGGCCCCAGGGGCCTGTGGCGAGGGCTCTAGACTGAAGTTAGAGACTCTGAGTTAGAGCTCAGCTCCTCACAGAGGCCTGGCTCATCACAGGGGCTCTTGTGAGCTACGGGCCTTGCTCACCTCCCCACAGACACCCTGGCCATCTCTCAGCTCCAGGAACTTAAATCAGGTTCTTCCCACCTCAGGGCCTTTGCACACACTGTTCCCTCTGCTTGGGGCTCTTTCTCAACTCTGCCTCCATCTCAGCATAGATGTTACTTCCTCAGAAAGGGTTCCCCTGCCAACCTGGGCCTCCCCTAGTTTCCTCTAGCACGGCTGGCTCTTCTCCTGCCCAGCCCTTATCTCAGTTTATAGGCACTTCTTTATGGGTGAGGTTATTATCTAGTGTTTTTCTCCCCTGGGCCAGACCGGAAGCTCCCCTCGGACCGGAGCCAGAGCGTAGCGCACAGAAAGTGCTCAGGAAACGTGGTCCTGTCTCCTGGGTCATGCGGGCCACTTTGGCACCCGCAGCCCTGGGGTCCGTATCTATAAAGTGGGTTGGAACGGCATTTTCCTCGCAAGATCCTTGTGGGAAGAAAATGAGGTGATGGACACAGAAGGACTTTGGCAAACATCCCCTCGTCTTGTGTGAGGGCTGCCGGATCTTCCCTCTGAAGCCTCCTTCAGGTTTGGGGGTAACAGAGTTAGACACAGACGGGGCTCTGCAAACACGTGCCCGACATGCCTGGTGGCCTCAGAAGTTTGCTTTCAGAAAGGCTATGAAGCCTCCCGACTCTCTGCCGAGGCCTAAAGCCCTCCGGTCTTGTCTCAAATCTGTGTCAATGCCGAGCCCGTTAGAGTAATCAGTCATTCGCGGTCAGAGGAAGGGGTGGCAGGGCAGGGCTCTCTCTGAGACACACACCGCTCATGTCCTCGTACCTGGGACCCTGGGGTCAGCGGGGTGCCGGCTGTGGGACATCCCAGGACAAGCCACCCGGTGTGCTCCCCGCCTGTGAGCACCCATCTCCTTCCTCTCGTGGCCGCAGGGAGCGTTGGCGTCCAGCAGAGGACGGCACCTGCCAACTAGCTTTGCCTCTTGTGAGGCGGTCGACCAAGTTAGTGAACACCTTTGCGCCTCAGTTTCCCCATGTCTCCCCTACTCCATGTCTTTTCCTTGGAAATAAAGTGGCTCAGCGCATGCGCAGATCCCGGACGGCGCTCCTGTCACACAGTAGGGCCGCAGGAATCCGGGTTGTAATGCTGCTGCTGCTGATGACGAAATTAACAGGAGCTCCCCACAGGGTGATGGCTGTGTGTGCTGCCCTCCCAGAGGCTGCTGGGTCCGAGACGCGGGCCTGCCTGCCTCCTGCCAGGGCAACCGCTACTTATGTCAAAGATCTATGTCCTGTCGTGAAGAGTTTAATATTTTAGTTCCTAATTGCGTTACCAGAGACAGACAGCTGTTTACCCTCATCACTCTCCCATCGCTTTCTTTGGCAGGACCCACTGGGCCGCCCCAGGTGTTTCCTCGCCTCCTCGTTTGAAAGCCTGGGGCGGCCATACAAACGCCTCCAGGCTGTTCGGTGTGGCCAGCGGAGAGTGGGGCCGGCAGAGGGGGGGCTGTGTGTGGCACCGTGGGTGGTGCAGGCTACCCTCGCCCCCTCTGATCTGCCCGCAGCCGCCCTGTGTGTGGAGCACCCTGCCGGCCCCACCTGGTTCTCACAGCGGTCCTGCGAGGCAGGACTCTTACTACTGATCCCTGGCAACAGAGGAAGCGATGCCAGGAGGTCGTGAAGTTCACTCGTTCACTCAGCCACCGCTTTTGGTGGGAGCAGCGTTGTGGAAGGCGCCGGGGAGCGTGCAACGATAGGACCCAGCCCCACCTCAGGGACGCCATGGGCTTGCCCAGATGGAAAGTGACAGTGGCACAGCCACCCTCGGGCATTACTGGGTCTCTAGGGGTTACACACGGGGCAGAGTGTTCGTTCTAAAACACAACCCAACCTCAGTCCAGAACTCTTCCTTAGGTCGCCCTCTGTTTAAAGCTCCAGATTCTAAACTTTCTATTCAAATTCTCATCTGACCCAGCCTCCCCCTCACCATGCTCCGCTACACCGAGCCCTGTGGAACCTCAGACACATGCACCAGCCCCACGCATTGCCCACCCAATGGCCTCCCCTTCCAACTGCCCGGCTATGGAACCCTGATGTTGATGGGTGGTGGGCAGAGACTCGGGGATCCAGTCCCCCCTTCAGCGCCAGTGTCAACCACCCGTGGTCAGCCAATCATGGTCATCAGCCAACCCACACTCAAGCCCACTCCCCTTTGCCAGCTACTCCCCTAGTCGTCCTTACAAGGGGGGAGCCAGTGTATTTATAACACAGTCCGTGAGAACGGGGTGGTCATGCACTGAGTGTTTGTGCCCCCTCAGATGCACACGTTGACTCCTAACCCCAAGGGGGTGGTTTGGAGACAGTGCCTTTGGGAAGCGATCGCTCACTGAGGTGGAGCCCTCATGGATGGAATTAGCGCCGTAAGGAGGCCTGCAGAGTCCTCTCCCTTGGCTGCCACGGGAGGAACATAAGGAGTCAGCCGTGTGCCACCGGAGGAGGGCTCTCCCGGAACCCGACCTGCTGGGACACTGCTCTCAGACTCGGCCCCAGAACGTAGGGTGCTTCTACCCGGCAACACTTGATTATCGCCGCCCGGACGGACAAATACGGGGTATCCGCTGGGGAGCTTCGGGAAGAAGGTGGAAGAGGATATCCTGGAGTCTCACCTTGCTCCTCTTCCTGCCGGGAATGTGTTTGTGGGCGATGAGGTGTCTGGCGCTGCAGCAGCCATCTTCTGATCGGGTGCTAACGGACCAAGGGCAAAAGCGAGCGAGAGAGGCTGCGAGCCTCTGGGTCTCTTCGGGCTTCGGGTTTTCCGAGCTGCTCTGGGTTCTGCGGAGACGACACACCCTCTCACTGGCACCGCTGCCCTTGGGGTCTCTCTCGCCTGCACTGACCCATCCTCACAGAAGCCCGAGCAGCCTTTTCACCCCCTGCCTCCAAAGCGCCCCCCCGCCCCCCGGTTGTGCTTTGGAAACTGCTTTTCTTTGAGACCTAACTCAAGGGTCCCTCTCTGAGGCGTTTTTTCACACCCCCTCACCCTACCCTGACCACAGGTTTGAGCACCCACTCATCTGAGCACCCGCAGCACTTCGTTCTTACGAACACATCAATTTGTAGCTCAGACACATCAATTTGTCGTTATTTGTTTTCTTTGTCTGTGGATACCCTGGGAAGTCCCAGCCCAAGCTGCTTAGTCAAGGTTTGAGTGACAAGGGCCTGAGAATGCCCCCATGTCAGTGAACCCTCCTAGTGACCTTGGGGACCATGAGAGAGCCCACCTCCATTTGCAGGTGAGGAAACCGAGGGCAGAGAGGGACAGAGAAGATGCTGGAATGAGGTCTGTCTGGGTTGGAGGGAGCCCTGGACCACACAGTCCAGGTTCTGCCCTGCCCTGCCCTGCGTGGACTGTGGGCCTGCAGCGCGTGTTCCTGCTGTGGCCGACGCTGCCTGCACGGGGGCATTCACCCGTGGTGGTGGGTGGTGGGTGGTGGGTGGTGGGTGGCAGGGCCAGGTGTGGGGCCCCGGGCGGTGAACAGAGCTTGCTTGTCCTGGCACAGCCGCCGAGGTGGGGCGCAGGGGCCATGTTCTCCAGGCAGCTGGGGCTGGGGCACATCAAAAAGCAAGACCCAAGCAGGGATGAAGTCATGTGGAAAAACACTCAAGTCAGAACAAAACTGTCTTTCTGCAAATGACTTCATCACGTTGCCAGAGGCTGGGATCACCCCACCTCGCACCTCGTCCCGCCCGCCCACGGCAGCGGGGAGACCAGTTCGCAGGCCCTGTTACATCACTCAGGCAACAGCAAATGCTACAGGGACCCACCCGCGAGGTGCTGGGGGTGCGGCTTCCATCGCCTCTGCGGCCAGGGCTTCCTCTGAACCCCCAGGCGGGGAAGCCTTGAGGGCACACCCGAGCCTTCTCCTTCTCCACCTCTGTGTTCTCAGTGCCCAGCTCAGAGCCCAGCAAGCATTAAAATAAAATAAAATAAAATAAAATAAAATAAAATAAAATAAAATAAAATAAATAAAATAAAATAAAATGAAATCCACCCGGTGACCACATGTGTTTGTGCATTCTACAAACACTGACTGAGCAGCAGGCAGTGTGCTGGCCCTGGGGGGCGCTGGCAGGAGAGGACCTAAGTGGCTCTATGGAGGGACACCTGGAGAAGTTGGTTTCTCTAAGTTTGATATTTCTTACCCACAAAATACATTCTGTGAATAGTCATATTGATTTTTAACCAAATAAGCATTAAATATGATCAAATCACTGCTAAAAGCATGCTGTGTTCCCCTCAATTTGGCCTCAGTTTTCCCAACCATCGAAGGGGGTGCTGGGAAATATTCTTCACGTGGACCCCATGAGGCTAGCTGAGTGGGCTTGAGGGGTCTGTGGATGCTTCCATGCTCAACGTGGGGCAGACCTTTTTATTGGAAAAGTCTATGGCTTTCCAAAGGCTTATGAGGGGGTTTGTGACCTTAAAAAGTTGAGAAACAGAATAGAATTACCCAGGACCCTCCACGCTCATTTGTGTGATTCCTCTGTACCCACCTTGGAGCGCACACTTGAGGAGTCGAGGGAAAAGAAAAAGGCAATTGAAGGGCTCTGGGCCGTGGAGAGCCTGGCTCCAGCCTCATCCAGAAGCGCCCACACGGGCGTGGGTGTGGGCATCATCCCTGGGCCTTCCTCGGCAGCCCTTGACCTGGCTGAGCGGGGCCTTGGCTGGGTGCGCGCCTGGCACACCCCGCCGATGTCTCCCATGCAGTCCCCAAAGCTGCCAGCCAGGAGCCAGCTCGGGTTTCAGAGGCACAAGCGAGCCCTGTGCGCGGCCTGCCAGGTGAGGAGAACAGAGCCGGCATTAACGAGACGCTCTCCCCCGGTGTCGCCTTTCCCTTCGCAGGCAGTGTCTTGGACCGGGAGCAAACCTGTGTCTCTCTCCGGAGCCAGGGATTTGATATTGTTGTGAATGGAGGTTTTCATCCCCCAGCTAGGTCTGCCCTCCATGGCGCCTGCCGCCGGTGCCAGGCTTGGCACCTGAGACGTGAGCCCCCGCCGTGGGAGGAGCGGGGGGATGAGGAGTAGTGGGCTCGGCAGCTTCCCCTCCACCCAGACGCAGCCGAGGAAGAGGCATCCTGCCCCAGGAGGAGCAAGGACGGCAGGGTTATGGCTGGGCGCTGACGGGTGGTGCGAGCTAGCCCTAGCCGGGGACTTTTCAACAGCCCACAGAGGAGCCAGACTCAGAGCAAAGTCACCATCCACTCAGGATGGTACAGAATAAAGCTGGAGGGGAGGGTTTCATCGCAAGGGAATGGAAGAAGAGAAAAGCATCGGGACTCCGAATATCTTAGACCAGCAGTGGGCATCTCAGAGCACGGAGCACGGGCAAGGGAGCGTGTGCGCGTGGCGGTGGAGGCCGCCCCTGGGCCCCGTCCGGGAGGTGGGTCAGGGAGAGGACTGCCGGCAAAGAGCGGCGTGGGCTGCAGGAGCAGCTCCTGCTCGGGGCCTGGCCGCTGGAACAGCACCCTTCACCCCAGGACAGCGAGGCCAGCAGGCGACGTCGGGGCTGGGCGGCAGGGCGTGGGCCTGCTGGGCGGGAGCTGGCCTGCTGTGCTCTCCTGTCTGCAGGCCTCCCTCGGCCTCTGTCCCGCCCTGAGCTCTCATCAGCACAGGCAGCCTCTGACGGCAGGTGTGGGACCGAGGAGGGTGGCCAAAGGAAAACAAACGGTAGAAGGGACTGGCTGTGATTTCAAAGAGCAGCACACACAGGCCCGCGTCCTGGCTGGGAAGCGCTCGCTTGTCCGTTCTCTGGTTGAGGTCCCACAGGCCTGTGAGTGACGGCAAGTCCCTGAAAACACCAGTGGGCGGGGGCAGCTCAGCAGCACCGCCATTCACCACATGTCCATGTGGCGCTGGGTCCTGGGGTGGATGAGAGGGAGGTGGGTCGGGGTGGACTCGATGTTTGCTGAGCTTCCGGAAGGTTGGCCGTCGCTGCTGGGGCTCGGACATGCATCTCTGGAAGTCCATGCTCGCAGCATTCCTGCCAAGGAGCAGACACCCCAGTGGAGGAAGCAGGTTCTGAGAGGCTCAGGGTCCTGCGGGGAACCGCACAGCTGTGGATTTTGAACCCTGGTCTGTCCAACTCCAATGCCTGCCTGTTCCACTGAGGTCAGTGGCCCTCGTCTCTGAGAGGGGAAGAGGCCGAGGCCTGCAGACAGGGGTCTGGGTGGCTCGAGACCCGAGGGTAGACCCGGTCACAGGCCCTTCCAGTGCATGTTGCCAAGGCACCTGGCACTCAGAAGTCCCCAGTAAACCGATAGATGAAAGGGTCTCCACTCAGGACCACCCACCGCAGACCAGGCTCTAGGCTCTGCGGGCAGGTGGAGATGAGGGGGTCGGTCCCTGTCCTCAAGGAGCTCACAGACCAATAGGAAGTAGGCGACTGATGTGCTAAGACCCCTCAGGCACCGAGTCAGACAAATCTCTGTCCCTCTGAACCGGGTGGCAGAGGTGGGAGCCAGAATGTTTCACAACCTCAGTTTCCTTCTCTTTAAAACACAGATAGTAGTACCTAATTTATTGTATTGTTATGGAGATTATGCAAACTAATGAGAGCTGAGCGCAAGGCCTGACACAAAGCAGGGCTCAGAAATCATTATAATTATGATTCGTATTACCATTCCAGATAGAGTTCAACGACAGTGAAGAGCAGTTAAGTTGAAGAACTATAAGAGAGGCACCGATAAAGTGCTAATGGGATTCAGGGATGGGAGGAGGGCAGGTGCGTGGGGAGATGCAGGAAGGCTTCCGGTTTTGTTTCCGCTGTCCCGTGTAGTTTATGATCATCTGGTCCCGAGCCCCTCCACCTCACTCACGCTGACTCCCGGGCAGGCAGTCAGCACACAGCCCGTCTGGGCAGTGAGCGACTGGGCGCTGAGGCCTCTGCTCCAGTGCTCTCCTCCCCATCCCAGCAGCTCTGCTCAGGGCGTCCATGGTGAGCTCACAGCCAGGGGTATCCAAGCAGCCCTGCCCACACAGGCCCAGCTGCAGCCGCAGCCCTAGCCCCAGTGCCCGGAGCAGGAACCCTGCCCTGAGCCTCCTGGGGAGGCAGCCTGGTGAGCTTCCACAGCCTGGTGTCCCTGGGAGGGTGGAGAGAGCAGTGGGGGGGAGTCCAGAGGCCGGGTTAGCACTTGCCTGAGAGCCATGGGCCAGGTGCCCCCTCTGCAGGGTACGGCAGAGCTCACGTGCCCCTGGCCTTCCCAGGGTCTACAGCAGAGGGTGTTTTGCCCATAGGGCAGGCAGCCCTCAACCAGTGAGGTCTGAGTTGGTGGGTATACCCCTCAGTTCCTCAGTGGGACAGCCGTTAGGTATGTCCTCCCTGGGTGGTCCCCAGGAGGAGTGAGCCATAGGCAAAATCAATATGTCTTTTATTTGCTCATCTTTTTCACTGTTTCCCATGTCTCCACAGTGCTCCTGGGCTGGGATCACCTCCCAGGTAAACTCCTTGCACCCCAATCCCTGTCTCAGAGTTGCTTCTGGAGAGCCCAGCTGCGGTCAGTACGCGGCTGGTCACCCTTAGGCTGGGGGTCAGGGGTCGAGGGCTGTGGTGCGTTGTCCAAGGCCTCTTGGCTCCAGTGTTCCTGTTGCCGCCTCTCCCTCCCCTGGGCTGCTCCGCCCACATCCTCACGGGGTGGGGGGAGTCAGGACCTTCCACGCGCTGCTGTCTGGTTTACAGGTGACCTCCTGCTCCCAGGACAAGCATCTTCCTGATGGGAGGGTCTGGCAGTTGGGAAAAAATTCAAAAGCTTTGGTCTGACTTCAGGAGGAACAGCAGGCAGCTCCCTCCAGCCTCCTGTGAAACGGGTGTGCCGCTTCATGGTTAGAGAACGCCGTCAGGGGCCACGGAAAAAGGGCTGACTCATCAGTTCCTAATGACACTAACAAGCGGCATCTGCGAGCCGCCCTGGCCCTCATCGCGGGGAGTGGGAGTGATTTGCTTTCCGGGGCTCCACCATCAGAGCCCCCTCTCCGCCTCCCTGGAGTGTGTCATGCTCTGGCTTTTCACAGGAAAACTGCCTGCCACCACAGCAAAGGCAAGGTAATAAAATATTCACCAGTGGAGGCCAGAGGGTGGAAGCTCACGTCCTCCAGAAGTCCTAAATTAAAGACACACAGACCCAGACAGAAGACGTGCCAGCCGGCAGACATTCCCAGGCACACTGAGGAGCAACACACACACACACACACACACACACACACACATGCCTGCCAGCACACACATAAGCTCTGATCACACGAGCCTGTACTGAGGACATGTGTGCCATTATGTGAACACAGACACGCATTGCATGTCCTTGTGAACCCCCACTACATATGCCCACCACACAAATCCCCTCCCCCCCTACACACACACATATATACAGAAAAGTGACTTTTTAGCTGGTGGATTGGGGCAGAAGAGTCCGTCACCCGCCCTGACTTTTGAAGCGCAGTCGCCTGCCTGGCTGTCCTGAGGAGGCCGGGCTCTGTCAGGCAGAGAGCGGAGCTGTGCTGGGGAGTGTGACTCAGAGGGGAGTCACACCACTCCATTCTGCTGTCTGCTGCTGGGAGGGGAGGATGAGGGAAGCTTGCAAATGTGAAAGCCGAAAGGGCTGTGTGCTTCTGGAAGCTTCCACATTACCATGTCACTTGTCCAGGCTGGTGGAGTGCCCCTGAGGGCAGTGTGAAGAGCGACTGCGCTGTCAGGAACACAAAGCCCTGTGCTCAGTTACAGGGAGCGCTTCTCTCAGCGGTGGCTGCAGAGCCACCTTCCCATGAACCGGCTCCGGCCAGGCCGGCCTTGCCCAGGGCTCTGGCATGCCTGCAAAGAGAGCAGTTGGCCCCTGGGCTTCTGAGGTGGTCACATCCGTTGATGTGTGTCTGCAAGGTGATCCTGCCTTCTGACTGTTCTAGAAGCTCTGACTAGCAGCTCACAATGAGAGGATGCATGCCAGACTTAAGATGTTTGAAGCTCCCCCAGTTCACAGGGATGCTGTTTTTCATGTACCTACTCTGCACGCATCCATGGAGCCTGGGCCCTGAGGGGAGAGAACTGGCTGCCCAAAGGAGCTCATAGTCTGTGAGGGAAGCTGACAAGGGCCAAGAAACTGGCAATTTGTTTTGGACCAGAGACTCTAACGGATCCTGGAAGGTAAAGAAGTTAGCCAGAAAAAAGAGAGAGAGATGTGTGTGAGTGGGTGGGAGGTAAGAGAGGCAGGGGATAGAGGATGGAGAGGAGGGAGAAGTACATTTTGAGTGGAAATGCAGCATTCCCAAAATGAGCATGGTTTCCTACTTAGGCAGTGGTAGACTAGGGCTGGCAAAGGACAGCTCACAGGCCAGATTCAGCTCACTTCCTGGTTTTATAAATAAAGTTTTATTGGCACACAGCCTCAGGCATTCATTTCTCTAGAACAGCAGAATTCATTTCTACTCAACAACAGAATTGAGTAGTCACAGCAAGGCTCTCAAAGCCTAAAATATAAAATATAGTAAATACTATCTGACCCTTTATACAATACTAGAGGTCTGGTGCATGAAATTCGTGCACTGGGGGGCGGGGGTCCCTCAGCCTGGCCCTGTGCCCTGTCACAGTCCGGGAGCCTGCGAATGATCGCCCCAAAGAGGTAGGCCCTGCCCATCCACCACAACTTGCCGGTCAATGGCCTGGGTCTTCCTCTTTGGGGCAATTGTGGAGCCTCCCGATTGATCAATCACCCTCCCAGCCAGTGGCCTGGGCCTATCTCTGCAGGGCGATCATTGGGTGATGGCCGAGCCTCCGACCAATAGCATTGCTCCCGCCTTGGCTGGCCTGGTGTCAGTGGGTGTCATAGCATGGTCGTCCGGATGGTCGTTCTGCTGTTCAGCCATTTGGTCAATTTGCATGTTACACTTTTATTATTATAGACTAGAGGCCCAGTGCATGATTGAATCATGCACGTGTAGGGTCCCCTACACGCTTTCGCTTTCCATCACGGGGGAGCTGGATGCCTGTCTGCTGGTGCACCAGGCCTTTCAGAAGCCTCCGGCGCGGCGGAGGCTTCTGAAAGGCCTGGTGCCTGAGTGGACAGGCACCCAGCTCCCATGCTTTTGCTTTTGATCGCTGGTGCACCAGGCCTTTCAGAAGCCTCCAGCACAGCGGAAGCTTCTGAAAGGCCTGGTGCCTGAGTGGACAGGCACCCAGCTCCCACGCTTTTGCTTTCGATTGCGGGGGAGCCGGAGGCTTCTGAAAGGCCTGGTGCTCCAGCGGACAGGCACCCAGCTCCCCGCTTTTGATGGTCCCTGGTGGGACGTGAGCTCGCTGCCCCAGAGGCCCCTTCTGTGCCGCAGCACAGCCATGGTGCAGACGCTGAGCTCGAGCCGCTGCTGGCGACGGGAGCTCAGCGTCCCGCCGGCCCAATCAGCCACCCCGGGCACCCTGAGTCAACCCCCCCCCCCCCCCGCACCTCCTGGCCAATCACGGGCATAGCGAAGGTACGGTCAATTTGCATATTTGTCTTTTATTAGGTAGGATAATTTGTCAACCCTGTTCTAGATCTATCAGTTAATTCTAGAACCCATTGTAGAATTCTCGAGCCAACCACAGAATATCCAGACCCGCTGCATAGGTCTGGAATCCGGCATGGCTTTCTAGAGCTCCCAGGAGAATGACATTTGTGTAGGGATTTAGGAGTTCACAGTGAGCTCTTGCATCCATTATCCCATTTAATCCTTCAACAAGCCCGTGTGAGGTTAATGGTAATTTTATCCCAATTTTTGCAGATGAAAAAACTAAGACAAAGGGAAGTGAAGAGACTTGCTGAAGACACATGGCGGGGAGACGGCCGAGTCCCCGGCAGCCTGATGCTGACATTCCACGCTCTTTCCAGCACATTAACTTACAGATGTTTCTCCGTCACACATTCCACCACTGAGCTGCCCTCCCTGTCAGTGCGTTCCCCTCCGCTCCTTCCTAACAGCCCTGCTGCCACTGAGGAGCCCTTTGTCCATTGTGCTGCGTGGTGGGAGAGCGGCTGCAGGAGAATCGAATTTCCTTTCCGCATCTGTTTGCTGGTGCCCAGTGCACCCTGGGACGCTAACCAACACTGACAGATGAGCTTCAATTGGCTGGCGCGTGTGAAGAACCACTGGACCAGGTAATTCCAATCCACCTCCTCAGAACTCCATAGAGGAGGGAGCCCAGGGTGGCAGTGATGGCCCTGCCCTTGGGGCCTTGGGGTGCTGAGAGAGGGCCTGTGAGGGCCCCTGGAGGGGTGGGCACCCTGACTGACCCCATTCTAAACACAAAGGTTGCAGCACCCTTGCTCATTTATTTTCACAGGAGCTGCTCTTAATGGGCTTTCATTCCATTTATTAGATACAAGGACCCAAGATGTGGCTGTGTTGTATCAGGCGGATTCTGCGTGCGCGTCTGCACACACACACACACACACACACACACACACACACACACACGCACGCACTTCCTGCAGCTCTGTGCTGATGACTGGAGCTCTGCATGCTGTGGGTAACACATTTAGCTCAATAAAATATAATATATGATGGGATCATATTTAACAAGGAAAACAGGGCCCGAAAGGACAGAGGAACAGTGTGGCTGGGTTGCCATGGAAACCCCTGGTTCGGAATTTCCTGACTCCTAGGAGATTACATTTTCAACCTTAATGCTGTATTAACATAAGCTTTGGCACTTAATGTCTCTGTTTTTCACCTCCCCTCTCTCCCTTGCTCACAGGCAAAGGAAAGCATCAGAGATGAGCCAGGGGGAGGAGAGAGGCTGCACTTGTGAAAGCCTAAACAGGACCCCGCTGGCTGCAACCAGCCACCACACCGGGCCAGGGGCTCTGCCCTTTCCGAGGCCCCCCACCATCACCTCTGTGACCTGCACACAAGCCCGAGAAGCAGAGCTGTGAGGTCGCCACGCCCCATGCAGGCTGCCCCTCAGATGCCTCTGCGTTCTCTCCTCCATTGCACTGCCCCTGCCCCTGCCCTTTCATCTCTCCTTCAATAGCTTCTCACCCTTCTCCCTGCTCCCCTCTCACCTGTCGCCTTGCCCTGCATCCCCTCCTGCCACCTGAGTGATCCCTCTGCACTGCAAATGTGTTCATCCTGCAGTTGACTTCACAGCCGCCACGGCCCCACCAGGTAAGACTGAAGTCCGCCTCCTGTGCTTTCAAGGATCGCTATGTCTCTCTGCAAGTTCCTTCCCACTAGCTCCCACCATATCCACCCTCCTCCAGCCTCCAGCCAGTCGAAGCAGTGATGTGCTTCCTGAATACGCTCCCGGGGCCATCCCTCTGCTCAGGCCACGGACTCAGCCTGTACCCCTGCCTCTCCTGTCTTGCTCACCAAGTCTTCTGCTTCCTGTAAGACCCAGCTCAGCATCACCTACTCCAGGGGCCCCTGTCCACCTCGCTGCCACTGTTTCCATGGTGCTTGTACCAAATGCTGTTGCAGTCCTTACCACCTGATCTGTCCTTGGTTCTTCGTGCACCTGCCTCCTCTCCCACAGTGGGAGCTTGTCACATCCGGGGTTCATGCCCTCTTACCGCCATATTCCCATCGCCCAGCATGGTTCTGGTACCTGATAGGTGCTCAAATGACACTGGTGAAGTTAAGCTGACAGGTGAGGACACTGGTGCTCAGAGAGGTCAAGAAGATGGGCTGCACACCACTTCCCTGGTAAGAAGCCCAGCTGGGGTCTCTCTCCTGTCACCAACCCTCCCGGCCTCTCAGCACCATTCGCAGCCCTCAACCCACAACCCACTTCTCTGTTTCCAGAACTGCATTTTTTTTCCCTGTGAAACTCTTTCTTCCTTCCCCCACAACCTCTCCACCAGCTGCCCAACAGCCCGGGACAAGCGGGACTGTTGGGAAGCCAGGTCTGGAAGAGTGAGGCTCAGAGGCCACCAGAGACCCTTCACTCCATGGAAAGCCCATGACGAGACTTACTCTGCAAAACAAGGCTCTCGAGGTTGCAAAGAATAGCCACTCATCCAAGCAAGCCTGCGCTTTGGGGTTTCACAGTAAGGATCGGGGAGCATGGCCGAGACCAGAATCTTTATTCCCTCAGCCAGTATTGGGTGGCAGCCAACTCCCCCACCCCACCCCACATGCTTATGTCCCCCTGGAACCTCAGAATTTGACGCTCAGAAATGAAGGTCTTTGTAGATGTAATTAGTGTGAGGATATTGAGATGAGCTCAACCCAATGGCCGGTGTCCTTACAGAAGAGAGAAAGGAGAAGAGACACAGACATAGGAGAGAAAGCCACGTGAAGATCCCCATGAAGACAGAGGCAGGGGTTGGAGTTGTGTGTCCATAAGCCCGGGAGCACCCAGGGTTGCGAGGAGAGAGGCCTGAAATAGACTCTCAGAGCCTCCAGAAGAATCCAGCCCTGCCAATACCCCGGTTTCAGACTCTGGCCTCTAGAGCTGTGAGAGAATAAGTCTCTGCTGTTTCAGCCAATTTGTTGTCGTTTTAGCTCTAGGAGAGAAATACTACCATGTGCTGTAAGAATACAGGGAAAGCCCCAGCTGGGCCACAGGGAAGAGAGGACGGGGGCTTCCTCACCCCTCACCATCACCTGTGGGCCTCTGCCCTGCACCGTACCTCTCCTCAGTCTCTGCACTGCCCTCTAGCTGCCTCCAGCCCATCCCCTCTCTTCCCTGTGTCTCCATCTCAGGCCCACACACAGCTTCCCTTAGCTCAGGGCTCTGCAGCCTGCGCTGTCCGGGGTCCATCTCATTGGCGGTCTTGTCATTTCCCTTACATGTGCTGACCAGCCAGCTCTCTCCTCACGTTTAAACTGCCCATGATCTGATGGTTTAATTAACCACCATTATCCCAAATGGGCATAGCCTTCACCCCAGGACACCTCATGGGCAGCAGGCCTTAGCTCTGACTACCCCGGTCAAGCTCACCCTGGTTTGGTCATTGGTGCCAGTGAGGGAGGCTCTGAGAGGGCAAGACAGGCGACCAGAGGCAGCCCCAGATGGGTGGCACCGTCACTGTTGAGACACCTTCATGCAGAATTGAATAATATGCAGTAGGAAGGGGAAAGGGAGAGAGAAGAACAATTTTTTTAAAATCAAATATAAGAAGGAAGGTGTCATCAGCTGAAGCTTTTGAAAAGTTAAAATTGCATCCCAGTTGCCTCCCTCACTGGAGGATGGCTGCCTTTGATGAGCTACTCAGAAGTGTCCATTGCTCTGGGTGAGCGTGACAATCTTGGGGACAGGGGTGGGTGGAGAGAGGCTGGGCAGGGGCATTTGCAGAGGGGTGAGGCCAATGACAGGGACATTGGGCTGCTTTTGCTACAATCTCTCTCCCTTCTTGCGTGGCTCTGTGCTAGACGCTGTCCAGACACCCTCTAATGGGCTCCCCAAAGCCCAGGGCTGGTGCTAGTGTGGAGCTTGCTGTGCAGATCAGGGCTGTAGGTGTAAATGCCCAAGGCAAGGGAGTGATGGAGTCAGGATTTGAGCTCAGGTCAGAGGGGGCAGGAGACATGACAGCAAATGCACCTTGTGATCCTGGGATGGCTCCTGGGTGCAAGGAAGACAGCTATAAAGCATGTTACAGGAGCATTGGTGACTTTTGAATATGGAATCCAGATAAAATATAGTTCCATACTGACGTTAGATTTTCTGATTTTGATAACTATACCATGGAAATGTAGAAGTTCTCGTTCTTAAGAAATAACACTAGATTGTTTAAGAGTAATAGAGAAGAATGTCTCAACTTACCTTCAAATAGCTCAGAAAAAAGAGAGAGAAAATTATACAGGGAATGTGACAAAATGTAGCAATTGGAGAAACTGGTGATGGGTGTGTAGTGGATCCTTGACTATTCTTGCCACTATATACATTTAAAACTATGTCAAAATTAAAACTGTAAAAAAGAAAACTCCGAAGTCCTGGCTGTTTCCATTTTTTTTTTTTACAGCAGCTTTATTGAGTTGTGATGGGGTCAGGATTCGAGCTCAGTCAGAGGCGCATGAACTGTACACATTTAAAGTGAATGTTTTGATAAGTTTGACGTTTGCATGCATCCAGGAAGCCATTATCACTACGAAGAAAGTGAACATACCATCACACCCAAAGTCTCCTCCTGCTCCTTCGTAATGATGCCTATCACCCCTTCCCACCCCGACCCTCCGTCCCAGGCAACTGCTTTCTGTTACTGTAGACTAGTGTGCATTTCCTAAAATTTTATATAAATGGTACCATGTAGTATGTACTCTTTTTTGCCTGGCTACTTTAACTCTGTATTATTGTTTTGAGATTCATCCATGTGGAATCATGTAGAGATAGTCCCTTCTTTATTATGGTTGAGGAGTGTTCCATTGAATGGACATACCACAGTTTATGTGTTCCCCTGCTGAAGGACACTTGGGTTGTTTTCAGTTTGGGACGATTATGAATAAAGCTGCTATGAAGACTTGTGGACAGGTCTTTGTTAGGACAATGTATGCTTTCATTTCAATAGAATGGCCAGATCATATGGTAGACGTGTGTTAACTGTTGTCCAAAATGACTCTATCGCCTGAGTGTAAGAGGGTTCCAGGTTCCCCACATCCTCACCCGGGTATTGACTGACCTGGCATTGCCGGGATTTTTGATCCGTCATGCTAGAGGTATCTCATTGTGGGGTATTTGCATTTTCCTAATGACTATCGGTGTTGATGTTGTCACCATGCCATTTTCTCTCCAGCTTCTCTGGGGGCACTGTGCCCCTCTGGGTGAAGAGGCACCTGCAGTAAGCTCAGTGACTGCCACTCCGACGCCCAAGGTGAAGGGTCAAGTCCCCAGCAGAGAGCATGGGGACGAATGGGCCCAGGTTGAAGACTAGAGCCCTAATGTGAGTACCCAGGGCACTGTCTGACCAAGGTATTGGCCCGATGGCCCTGATTGGAAGAGAACACCCTTCGCATGGGGCATCCACCAGCTCATTAGCCCCACCTGGGTTTTTTCACAGGTGATCAGTAAAAGGACGCATCAGTCCTAACTCAGATTTCACCCACTTACTCACCAGTCATCAAGTGCCAGTTCTGTGACCAGCATGAGTCTCTGATCGGCTTTGGTTGTTTCTTAGGTTGTAGGTAACTTTCAGAATGAAGTCAAAACGCCTAAGACATGTTCAAGGCCTTTCTTGATCAAGTTCCCAAATTATGGTTTCCTTCCACATGCTCCTACCGCACCTGGGCTTCGGAGCTAACAAGTGCCCAGCGTCCCAGACTTGCCAACTCCTTTCTGCCTCTCTGCCCTCGTCTCCTCTCACGCTTCTTTCTCCCTCGGCCAGTGGAGAACTTCTCAGCCAGCCGAGGCACCAAGCCTCCCTTGCAGCCCTCCTCATCCTCACAGGAAGGGTTAATTGGGGCCAGCACTGTCGGAACTTGTATCCCATGTGCTCTCTCTGAGGACTGCGCAGGCTGTGACCTCCTGAAGGGCAGGCGCCATTGCACACACTTGGCTTAGCTCTTGGAAGACGCATAGTCACTTAGTCACCATCGGCTGAACTGAGCCGATTTCTGCCCTACCCTCCCTTTCTGCATTTGGGGACTGGGAGGACTCACCCTCACCATCACCCACATGGTCCACAAATCACTCCAAATGCCGGAGGTGGCACCTGCTACGTTGTGAAAGTTAAGTACCTCTGCCAACCTTGCCCACCATTACCTGAAACAGCCATTATTGTTGTGCAAACACATGGCCCAGGAGGTTAAATACTATAACCAATTAGTTTCTCGGGGTGCGTCATCTTAAACATGCCCAACTCCACGAGATGCGAGCTGGTCTTAGGAGCCTCTTTTCTCCCTTCCTCTTTCCCGGTTCCAGCAGCACTTACCCATCTGTACTTCCACGGCAGAGCTTTTCCCACTAGAAATGCCGTGAAACCTCTCAAATAAAATATTTAACGCGTGGATCGGTAATTTTATGTTGTGAGTTATGAAACCTTTATTTAGGTCCCACCTTTTATTAAACCTCAGGGTTCTCCTTTGGTCTCTAATGACATTACGTTGCATCGGAATTAGACAGTTTTTTACAGGGGGCTGCATTATTTGTTGTGACTGGGTAATGCTAATGTTTAAATTTTGAGTCCTTTTACTGCTGATTAAACCTCTAAAGACGACAGCAGAATTTCCGCTTCACTGCTAGAAGAAAGAACACAGCGCGGCTCGCATGGAGGAGATCGCTTGAAGAATGTGCGGGAAGGTTGCTGCATTTATGAATAAAGGGAGGCATTATCATTTTTAATAGGAATTAAACAGCTAGAGGGAGAAGTCGGGCAATGCTGTGATCAGTGCAAAGGAAAACAATCTAACAATTTTAATTAACTGTATTTTAATAGCTTTAGTTATAATTGAATAATTTAAATACCAAGGGAAACAGTTAAATCTCCTAAAAGCCTTTTTTTATTTACATTTTAAATACAGTTCACGGTGAGGAGATGACAGTGTGTGTGCTGGGGGGGAAATCGCCGGCTGACTCCAGCAGCCCGGTGAGCCCGGAAGAGGCGGAATGGAACCCGAGTGATCGGAGTGAGCACGCCCCGCCCCTCAGGATGAGCTGGCCTCCGGAAAGGACCAGGGGACAGACGTGGGTGGGGACATTCCCTGCCTCCCCAGGGCCTGCAACACAGCTGGTGGCACAGCCCCCCAGTTAGTGGGGCCTGGAGTACGTCTTGATATTCATTCAGCGTTCAAGTGCTATTTATTGCTAGTCTACAGGAACAGCCACCTCGGCAGTAATAAGAGTAGAAATAACAGCTGACACTTACAGAGGCCTCCTGAATGTTTGCGGCTGGAGATAACGGTGCGTGAGAGAGAGAAGTGAGCCCTGCTCTCCTGGAGCTTTTCAATTGGAGGGAGAGACAGATAATAAACAAAACAACATGTAAACAAAATTAGTGTAAATTATGATAAGAGGTGTATAGAAGGCAAAACAGGATGCTACAATAGAGGATAATGGGGTGCTAAGGGTCATCTTAGATAAGGGGGGCTGGGATGGTCCTTCCCCGGAGTTGATATTTATGTCAGGACTACGAAGTATGAGGTGGGGCTGGTGTCTAAGCCTGGGGCAGCTGGAGCTTTCCTGCCAGATTGAAGAGCTTATGCAAAGGCCCTGGGGTAGGGCAGACTTGGTAGCATTCTGGTGGGATTGAGAGGAGCTAGCAGTGGGTAGAAAACAGGAAGGCGGGGAGGGTGAGCTAAGGTAGGGTGGAGAACCTGCCCGGCGCAGAGGGTCGTGAGCAGCCATTGGACATTTTTAAGAGTGGAATTGTGCAATTTGATTAGTGAGTCTCAAAGATATAACTGCTGCTTTTCTCAGCCTTGTGCTGGGGTGTGACCTCCTCCTACCTCACCTGTGGGCCTTCCCAGCCCCTGCGTCAGAAACCCTAATTATGCAGTTTCCACGCACACCCATCTGAGAGCTGGTCTTTGGCGCTCATCCCTGGCTGCCTGGGGCCCTGTTTGGAACTGAACCAACTCCGCCCAACCTCTGTCAACCCTGAACCATGGAGGAGTCTCCTCCCCAACTCCATGTGTCACCACCAGCTGAGACTCCCGCTACTGCACGTCCACCCCAGAGCTGGGGCCATCCCACGGGGCCGGGGCCAGTGAGGCCCAGGTCACTGTAGTAACCGACAGCTACACTGGGAGACCAGCCCACCGCCCAGTCAGTGCCCCTCCCTCCCTCCTCAGCAGCCTGCGGAGAAGGCCCTGGAGCCTTGCAGCCAAGCCCTCTGAGACGGGAGTCTCATCAGTGCTAACAAGGGGTCCTGGGAGGAAAAATGCCACCAAGGCAGGACCCTGGAGAGGGCAGGATGCGCTCCGTGGGGAGCCGCTGGGGTCCCAGCAGACACGGCTAATGGACAGTGCTGCGGATTGCCATTCCCTTCCATTAGAGCCGGGTACCCTGCAGCTCCGGCCACCTTACCATGCCCAGGGTTCCCTCCGGCTGGGGAAGGCTGGGCTATGTCACTAATGGGCCACCGGCCAGCTCGGAGAATAGCTGGGAAACCGCTGACTGAGCAATTTATTTCTTCCCCGGGAACCTCACGCTCCTCAGAGGCTCCATGCGAGAGGGAGCAGCTCAGACTCCCAGGTAAAGCAGCGCTGCACTGGGAGGACTGGAACGTGAGTTTACTCACGAAATGATGCAGAGAATACTCATCCCAGGGGACCGGACAGGCTGTGCGGGCGGGTGGGGGGTGGGGGGAGGGAAGGTGTGTGGACCTGGAGTGGACTGTGTTCTGCACACTCTGCCTAATTCCACCCGGAAGGGAAGTGCCCCTGGAGGTGGGTCCTACCATTCTGGCTCCACAAAGAAGTGCATCGCTCAAGGTGGTGAATTTGCTATTGCGTGATGGGCAGAGGACCTGCTGGGCTGCGCCCTGTGCCTAACCACGATGCGGTCCACTCGCTCCAGTCCGAGCCCTGGCCTGACACTCGCTGGCCGGTGTCCCCCACAGCCTCACCAAGCTGTGTCGCCCAGGCTGTGCCCTCACTTGCTGGCCCCACATTATCCAGCCTTCCCATCAGATGGAGGCAAACGTCCCCCAGTCCTGTGGGAGAGACATGCACCCCAGAACAGGTCACGACAGCCCCATGCTGCCAACCTTTCCCCACAGTTTTGTCACCCACTTATCTGCACTCCTTCTCCCCCGGCCTCTCTGCCAGGCCAGCTCCTGCCTTCCCTCCAGGGCCTCCTCTGGGCCTCTCCGTCTCATTTGCAGATGGAGACTCTGATGCTCAGAGACAGGAGCCCCCACACAAATGCACACACTGTTCATGTCCTGGAAACGTGAGCTAGTGGCTCCCCCAGCCCCACTTCTCCACAACTCCGCGCTGCTTCTCAGTGCCGCCTGCATGGCTTGGACATTTGCCCTCCCCATTCATAGCAGGCTGCCCAGAGCCGGGCTGTGCGGAGTGGGCAGCAGTGGAGGCAGGGAAGGGCTGGCAGGTCTTTAGGGATAAGGGTGCAGGGACAAGAACTATTGAGAACTACAGTCCACAGTCCAGAGATCGGGACCTGGAGGGGTGTCTCTAATGTCCCTTCCCGCGTACGAACGTACAGGGACCAGAGGAGTGCCGTGTGCACCCGGCCGGGGGAGCCTGGCGCTCTGCTCCATGTTCCTGGAGTCCAGGTTGAACAGGGAGGCGACCACATTTTGCTCCAGCTCCCCAGGCAAGGTTTGCCCCTGGCCTGCACTAGGGGGACTGGAAGGAGGGAACGCAGGAGCTGGCCTGGCAGAGAGGCTGGGGGAGAAGGAGGGCGCAGATAAGTGGGTGGCAAAACTGTGGGGGAAGGTTGGCAGCATGGGGCTGTCGTGACCTGTTCTGGGGTGCACATCTCTTGCACTGGACAGGAGGACGTCTACCTCCATCCGCTGGAAGGCTGTCTGCTGAGAGCCCTCCGCAGCCAGCCCTCGCTGGGCGTGGACTCAGCTACAGAGAGCTGCCCTGCACTGTCAAAGCCACGCCCTCCCCGGGATGCCCATGCCACTGACTGGCCACTGTGGAGGTGGAGGGACCCCACCCCTTTGCCTAGACTTAGGGCCCCTCTGAAGGGCACTGGCTGCAGCACTCCCCGCGAGGCCGCTGAGCCTTGCATGACGGCATCGCGGCTGCCTTCTCCCTCTGCCCACCTCCGCTTGCCTCTCTTTTCTCGAAGGTGTGGATCCGAGAACATCCCTAATCACCAGCCCACACCCATCTCCAGCTCAGAGCCTGCTTTCTGGGGAGCTCAACTGCAATGGCCACTGACCTAATGTAACTTAGTCAATAAATCTGCATCTGGTTCCCGTATGGGCCAGACCTGTGGGCACCGGGGACAGACTCACAGGTGAACTGTCTTTCTAGTGCTCCAAATGGGCTGGGAAGCCAGACAGGTGAGCATATCTGTGCGCTAAAGCACCATCATAGGGGTTTGCCCCTGGAAAGTACCTGTTTTCCCCGCGCGCATCCCCAGTGTCTACAACTGAAAGGTGGGAAGAGGCTCGCCTTCCTTCTGAGGCCCGGCCCCCAGGCAGTCAGCCTACTGGCCTGGCACCTCCAGTGACAGGACTTCTGTGGCCCCCAGCAGCTCTGCTTAAGTGGGACATCTTATAAAGAATTCAGCCCTGTCCCCCCTGCAGCTGTCCCCAGACTGGTCTTGCTTTGCCCTTGAAACTTCCAGGACAAGGTTATCTGGAGTTGTGGAGTGAGTCAGGGAGCCTCTGGCGGAGGGAGGAGCTGCAGTCACATGGGGAAGCTCAGAGCTCGGGGAGGGGCTCCCTGCTGCATAGTGTGCAGAAAAGGGGGTCTCCTGCGGCCAGAGTGTGCCCTTCTGGAAGGAGGTGTCCTGCCTGAACCCCGGTTTCCCTCCAGCCTTGGAATGTCTTCTCGCCTTTGGAACCCGTGCTCTGAGGATAAAGGGCAACTAGAGAAACACTGCAGGACTTCTCAGTGCCTACCTCACTGCGGTGTGCATGGGAACCAGCAAGAGCAAGCAGAGAATGTGGCTTCTCCCCAAGCTCCCCCCTCTCTCTCTCTATCTCTCTCTCTCTCAGGGCCAATGTTTCAGAGAATGCGCTTTGAAAAATAAAAATGCTGTTTTCAGAAATTTCCAGGGCTACCACTGTTCTTGCTCAAAAAGGAACGAGGAATCCATCCTAGTGGAGGCTGCAGTACAATGAAGGGGGCAGGGGTATGGGCAGTGAAGGAGGGGGCTAGCGAGGAGGGGTGGGAGGCCGGCACCCCCTTCCCCTGAAGCAGTGCAGGGCTGCGTGGCTGGCCGGGGCAGGGCCCTGGGAGACTTGGGTGGCCTCCAGGAGTCCCTGCCTCTGACAATGCCGTGCTGCAGGCTGACAGCAAACGCGCGTGTGCACCAGGCTGTCCTTCCTCTGCCCGCGCAGACGCTCAGACACTGGGCGCTGGCCTCCATCCGCCCTGACATCTGAGTCACGGCGAGGCAGGAGGCAGGGCCAGGGCTCCGGAGCGGGAAATGATAAACAGATGTCTGAGGACAAAGGGGCAGCGTGTACTGGAAGGGTTGTGGCACCTCAGGCCTGCTTGCAACAGCCCTTCTCCCTGGGGACTGAGGAGGGCGGTGAGGCCACAACAAGGAGGAGCCAGTGGCAGAGGGGTCACGGCCATCGGCTTTGAAGTTCCACAGGCCTGGGCATGAGAGCCGGCTCTACCACTTGCTCGTTGTGTGACCTTGGACAAGTTATTTAACCTCATGTGCCAAGTGGGGAAAATAATAGTTCTTTACTTAGAGTGTGGCTTTGGGCGGATTAAATAAGATGATGCATGAAAAGGACTTAACACAGTGCCTGGCAACGAATGGTAGTTGTTTATGCTGCTGCTTGGGGAACGGGTCCTGCAACTTGAAACGTTTATTTGTCTAGAAAATACGGACTGTGCCCTGCTCGGTGCCAGGTGCCAGGGTACCAACCCAGACTGGCCTTGGCCCTGGCCTTAAAGAGCTGACAGGCAGCAACAGGCTGTGCCAAGAAACCACAGCTGGTTGCAGAGTAACAGCTAGTTACCCAGAACCCTCTGGGCTGTTCCTAAAATGAGAAGACTGTGAACGCAACGGTGTATGGGGAGCATTGAACCGTGCCAAGACCTGGCATTGTTCTCAGCTAGTGACAAAGCGTATCTTCCTACAAGTTGCTTCTTCAGACAGACTCTTACTTAACCTTCAAAGCCCAGTCCAAATGTCCCTTCCTGCAGGCAGTCTTTCGCACGTGGTCAGGGTCCTCCTAGCAGTGGATGCACACCTTGGCTGAGGCACTTACCAACTTCTGATGGTGCAGATGTTCATTCTTTACTTTACTTGAGTCTCTTTTTGGACTAGAGGGTCTGTGAGGGTAGGAAACACCAGGGGAGCAGTATAGAGTGATATTTAGGGGTGTGGGTTATGGAATCAATCACATGTGGATTGAAATCCTTGGCTATATGAGATTTGGTCACTTTGGGTGAATTAATTGATATCTGTAAGCTCCAGTCCCTTTATCTATAAAGCCAAAGCAACATACAGATCTCCGGGAATTGCTGTGAGGCTAAAAAGGGGACTCTGGCCACAGCGGGCTTGGCACAGAGCCTGGCACCCAGGAATCTCGGGGGGCACTCACAAGCATAGTGTATTTCCATCTCTGTCTAGCTAGTCTGACCCCAGTACTTGGCCCATGGTAGATGCTCTATATGTAGTTACCAGTTGAATAAAATCAGTTCCCACCCCAGGACTCAGGATCAAATCTGCCTCACGGAGCAACTTCAGATCAATTCTATGCTGAGGCAGTCCAAACCCACCTTTTCACTTCACAGCTGGGGAAACTGAGGCCTGGTCAGTAGTGCAGAGGCAGTGCACACAAGCAAATGCATTCCGATCGTCCTTGGTGAGTTGCGATGGTATTTTGGTTAGCTCTGCGGTGCACGGGTTCTCAATAGCCAGTTTCATTCCCATCTGACCTGTTTTTGTGAAGAGGAAATATCAAGGTGTATGATGTCAATGCAGTTAAGTAATCCAGCCAGCTGTGTAAACATCTGGAAGCAGTAGAGACACAGCCCCAGAGCGAAAGCAGGGATCAGTGCGTCCAGACGTCTCCGGGAGGCTTCTAAGCTATAACCCAGAGGAGCCAGCTAGAGAGGCGGCGCTCTGCTCAGAACCGGGTGTGCGCTCTTTCCTCTCAGGCCCGGAGTCTGGGAGAGCCAGCGAGGAGGACAAGACCGCCACTGTGCCCCGTCTGGGCGACTTTGGAAAGGGGATGTGAGGTTTAGGAAAATCCTGCTAATGACATGTTAGCAGCGGCTGGAAACAACCTGTCAGATTCACAAGGACCTGCCTCTTCTCACTCTCCCCCATGGCGGGGAGGGGGCGTGCCATGCTCTGACTCCTGACCCCCAGGAGAGAAGGGTGGGTGTGCAGGCCTGGGGTCAAGGGCAGGGATGGGAATCCAGCTCTGTGTTCTCCTCAGAAGTGACTATTCACAACCCAGTGAGGAAAGACTCTGGGGCGCGTCCAGCCCAGTGCAGGAATTGCAGGTGAGGGAGTTAAGGCCAGAGGGGAAAGCTGCATGGCCAAGGTCACACAGCTGGGCAGGGGAAGAGTCAGGGCTGGGAGCCAAGCATCCAGACTCCAAATCCATGCTGGTTTCCCCATAACCTGATTGCCCTCTCTCATTATTTAAAATTATTTTAATCGCGCTTCTTGTTTCTTTTTCATATTTAATTGAAAAACTGACATCGTAAGAAAACACTCAGTAGCACAAAAGGAATTTGTCAGCAAAATCTCTAGCTGGAGTGAGTCACTGGTTCTTATTTTCTCCCTCTACACATCACAACACACACACACACACACTCACACACACACCAGCTCCTTGACAGGTGTGGTCTGTGGCTTCCTGGAACCAGATATTGTAATTTGCATGCAGAGAACACAAGGCAAAAAGGAGGATGTGGATTCTGTTCCCCTTTACTAACTATGGGGTCTCCTCTGACTCTCACGTCCTCATCGGTAAAGTGGGCTAGCATATGCACCTTAGAGTCAATCGAATCAAAGCAAGGGTGTGCCATTGCTTTATGAAAAAGAAAGAATGATGTTCAAAGAATGAATGGATGGCACTGGTAAAGGCTGGTGCTGGGGGAGGGTGGTAGCTCCCAGGCCAGTCCTCTCCCCCACCCCCAGGACAGCCCAACGTCGAGGTCCCTGCTCCAGACGCTCCATGGACTGATGGATCGCCCGGGAGGCATTGGGGGTGGCCATGGGGGCAGGAAGGCCTGGCAGGGAGGATAGGTGGCTCCCCACCTCAGGGGTCCCTCCTTGGCCTGACCCCAAAGGCTGACATGCACATCTCTCAGATTCAGTCCCAAACATCTCAGGGCTGTAGTTGTCTCAGCCGCCGTGTTGGTCATTTCTCCTACAGCCCCTTTACCCTGAGTGGCAGGGATTTCCATACTTACTTGACAGATGAGGAAACGGAGCCTCTGCACTCCTCTACAGCAGTGGTCGGCAAACTCATTAGTCAACAGAGCCAAATATCAACAGTAAGACGATTGAAATTTCTTTTGAGAGCCAAATTTTTTAAACTTAAACTTCTTCTAACACCACTTCTTCAAAATAGACTCGCCCAGACCGTGGTATTTTGTGGAAGAGCCACACTCAAGGGGCCAAAGAGCCGCATATGGCTCGCGAGCCGCAGTTTGCCGACCAAGGCTCTACAGAAACACTTGCATTTGGAAAGGAAGCTATCTAAAATCCCAGGGGGCTGAGGTGAAACGTGGGTGCTGTGTCTGCATTGTTGCTGATTAGAGGGCGGCGGGGACCTGTGGGGTCCTGTCCTCCTCACCCCTGATGCAGTCACATATGTGCTAGAATGGGCCTTTATTGCCTTCTGCCTCCCCCTCCTCTGCCTCTCCCCTCCTCTGCCTCTCCCCTCCTCTGCCTCTCCCCTCCTCTGCCTCTCCCCCTCCTCTGCCTCACCCCTCCTCTGCCTCTCTCCCCCTCTGCCTCTCCCCTCCTCTGCCTCTCCCCTCCTCTGCCTCTCCCCTCCTCTGCCTCTCCCCTCCTCTGCCCAGCCAGGGTGGAGGCAGATGGCATCCAGGCATTCCCTGGGACCTGGCAGAGAGACCAGGGCAGAGGCCGAGGCTGCTTCCACCAGCCAGGCACAAAGGTGGCCAGGCACCTGCTTCCTCCAGTGTCCACCCCTGGGTGTCACCAGTCCAGGGCCCTAAGCTGGGAAGTGCCTGGGACCAGGATGCTGTGGTCTCATTAACCATCTTGGCTGATTCCAGACTTCAAGGGAGGCTCCTCCTCTAAGTCCCCGGGTCTAGGGCCCGCCTCCTCCTGAGATGCTAGAACGCAGACCCAGGCTGGCTTTGCCCTCCAGTCCAGAGCTTGGGCACATGCTCTCACCCCCTGCCCCCCAAGCTCATCTGCCGGATGGACACAGTGACAGGGCCCGCTTGCCTCTCCCTGGGGAACAAATGAAGGCCTGTTTGAAACCCTGCTGGATTGTCTGGGGTTTTACTGTGGGGCAACAGGAGGTGGACTCAGGCCAGAGGGACAGGGGACCCTGGAGCCAAGGGACATAAAGACTCCCGAACTGTGACCTGCCTGTGGACGGTGATCTTGGCTTTACCAGACACCCAGAATCTGGTCCCACCGCTCCATGCCTGCGACAGTGCCTCTGCCAAGAACTCTGCGCCCACCTGCCTCTGCTAAGGGGCACTCCCTGTCTCCTGGGGCTTCCTGGCACTGCTCCACTGGCCCCAGCGACGTTGGGCTCCCATGGGCTTGGGAGTGTGTGAGCCACTGCCTATGTGACTTCTGCACAAGGGAAGGTGCCTTAGATCCAGGCTGGCCCGCATGGTTAGGGAGTCCTGCAGATGGCAGGGGTCTCTAGGGACCCACGCTCGGTGTAACCTGAACTCTCCTGTGGCCTCGGGAGGCCCAGGAGGAACCCTCTGGCCAGGCCATCTTGTCTTCTCTGTTGGGAAGCAGGTGGCTCTGAACACCCAGCTCAGGGCTCCAGTGGAGTCCCAGCCGGTCCCTTTAATGGGTCTTGCAAACAGGCCCTGATCCAGCAGTGACAGGAGGCCCAGACGCCGGGGAGAGCCGCCCAGAACCAGCCAAGCACCTCTCTTCTCCTCAGGGCAGTCACTGGGTCCAGTGGCTCCCATTTATCAGGCAGATGTAATCTCTGTAGCTGCTGAGCCCCCTCTTCCTGGAGTCCCCAGGATTACCGCTTCCCGGGGGCGAGGGAGCACTTCCTCCCCAGGACAGATGCCATCTGCACGCAGGTCTGCACAAAGCCGCTCACTTCCAGAGGCAGAGGCTGGAGGCTGCCTTCTACAACGTCCGTGCTCCCTCGTCTGGTTAATATCAGCATGTGTCCAGGACAGCATGCCTCCAGCTAAGGACTGCTATCCCAGCTTTCCTTGGGGCCAGAGGGACTACGTGACTAAGTACTGGCCAATAAGATATCAGCAGAAGCTGTATGAAAACTTTGGGAAGTCTCTTAAAAGGCATGGGGCTGATCCTACTCCTTCCTTTTCTGCTTCCTGCTGCCTGGAATGGAGAGGTGATGGCTGGAGCTCCAGCACGCATTTTGGGTCTTGAGGTGACCTACACAGAAGAAGCCATCTGACAGAATGGTGGGCAAGCAATAGTGAAGATTTAGCCCCTGACCCTGAGGAAACCTTACATCAGCCCAGACTACCTGCCTTTGGACTTCTTTACAGAAAAGCAAGTAAACTATTTTGTTTGTTTAAGCCACTATTATGGGTTTTCTGTCCACATTTCGTTAAATCTAATCCTAGCAAATATACTTTGAAGCCAAAGTCTGACAACATCCCAATGCTTTATTTATTCACCAATTCCCTGGTTTCTTTCCAGTCAGGCAGCATTGTCTGTGCCAGGCCGAGTGCTGGGGGCGGGGCCTAGAGGTGAGGGGCACCAGCCTCTGCCTCCTGAGCGCCTCCTGTCTAGGTGAACATTCCGGTGTTACCCTCAGCTGCTCAGCTCTGCGATGGCGCCCCTTTGCCTTGGGCACGTGCACTGCAGAGGTCCCCACCCCGGCCTCCCCCTCCCCTTCTCCGCGCTGGACTTCCTGGCGGGCGGGTGGCTAGGAGTAAGAGTAGGGCTCTGAAGTCAGGTGCTTTGGACTGAGATCGAACGCTGGCCTCACTAGCTGGGCGGCCCTGACACCCGCCTAGAAAGTGCGCACCTCTGTCCTCATCTGTAAAACAGAGATAGTAGTCACCCTCTCACAGGACTTCCGAGAACTTGAAAAATAACCTGGTCAGCACCTCGCATGGTTCCCGGTGATGCATAATGTCATCAGCACCCTCCATTCAACGCACCCTTTCTCTTAGAGATCCTTCACCCAGTGATGGCTGCTTGCGAAGCAGCTGTTTGTGCTGCACACCGTGCCCTCCCCTGTGCCCACTCCCCGCCCCCTCTCCCTGTAGGTTCATCTTCTATCCTTGCCTGATGCCTGGACTCCCGGGATCCTGAGCCCAGACCCCGGAGGACCTTCCTAATGCTCACAGAAGACTGAGGTCGGTGCCCCAGTCGGTTCTTACTTACCCTGACTTACCCCCACCTCACGGACATTGCATTTTACGGGCTGAGGTCCATGGGAGTAAAGGCTGTGCCCTTGTTTTTGTCTTTCTCTCCAGCAGTAACTGCTACTTACTCAGTGTTGGCTGACTTGATGCATGGATGGTTGGATGGATGGATGGATGAGTGAGTGGATAAATGGACTGAAGAGCTGGCCACAGCCAGTGAGGTAAGCACTGTAATAGATCCGTGTGCGAAGTGGCATTGGAGGAAGTGGGGGTTCTAACCATTCAGGTAAGAAAGAAAGGGCGGGAGACAAGTTTTGTGTTGAATGGTGGTAGGTGAGTGGTGGCCTGCAGTGTGGACAGTTGCTTATACAAAATCATAGAGTGATGGGGTGCCCTGTGTTTTATTGCATTGACCGCAGATGCCAAGCACTTTCTATGGGTATCACACCCAAAACTTCCTTCCTGAGGCGTAGAGAAGAAGGGGGTCCCAAAGTCCCTTCTTGAGACTCCAAACCACAGGACTAGAGCATGGCTTTGGATGAACAATCATGAAACTATTTCATGAAGAGGCCCAAGTCTGGTGTCAGGGACAGCAAGGACAAGGAGGGAACCTACATGAAAGTGTCACCATGTCCCAGAGTCAGACACACGTGACCTCTGAGCTCCTCCCCATGACTAAGTAAGACAGTACTTTACTCCTCCTCTGCAGGGCTGGGAGTGGTCAAGTCATCCCTGCCTATCACCCAGTGGTGGGTGGGAGAGAAGAGCCGGGAACTTCAGACTCGTGGGCCAAGAGCCCCCCTCCTTCAGGTGTTCCATGCTGCCTGAGGCATTGCAGAGGGGTCGGGAGCTTGAGACCCACTGGGTACCTGGCTGTGTGGGAAGGGGTCCTGGTCGTAGATGGCCAGTAGCAGACTGCAGCAAGTACGCATAGTGCACATAGTACATACAGCACTGTGAGCCTAAGGATTTAGAGTTTAAATGGGTCCGTTCCTTCGTCTACTCACTCATTCACTTAGTCACCATCATCCATTCGTTCAAACATTTATGGATCAACTTTTAGGCACTAGACACTGTTTTCGATGCTGCGGGAACAGCACAGGTGGGGTCTATGTGTCCTGGAGTTTATGTTACGGAGTGTGGAGATGGGAAGCAATAAGATGAGCCAACGGCTGCATGGAGATGTTGCATGGCAAAGACAACACGGGGTTTGGACTGAAATGCCGACGGGGCCAGGGAAGGCGAGGAGGAGGTGAGAATGCTGATGCCTGATTAACAGGGAGTGGGCTGTGGGAGGTGTGGGGGGAGAATTCCAGGCAGAGGGCCCAGAGAGGGGAGTGGTATCAGAGCTGGGCACCCAGAGTGCCCACGGGAGCCACAGCCCGCCGCGAGAGGAGCAGGGGCATCAGCAGCTTTAGAGATTGTGCGGAGGAAGCACCACCAGCCAGCGCTGAGCTCCGGAGAGAGGCTGGCTAGGAGCGTGTGGCTGAGACTCGGAGGTCGGGGTGGGGCCTCCTACTCCCCTCACCATGGCAGCCAAGTTCAGGTACCAACACTTGCTCAGCTGTGCTCAGGGAGAGAGAAAGTTGGCAGGCTGAGTGGGGACGAACCCTGGCTCTGCCCCCTTCCCTGTCCCCCATAGCAGAAGCTCCTTGTCTCCCGATGCCCTTTCTCCCTTCTTTCCCTGATAACAAGAACCCCGGTTTTTATTTGGGTCTTGGGCACCCAGATGAAAGCTCACACTCCCCATCTTCCATTGGAGCCCTTGACCCTCTTTTGCAGCCGGTCTCCACCACCATTAGCCGCGTGCCAGCTGTGTGCCTGTGTGCCGGCTTCAGTTTGCTCATCTGGGCACGGGACACTGGGCAGCTCCCCCCGCGAGCTCTCCTGACAGCGCACAGTGCTCAGCATCAGCTGGGATATGGCCAAGCATCCCGGGCAGGAGGCTGTGCCTGCTGCTCTACTCCCACAGCTTCTCTGGCTCCACAATAAAGCCCTGGTGGTGGTCAAGGTCTCAGGACCTAGTTCTTGGCCACTTCTCCAGCCACCCCTCTCACCAGGTCTTCTCACCTGTAAAGTCCACTCACAGCCACAGGAGGCGCTGTGCAGCTCAGCTGTGCTCTTGGAGTTGGGGAGCCCTGCCCATGTCCCCCTACAGCAGCCACCCCAGCTCAGGTTTCTTCAGGACTGCCTCCTGCCCTCCCCAGCTGGGACTGACTGCGTCTCTTAGCTTGTGTTTCCCTTACCCCACATCTAGCTGCTAGGACAGGGCCTGCATGCAGGTATTTTATTTTCAAGAGCGAGCCCAGGATGGGTAGACAGGAAAGAGTTAAACAGGAAGGGAGGGGAAGCCAGTCTGACCACGTGTCATTGAGCTGGTCACATGTGTGAGCAACTGGGAGCACTCCGAGGAATCTTCTGGAATGTGCCTGCAAATTTTGCACTCTAGATAGTGAAAACAGGAGTGTTTCCCCAGCAGCTTATGTCACCCACTGGTCAGGGTGCCCCAGGGAGTGTCCACCCCCTACATGGTGAGCATGGCTGAGCTGCTCACAGGCAACCCACCAGTTGTGGCAGGGAGGTGCCGGGACAGGAAGCGGGAGAATGGGACGCATCTGGGGTTTGGTGCTGCCAGGCCACGTCTAAGGGCAGCCAGTTGTTGCAGCAATAAATGGTGGCCCAGATGTGGGACAGGGTATGAACACATCTGGTAGATCACACCTCTTCAGTCTCCTCTGCTCCCCATCCCTCTTTACCCACCTGACTCTCCCCACCACTCACCACCCTGTACTGTCAGCGCCCATTATCTGTCTTGCCCCCACATCTCCCCTCCCCAGGAGACTGTGGCTCCTGAGAGCAGAATCTATTCTTCTTTGTTGTACATACAAATCCCATAGAGTGGCTGGAAGAAACTAGTTTGTAAATAAATGCTAGTTGCATAAATGAATGGGTGAATGAACAAATGAGTCAGAGGTAGGCCTAGAACCCAGGGCTGTTACAACTTCTAGGCTGTGATGAAGCCATGTCTCATGTGCACCTTGAGCCCTGCTCAGTGCCGCCAGCCTGGAAGCGGCCGGTCTGCAGGTGAGGGTCACTGGGTGAGGAGACATGAGCGTCCGGGAGGCTGATTTCCAGAGCGCAGCCACTGCCCAGGGCCACGACTGGCCTTTGCAAAGCGTGACCTCAATGAAACTTGACGTGGCCATGTGTAGGCTGCACAGTGGATGTTGCTTTTGGCTTTGCTGCTGTGCACGGCCACAGGCCCTGGACATGAGTTAGGCAGCAGGGTCATGAGCCAGCGGAGAGATGCCTGCGGAGTTTCCATCGAGACCTCAGACCCAAGCAGAGACCTTAGTATCAAAAGATACCTGTTTTTTTGTTTGTTTGTGTGTGTGTGTGTGTGTGTGTGTGTGTGTGTTTAGAAAGAGTAGAAGGGAGTGGGGTTGGGGGGAGAGAGAGAGAGAGAGAGAGAGAGAGAGAGAGAGAGAGATCCTTCTTGAGCCTTAACCAGGGCTGGGGATCAAACCTGCAACTGAGGTATGTGCCCTTGACTGGGAATCAAATCTGCAACCCTTCAGCGTGCAGGCTGGTGCTCTAACCACTGAGACACCAGCCAGGGCAAAAGATAACTGCTGTCAGCACTCAGAACTGTATGGATGGCAGGAGCCTTTTCGAGCACTGTCTCCAAGGAGCTGTTTCACAGACACAGGAACCAGGGCTCTGCCTGAGCCTCACCAAGCCAGGGTTTGGGCCTGGGGACCCTGCCTCCTGGCCCAGTGTCTCATCTCCTGTGTGCACTATACACTGATTGGCCAGATTATTATGATCTCTGAATGCATAATAATCTGGCCACTCAGTGTGTGTGTGTATATATATATATATATATATATATATGTGTGTGTGTGTGTGTGTGTGTGTGTGTGTGTGTGTGTGTGTGTATACTAGAGGCCCGGTGCACGAAATTCGTGCACGGAGAGGGGTTGTCCCTCAGCCCAGCCTGTACCCTCTCCAATTTGGGACCCCTCAAGGGATGTCCGACTGCCCGTTTAGGCCTGATCCCAGTCGGACATCCCTCTCACAATCCAGGACTGCTGGCTCCCAACTGCTTGCCTGCCTGCCTTCCTGATTGCCCCTAACCGCTTCTGCCTGCCAGCCAGATCACCCCCTAACCACTCTGCTGCCAGCCTGTTTGCCCCCAACTTCCTTCCTCTGCCGGCCTGGTTACCCATAAATGCCCTCTCCTGCAGGGTTGATCACCTCCAACTGCCCTCCCTTGCAGGCTGGGTGCCTCCCAACTGCCCTCTCCTGCTGGCCATCTTGTGGTGGCCATCTTGTGTCCACATGGGGGCAGGATCTTTGACCACATGGGGGCAGCTATATTGTGTGTTGCAGTGATGATCAATCTACATAGTACTCTTTTATTAGATAGGATATATATATATATATATATATATATATATATATATATATATGAGGCCCAGTGCATGAATTCGTGCATGGGTGGGGTCCAGCCAGCCTGGCCACGGGGAGGGGACATGGGCGGTTGCCCGGCCTGCCTGCTGGTCGAACTCCTCCTGGTCGAGGGGACAATTTGCATATTAGCCTTTTATTATATAGGATATACACTGAGTGGCCAGATTATTATGCGTTCAGAGATCATAATAATCTGGCCACTCAGTGTATATTGTGCAGCTGGGAACTCTTCTTAGGGAGATTTTGCCGATTGTTTTATTTTCCCCAAAGCAGATGCTGATTCAAGGACAGGGTGCGGATGTTTTATAAAGGAGGTGATTTAGAGACGTGGGCATGAAGGAGCAGGGCAAGTGAGGGAGAGCAGGGAAAGCCACTCTGCAGGTGTTCGGTGAGGTCACTGCCACCAGCAGCAGGCCCAGTGCCAACAGGCAGCGAGTGCAGAGGTCGCCCTCACTGTCAGGGAAGGCTGAGAAGCTGGGCATTGACTCACTGGCTCTGGGCCCCATTGTTCAACACATTACCGCTGGGGACAGTAATTCCTTGTTCTTCCCTGTGTGCAGGCTGGATGACCCCGACAGTCCTGGAGGGGCATGGGGACAGAATGCGGAGGGTTGTTTGGCTGGGCTTGGGGGGTGAGGCTGGCAGAGTTGGGCGAGTCTGAGTGTGCACAGACCTGCTCATGGGGCTGAAATCATGAGATGGGATGCAGGCCCTGAGGTGTCTGCTGCTTGTGTAGGTCAGAGACCAGCCTCATGGCCCACAAAGAAGTTTTACCCGTGTCTCTGGTTCAACCCAGTGCATTGTTCTGGGCTACTTACCTAATCCTTGGCAAACTGGTGTCACAGCCAGCCCAACATGGCATCACATTAGAGCCTGTCTGCTGAGCCACTCTCTAATCAAAGCTGCTGGCATGCTCAGAGTCCCTCTGAGCTTCAGGTGCAAGCAACAGAGAAT
The DNA here is from genome assembly GCF_951640355.1 of Cnephaeus nilssonii. NCBI lineage: Eukaryota > Metazoa > Chordata > Mammalia > Chiroptera > Vespertilionidae > Cnephaeus > Cnephaeus nilssonii. Next base: position 13,705,858 of record NC_137087.1, read on the forward strand.
GGCTGAGGAAAACCTACTCAACAACAGATTTGCTGCAGGATCTCGAGGACTCTCAGATCAATGGGAAAGCCAGAGACACAAGCCTGCAAGTGATCCAGAACCAAGAAAGGATGAGCAGCGCTCTGGGTGATATCCCATAAGACTCTAGATAATAGAAAATAACTAGTTTATCAAGGGAAATTGGCAAAGAGTTAGGCATAGAGTTACTGTATGACCTGGCAATTCCACTTCTAGGAATATACCCAAGAGAAATGAAGGCATACATCCACATAGAAACTTGTATACAAATGTTTGTAATAGCACTATTTATAGTAGCCAAACGGTGGAAACAACTCAAATGGTCATTAACGGACAAACAGATAAGTAAAGTGGGGTACATCCATACAATGGAATATTATTCAGTCATAAAAAAGAATGGAGTGCTGATTCATGTAACACTATGGATGAGCCTCGAAAATATATTAAGTGAAAGAAGCCAGTCACAAAATACCTCCTGCTATATGACTCCATTCATATGAAATCAGAGTAGGCCAATCTTTGGAGACAGAAAATAGATGAAAGGTTTCCAAGGGCTGGAAGGAATGGTGGCATTGACCATCATAGCTAAAGAGGTCAGCGTTTCTTTTTTTTGGGGGGGAGGGGGGTGATGGAAATGTTCTGAAACTGGATGTAGTGATGATGGCACAACTCTAAATACACCAGAAACCATTGGATTGTACCATTTAAATGGGTAAATCACAGAGCCTGTGAATTATATCTCAATAAAGGTGCTTAAAAATCTTTGGGGACCAGGATGGGGTTGACCTGGATGTGACTCACTCATGGCTTCCCTCACACTCTGTGTGGAAGGTATAGTAAAACAAGGAAAATCGGGGAAAACTGGGCCAGGAAGGGACATGGCTACTGGATACCAATGACCACCATGCCATTTCCTTTCCCAGGGAATTGTTATGACCCATTCAGTTCTAGGTGTTTGCACCTGTTCATGCTGGGCAGGGATGAGAACCCAAGGCCAGGCTCTTTGATACAGCTCAGCTCCTCCCGTCCTTGTGGCTGAGCTCATGAGGCACAAAACTCGGAGTAAGTCACGACTCTCCTCCAGGACAAAGGACCTGAGCACCTTGGTCATGTGACATCTGTCCTCTCTGTTACCTAATGTGGGGCTGCGGTGCTGGGCAGGGATGCCTCGCTGTGTCCTGTTGGCTTAGGGTAGTGTTGGAAGTCTTGGTGATCGTGTCCAGGAAGGGTGACAGGTGAGTCCAGGCCCTGTCTGGGCCCCACGTGACATTCCAGTGCATCCACAGCACAAAGCCTCCCTCGTTATTCTCGCCCCTGGAGCCTCTGTCTCTTACTACTCAGGATGGTCACTGGTCGCTTTATCGGAAGAGCAATCCAGTGTCTTATGTTACAGTTGCCCCTCATGGGTGATCCGCTTGGGCATCCAAATCCAGATGACATTCCTGTATGGGCGCTTGCAGCAGCTTTGCCATGCATGGTACGCCCCATCTCAGAGCTTGGCATCCCTCCTTCCATCCGCTGTGGAGGTGGGGCCGTGCCGTTTCCTGGGCATGGGCTCACCAGCCCACACACTGTCCCTGCAATGTGCTCCCTCATCACCCCTCCCCCCATCTTCCACACATCGGAGTCCACCCGAGAAGCTGTGCACAGGGAGCACCTCTTCTCTCCAGACAAGAGCCTGTGGGAAACCAGGATCATTCTGCAGCGATGGAGCCCCTGAGGCAGGCAGCTCTGGCTCAGGGCTTGTCCACCTGAGGTCCTTTAGGGCTGACCTTCCTGTCTGCAGATCCAGGGCTTCATTGGGAGCTCAGAGCCCTGGGAGGCAACTTTGGTGCCGGTGACCATCCAGTGTCTTGTAAACAAGCCTTTGTTTCCTTTTCACAAAGCAGGCGTTTTCTTTGCCTTGGAAACTGGATAGTTTAGTAGACACCAGGGCGGATGTGCACGGACACGGAGAAAGGAGGTGGGCAGGAAGCAGCCAATCACAGCAGTGACACATCAGGGACGCGCAATGAAAAATGTCTGCACTTTGCGTTGTCATCCGCTAGTCCACACAGCAGGACATTTCCCCTGTGCGTGTCACAGCCCCGAAGCAGGTGGGCTTGTGGAAGGAAGATGCAGGGGCCTTTGCGAATTCTCAATCACATGGCTCCAGTGGAGGATCAACTGAACACGGATCGCTCCTCTATCACGTACAGCTGCTGTGAGGCGGCTGCACACATGCACTCACCTAGTCACCGTCACCCATCTGCATGGTGACCCATTATCCTCATTCCCTAGATGGGCCAGAGAGGCTAAGAGCATTTTCAGACTCCCCTGTAATAGGTCATCTGGAGTGAGTGATCTGTAGCAAGTGGCGGGCCACATGGAAACCCAGTGCACTGATCCCGGCCAGGCGATGCTGAGCCAAGCAGGCGCTGGAGCAAGGAAGGGGCTGCAGCCACTGTGTGCTCCCTGTACTCACGCCCTGGCCCGCCAGCTTACACGCAGACCCTCCACTCCTCCTCAGCAGCTCTGCAAGGCGGTGCAAAGACTCAGGTTGAGAGGGTGCAGCAGGCAAGCAGTTGGCATTCTCTCCAGGGAACTCAATTCTCTGCCAGTCGAAAGCTTTTCTGCCCTCGATGCAAAGTGTTCCAGGTCAGCTCACATTCTAGAAGCGTCTGTGACCAGGAGTGAGTGAGCCAGGCAGGGAATGTGGAAGCAGCCAGTAGAGAGGACAGAGTTTGGGTGTTTTTTTTCGTTCTTTCTTTAGAGGAAGCATCGCTGCTTCTGAAAATACAGACTAGGGTGAGAGTAGAAAAAAAAATTAACAACACAGAAAAAAACCCTCACACCCTTGCTACTCCAAGTGTTTAGACTGTCATTAGAAATGCAGACTTCTGGGCCCTACGAGATACCTACGAAGTAAGAATCTGTATTTTAACAAGGTGTCCAGGGTGAGGTGTATGCATTTGAGTTGGAGAAGCCCTGGTCTCTGCCACCCCAGCATAGCACAAGTCGCACCTCCACTTCCCATTTCTACAGGGATGCCATCCTGATGGACACTGTGTCCCCCCCGACCCCACCCCACCACACCCCCACACGCACACACTCATCATCCTCCCACAGACTTGCTCCTCCCTCTGGGTTCCTATTTCCAAGGGTCCACCCAGGGCCCAACCAGAGCCGTTGCTTTCTCCTGCCCCCATCTTCCAATTCCAAGTGCAAGATCCCCACATCCTGAATACCTCTTGTGTTGCTACCCTTGGGTCTGGTACACTTGTGTTGGTACACGTGTGCCTAGCCTCACTGTCAGTCCATCACATAAATGCCTCACCAATGCCATCTGACAGTCCTCCCACTGGGCCAGAGTGCTCTGTCTTCAGTCCAGAGCTGAAAGTGTCATCCCCCAGGTAAATCTGGCCCCTTGCTGCCCCTGGCATGAGGTCCCCTCTGGGCCACTGTGATCTGGTCCTGCTCATCTCTCCAGCCTCTGCACTCACTCCTCCAAAGTGATTGCAGAGTTTGGTTCCTCTGTATGTAATATGTGTGTGTGTGTGTGTGTGTGTGTGTTTAATCTGGCTACTTTGCAATATCTATCTTTGTTTCTGTTTTAGCAATTTGATTATGATATATTGTTGTTTGGTTTCCTTTGTGTTTATCTGCCTGGAGTTTGTTGACCTTTTTTGGGGTCTGTGGGTTTATACATTTCGTCAAATTTGGAAGTGTTTAGTTATGATTTTTGCCAAATACTTTTTGCCTCCCTCCCTTCCTTTTATCCTTACTGTATGATATTGTACCATGGCTTGCTGAAACTCTGCTAATTTTTCAATTTCCGTGCTTCACTGTGAATAAATTCATTTGCTACACCTTCCAGTTCATTGATCGTCTTCCCTACAGTATCTGATCTGTCCCATCCAGTAAAGTATTCCTTTCGATATTGTTTTTTAATCTCTAGAAGTTTCATTTTCTTCTGTATATCTTCTACTTATCTACTTGTTTTGTTCTTATTTTTCTTTAAACGCTTTAACAAACAATTGTTTCAGCATCCTTGTATGCCAGTTCCACCCTCTCTGCTCTCTCTCTCTCATCTGGTCTGCTTCTCTTTCTGCTTCTGGTATGTCTGGTAATTTTAGTGGACACTGGACATGGTGAGTTTTACATGGTTGAGTCTCTGGATTTTGTTGTCTTCCTTTAAAGAGAGTTGGATTTTGTTCTGAAAAACAGCTAAGCTCCTTATGGATTATTTGATCACTTGCAGCCTGTTTCTGAGACTTGCTAGGGAAGCTCTGGAGTGTTCTTCACTCTGGGGATCATTCAGCCTGAACACTGAGGCATGACACCTCTGGGTTCCCACCAAAGGCCCAGTGATGCCGAAGGCTCATCATTCTTGTCGGAGTTCAAACATCTTCTGCCCTGTGTCAGCACTGGGAACTGTCCAGCCTACAACTTTCCATTGACTATTTGCCTGACTTGGTGGAGTTCATTCTTTGTAAGCAAGGCCCTGTACTCATCAAAAACCCAGGGGAACCCCTCTGCAGACTTCTGGGGCTCTTCTCTCCATCCCAGAAATATGTCCTGCAACTTCCCGCCACTTCAGCCCTCCCAAACTCCTATCTCCACCCTTTCGACTCAGCAAGACTGTGATTTTACTTCCCATGGACTAGCACTTGCCTCTAGGCAGAAAGTTGGGGTGACCAAAGGCAGATGGCTGGGGTGAGTTAGGGCTCCCCTAATCTGTAAACCTGTGCTGCCTGTTGTCCTATGTTTGGAAAGAGATGTTTCATATATTTGCTCCATTTTCATATACACGATTTGTTCCAGTTCACAGCAGGAGGTTAAGTCCGGTCCATAATGTCCCATCCTGCCCCAATTTCAGGGTTTTGACGATATTCCTTCTGGCTAGAACCCTCCTGTTGGACTCTTCCATCCCACTCCACAATCTCTCTCAGTGATTCCTAGATCTGCTATATCCCAGGAGAACCCTTTTTAGGGGCAATTCTCAATTCCCTTTTTAGGGTTATGCCCAACTTGAACTCAAATCTGATTCCCAGAGCTTTCTGCATTCTTAGGAAGAGTCAGAGCAACTGCTGTTCACAACTTGGGTAGCATTTGTAATAGACAAGCACTTTCCCGTTTTCTAAATTATTTTCACGAAACCTTTGCAAGGTGAATAAGACACAGAGGTTCAGAGGTGCTCGGGGCCTGCTCAAGTCAGCAGCAGAGTCTCCTGACTCCAGAGCTTACACTTTGAGATTTAACACCAGCAAAACGAACATGCCCTGGTTCTGGTCCCCCACTCTGTTCTTCAGGGGCCCATGGTGGAAGGTGCTGGCAATGCCTCACAGTGTGCAGTTGCACAGAATGCACTCTGCCCGCCGAGTGTTTGTTGTGATATTACAGTTTTTTCCAGGGCAAACAATTCTGCTACCACAGCACCATTGCTATGACTCTGGCTGGGGAATGAGCAGTGGGAGCCCAAGGATCACCAGGGAACCCGTTAGGAGCGATGATAAAGTTTCCTGCAGACTAGAGGGTAGAGGGAGCTGCCCTTCAAAGGGCACTGGCTTGGGCATCCATCAGTCACCAGTGGATGAAAAGACTCGAAGGCTGCCCTGGAATACGCAGGGAGGACCAGAGAGCTGGCTGGATGGTGGCCCTGGGAAGAGGGACTTTTGAATCAAGAGGGGATATTCTGTTTATCAAGCACCACTCCACATGAAGAATTGTGCTACGACAGCATCTCTCACAACTCTCACAATGCTTTTGAGGTCCACACGCATATGACATGTTGTTATCAGTCTGTATGCCTTTGTATGAATGTGTCGGTTTGTTCACCTATTCACTAGTTGATGGACATTCCAGTTGCTTCCACTAATGTTGCTGTGATGGGTCCTGTGTAAGTATTTGTGTGGACACATTTTCATTTTGTTCAGGTAGATGTCTAGGAGTAGAATGGCTGGCCTGTGAGGTAGGTATATGTGTAACTTGATTAGGAAAGTGTCCAACTTTTTTGCAGTGGATGTACCAACATTTGGCACCGTTAGTCCTTTTGACTAGAGCCATCCCAGTAGATGCCTGGTGATATCTCATTTCCTCAATGCTAATGATGGTGAGCCTGTTTTCATATGCTTATTGGACATTCATATATCTTCTTTGGTTAAAGGTCTGTTAGAATATTTTGCTTATTTTTAAACTGTGTTGTTTACCTTCTTACTTGTTGTAAAAGGTTTTATTTATTTATTTATTTTTTAATATTCTGTATACACATCCTTTATCAGATGCTTGGCTTGCAAGGATTTTCTCCCATTCTGTGGTTCATCTTTTCAATTTCTCAAATTTTTTTAAGAGCAAAAGTTTCTTTGTTTTGATGAAATTTAGTTTATCAATCCTTTTTTTCACAAATGTTTTATGTAAACATATTTTAATAGGATTGTAAAAGTGTAATCATGTTTTCTCTTATTATTTTTAACTCTATAAAGTATGTTAATAGATTTTAAACTTACCATTTCCAAATTACACCCTACCTAATCACAGTGCATTATGCTTTTTACTATACTTCTGAACTTTGATACATACACATACTTTATTTAGACTCTTTACATGTAATTCGGTGGTTATACTGGTGTAATTTTGTAGATTTATTTTTTTGTACATTATCTTTGTCAGACATGGTTATTAGGAATATTCTAATTTGTAAAATGAATTGGGTATTGTTGAACGTTTCTTAACATTCTGAAATAGTTTGTATAGGTTGGTAAGATATATCTCTTGAAACTTTGAAGAAAAACCAGTGTAAAGTGATTTGAGATTGTTGCTTTTTTACAAGCTGCAAATTGTTTAGAAATAAAATTCATTGACTTTTCCCCCATTTTTTTCCAGGGTTTCGCTCTAATGAAATTTTTATCTTTAAAAATTAATTTTAGCAATTTACATTTTCATGGAAAATCATACATTTGATCATGACTTCAAAATTTTTTACACGGTTGGCACATTTATTTTTATTTTAGTCTTATGATTTTTTTCCTTATTATACCAATGGTCACATTCACTTTCCCAATCCTAATTTTGACTATTGTTTTATCTCTACTATTTTTCTTAATTAGACTAACTGGTTGTTTTCCTATTTTGCTATTTTCTGTGTTCTTCTCTTGCTCAGACCTCCTGGTTTTGATCAATTCATTTGGTTTTTAAGACAGGAGAGTTGATAGATTTTTTTAATGCAAATTTCTCAAATTCACAGCAGTCCTTTCAAAAAGTTGTCATTTTACAGATGAAGAGACTGAGGTTCAGAGAATTCACAAGACAAGGAAGGTGGTAGAGCTGGGATTGGATGCAAGGCCGACCCTACTTCCCCAGATGATGTCTCATCCCTGGGAAGTGATGAGGGTGCCTGGGAGTGAACTGATACCTTCTCCCAACACAACACACTTGACATCAGGAGAGAGCCAGCTGTAAGGTACACAGGACAGTGGCCCCTCATCTCTGAGGGGCATAAGCAATCCCAAAGCCTCATGTCCCACACAGAGTCTCCATCACCACCCCAACCCTCCTGTGAGGCAGCTGGGCCAGGCCTGCTAAGTCCCTAAGCTGTAGATTTGCACATTGAGACCCCAAAGAATAGGGTCACACTCTTTCCCCTGGTGTCAAAGATAGGAAAGGAGGTGTGATGGGTGTGAGGGGTATGATGTGGGTGTGTATATGAGGGGAAAGCAGACGGCCAAGCATTTGCTATTCCTCGTCAGCACTGCCCGGAGAACAGAGCTTGACCAAATATTTGGCAAGATAAAATATATGTTCTCTGGAAAGGTGTGCTGTAAAAGGGACACAGAGGGGTATGCCACAGCACTCTGCCTTAGTCTGTGCCCATCTACCCAGGCCCCCAGCCAGGCTCAACTGAAATCTACCAATCACCACTGGGTTTCCCAAGTGTTTAACGCTTGGATAGTGTACACAAATATTCTGGTTGCAGAATTCTGTCCCCTATTGTGAATTCATAAGTAGTCTTTGGACATCATATGAAGCAAAAGGACATCCTATCATTCACAGCCACAGGATTCGCACACCTCCAATGCCCCCTCCACCATGAGGCCGCGCTGGGTCCTGGGTGGAGCAGTGCTCTCTCCTAGCCTCCGGGGCTGCTTGGCTTTGCTTTCCTGTTGACTCTTCCCAGGGTCTGCCTTGCATTCATTCATTCATTCTTTCTTTTGTTCAGTGCTTATTAGGACACAACTGTGCTGTGGGATGGGCTGCAATGGTGTGTGAATCAGAACTGGTGTTGGCCTGCATGGAACTTACAGCCTGATGGCAGGGAGAAAATGCAAACAAGAATTGATTACAGATTGTTATCAGTGCTCTACAGAAAAGGCATCAGCTGGGAGCTGGGTGCGATGAGGTGATTGGAAAACCAGGAGGATGAAAAAAGCCAGCCATGTGCCCAGCGGTGGGGAGAACAGGCTGGGCTGCAGTCATGGGGAGAGGAACCCAAGGCCCCTGTGGCTGAAGCACAATGAGTGAGAGGGGTGATGGGATACAGAGAGGGAGGCAGAGGCCAGTCTACAGCACTGCTCTCCCCTGGCTCCTCTCTGTGTCTCCTTCTCCCTCTGCTCAGCCCTGTCACCACCAAGACTGTACTGGGTGTCCTTCAGCTCGAGAGCACAAAAGCTCAGTCCGAGTCACCTCCGGGTCCCCAGCCCAGATCATGGGGTCTGGATCTGATCAGACCACACTTAGGAGTGAGCGGAGCTGGGTCACACCTGGGGCCTATTTGTCAACCAGGTTAGGACCATTTCAAGCCCCGCCAGCACCCAGCAGGCAGACCTACCAGTGCCTGTAGCTTCCTCATCTATCACAAGAGCAGCTCTGCTTGCCCGTCTGCATCCAGGAACCTCCGTAGGCTCATCATCCAGGACTATGGTCGGCAAACTGTGGCTTGCGAGCCACATGCGGCTCTTTGGCCCCTTGAGTGTGGCTCTTCCACAAAATACCACGGCCTGGGCGAGTCTATTTTGAAGAAGTGGCTTTAGAAGAAGTTCAAGTTTAAAAAATTTGGCTCTCAAAAGAAATTTCAATCGTTGTACTGTTGATATTTGGCTCTGTTGACTAATGAGTTTGCCGACCACTGGTCCAGGAGAATGTACATGGAGAGCACTGTTGAACCCCAAAGTCACACGGGGGTGACCAAGGGTGGTCCATGCCCCTGATTCATGTTCCAGAGAGGTGCTTCCAGAGCAACTTATCCCTTCCCTTGCCCTACATAGGCCTGGGAACCCTGAACCCCAGGCAGTCAGCGGGCGGTGCCTCCTCTCTTCCCTTTTTCCTGGGAGTGGTGTGGGGACATCTGCTCAGAGGGGACCAGTCAGGGATTGTCCCTGACATAAGAATCCAGGCTGCAAGGCATGCTGGGAATGTGCATATCCATTGGCCGTCCACTGGAAGCCCTCCTGGAAGGCCAAGGTGATATCAGCAGCGGCGCTTGGTCATGACAGGAATTCCTTTGCCATCTGGTGAGGCGCGAGCCTGGTGAGGAAGGACCCTGGTCACCAGAGGCATCCTGACTTCAGCAGGTCACCCTGGTTCACCGGAAGCAGGCATTGGCCTCAGATCGGGGCTCGGCGTCCCTGAGGAGTGGGCAGCTGAACGCTTGGTGCCCACACACTTGGGCAGATGGGTGGGGAAGCCCACCTCTCCCAAGGTGAGACTAGGAGAGGGCATGCACTCCAAAATGGGAAGACGTATGCGGCTACCTCCACAATGAATAGTCACATAGCAGGAGGAATTAATAATCCACACTCTGAATTAATTATACTGAGTTTCCAAAAGGTGAGCACTTCAGGGCCAGGAAAGAAGTGGCTGCCCCCCCCCCGTCCCCCCCCCCCCCCGCATCTCCCCGCTCCCCGTCATTAAAAGTGACAGCACACAGGCTCACTCACGCCAGGTCACAAGGTTCCGTTTTCTCGTGTTGGAAGGTGACTCATGGGCTCTGCCTACATTTTCTTTTTGACCGTAATAGGAAATTACAATATCCCTAATTGACCCAGAATCCTCCCCTGTGGTAGAAGTAAAAAATTCAAATTAACTGACTTCTTGTCTTCCCTGAGGTTGGCGAGGACAACCTTGCAGACACAAATCCCTTTACACTTGGACATGGAGAGAAGAATCGAGATGGACAGCCCCAGCCCCCAGCCAGCTCTGCGCCTGCCTGCCAGCTCCTGCCCCGCGCCACCTCCCTCCTGGCTGGTTTCCCGACAAGTTCATTGCTGTGTTAACCGAAAGCGACCAGCGCAGTCTCCTGGAGGAGTCACGTGCAGCTGACAGTCCTCGGGGCTCTGTGGATAAAAGGCTGCAGAGGCGTTGGATGCGCTTCACAGAGGGACCCGCGTCTACACATACGTCAAGAGAACTATTGTGGGAGAAAACACGCTGTATTGGAGACTCTGGGAATTGCAGGGAGGTTTTGCAAGAATTCAAAGAAGCAAGGAGGAAAGAAAAGACGCAGCCAGCATTTGCTGAGTGCTTGCTCTGTGCTAGGCTTCCCATGAAGCCTTTCCAGTCATTGTTTCAAGGAATCTTCAGGACCTGGGGGGCCTGCTCCGCTCATTAACCCTCCGAGGTGAAGTAATCCCACAGTCACCGAGGAGGTAGGAGACTGAGACTCATGTCCCTGGCAGCCACGCTGGGACCCGTGTGAGATCGCAGGGTTTGTAGAGAGGAGGATGCAGGCACGTCCGTCCGCAGGCAGGACTGCAATCCAGCCTCACAGAAGCAGCGACAAAGCCAGCAGCCCTGGACTCACTCCTCCCCCCTCCCCAGCTCCCGGGGCCTCGGAGCCATCCCTGTGCTGCTCTGGTACCGACTCCTCTCACTGGCGACACGCGGGTTTCAGTGCAAGGACCCCAGGCCCAGCTTTGTACCCCTCTCCTTTCCCGGCCCACAGACGTGTGCAGTTTGGCTCAAGAACAGGGCGTAGAGTTCAGTGGCCCATCTGAACCAGACAGTCCCGGGGCCTGAAGGCCCTCCACAACATGCTGAGGAACTCCGGGCCCTGTTGCCGAGGCTCCGAGATGGGGATGATGAGGCCGAGGCCGCTCATGCCGCCTGCGTGTGGAGAGGGCGAGCAGTCTCTGCCTGCCAGCGGGAGCAGGGTCGGGGTTGGATGCGTACTTACTGAGCAAATGCGGGGTTCTGAGCACGATGTCCCCAGGTCCTTGCTCTGTTGTGGCAGGAGCAGCAGCCTTGAGCTCCCCATCTGTGTTGAATCTGCCCGGTGTCCCCAGGATAGTTCTGACAGCCAGACCCTTGGCCGCCTCTGTCTCAGGGGTAGGGGATTCAGGGCAAGCCGTGACTCAGAGAAGGGAAGACACCCATTTCTAGCAGTTGAGTTAGAGGAAGGTGCTGCCCAGTGGACTAAAGAGCATGCAGTACGGCGCCCAGTGCACCTGGCTGAAATGTTGCTGACACTCCCTGGCTGGGTGGCTCCTGACAAAACCCCTCCCAAGCACGCAGCTTGGTTTTCTTCTCTGAATAAAGAGATGTAGGAATCAGCCCACTGGAGTCAAGGCGCCAGAGGGAAGAGTGGGTTGTTCAGGATGCTCACTGCACCCCTGTCTGGAGCAAGAACTGAGAGAGCAGGGCAGTGCCAGCAGGGGCGGGAGGGGTGTCAGCTGCTGCGCCTCCCTTGGCGTGGAGTCGTGTGGCCTTGTTAGAAAGCACGGGCCCGCTGACCTGGAGGGGGTGCTAACGCAGACAAGTGTATATTCTGTGACCCCATTTTGTAAAATCAGGAGCAACAGAAGGTGTTTTTCGATATGATTATGTGAGCACTGAAGAAGATGCGTGGGGGACACACTTCAGGTCATTCCCACTGGTTGCCGGGGTTTGTGGAGATGGATTGCAAAGTCAGGAGGTGGGAGAAAAAGAGAAAAGTGGACCAAGGAGATGAGAATAAAAAGGAAAAATGGAATTAAGTTATCCATAAGCAGAGAACAGTGTGTCTGTTAGTGCATTTGCATGCACAAGGAAACAGATGAAGAAATGCTCAACAGAATGCAACTCTTTTCATGAGGATGCTGACATGTCTCAGAGAGCTGTCCTAGGGTCAGGTGTAGTCATCACAGGTCAGGACGAGAGAACCACCCAAAGTTCTATCTCCAGAGGAGTTTCGGGCCTTGAATTCCAGCGTGCAGACCCCCGGGCCGGTATCTCCCTCACGCCTCAAGTGCCTCACTAAGTGATCACGGACCAGGCATATTCCCATGACTGACTTGGTGAATATGGGGCATCGATTAGTTATTCTGTCCGACGAAGAGCGGAAATCAAAACAGATGACAGTCCCCTCACGTTAGGTGGGTGAGTGTCACCCAGTTAGCCACGAATGCTGTAATCATAATGTCAAGGCAGCAATCACATTTCTGTTTAAAGTAACTGGAAATGCCCACTTGAACTAAGTATGTGACAAGCATGATGCTAACGAGTGGTACCAGTGGATGAGTTTTGACAACTAGCCCATGGTCAGACACGTGCTTTGTGCTGGGTGCTCATTCTGTGTAAAGCACTTTGCATGCGTTATTTGAATGAACACTGTTAAGAACCCCATAGAAGCATCCCCCTTTACTGATCAGGAAACTGAGGCTCAGTGAGGTTAGCTGACTTGCTCAAGGTCTCCTGGCTGGTGTATAATAGAACCAGAATGAAAACCCTGGGCAGTCTGATTACAGAACCCACATTTGTGACGCTACATCACATAGTGCACCTCCAAATGGGGAGATTTTTTCAGGCTCTATTCATCTAGATTGCTGGGTGTGTCCACAGTGATCTAACACAGCTTTTCAAGCCATCAGTGGTGGCTTAATTATGGTGTACTCTTGATATGGTTGGAATACATTTTTCAGTGTATTCATTTGCAATGGGATCTGACTCGCAGGTGTAATTTATGTGTCCTTTGGGTGTTATTAATGTGTGCTCTCAATGGAGGTTTAATTTTGGAAGTGGTTTTCCATATCGTTGTGGAGACTTGAGAATTAATTGGAGCAGCACCATCTAAATGAAAACAAAAGCGCCCTCTTGCTTCCGCAAAGGTCACAGTGACCGCTGGGACCCCAGGCCAGTAGACTGGTCTCATCTGCTCCCTCCTCCACCTGCCGCATATGGGACACTGTGGCTGTACCCTCCCGATTGCTCTCTCCTCTTCCCACAGTGGGTCCTCCAGAAATATCGCCATGGAGACCCAGATGTGCGGAGGTGGAGGAGGTCATGGTTGAGTCATCACTTTCCGTGCTAACAAACCCCTGCTAAGCTGGTGTCCAGCATCGATGGGATGCCTGTCGTCATGGTATTTGCACACACAAGGAAATGGATAAAGAAATGTTCAAGAGAACTGGGAAACTCACTTGCTTACAATATAGTAGTTTCATCTCTGGGCACGTTAGTGCTATTATTTCATTCAAAATATGGAAGGACCCAAAATACAGAGGGCTCGACTTGGTGCTAACTTGAACCCTTGGGCAGCAGACATTGTGTTCAGTCCTTTAAATAGTTGAAAGTGGAGAATATACACCTTCTGAATTTTGGGGGGCTGAACATCTCTACTTCCTTTTACTCTAGTGATGATGTTTGAGAATGTTCAAGGTTGTCAGTTCTTCCTCAGTCTTGGGACTGAGAACTGAATACATATAAGACTCAGGGGAGACCAGGCAATATGAGGCTTTGACCTTTGTTCTGCACAATCTACTTCTGCTAATATAACCCCAAAATGCTTCTGGGCAGTGAGAGCTGGAGCACAGTGCTGATGCCTAATGAGTGACTGATGATCAAACTCTCTTTCTCAGGTTGCCTGCATGACCAGCTCCTTCCCCACATTTATTACATGACCAGCTCTTTCCCATGTTTATTACATAATGAACTCTTTTCCCATGTTTATTACATGATCAGCTCTTTCTCATGTTTATTACATGACCATCTCTTTCACATGTTTATTACATGACCAGCTCTTCCCCATGTTTATTACACGACCAGCTCTTTCCCTAGGTTTATTACATGACAAGCTCTTTCCCCATGTTTATCACATGACATGCTCTTTCCCCATGTTTATTACATGACCAGCTCTTTCCCATGTTTATTACATGATGAGCTCCTTCCCCATGTTTATAGTAGAGGTTTGGAGGCCCAGTTTCCAAAGCTCACTTTTCCCCATTATTTTACTTTATTTATTTGCCCTGTAAGTTTTGTTGCATCACTACAACCCACTGAGAGCTTTTTGGATTGCGATTTTTCCATCTACCTCATTTGTCATCCCCTCCGAATTCAGTGGCTCCAGAGACTTGATAAGGAGCTTTCTCTGCCTTCATTCAAGTATTCACAAAATTTGCTTTAACAGGAGAGAGCCAAGGACAAAGCCTTATCTCAGGCCCCTGGAGAGCTCCTGAAGTGACAAGCTCACCAGGAATGAATTAATCAGCAAGCCCTGGGCATGGCTCTTGAAGTGGTTACAAGTCTACCTTCCTAGCTGTATTATTACCTTCGCTGGAGTTTTTTATGTTACCCAAAAAGATATCATGAAAATGTATTATATACTATGTGGAAATTCAAATAGACTGTGACCAATTGCATTTTTCTCATCTAACAATCTAATAATTGCAAACACTACCAAAAAAGGAAGGAGGGAAGGAAGAAAGAATAGGAGGGAGGAAGGAAGCAAAGAATGAACAAAGAAAGAAAAAAAATAAGATTGTTTTATCAGGACTCATTTTTAAATGCACATCCTGATTGCTAGGAACCAACTTAAGTTCATGGACCATCCTTCTATAAAAACCATCCCTTTTGCTGCTGTATTATTGCTCAGGAGCAGCATTAGGCATGGGCCTTTCATTGTTGGCTTCATGTTATTTTTGAAAACTGGAAGAGCCTTGCTCATCTTCATCCATTCCTCATACTTTCTCAGGGACCTGCTCTCTGTGTGGCACTGGGCTAGCTGCCAGAGTTCAAAGTATGGGAAGTTCATGGGGCCGCACCAATATCCTCAGCATCTTCACTTCTCTCTTATTTCACAACTCCTTCAACTCATTCTCTGGTGAAGAATAAGTGACCCCATGTTCAAGTTGTCTACATGCCAAGTGGCCAGAGATCTTGAATTAATTTAAAACTGCCAGGTGGGATTCTCTTTCCTCTTCGGAACCCCAAGCATCTCCGTTGAGTTAAAAAAACATGATCCTGAGCTGGAAAGACAAAAGTCCATTCCCATCATCACAGATGCATCATCTTATTGGGCCCAAGCAATAGGTTAATTTCATACTCATCCTTTTAACTCTGAGTATAAATTTAAAAGCTCGTTTCCCCCAGATCTCAGTCTACGCTGGACTATAGTTCTTTTGACACTAGGGTATTAGGACTTGTGTATTTGCAATGGTGGAGCTCCAAGTGCAAACCAGCTAAAGCAAAAACAGATAATGTATCGGCATGAATAACTGAAAAGTCTGAGTACAGACCATGCTTTAGGAATTGTGTTCAGGGGTGCAAACAGCAGCAGCAGCACCTGATCACTCTCTCGGTGTTGCTAGGTCTTAGTTCTCTGGCTTCATTTCCAAAGGGCAGCTTTGGCCTCCCAGAAAGTCTAGGCGTTATCTCCACTGATACAGAGCACAAAAGAAAAGTTTCCCTCCTGGTCAGTAAATAAAGTACTAGGATTAACAGTGACTGGATCCCTCGCTTGGGTCACATACTCACCCTTGACCAATCACCATTGCAAAGCAATGCTGTGATCTGATTGGCCAGGAAGAGTCACATGTCCACTGTAATAGTTGGGGTTAGAACCAGCTTCACCTGACACTTGAACTGAGCATGGGAAGGTTTCCAGAGGAACACTGGGTACTGCTACTGAAATAAAGGGAAATGAATGCTGAATTGTAAAAAAAAAAAAAAAAAGAGAAACAAACCAAGAAACAAAAAACCCCACACCAAACCTGGAAGAGTTCCTCAGTGTTTATAAGGTGCCTGGTAAAGAGTAGCTACTCAATACATCTTCACTGAATGACTTAAAGCCCTGGCATCCATTATGTTCTTGCATGTCCATCTTTCTCTGATGTCTTCACCAATAGCAAGCTGATCCTATGGTTGTCTGTGTAAGAACCAGTCTCTCTTTCTCCCTTATAAATAAAACCTGATTAGGCTGAAGTCTTCGTGCCTAAGGGAAGATGATGTCTAAGACAAAACCTGATCGATCCAGACTAATGGTTCTCAAAGTTCAGCATGCTCAGAAACACTGAGAGGGCTTCGAAAATAGATTGCTAGCCAGTGCAGAGACCATGTTTTAAGAGCCATGTTCTAGAGCAATCTCTCCAGTACAGGATGGAGACTAAAGTTCGAGAACCTCTGTTCCAGAAAAAGCCAACAAACAGAAAAGCACAGATTGGATGGTGTTGGTATGTCTTGACTAAAAAAAAAAAAAAAAAAAAAAAAAAGAAAGAAAAAATGGGAGCCATCCCATATTTATAAAATATAGGCCAACCCTCCCTGTCAGAGCTTTCTTAGCCACACCTTGTCTTCCAGCCCCAGCCTTTCTTCCTGGCATAGCTTTCTTCCTGGACACACAGAACCAATGATTTCACAGATTTCTGCCTTTCCTAGAGCTCTTGTCCACCTTGTCCATCCACTCGTACTCCATAGAGATGCTCTCTCGAGAAGGCTCCCCTCACTCCTCTCCCCTCTCTTGTAAAGCCCTTAAATGGGAAAACCACCCACTGCAGGGCCCCTGTTGTCTCCCTGCCCTGGACTAAGCTTCTGGAGGACAGATGCCTGTCTCTTCTCCTGATGGTCCAATGCCCAGCACTAGGCTGGTGCACGATGAGTTCAATGAAGTTTCCCAAGGGCGGAAATAACATCTGTCATCTGTATACCCTTTACCTTGCTGGGCACAGACCGTCTGCTCACTATACACAAGGGCTAAAAAATAAGGCATCTGAATGGCCACTGCACACCTAATCCCATGCCAGGAAGCACAGGGACAAGAGTGCCAATGTGAACATCAGACAAATAATGTTTTATCCTGGCTCTTCCCAGTTACTAGCTGTAAGATCTGGGCAAATTATCTGAGCTTGCTAAGCCTCACTGTCCTCATCTGTAAAATGGGAATATTAACAGCACCGAAATTATTGCTATTAAGATCATTTGAGTTGAGATACCCAAGGCTCTAGGCATCATGTTTGTCACATAGCAAGGCTCCATACACTTAAGATTCTATTATTATTCTATCATGATGGTTCAAATATTACAAGCAAACAGGTGTCCCAGCTTGGTCAATTCTGGTTTCAGTGGCCTTGTTTCTAGCATGGAATCCAGCCCAGGCCGGCAAGGGTCTCATATAACTTGAGGCTGCTTGATGCAGCCAAATTCACCAAGCAATCACAGGATGCCCAAACTTGCTCTAGGCAATCTCTGTGTGTTGAAGAAGAGAGTGTAACAGTTAACCAGAAATGAAGACACAGTCCTACAGAAACTGAATTCTTTTTCATCCTCTCAAATGTAATCTCAGCATTCTTTGTCCAGAAGCCATTCTTGCATCTTGAGTTGTCACTCAGCTTCCATGTCACCCCTGAATCCTGTTCTTACACCTGCTTTAGCCTCACTCCCACTGTGTGATGCGTAGTTGTTGGCACATCTGTCTTCAGCAGTGAACTGGGAGCTCCTTGAGCCTAGCCCAGGGCCTGGCACAAGTGGGGGTTGCAAACTTGGTGGTCTTCCTCTCTGGGGAGCTGTTAGCCTCTTTGAGGAAGTCTCTATTGACCCACAAAACGACCACAGTGAGTTTTAAGTGGTGTGGTGCTTTACGATTCAGCCTGGGCTCAAGGGCCCATCAATCCTGTCACCACACTTTGTGGATGAGAGAGGAGGCCTGGGCTGTCGGAGGAGTCAGACAGCCACAAGATGAATGGATTTATGGAGGGGGAGGAGAAGGAGGATGGCCAGGAAGTGAGGACAGCCGGAGAGGAGGAGGGAAGGGACCTACAAGACAGGGACAGCCTCAGTCCTCTGCATCTGCCGTGGCTGCCGGGGCTCTGTCCCGGCCCCAGGGTCAGTGAGGCAGCTGAACCCGCAGCCCCCCAATACATGAGACCTGAGTCCTAGATAAAATACTTACATGGAAATTTGCTTATTGGATTTGAGCACTTGGTGCGCTGCCTTCCTCACTAGGTAGCCTAGGGTAGTGCTTTGTATCTCTGATTGCCATTTTCCTCGTAATGTCTGTCCCATGTCACTTGGTAGCAGTGTGCTGAGGATCAAAGCTGGTGGCAGTTTGAGAGTGGCATCTGGAAACAGGAGCACACGACCTGCATTCCAGGCATTCCTAAGGCTGGTACCTGGGCATGTTACTCCATCCTGCAAGTAAGGCGAAAGAGGGAGGGACCCAGAGAGAAGGAATACCAGGAAGGAGTGTCTTGTCATAGTCAATCGTGGTCCTATAGCCCCCCTGAGCCTTTTACTAATCCTTCATGTCTCATACGTTCCTTTATTTAAACTCTAATACTCGTGGGTTATCCAAAATGCCAGAAGTCGTGCCACTACAAAAGCCAAGAGCAGGAAACAGAAAACTGGCCAGTCTGTCTTTCTTGTTAACTCAACAACCTCATGACCCACTGGATGTGTTTTAAGGAAAAGGATCACAGAGGCCAGTTCACGCATCAGGGGTCCCGGTGTTCCCATCAGATGAATCATCTGAAACAGGATCTCAGTTTATTTGAGCAGAACCGTGTTAGCGCTGCTCAGTATGAAATGTGTCCGTACAATGCATCTCGATGTGAAAACGTTCTCACCACAGCAAAGGTAGGAAGCCTGGATTTCAGCCTGCTGCTTCCTGAGCTCTGAGCTTTCTTGGTGGGAATCGACTTTCTTCAAAAAGAGGAGGGAACGACGTATAACCGAACTTAATAAGGAATGAATGGACCCAGTCCAGTTTCCATGGCGGTAAAGGAATACCACACCCACAGCCGCAAAGCCCCAGCCAGAGGGAAAACAGGAGGCTGACTTTTTGCCCATTGTTCCTGCTATTCCTTTCTCCCCATTCTCCTTTCTCTCCCACACACCAGGGTGTTAAAGGCACAGTGCGTTTGCCCAGATCACGCTCTCTCCTTGTAAATTTTCTTTTGTAGCTGACACCTATTAATAATGTAAAATGCCTGCTCTTCTGAACAATGATCAAAATTAAGCTATTACCCACAGGGGGATATTTACATACAGTTAGTCGGCAGCTGTTCAACAGCTTTTTCCACTCAAGATTTCTCATGACCCTCACATATCATTTGTAATCAGAAGAATATTTGGTTATTATATGATTTTTTCATGTATTTGATAAACAGCCACTGGGAATCACTTAGGAAGTAAATAAGGTAATTCCTTGTGATTTCTGCAGGCTGCTGAAGTTAAGGGAGGAGAGCAATTACTTTTATATCCCTCTACATGCAATTTACTAATAAGCCACAGAATGCAGAAACATGTAATTAGTAATTACTATAGTATGTAGTGATGCGGTGCTTACCCAGCCAGTCTATGGGCCTATAATCTAGTGGCAGAAAGTGAATCTGGCTTGGGGTACCCAGGCAAGCCCCTGTACATGTGAAGGGAGGTGTGATGATAAATGCAATTGCTGTTTAGGGAGACTGTGGAGGGCACGTCAAACATTGTGATATCTCCGTCTCACCTGACCTCCATTATAGGCTCATGTGAAATTACCTCTTTGTCCCCAAATTAAATGAGAGTCCAGACTCACAAAATGTTGAGAGGCTGCCTGAGACCACAGGCTAATGAGTGGTGGGCCCCAGCCCCAATCCTGAGCTGCAGGCTCCAGAGCAATCCCATGAGGGCATTGCTTGGTTTTGCTGCCGGAGAAGTGACAGCCCATCTTAGGGCTCAGGACTCAAAGGTGCATCTTCATGGCAGAGTGGGGACATGAAGAGAAGAAAGAAGAAAAGTGGAACTAAAACAAGTGCTGGGTTTTGAGGAGTGAACAATGGACACTTGATGTTTATTATCTTAGTTACAACAGCGAGGTACTCTTGCACCCACTTTACAGGAGAGAAAACCGAGGTTCAATTGAGGTTACGTTATTTGGTCAGGTTCACTCAGTGGTAAGTGGCAGAGCTAGAATGTGACCCCGCATATGTGTGACTTCAATAACAATGATCTCTCCCTCCGACCAAGATGCGATTCTGATGAATGTAGTCCTTATTTCAGGAAACTAAGTGCATCTGCATCAAATACCTTAAAAAGGTTTTTTGGGGGGCAAGTTCAAGGAACTACAGAGCTTAAAGCTGATTACTTTCACCCAGTAATCTCAATTTTAGAAAATTATCCTAAAAAGAGACAATCTAAAAATTGAAAATAAGAGTTCATGCACAGAGATGTTTAACAAAGATGTTATTTATAATAGCAGAACCTGGAGAAAAATACAAATGCCCAGTAACACAATAATAGAAAACTAGGATAGAGTTGTAGCCATATGATTGAATATTAGGCAGTCATGAAAAATTATATTAATGAAGAGTTCTTAAAAACACAGAAAAAGCCTTAAAACCTAACAAAGACAATGGTAAGATATGTACACATATAATACCTCAATAAAAAAAAAACTAACAAAGAGGAGGCAAAATACAAAATTATGTACACAGTAAGAACTCATTAAAGTAACATATTTATAAAAAGAGAGCTATAGACCAAACCTGGGTCTAGTAGATTCAGGGGTGACATTATTTTTTATATTAAATAAGAGTGTAATTGAGATATAATTCATATACCATAAAACACACCCTTTCAATGTGTAATATTGATGGGTCTTAGCATATTCACAGAGTTGTACAACTATAAACCATCATTTAATTTCAGAAGAATTTCTCAATCCCCTACCCATTAATTGTCACTCTCACACCCCCTCTCCCCCAGCACCTGGGTAACACAAATACATTTTCTGTCTCTATACATTTGCCTATTCTGAACTTTTTATAGACATAAAATCATATCATGTGTGGCCTTGTGTGTCTGGCTTCTCTCACTTGGCATAATGTTTTCAGGGTTGATTCATGGTGTAGCATATCTTGGTTCTTCATTCCTTTTTGAGGATGAGTAACATTCCTTTACATGGCTATATCACATTTTTTTAATCATAGATATTTGAATTGTCTTCATTTTGGTCTATTTTGAATATTACTGATATGAACATTGATGCACAATATGTTTTTAGTTCTCTTGGGTAGACACTGAGAAGTGGAATCACAGGTAACTCCATGTTTAACTTTTTGGGGAGTGGCCAACCTGTTTTTGGAACTGGCTGCGCCACTCTGTATTCCTACTAGCAATGATTGAGCGTTCCTACTTGCTACATCACTGTGCACACTTGCTTTTAGCTGTCTTTTTTATTTTAACCATACTAGTGAGTGTGAAGTGGTATCTCATTGTGGTTTTGATTTGTGTTTCCTAGTGACTAACCAGGCTGATCATTTTTTTAAAATGTGTTTTGTATCTTCTTTGGGTAAATGTCTATTGAAATTCTTTGCCCATTTTGTAATTGAATTATTTGTCTTTTTTTAATTATTGACTTATTAGGGTTCTTTATATATTCTGGATACTAGTCCCTTATCAAACATAGGATTTGCAAATATTTTCTGATGCTGTATGTTGTCTTCTCACTTTCTTGATGATCTTGCTGATAATATGAAAGTTTTGAATGTTGAGCAAGTCCAAATTAACTACTTCTTTTCTTTAGCTGCTTGTGCCTAATGAAGGTCATGAAGACTAACTTGCATGTTTTCTTCTGAGAGTTTGGCAGTTAAAACTGACATCTCCAGCCCCTGTGTGTCTGGTTGAGGTAAGAGTCCAGCATCACCCTCTGCCTGCAGATATCAGTTATCCTAGAACCATTTGTTGAAACCAAGACGTTTTTGCCATTAAATGGTCTTGGCACCTTTGTCAGAAACCAGTGGGCCACAAGTGGAAGGATTTTATTTATGGGTTTCCATTCTATTCCATTGACCGGCATGTCTATCCTCACGCCAGTACCACACTGTCTCGATCACGGCAGCTCTGTTGAGAGTTCTCCAACTTGGTTCTTCTTTTTAAAGATCATTTTGGCTCTTTTGAGTCCCTTGCAAATCCATATGAATTTTAGGATTAGCTTGTCCATTTTGGCAGGAAAGGCACGTGGGATTTTGCTAGGGCTTGTGTTGAAGTCCTAGGTCCGCTCGCTCGGGTTCGCTGTCCTATTGACAAAATGATGGCTGAGCCCACTTGCAGCCGCGTGGCTTTCTGAGCTGTAAGTGAGCGCCATCTTTGCCTGCCGGAGCAGCGCAGCTCCATGGAACATTAAGGCAGGCTTGGAAATTGCATCTATATGGAGATGACCTATTAGGGCGAGGCAGCTGCTCCCCTGAGGCCAGTTCTCAGTCACTCCACACACCATGCGGCTTCTATTACTTAGGCGGCGTGGCTTTAAATGCCTCTGGGCACCCCCTCCGCTGTTTCCTGTGGAATACTATTTCACAGTCTAATAGATCTTTCTACAGGGAATTTCCCCTGCTACTTAGCCTACATTTCCTGGTATGCTTTCCTCCGGTGCTTCCTCGGGACCAGCCATTCCAGACTGATTCACCTCCTTGGGATTCCCATGTTTTACAGCCTCAGAGGCCATATTCTATCCCAAGCGTTGAGTAAACTCTGGGTTTTACAGACAAAGACTCTCGAAGGACGGCCCCAGTGAGGGCTGACACCAAGCCCAGGGCCCTGGCTCATGAAGCCAAGAGCAGATGTGACCAATCTGAGAACACCAAGGAGCCAAGGTTGTCCTCACTGAGAACTCGGGGAGCGCTTTCTGAAGTTTGGGGAAGGAGGTCTTGCTTTTCTGGGCCCCTCTTTTTGTCCAGAGCTGGGGCTCTCCTCCCAGGCTCATGCCCGAGCAAGAAGGGCAGGCGCCAGGCGTCAGCTGAGTGCCTGCTTGGTAAGTTCACAGGAGAGCTGGCCCTCAGGCCAAGGGGGGCTCCCTCATCACTCTGGAGGGAGACTGGGGGGACTATCTAGAGGCTCAGAAAAGAGAGAAGGGCCAGAATGGACAAAGGTATGGAATGAACATTCCGGAGTGCTTTCTGCACACAGAATCTGTGTCACTGCTTTGCCCAGCATCCACTGAATCAGCGCATACAGGCTGCAAGCCCCAAAGGAAGACTGCAGTGCAAAGGGGTGAAGTCACCAGCCTGAGCCAAAACGCACACTCTTCCTGGTGCAGAGCTGGACCTCAGTTTCCCCATCGATGGGATGGAATAAATGCAATATCACAGAGCTGTTGAGAGAGCTGAGTAGGAGAATCTAGGTGAAAAAATCGGGCTCAATAAATGTTATATTGCTTCCTGCCTCTTTTCCCCCTGGATGGCTGATCAGGGCCATTTCTCCAAGTAATTTAGCAAGGCGAGTGTCTGCGTTCCCTCTCCTCCCAGCCTCCTGCCCTGCACTGATAAGTTTTATTAGCAAAGAGGGAAGGGATTTTTCTATGACCAAATTTCTTTTGGGCTTTCCAGAAGAAATTGATGGAGCTGCCTGGCTCCTTGGCCGGCACCTCATCCTGCAGGGATTGGCTGGCCTCAGGGACTGAATGCTACAGTAACCCTCTTAGCCTGGAGGGAGGGCTGGGCAATGTTATTCTTCTGAAGGGGAAAATCATCATTTGGCTTCTTGTGTTTATGGACCCTGGGCACAAGGGAAACAGCTGGAATTTGCCTGGAAGCTGCAATGCTGTCTGCTTGGTTCTCAATAGGTGACTGGGGACAAGATGCATTTGATAGCCTGTCACCTGCCATTCTGTTCTGCATAATAAAGATCAGTTCTCCAGGCATTGCATTGGCTCTGCTGGGCTCAGGCTGCTATTTGTTTTTCTAAAAAGGTGTGTGTATGAATGTATGTGTCTCTCTGTGTGAATGTGTATATATGCATGTGTGTGGGGGGGCATATGTATGTTCTGTGTGTATGTATGCATGTTTGTATGTGGGCCTGAGTGTGTGCAAATATGTATGTACTAGAGGCCCAGTGCACAAAATTCGTGTACGGTAGGGTGTGCTCCTCAGCCCAGCCTGCACCCTCTCCAATCTGGGACCCCTCGAGGGATGTCTGACTGCCCATTTAGGCCCGAACCAGGTAGGATTGGGCCTAAATGGGCAGTCGGACATCTCTCTTAAATCCAGAACTGCTGGCTCCCAACTGCTCACCTGCCTGCCTGCCTGTTTGCCCCTAACTGCTTCTGCCTGCCAGCCTGATCACCCCCTAACCACTCCCCTGCCAGCCTGATCGATGCCTAACTGCTCCCTTGCCACCCAATTGCCCCTAACTGCCCTCCCCTGCCAGCCTGGTTGCCCCTAACTGCCCTCACCTACAGGCCTGGTCCACCCCCAACTGCCCTCCCCTGCAGGCCTAGTTGACCGCAACTGCCCTCCCCTGCAGGCCTGGTCCTTTCCAACTGCCCTCCCCTGCCTGCCCAGTCACCCCTAACTGCCCTCCCTTGCCAGCCTGGTTGCCCATAACTGCTCTCCCCAGCTGGCTTGGTTCCTCCCAACTGCCCTGCCCTGTAGGCCTGGTCCCCCCCAACTGCCCTCTCCTGCAGGTCTGGTCCCCCACAACTGCCCTCTCCTGTAGGCCTGGTTCCCCCCCCCCCCAACTGCCCTCCCCTGCAGGCCTGGTCCCTCCCAACTGCCCTCCCCTGCAGTCCTGGTCCCCCCCCAACTGCCCTCCCCTGCAGGCCTGGGTAACCCCCCAACTGCCCTCCCCTGCAGGCCTGGTTCCTCCCAACTGCCCTCTCCTGCTGGCCTGATTGCCCACAACTGCCCTCCCCTGCTGGCCATCTTGTGGCAGCTATCTTGTGTCCACATGGGAGCGGCCATCTTTGACCACATGGAGGTGGCCATCTTTGTGTTGGAGTGACGGTCAATTTGCATATTACTCTTTTATTAGATAGGATGTGGAGTATATGTTTGTGTCTGTGTGTATGTATGCATTGGGTATGTATGTGTATATGTGTTTAAATGTGTATGTGTGTGTCTATATGTGTGGAGCATATGCATGGATCTGTGTGTGTGAGTGCATGGGTGTATATGTGTGTGAATCTATGTGTATGAATACAAGTGTGTATAAGAATGCGTATGAAGATTTATCTGAATGTGTTTGTGTGTTGCTGCTTCCATTGGGTGCTAGGAGTAGGGCCCAGAGACACCTGAGGACGTAAAGCTTTGGGAGATGGAGAGACACATATGTGGATGCCCCACCCAACCAGTGACCTCAACCGACCTTGAGAAGCAGTAGTGTGCAAGGGAAGTTCCACCCACACTGGGTCCAGGGTTGGCCTGTGTGAACAAGCTGTGGACATCTCAGGCAAGACCTCCTGTACCTGCCCTCTGATCGCTACAAGGGTAACTATTCTCCTTGTCCCTCTACTTCCTGCTGGAAGCCCTCCAATTCTACTCCCATTCCTGGGTGAATGTCTCTCT
Organism: Cnephaeus nilssonii; assembly: GCF_951640355.1. NCBI lineage: Eukaryota > Metazoa > Chordata > Mammalia > Chiroptera > Vespertilionidae > Cnephaeus > Cnephaeus nilssonii. The sequence goes on from NC_137087.1 coordinate 13,731,357, forward strand.
TTGAGCTTTCATTACATCAGCACTACAGATGCCATCCTGAATTGGCACAAGGCTCTGTTTAGATATCTGCTCCCACCCGGGACTGTGGCACTCTGAGAGCAGGGTTGTTTCCACTCTGTATCACAGGGTCCAGTACTGCAAGCACCTTTCAGACACTCAATAAGTGTATGTGGAATGAGTAAATGAACGGACAAATGTTCTCGGTGTTTCAGAGTTCCCATCTGTTCCCAGGTAACAATACATGGTTCCCAGGAGGATGACCTGAGTTGAACTCTATGAAAGTGTGCTTTAAAGTGTTAATAGTTAATATGGCATGCAGCCCTTTGGGGTCTGGAGCACCCCAACAGTTGAACAGGACAGCAGGCAGCAGGCAGGGTAGAAGGGGAGCAGGCTTTGGAGTCAGAAGGTTCTGGTTAAAATTCTGGTTCCTCTACTCACAGTTTCTGATGGACTCTGAGCTCTCAGCCTCCCATCTCTTCAACTACAGAAGAGAGCCATTAACTTCTTCTTTACTAAGTATAGGACACACAGAGCATCCTGTAAAAGCTGACTAAACAGAGGAATACGTACGTATAGGAACATGGGGTATGTATGAGAAAGTACCAGGAACCTTGAGCAGGGTGATGAGTATGCCCAAGAGGAGAAGGGCCTGGAGTGGGGCTCAGAACAGGGGGCTTAAAAAGCAGGAGGGAAGGTATCTGGGTAGGTGTACCAGAGTAAGAACATGTGCTGGAGGTAAAAGTGTGGGAGTTCAGGGTGTGTGATAAATTACCGGACACTTAGTGGCTTAGAACAACAATCATTTGTGATCTCAGACTTTCTACAGGTCAGAGTACATACAAACCTTAACAGGGGTCTCTGCTCATTGTATCCCAAGGCTGAAATCAAGGTGTCAGCTGGGCTGTGTTCTCATCTGGAGGCCTGACTGGGGGAGGATGTACTCCCTTGATTTTTTGGGGAAAATTTCCTTGTAAATCTAGAAATGATGTTCCCATATTTTTACTAGCCATTGGCCAGGAGTCCCTTTCAGCTCCTAGAAGCTGCCATTAAATTTGAGTCGCATGTCACTTTCATAACATAGCTTACTCCTTCCTTTCTTCTTGCTCCCTTTCTAGGAGGGCTAAGTCCTTGCGGTAAGTGCTTTCACCTGATTAGGTCAAACCCACCCAAGACAATCTCCCTTTTGATTAACCCAAATTCAATTGGCTTGGGACTTCAATTACATCTGCAAAAGCCTTTTACCCTTGCTAAATGCAGCCTTATTATGAGTTCCATGCCATCATGTTCACAGGTCCTATTCTCACTCAAAATAAAGAGATTATACAGGATTTGTGCCCTGAGTCTGGGGGAGTGGCCATCTTATAATTCTGCCCACCAGAGGGCTATCAGGCAATCTCCTCTGCTTGGCCATGAGGGTAGAATTCTATAAAGAGCCGCTTTGCTCTCTGTTTTACACCAACCCCCACAGCTGACAAAACCAGTAGTGGAAGGGTGACCATGTCCCCGTTGGCTTAGATGGCCCTGGTTTGGCCTGTTTTGGGGGTGTAATTATTAACAGTACCCCCTTTCATCTTAAAAGTCATCCCAGTTGGAGGAAACTGTGTGTTGTCACTTGGGCTAAAGGAAGCAGCTTCTCCCAGAGTCTTCCAGGCTCTCCCGGAAGAACAAGGTTGAAGGCCTGTGAGCTGTTGTCACAGGCGACACGAGTGAAACTACTCAGCCAGTGCCATACTTTAGAAGGAGAAGGTAAAGGACATGAGCATGTGCAGAGGTCTTGCAAACACCCAGCAATGTGGATAAGGTCCTACTGAATTCCCACGACAATCCTATGAGAAAAACAGCATCACCCAAAATTTATGGCTGAGAAAACTGAGGCTCAGAAAGTGATACTGACTAGTCCAAGGTCACACCACCAGGAAGGAGATGATTTGATTTTCCTCGACCTCTCTTCCCTGTCCTGCTGCCTGTCGCCTCATGGGCTACTCCAGAGCTCACCTGGGCCCCTTCCCTGACGATCATCTATTTCCTTCACAGTGACTTTGTTTTCCCACTGAGACACCAGTTACAAGGCTGAATTGTGAGATATGAGCTCAAACCATAGGTGCTGGGACCTGCTCTTCTCTGGGGGAGATCAGCCAGCTCTCAAGCACTGGATTTGATCCCGAGGGTGAAATAGACAGACTCTGCCCAGAACAGACTCAAATGTCAGGTCCATGGCAATGAAATCTACATCTTCATCAATGTCTCCCCAACCTCTAGCAATAGGATACTACATGGTCCTCACTAAATATTTGTTCAAGGGATGAGTGAATCCACTCTTGACTCAAGGGAAACTCAACTTTAATATCAAAGCCAACTTATCTCTTTGAAAAGCATTCTGCCCAGGAATCAACAGTGCCCCACATTCTTTCACCTGTCTGGCTAAACCTTCCTTTCATAAGACCCAGTGTCATGAGAATGGAATAATACACATTTTTAAATAATGGCTAAGACCATTGATTTATGTGAGTTCTCCAAGGCTGAGAGCAAATTAACCATTCAACACTAATTCAATCAACTCACCGGTGATTCACATGAGAGATTTACATGGTGTCTGGAACAACGCACGTGAGTGTGCTGATTCTGAAGGTTTTGCGGTTTGTGTGACGTGGTCCAAATGGAGCTGGTGGATCTGAAAACCTGATGGGATGGAGTGATGATGCTGATTACTCGCCTCACCTCTGTGTCCTCACAGGTAGCCCTGATTGCAGGGTGATGCAAGCCGGAGCAGGGCTCCTCCCTGCTGAAAGGGGATGGCGGGGCGTCTAATGGCATTTGCCACAAAATCCCTCCTGATTAATCAGTTGCTCCAATTTGTGAGTCAGAACTTCTCAGGGAGGGAAATCTGCCTTGAGTGCAGTTATCTGAGCTCTGATGTCAGTGCAGGGAAAGTCTTCAGGACGCAGAGGCGGCTCCCGGGAAGCCAGGCCTCCTTGTGCTGGACAAAGTCTGGGAGGAGAAAACGGCTGCACAAGGAAGATGAGAAAGGAAGAGGAAGGCAGGCTTCGGGAATGACACTTCCAGCCATCAGCATGGCAAGCCCCAGGGAAGGGACTGTATTTTTCCATTGAAGGCAATTTTATGTAAAGGCAGATGCATAACCACAGGGGTCCTCCTAGACCCCTGGCTGGGCTGTAGCCATTCGCCATTCGTACCACTTGTTGGCTGGGGCCTGGGTGAGTTGTAAAGCTCTGAACTTTGATTTTCTCATTCCTTAAAGGGGGAAAGTAACAACCACCCCACTCCTAGTTTTTTTGTTAGTTTGTTCGTTTGTTTTGTTATTTTTTATTTCTTTATTTTTTAGAATGGCATACTACATGAGGATGCCTCTCTCTCACAGCGGGACTTTTAATGAATGTTGGGGTCTTGCCCCATCACACAAACCAAGCAACCAGTAACAAAGGTAAATATATGTATTTGACAGGCTATTTAAAAAATTTTAATAAACACATTTGTAGGAAAAGTTTTACAGTGGAATACACATTAACTCACATTGAACATATTGTTTTTACCAAAAACAATAGAATTACACAAACAAGATTTCAGAAACCCGGGGCATGTAGGGCTGCTCAACAGTCCTCTAGCTGTGGCCATGGGCTCTGCGGCCTGTGTTTGTGAATGTAAGCGAGCCAGCCCTCATGTGAGCAGAGACAAACTGGTGTGCAGCCCAACTCGGGCTTTTGCTCCAGGCAACCTGACTCCAGGTAGGAGGCCACCATCAGAGTAGTGAGTTCCCAGCCTGCAGTGCGAAGTCTTTTCCCTACTGCTTCCTGATCTCACTCTGACAGTTGCTTCTCTCTCCATCTGTGACCCTCTGCCTTCTCACCCTTCCTTCCCTCTACTCGCTCTTAGACCTACCCCTGGAGTCCTGCTCTCTCCAGTTCATTGGGAACTCTTCCCACTCCACTCAAGGAAAGGCATCAAATAATCAAGGGTGTGTCCCCCTGAAAACAAGATGCTGATTTTTGCATGGATTGCAGGTCAGCACCTTCTTTTTCTTCATAAGATGGATGAAGCAAAGAGCCAAAACCAAGGGAACCTGGGAGGCAAGATCACTCCTGGCCCTGGAATATTCGTAGCTAAGCCACTCCGAAGCCTGCCAAGCAACTGAGTATTTTTTAATCATTATTACTCTCTTCTAGGGGAGAAAAAGAGTCATTTGTAGCCTGGCAACAGAGATCTGCATGTTCTTCCTTCATGCCAAGCCGTAAACACAGCCTTCTTTCTACTAAAGCTAATGATGCTAAAAGGCCAGTGACCAGGAGAAATTAAGGCGGCAGCATTGATGGCTACAGGCACTGGTGGTGCTAACAGGCCAGCAGGGAGTGCCACAGGAACTGGCACAGTGACCGGCGGGCATTCAGGAGGAACCCAAAAGCTCAGTGGAAGAGTCTTGCAATCATGGGCAAGGAGTTCCTACCTGATTCGGGGCTCCATATCCTGCTCTGGTCACTGAGGAGGAGTGGGTGGGGCAAGAGCACCATGGAGAAGGGCTATGGCTTGAGCCTGGACAAGGGGCCATGCTCACCACCCTCCCTCTGCCCCAGAGGCCTGCCAGCCTCCTCCAGGGCACGCCCACTGTTGCTGTTGCCACTGCCCACCTGGTCTTCGTGCATTGCTCCTCTGCATGTCACTCTGGCCCAGGCCCAAAGCCTGCGCCTCAGCATGCCACAGCAGGCTTGGACGGGTTCAAGGAAGGTGTTCTTACAGGAAGGAAGAAACAGGCCGGGAACCCTCATTCAGGTCTTAGAAAGGCGGTACGGAGGGAGGAATGGCTAAGAATGTGCCTTGGGGTCAGACTCCCTGGAAGCAAGTCCCAATTACTAGCAGAATGGCAGACTTCCCTCTGAGACTCTGTTTTTCTCTACGAAGTGGAGATAAATGTAATTCCTATAAAATAAGGATCTAAGTGACGCACTTAGAACAGGCCTGGCAATAGGAAGTACATGCTATAAAGATATTAGGGATTACTATCCTACTACTATCCTATTCCTATTCCTACTACTACTATTATTATTACCATTAATATGGTTTACCAAGTCATGCAGGCACTTGGTTTTCTTCTTGCAGGGTTATTATGAGGTTGAAATGAGATTATTCGTTGAACTCATTTAACACAGGTACAAAGTTAGTTCTTTAATCAATGTTATCTATTGGCTCCCCGTGCCTGCTTTTTGAAAAAAATATATTTTATTGATTTTTTACAGAGAGGAAGGGAGAGGAATAGAGAGTTAGAAACATTAATCAGCTGCCTCCTGCACACTCCCTACTGGGTATGTGCCCACAACCAAGGTACATGCCCTTGACTGGAATCGAACCTGGGACCCTTGAGTCCACAGGCCGACATTCTATCCACTGAGCCAAACCAGTTAGGGCACCCATGCCTGCTTTGTAAACCATGATGCTCTGTTCCTCCGACAGAGCCAGGTACAGAGCAGGAGGACACAGAGGCAAGTATCTTCTCCCAAATTACCTTCTCGTCCACAAAGGCAAAATAGTCATTTTACAGTGAAGAGACCTGACAGACACTACCTTCACCAAGGGACGAAAGCAAACATGACCATAGCAGGACAGACCCACACACGTGCCCCATGGTGTGATGCACCAAGAGGAACACAAGGGCACTTTGCTGGGATTTTTGCCAGGAACCTGACGCCTGAGTCTTACCTTGAGAAAATACCAGGCAGACCCAATTATGAGACAGTCTATTAAGCAACTGGCCTGTACGCGGAAATATTAAGGTCAAGAAACAAAAAGGAACCTGAGGAACTGTTCCAAATCAGAGACTAAGAAGACATGAAAGCTGAATGCAACACATGAATCCGGGCTGGACCCAAGATTGGGTCAAACGAGGATAAACGGCAATATTGGCACAACTGATGAAATTAGAATATGGGCTGGGGACTAGATAATGCTATTATATTAATGTTATGTTTCCTGCTTTTGATCACTGTACTGTGACTACATAAGAGACCATCCTTAGCCTTCAAAAATATGCACTGAACTATTTAGGGACAAAGGGGCAGGAGATCTCAACTTTTCAATGGTTCTAAAAAATTGTTTTTAATATATCTATATCTATACGTATACCTATATCTATATCTATAACTATATCTCTATCTCTATCTCTATCTCTATCTATACCTATGTATATCTGGAAAGAGAGTTATAGCTACATATCACTATCTATATTGATTTATCTATCTACCATCTGCTATCCATCTAGACCATTTTAGTTATTACTCTGCTCCAAGAATATCCATTCTCCTGACCTCTTCTCGGGCTGCCTTCTTTGGGACTTTCTATCAATGAGATCACATAGCATGTACTCTTTCAGGTCCTGTTTCTTGGTGTTACATTATGATTAGGAGATCTGTATTATGCGTAGGGGTGGTTTGCTAATTTTTATTGCTGTATAGAATTCCAGTGTATACTATATATGTATAATATATATATATATATATATATATATATATATATATATATATTTAATGTACCCATTCTGCCATTGGTGTCCATTTGGTTTGTTTTCTCTTTTTAGCTATTAGGAATGATGTGTCTGAAAACTCTTGCACATATCTTTTGGTGAACATCTATATGCATTGGTTACATTTATTCACAGAAATAGAGTTGCTGATTCATATGTGTATGCTCCACTTTAGTAGATACAGACAGTTTTCACGTTGGTTGGACCATCTTAAACTTCCAGGAGCAGTGTAAGAGTTCTAGTTGTTCCACATCCTCATCAACACTTGATATTGTCAGCTCTTTGGATTTTAGCCATTCTAAAGTGTATACATCAACCAAAGGGCTTGTATGCATACATATAAGCCTAACCAATGGACACAGACAATGAGGGGGGGGTGAGGGCATGAGTAGGGGGGATGGCAGGGTAATGGGGGGATAAGGACACATATGTAATATCTTAATAAAGAAAAATTTTTTTTAAAAAGGGTGCACACTGGTATCTTATTGTGGGTTTAGTGTGCATTTCTCTAGTGACTATTAAAATTGAACCCCTTATATTTGCTGAACATTTGAATGTATAGTTATAATGACATTTTAGTCAATAATACTGCATATACCGCAGTGGTCCCATCTATAATAATAAAAGTGTAATATGCTAATTATACTGGACGTCCTTCCAACATCCTTCCAGATGACCTTCCAGACAAAGCCGGGGCTGCAAGGGAAGCCCAGGTCCTGGGTGCCAGAGGGAAGCCGGTGCTGGCAGCTGGGGGAAGGAAGGCCTACTCTTGCATGAATTTTGTGCATGGGGCCTCTAGTAAGATTAGAATGGATTTGAAAATTCCTATTGCCTAATGACATTGTAGCCATCATAATGCCATAACTCAAGCATTACTCACCTAGTCATATTGCACTACCAGTCATATAAAAGTATAATGCATACAATTATCTACAGTAAATAATGCTTGCTAATACTAAATAATACATGACTGTTACTAGTTTGTGTATTTACTATACTTTTACTATTATTTTAGAGCGAATTCTTTCTACTTATAAAAAAGTTTGCTGTAAAACAATATTCTGTGTTATGACAGCAGCAGCCTCGTGCATGCTATGTTTACCGAGTCTCTTGATTGTATCATTTTCTCTCGTGCTTGATTTAATCTCGTGTTATTCTGTGCAGTAACAGTCTGTAGAGGCTTGTAGCCTCAGAGCAACAGGCTGTACCACATCGCCCAGCGGTGCAGTAGGTTGTGTAAGTGCATTCTGTGATGTTCACACGGCAATGAAATCACCTAACCAAATTTCTCAGGACGTGTCCCTGTTGTTAAGTGACACATGACTGTACTTTTTTGTAAAGTGTTTACTCAAGTCTTTTGCCCATTCTTTGTAAGCATTCATTTTTGTTGATTTGAAAGATTTCTTTATATATTCTGGATAGAAGTCAGACACACTTATTGTAAATATCTTCTGCTTGTGGCTTGTCTTTTTACTCTTTTTGTGGTATCTTTTCATGAGTATGTTTTAATTAATCCCAAATTACCATGTAATGAACATGTAGATGATTCAAATACAGACCCCACCTTTGAAGAGGAGAAAGGGAAGAACACAGCTAAGAGCTCTGAAAGTTGGGGAGGTCAAATCCTGGCAGGCTACATAGAGGAGGTGGCACGGGAGGGAGGCCCTGAAGACCCTGCCATTCCTTCAGCGGTGGAGGAAGCATTAGGGGATCCTGCTGAAGGTCACCAGGAAATTCTGAGCTGGTCCCCGGTGTGGCAATGAGGGCTGGGACCCTCCTCCCAATGCAAAGTCCCTAGGGACTTAGAAGAAGAGGAGTGAACATGGCATGGTGGGGAGCTGACCTTTGCCCCTCAGACAAGCTAAGCAGGCTGCTTACCTGCTCCTGCGGACTGGGAGCCAACGGGATGTAGCTGCATTAATCCCTTTTTGCAAAAAGGTTACATAAAGTTCTAGCTGCTCCTGGGAGAGCCTGCTGAGCAGAGCTGTTCTGATGTGCCTCTGGGCCCTGAGCGGGGAGCCTGCATGCAGGTCAGCAAGCACAAACCCTGTCTATAGATGTCAAATACCGACTTTTCCTGCAGAACACATCCCCACACACACACATGCACACACATGCACACACATGCACACATGTACCACAGACACAGGTACGACATACTCACATGCCTCTCCACTGTCTTCATTTTCATCTTCTTAAGTAACTAAAGCTTGAAATTGGAGCCAGGATCAAAGACTAGAACACTTTATCACTCTCTTTCCACTGTCTCATCATGATGTTTGCTCGTTTAAAAAAAATGTTTTTGTTACCCTTTCAATAAATCCTTTTCAGATGCACAGCCGATATCAGTGTATTTTTCTGTCTGTCTCAGTCCCTGTCTCTGGTTTCCCTCCAGGTGGTGGAGAGGAGGGGGCCTGCAGGTGGGTGTTGCAGTGGCATTTCGGAGTGGCGCACACAGGTTACGAGAGCACATCTCTTCTCAGCTCCACACTCAATGGTGCTGAGCAGGGAGCTTGAAATTGGCCATGGGTAGGGTTTACACCACAGAAATTGGAAAAATGCTACAAATCCAACTTTTCTTTTTTTCCAAGAGAGCTGGTTGTTCAACATTTACCAGGAAGCCACTGGGACAGGTAGCTGGATTGTCACCTGGCTCACCAGCAGCCAACGCTGGGCCCAGGTTGGAGGTTCACTGCTCAGTCAGCTCCCTGGCCTGTTGACCTTACAGATGCTTGTGTAGAGCACAGCCCTGTGTGATGCTTATTGTGACCATATGTCTCTTCTATGAAGGAGTTAAAGTGCAAAGGGGGAAAGGCTGGGGTCCCTGATCCAGTTGAACCCTGCTTCCTTGAACACCCTGAGCCAAATGGAAACTCAGGCTGGATGTAATGTGATTTCACACCGATGTTTTTCAAGTGTCCATTTGATAGGAATTTAGAGGCAAGGTGGGGCTCTGAGGACAGAGCGACGCCGAGTGGGGAAGGTTGGAGCCAGCCTTAGTTTCTCCTCTCTTGCTCCAGTTGTTCAGCTCTGGCCCAGACTTGCGCATTCCACGTAGCAGTCAGAGGTTCTGCAGCCAGTGTATGCTCACCCTCCTTGGAAGGCCTGCCCTGGGGTCCTCTCCACCCCGCCCTTCACTGCTCACAGGTGCTCACAGTGGTCTTCCCATCCTCAGGTGCGAGCGCCAGGCGAGTTCTATGAACATGATTTCCTGTCCTGTTGCATTCCCAGGGATGGTTAGGGCTCCTCATAGACGGGCACCCATGCTGTTGTCCAGCTGGCCTGTCCCTTAAACCATCCGTAGACTCAGGACAGCTGTAGTGACTATGCCCTCTCTCACTGGCAGCCTTAGAATTGGATCAACTGACCTCAGCCTGCACCTTTCCTCCTTGCTTCTCTCTTCCTGCTTCATTCTTCCTCCACCAACTACTGCCCTGCACACCCTCCTTGAACTTGGATTATATCAAACAAGCTCGTTAAAGCTCTGGTAACTGCTGTCTCATTCAGACCCTCAGGCTGGGCCATTTGGTTGATGCCGCAAGCTGCATTCTCTGGCCTTCTGTGTCACGTTGGTGCCAAAATATGGCCCCGTGTGATGAGAGAACACCCATGGGAGTGGTTGGAACCCCAGAGTCACCATGGCTTGGATTTAAGCCCTATCAGCTGACTACACAAGTGTGGGTAAGACATTTCATTTCCCAGAGCCTCAGTTTCCCCACCTGCAAAGTGAGATTAATATTCCACCTCTTGAGTTTACCAAGTGTCTTTGATGAGTATGTAGCCTAAAGACATCCATTACTTCATTCAAATATTTTGGGGCAACTCTAAGGGCCAGGCCCAGAGCCAGGAGCACAGTAGGTACTTAATTGATAACTAGTTCTCCTGCACCCCTTCCTTTCTTGCAGATGAATTGCAGAAAACACCAGGAGGAACTGACAGGATGGCCCTACATTCTTCTCTTCTGGGCTCTGGAGGGGATTGTGTCCGGCAGAGCTTGGGGCCACTGTCCTAAGAACAAGTGCTCAGGGCACAGTCTCTGTCTCTGTGGGTCGTGGGGTCTATGCTACTGGGAAAAGCAAGTGTTCCTTGGGTGGCCCAGGCCTCTGCTCTCAGCCTTGCAAAGGCATAGCCCTGCTGAGTGGGCCTGTGAGCCAGCCACTGGGCCCAGGAAAGGTGGGGAAAACAGTTGCAAATTCCTTGATAAAGTCTGACCCCTGGTCAGCACTGTACCAGCAGGTTCAAGTCTGGCCCAGGTCAGAATAGAAAGTCCAGGCAGGTTCCAGGGCTTGACGGTGGGGCCTGGTGGGGCAGAAGGTGGGTGAGCAGAATGCAGGGCAAAGAACCTTCAGTCCAGCTCAGAGGATGCTCACCAGCACTAGGCCCAGGCTTTGTGGAGTAGGAACATTCACAGTGAAGAGCACATTCTACACATTATTTTACCTAATCCTCAACTAGCCCAAATTTACAGATAGGAACACTGAGGTTCAGTTGGAGTCAAAACATTGTCTGACATCCCCTTAAGTGTCAGAGATGTGATGAGAACTCAAGTCTGTTGCTACATAAAACTGACCTGGATCACTGGGAAAATTTAATCAGCACCTGAACTAAACCAGACCCTGAGCCAAAACCTAGAACAATCCATCTGTAGTGAATGTTAATGTGAATAAAAACAGCCTCCTTGTTCCCCACCCCAAGCACCTACTTCATCTGTGCAGACAAGAGCCACACCCACATAGTTTATTATTGAACTGGAGCTTCAGTATTAGTGAAGGTTCCACACTGGGCTCCCAGTAGGAGGTCAAGGCCTGCTCCCTAAAGAGTCCATATACACAAGAGGATGATCCCGGGGGCTGGGCTGGTGGAGAGAAGCCAGAGAGAGGAAGGCAGTGCAGGGCGAGGGCCTGCTAAGCCGGGAACTAACCAGCTCTAGTTCCAACCTGGAGCATGGTCACCAGCATGTTGAAAGCACCAGGGCCAGGATGTATGTGCCAAGCCGGGCCCAGCATTTTTGTTGAAAGGAAATCACCAGCACAGGCTGCTCACCAAGCCGATCCCGGCGCATGATCTCAGGGAGGGCCGCCTCCACCAGCCCTCGCTCCCTGGCGGCTGCACAGCTTTCCTGCTCCCATCCCCTCGCCAGGGCTGGCACCACTGGCTGGCAGCGGCTCTAGAACTGGAAACCCCAGGTGGATGCAGGACCTGCAGCCTGAAGATACAGGGTTCTGGGGCTCTGGGGCGTTCCCTAGCAACCCAAGCTGCTCTGCTCGCCCGCAGTTCCACAGCTGCCACCCTTCCATCCACTTGCACCAGAGTTGGTTTTACGGGCTCCAGAACGCTTCCCAACGTCCTTTCAAGGGTCCACCCACCACCCACAAAGCCACTTGCTTCTAAAACCTCCCTCCGCCTCCTCCCACCCCCACCCCTGCCCTTACACCAGCGTTTAGTGTAATGAACCCTCTGCCGCAGACTCAGCTCACAGAGCCTGGGTGGCTTGTTGAACAAAGCGCTCCTTCCACAGCGACAGCAGCGTGGGGGGACCCCCTTTCTGTGCTGCTGTCCTGTGGGCTGTGCTAGGGGGTGGGAGGGAATGGATGGGATCCAGAGACAGAAGCAAATAAGCCCAGCACCAGGCAGAGGGGGAAGGGGATGAAGGGCCTGAGCGGGGAGAGGAAGAGGAATGGGGTGCAGGAGGGAAAGGGGAGGAGAGGGAGGAGGCGGAGGAGGGAGGGGAGAGGAGAGGAGGGGGAAGCAGGAGAGGAGAGGCCACTTCATTTATTTATTATGATGCCAGTTGTAGTGTTGGTCTCATGTGTGGGGAACAGACTGTATTTTATGTTTTAATCCTCCAAGCTGTGTGTGTGGGCTGGGGATAATTACGTTGAAAAATGTGGATAATATGCGGAAGGTTCTTTTTGTGGGGAATGGGATTGCTTCAGTGGAATATCTTCCTCATGGCAACCAATGACTTTTCCACGAGCCGCTCAGGAGGTGCCAGTAATTGGGAGCGTGGTGGAAGCCTAGGGCCGCCCCCAGCCCACCAGCTCTCCTCGTGGGCTGGCATCCCTCACCCCACCTGCCCACCAGCCCCTGGATGACAGGCAGGATACAAATGGGAGGCCTGATTGCTTTCTCCTCGCAGCCTTGGGGCCGGTGCAGAGGAATCCAGGAGGGAGATGGCAGGCAGGCTGCTACGAGACCGAGCAGGGGGGTGCGTGCTGTCTGCTCAACACACACACACACACACACACACACACACACACACACACCCATTCACCTTCCGTACTCGTCCACAATGTTACATATGTGCATGTGCACAAACTCACACATCACACGTGCAGTGCATGTACACGTGCACACCCATACTCATACCTAGTCATACATACCCACATGTTTACACACGAAAAAACAGGCATATGCACACTCACACATCCCCTTCTTCACACACACATATATTCATACACAAAACATACACATATACACACACACTCGTATGCTTACATGCACAATAATACACACACATATGCACTCACATGCCCATTAAATAGCTTTCCCATGCACACATATTTACAAACACCCACACATGTCCCCATAGCTAGGCATGTGTCAGGTACCTTCCCATTCTCTCACAGGCTCACACACATCTTCATATCCAGGGTGGGGCACAAGGAGTTTTATAGTACACGAAGCAGAGTTTATTCTTATTATTATTTATTAATTATTGTATTATTTTCCCTACAAACAACTGTAAGCCTACTTCCTCCCCACCCTGTACTCGCACACACACATATTGGTACACAACTTCCTTCTTGGGGCTGACCACTGAGAAATAAAATCTGAAATATCACCAGTGACATTTTTATTTGGAATTAAAAAGAAAAAAAATTGACATCTGTCTTCCCTAAAGAGCCACAAAAGAATATCCACAACCCTGACATTCCAAATGTTTACTTTTTAGTACACATGCGTTAGTGACTGCACAGCTCACTTAATTTGAGCCACATGGCGAATTTGCAAACTTTCCTTTGGCTCATGCAGACTGCCGATCTGCTGCCTGCTTACCCAGAAAGTGCAGATCCAGTGGAAAAAATACCCCAACCTACTGCGGTGCCAATTAGCTGCTCTTCCCACGGTGGACCAGCATCCCACAGAAGGAAATTCTCGGGCAGAGCAGCATGGGCCCCGGAACGCCTGGCTGTGATGAATGGGGCTTCTGGCTCCCCTGGGACTCAACTGGTTATTTTGTAGGAAATTGAATTTCTTGGTACATTAGAGGACGTGCTAATGAGCACTAATGTGGGGCCGGGCGGGCTGGGGAGGCTCCGACCTGGGCATCATCAGCTGGGTCAGCCTCCACTCTGCCTCTGGGATCCCTGTGTCCTCCTCTCCCCCTGCACCCACTCCTGGCTCCCTCCGCCAGGCCAGCACAGAGCCACCCACCCCAGTGCACACCCCCTGGCACTGCTTCTGCTTCAGTCCAGGCCCTCTTATCTCGCTTAAGAGTCTATGCTGAGCTCAAGATGCCCTCTCAGCATCTGGCCACACCCAACCATCCATGGGCAGGAACCCCTTAGACAACTTGGGGCCTATAGAATTTAGCCAGAATTTCTCAGCTTCTCCAAGCCTCTTAAGAACACTTCTCAATGACCAGCCACCCGCCCTAGCTTTACCTTCTACTATTTCTCTACTTGTGTTCTCTTGGTGGGCCAGGCAGCATTGGTCATTATTCCCTGAATTTGTCCTGGTCTTACAACTTGGCCAACCCCCACTCCCAATCAATTGGAGAAGGCTCCACACACACCCTCCGCTAACTCTCATCACAGTGGGAGCAGATAGAGGTCAAAGTCCCCAGTGTGGGGAGGATCTGGCTCCTTGCAGCTGCTCTGAGTTGCCTCCTGTTACGTCCCCCCCCCCCCCCCCCCCCCGCCGCTTTGTGCACTTTGCCCCAGGCCTGTGACCACCCTCACATGCTCGGGGTACATCCCCAATGCAGGCCTCAGTGCTGGCTCTTTTTGCTGTCTGGAAGGTTCTCCACCCACACATGCGCATGGCTTCCTCTCCACCTTGCAAGATCATTCCTGAAATGTCACCCCCCTGAGGCCCTGCCTAGCCACCTTGTTTACAGAGCCACCCTCCCCCAGCTCTATTCCTCCTGTCCCCTGTTCTGCTTCCCCACCCCCACACCTCCTCCGCAGCCCTCAACACCAGCCATAGTGTGCGTTCCCAACAGTGAGCTTTCCAAAGGCACACACTGGGACTGTCTCAGTCTCTGGTGTGTCTTCTGCACCCAACACAGAACAGCTACTGAGCTGATCCACACTGTCTATTGAAGAATAAGCGACGAAGACCTGTCCAGCCACCAGTGCTTAGAGCCTTCCCAGCCCTTCTCCGGTTTGGTCTGCTCTGGGTCCATCTTAGGCTGGCAAAAAGCTGAACTTTTCTTTCTCCGTACTACAAACTCTATGGAGGGTTCTTGCTGCATATTGACCCATTATTTTTTTTAATTGAATATATATTAAGAATTAATTGTGTTTTTAGGTATTTTACATTCATTATCTGATTTGCTATTCACAAAAATGCAGTGAAGTTGGTACTATTATACCCCTTTGACAGATGAACAAATTGAGGCTCAGAGAGATGAAGTATCTCATCCAGGGCACACAGATTCCACCTTCCTGTGCTTTTTCTGCTGCACCCCCCCCCCCAACCCCGCCAACCCCAGCACTATTTATAACCGCTCTCTCAGGGCCAATGATCTCTGTTCCTCAGCTAGCACACGGCTCTCCACAGTTGAGCTTGGCCATGCCTGAAATGTGAGCCACTAGAGAGAAGGCCCTGTTCCTCAGCCCAGACAGCACTGCCACCTCTGAGCCCAGCAAGAGCATTTGTTCCCACTGCAGAGTGGGTTTCCCTTTGAGAGTCTCTAACCCAGAACTTCCTGGCCACGTAACCTTGGGCATCATTCTTTACTCTTTGGGTCTCTGTGTTCATATCTATAAAATGGGTCTAATACCTGCCTCCAGGGTAGTCATGGAATGGCATATTCTATGTGCACAGAAGGACCTAAGTAAAGTTTAGGCTTGTTCTAGCCTCCAAATAATCTTCTATAAATAATTTATGAACTCCTGACTCAGGGAAGACCATCTCACCAATTGATGCTTTTGCCATTGCCCAAGACTGCTTTCTCTGTATTGGGCAGCCAGCCATCCTGTGCTGCGGACCCACGGGTGTGCGCAGGCAACTACATGTGCACACCATTTATCCTCCAAGCTGCCCTTTAACACCAACTCCCACCTTTGGAGTGGCTGCGGTGTCAGGATGCCGAGGAGCGTTCCACAGGGATACCCAGAGCGGTGCAGCAGGGGACGGGATAACACCCAGACCAAGGAGGGGTGTCCAGGCCCAAATCCAGACCCGGGCAGGAGGTCAGAGAGACAGCAGCAGGAAAGACTCCCCCCCACACACACACACACACCTCCACCCCCCAGGAGCAAGGATAAGACATAGGGCCCAAGGCTGAAAGCTGGTGGGAGATGGATGTGTTTGTAGCCCCGATCCTGGGGACATGTCCACGCCGCAGCCTCTCAGCCGCTGTGGAGCAAACAAAGCCAGAGGTGCTGCGGCAGACATTGCACGCGGCTGGGAACAGGGGCCGTCTGTAGCTTTCAATGCTCTCATCTCATTAATCTTGTACCTCTGCAGTCCTGAAGCGCGCACTCACAGCGGCTCATTCATTACCGCTCTAATAACGGCGGCAGGCATTAAAGCGCCGGGCTGCCGAGGAGCTGGCCTCTGCAGCTGCAGAAAGCCAATACCTTTTTAAATACATTTACACAGCAATAAATAAAAGCGGTCTCAGTTTACCTCTTTATTAAACTCTATTTGCTCGTCAGAGTTAAGGGCCGCATTTGTGTCTTGCTATTCAAATTTATTCGTGCGCGTCTCCTAGGCTGGCCACATTTATTCCATAACGCAATAATGGTGGCGGAGGCTTAACGGGGCCTTTCATCACCAAGCAGCCCTCATTAAGGGCCCTGCTCCAGGCTCCTGGGCTCAATTTGACCACCACGAAGACCACCCCCATTATCCAGAGGGGAAAGCGAAGGCAGAGAACCAGCGCGCCTTCATTAGTCTCGCCTAGCAGCCAGCCGGCTCATGACCCGTGGCTGATGGATCAGTGTCCCCCTAAAGCCTGTTCCACAGATTTGGTCCCGTAAAGGGGTCAAGCACCTTATGGCTCCCACTTTCACCACGTGGAAGATTCGCAGGCGGGTCAGCACAGCTAAGGCCCTAAGAAAGCCTGCAACCTGTGCAAAGTGATCTTGACATTGATCTTCTTCATCTTCCTCTCTCTCACACCTGGTCTCATTCTAAGGAACCATCACACTGTGCATGTTTGTGGGGCGTGCGGGATTGGCCAATCTGGAAGGTTTCCCCATCATGGACCATTCCTTGCCTCCATGGGCAGTTAAATAAGAGTCCTACTGCCTCCCTCTACCACCTTGTCTTCTTTGAGATCCTGGACTCTGAAAAAGATCCCCGTGGATGGGGAGGCACACTCACTGCCATAACCCCTGTTCCAAAGCTCGTGGGATGCAGTCATTCTTTGGATTGTAGTGCCCCAAGGCCTCAGGGCCCAGGCCACTGTCCCCAGAGTAAGACGAAAGCAAGTGGGTACCAGGATGCCGGCTGATTATGATGTGACTGGAAGACCTAGGTGGGATGGGTCTCCCTGGGCAGGTGCTGAAAACAGGGTTCTGCAGCAGCAAGATGCGGAGAATCTGGGAGGGTCATGTGAGGGCGCCTGGATGCCCGAACCTGGCCTCCTGCAGAGATGAGCGCTGCCTACCCCCCAGCGAGGTCCAGCAATGACTGGACTGCTCCTCAGCTCACCTGCGGAGTTCTGAGTCTCTGAGTGCGCTGCCATGGCTCACCCGTGAGGACAGTGAGTGACACGCCAGGAACACATCACCACCTCCAAAGAGACAGCAGACCTGGGAGAGAGCAGGGCGATTGTCCCAATTTCATGAGCAGAGAAAGTGGGCACAAAGAGGTCTCTGTCAATATTTGTTGAATAAATGCACCAAGGATTGGGTCAGCCAGTGAGCTGAGAGGAAGCAGAGGTGTCTGTGACTGCCTGGGCTGGGGGTTAGGGATGGTCTGGAAGGATGGGGAGGGTTGGTTAGGGAGAGAAGGCATAGGGAGGGGTTCAAGGCAGGGAGGACCACAAGAGCAAATGGTGCAGAGACGGGGACAGGCAAGTCACCTACTCCCAGGTCACCCCCCGAGCAAGAGGCAGCGTCGCCCCTGCCTCTGTCGTGGCTAGTAGGCACTTCGTATTGGGCTTCCGTCCCACATTACATTGTTTCAGTGGCAGAAAATGACAGCTGACAAGTGGCCCCTGATCTCTTCACATTATTTCGAAGCAATTCCATTGAAATGGGAAGCAAAGCTTCCAGGAAAGGGACCGATAGCAGAGTCTGCCTCTGAGACAGACAGGGAGGCCACTTTGCTCCATGTAGCTGACCAAATTTCCTTCCAGAAATTTCAGTCAATTACTGCCTGGAAATCTTCAAAGATAACTTCTGCTTCAAGTCAATGGGTGGAGGCTGGGCCAGAGTCAGGCAGGCACCCTGAAAAGGGCTGCTTTGCCTTGGGCCTGCCGGGACCCTCTCCCAACAGAGGACCCTCAAATTCTAACAGGAGAGTCTCTGTGGACCCAGGTCTGAGCACACCAACGCAGCTTCTACAGACCGCAGATGCTACAATCCCCCATGTAGAATAGCCTAGGACTCTTAAAAAAGCAGATTCCCACAGCCCCCGATACTGACTTAAATTATTGCATTTGAATGTTACAGATAAAGAAATAAGCTATAAAACCAGCCAAAGTGAATTAACAACATCAATGCAATGTGAAAGACCGTGCTGTCTTTGCCGTCTCTGAATTCCCACCTGGGATCTGGGGATGATGACGCCTACTCCGGCCTGGCCGGATCCTGAGGAGTTTCAGGTCACCGTAGCTGCGTGACAGGTGATGAGCAAATCCCACCATGTCCCTACACTAGAACGTCCACAGGTGTCTGTCTACGCAGCGTGGCCATGGGCCACTGGCCTCACCTGGTGTGGGAGGCGTCACTGGCCCGCCCTGGGTCTTTCCTCATCGGCCCGCAGCAGTTCCTCCGGTGCCATCAGGATGGCAACACAGTCATGGGACCTGAAAATGTAAGGGGGCACCTTGGTGTAAGGCCGTTCCCTACACTAATGTTTCTCTGCACATCGGAGTTGCTTGGAGAGACTTTAAAAATCCTAATGCTCAGGCTAAACCTCAGACTAATTCAGTCGGAGTCTTTGGCACTTCCCCAGCTAATTCCAAGGACCATCCAAGGTGAGCCTGGAGGCTCCAGATCGAGTTCTCGAACGTGAGCGGGCATCAGAACCACACGGAGAGCTTGCTGAAATCCAGATCCTTGCGTCCACCCCAGAGTTCTCACCTGCTCCCTGGGGATGTTGATGCTGCCACGCGAGCCCCATTCTGAGAGTCACAGCTCCAGTGGTCGGGATCCCTCATACTCACTTGTTCTGGGTTCTAATAGAAATCAAAGCATCTGCACCAAGAACCCATGAATCCCAGAGAATGCAGCTGAGAACCCCAGTTTGAGAAATATCCATGCAGTGGACCGAGCATTAAATTTTGAGTTTAAAAACAGGGGCTCAAGTCCTACCTGTACTCCCGTATCACCTACTCACCTCTCTGAGTCGCAGTCTAGGACTTGGTGAGAAGGGAATAATGTCTGTCTCAGAGAGTGGCTTGGATGTCCAACGTCACTAGCCATTAGGGAAATGCAATTCTAAGCCACAATGAGATTCCACCTCACATCCACAGGATGGTAGAAATGTAAGATGGTGCAGCTGCTATGGAAAACAGTATGCGGTTCCTCAAATAATTAAAAATAGAATTATATGATGTAGCAATTCCACATCTGGGCATGTACCCCAAAGAATTAAAAGAAGCCATTGACGATATATTTGTACACCCATGTTCATAGCAGCATTATTCACAGTAGCCAAAAGGTGGAAGCAACTCAAGTGTCCATGATGGATGAATGGATAAACAAAATGTGGTCTATACACACAACAGAATATTAAGCCTTAAAAAAATTCTGACACATGCTACAACATGGATGAACTTGAAGACACGATACTAAGTGAAATAAGCCAGACACAAAAAGACCAATTCTATACGATTTCATTTACCTGAGGCACCTAGAGTAATCACATTCATAGAAATGGAAAGTAGATGGGTGGTTGCCAGGGCCTGCAGGGAGGGAGACATGCTGGGAAGGAGTTGTTAGAGAGGGGGGCGGGTGGGGAGAGAGAGAAAGAACAGCTTGGAGAATGCAGTGTGATACTATCCTCTCTAATAAAATGGTAATATGCAAATTAACCATCACTCCGCTACATAAGCCATGCCCACCAGCCAAGCCACGCCCACCAGCCAATCAGGGCGGGTATGCAAATTAACCCCAATCCAAGATGGCTACAGCCAGAGAGAGCAAGGTTTCCCAGGTAACAGAGCAAGCCAAGCTTTCCATAGCCGTTGCAGGCCTAAGCCTCCACTCAAGCTACAAAGTTTCAATTATAGAAGGTAAACAAATTCAAACAAATGGCGGCAGAATGGAGCTTGAGAGAGCAGGCCAGGGTTGCTGGCGGCAACAGGGGAAGCAAAGCTTTCCGCACACCCTGGCCGGGCTCACCCGCTTAAGGCTACAAAGTTGCAATTGTAGAAGGTGAATTAACTGCCACAGAAATGGCTGCCAGAACCCCAGGCTTGGCTCCGCTCCAGGCTACAAAGTTTCAATTGTAGAAGGAAAATAAATTCCAGATACCAGGGCCTCCCCTTGGGTTGCCAGGGGGTGTGGCCGGCCTGCAAACCACCACAGGCCCCTCGCTCAGGCCGCCCCACGCCCCAAGGGAACCCCCACCCTTATCTGTAACACCCTTCAGGGCAAACCAGCTGGCCCCCACCCGTGCACCAGGCCTCTATCCTATCTAATAAAAGAATAATATACAGATTGATCATCACTGCAACACACAATATAGCTGCCCCCATGTGGTCAAAGATCCTGCCCCCATGTGGACACAAGATGGCCACCACAAGATGGCCAGCAGGAGAGGGCAGTTGGGAGGCACCCGGCCTGCAAGGGAGGGCAGTTGAGAGGGTCCAGGCTTGCAAGGGAGGGCAGTTGGAGGTGATCAACCCTGCAGGAGAGGGCAGTTAGGGGTGACCAGGCTGGCAGAGGAGGAAAGTTGGGGGCAAACAGGCTGGCAGGAGAGCAGTTAAGCATCAACCAGGCTGGCAGCAGAGTGGTTAGGGGGTGATCAGGCTGGCAGGCAGAAGCGGTTAGGGGCAATCAGGAAGGCAGGCAGGCAAGCAGTTGGGAGCCAGCAGTCCTGGATTGTGAGAGGGATGTCCGACTGCCCGTTTAGGCCCGATCCCACCAGGATCAGGCCTAAACGGGCAGTCGGACATCCCTCCAGGAGTCCCAGATTGGAGAGGGTACAGGCTGGGCTGAGGGACAACCCCCTGCCGTGCACGAATTTCGTGCACCGGGCTTCTAGTACTGCATGGGTTAGGTGGAGAGAAGACTCAGGTTTTGGTCCCAGGTCCATGGCTTGCTAGCTGTCTGACCTTGGTCAAGGTGCTTATAAGCACTGTAAAGATGAGAAAAAGGCTAATGATAGCTGACAGGCTTGTTATGAGGCTCAAGTATATGTAGAAGTACATTTTAAAGCACAAAGTACTACATGGCTTATTTTGTTAATGAAAACATATTTCTATGGTTTTGGGGACACTTGTGAAACAATTTGCAAAGGCCACACTAATCCATCTCCTCTGCCCATGCTCAGGTGCTTTTCCTAAAGGGACCCTAAGAGCAGTTTGTTGAGAAGTCCCCTGTATTTACAAAGCTGAAAAATATTATCTGAATCCCATGGATAGTTGCTAATGGGGGGCCCATACATGGGGACCTACCAGTCTCTCAGCATCTGCGGTCAGGGAAACCATTAGAACAAACCTCTCTTCATGATCTGCCCCCTACGTACCTGAAGCTCAGCACAAGTTAAGTGAATGCTTCCACGAATGGAGCGAATAAAGGGTTTTGAAGACATCCTCCACAGCACAGTTAGCACAGAACCCAGGAGCTTGCTGATGCTTCAACATTTGTAAGACAGCAAAGACGAGGGCACCGTATTTTATGAGAAAACCAAGAGGGATCTTGGAAAACAAGTAATTGAGTAACATGACAGCAGATGAATCTCATTGAAGAGCACAATTTACAGTGTTCACACGAGCTGATGGATTTTGAATTACGTGTAACCTTTGAGGAAAAAGAAGAGAAAAAGATCTTGGTGTCGCTTTGGACCACTCAATGAAGAAGCGAGAACACAGTGGCCGGCTTCACAATGAAGATGTTCAATCTGACTGGGGGAGGGAGGAAGAGAGATGGAATTGATCTTAATGTCTTCCAGAGAAGTTCATCGGCAGGGACCTGGATCACTTCCTTCCCAAGATGCCTGGCCCTCAAACCAGAGGGACACGCGTCAAGGTCCAATTTGCAGAAAGCAGCAGGTCCAAAGAGCATCCTCTTTTTTGAAAAACTGAGAAATAGAAGCTGGGAACAGAATGAGGGGAGTTCAATTTAGGAGTGTGCATTTATCTTAGTCCATTTGGCAGAAGTCAACAGTTACTCAGAATGAAAAGCCCAAAATTTAAGGCAGAAAGAAAGAAATCACTTTTTCTGGGCCATGTCTAATTAACCCTTGGAGCAGCACAGCGATTTTGTTTTAGGGAGACATCTTGCTCAGGAAGTCTCCAAAATAAAGATTGAACGTGGAGTGTTGCCGAGTGGTTATTCTCCCCAGGACGTGACTCCCAGAGGCCATCCATCCTTGTATCCAGAGGAGCCCGCGGGGCAAGCAGAACATCTCTACCCCTGTGCGTCCTACGTGGAGAATGTGATGCATTAAGGGATCGAGTGTGTCTTCTGGAGCCTTCGCCTACGGTTGTAGTTAAAACAATGATATGAAAAATCAACTGTGTACCTATTGTTGCCTATTCTTCAAGGCAAGTATGAATTGCCTTTGTCTGGTGTATTCCGACTGTGACCCTGACTCTCCCAAAACACATCTTTGTAAGTAGACCCACACATCTCTCTCCCGGAAGGATTTCCTAAATTGTTGGGAAAGCTATTTGAAGGGCAAAAAAGAAAGAAACCCTTAGCCCACAGGAGCTCAATTACTTTGGGCAGAACCCATCTGAAAGGCTCTGAAATGAGGGCCAGAGCTGGTGTGAATACTGACAGACCTGACAGCTCACCTTGCAGGCGAAAGATCCAATTCGGTATCAACAGCCGCATTGGCACCACAGGCAGAGAATAACACAGCGCCACCTTGAATACGATAAGTGTCCTCGTTATTCAAAAGGCATGCAGAGTGGCCAGGTGCTCGGCTTAAATGACGAGACAGTGTGCAAACCAGCCGCATGAGAGTCCGTGATGGCACGCTTCCGGTTAAGCAGATTACTCTATAGAATGTCTAATTTCCAAATGTGATAAAGCAGAAAACTAGGCATGATGCCTATTTGGACAAAACGATCGCTGTGATCTCTTCTACTTTTAGTATTCTATGAGTTTTGAAGCTTTAGGTTGTGTGTATACCGTGAGTCAGAAAGCAACCTCTACTGGTGAACTGCAATATTGCAGCCCAGCCCAAGGAGGCATGGGAATTACTAGTAGAGCCAGCTTGTTTAGGAAGTGCTTCCTATGATATTAACTGTTTATGTGAAAATCCTTGGTTGAGGATGAAGAGAAAAATACAGACGCAAAGGTCAATTGCTGTCCGTGCCATATGAATTATGACCCTGGCCTGTGTTTCTCAGTGGTTAGAGCATCAGCCCGCACACCAAAAAAGGCTCTCTGGTTTGATTCCTGGTCAAGAGCATGTACCTGGATTGCAGGTTCGATCCTTGGTCCTGGGCAGGGCACGTGTGGGAGGAAACCAATTGATGTGTCTCTCTCATCTCTCTCTCTCTCTCTCTCTCTCTCTCCTTCTCCCTCTCTCCCTTTTACTCTCTCTAAAAGTCAGTGGGGAAAAATATCCTCGGGTGTGGATTAACAAAAAAAGAAGAAGAAGAAAAGGTTAAATATGGAACAATTCTGAAACAAGAGAAGGCCTGAGGGGTGCTGAAAAGATAAGAAAGCATACAGGGCACATTGTGATTCAACTACCACACCCTCCCGCACACCAGAGGGGCAGATGCTGGCACAAGCTTTTCCTCTATAAAATAGCTTCAATTTAGTATTTTGAGATATACACCTAACTTTGTAATAGAAGCCATTAGAAAGGTGATTTATTTAGATATCTCCTCACAGCCAATTAAAAAGAAAGTTCCATATCTCATGTGACAGTCACACAGTGGGCATTCTCCTAGTTTTAAGGCATATAACGTTGGTCCCAGAGAACAAAGGCTGATCTTTCAAGGTAGTTTAAAATCTCAAGTCAGAAGGGCAGGGTGTGATGCATGGAAACATAACGCATCAGAATTGGGAGAGTCTCAGAAGTCCATCTTACCCAATTTCCCCATTGTACAGATGGAGAAGCCGAGGCCCAAAGAGCAGTGGTGATGTTCCAAGGGCCTTCCAGCAAGAGAATACTGTAATCATAGACAGAGCCAAGGTTTATTGCTACCAGCCCGGAGCTCTTCATAATTTGATAGCCCAGCTCCTGGATTTTCCAGGAAATTAGGCCGTCCTGTTATCCCACCAAAGTCTGATTACATATTGGAAATTCCAATCATTCTTCACCAAAGTCTATTTCCCAGATGGTCTCTCTTTGCAGGAGGTGGGCCTGATTTTAACTCAGAAATTATGGTTATGGAAACAGTACGCCTCTCTAATCATATTAACCCGAGGACTGTGTCAACATGGCAAGGTGCCCCTGGAAGGTTAACCACACAAGAGCATGAGAAAAAGAAGCTGACCCTCACCCACCCTGAGCCCTCTTCCTGCAGGGGGAGCGGCTCCTGCCCCAACCCCCAGGACCCTTTGCAGGAGGAATGCTGTGCCCTTCAACAGACATTAGAGTCATCTTAAAGAAAGCTGAGTTAGGAGAACGAGCCTCCACAGATGCAAGAGCTTCTTCCCTCCCAACGTCCCGTATGTTCCTCATAATGGATCCTTTCTTTAACCATTACACCCCTCAATTAGCTCATAATTGCTGTCCGTGCCATATGAATTATGCATCGTGCAGTGCAAATCCAGGTTCCCTGGCCCCGGACAAATCACAAGCTGTTGAAGAAGCTGGAGTAATTACCAAAACAATCCCAGGAGACCTGGAGGAAATGAACATTATCTGGTCCACAGACCATTCTTGCAGCCCGCCTTTCCCGCTTGCATCCTGGGCTCAGCCCCCTACTCTCCCCCCGCCACCCCCAGGCTTTAATAGGACGTTGCTGGAGTTTAAGCATATACTGAGTGCCCAGCAATGTGCTAACATGTTCCATGCTTTACCATCATTGTTCCTCGCAATCCTGAGAGGTAGGGTGCTGTGCTATAGGTCAT